>NC_142008.1:45739893-46432393 GCF_049901715.1 Pseudonaja textilis | reverse complement strand
ACGTCCTGGGGTCATGTGATCACTTTTTGCAACCTTCTGACAAGCCAAGTCAATGGGGAAACTAGATTTACTTAACAACAGTGGTATTGACTTAACAATTGCAGTGATTCACTTAACTGTGACCAAAAAGGTCATAAAATGGGGCAAAACTCACTTAACAAATGTCTCTCTTAGCAACATAAATTTAAATTTTCAATTGTGGTCCTAAGTCAAGGATTACCTGTATAGTCTCAAAAATCTGGAAAATAGCAAATTAGGGAAGATGGCTTGAAAACATATTGTACTTTAAAAAACTATGTTTAATATTCATCTCCAACTTCACTTTCATTAACCAAACTGAGACAATCTATAGAATATATATAGCTATTCAGAAGGCATTAATTTAAGAGTTACTGATATTAGCCTCACAGTGTTATTAAGCTGGGTACCCACTGCTTTTCTATGAGCACTGTTTAGCCATACAGGCTGCAATACTCAGTCACCAATTATACCAAACAAGAGCTGTGTAGTCCCCAGCTGGGCTCAGAAAGACTATGTAGAATTAAAAATTAATCCAATTAATATTAATAATTAATATAGTTAATTAAACAGATAATCAGAGTTGGAAGGGACCTTATAGGTCAACTAATCCATCAGTCGCCAACCTGTGGGCCGTGGCCCACTGGTGGGCTGAGAGAAAATTTTGGTGGGCCGCAGAGAAATCTCAACCCCAGAGCACCCCTCCCAAAGCAATTAATCCGGGCTGTGCAGAAACACAAGGCTGCGCCATCCATATGGCCAATGGGAACCCTCCCCATCCACTCATTCCTTACCTGGCAAATTTGCCTACTAAGTTGTTATTTTTTCTCCCCCCACCCCCCCAATTTAGATTAGCTAGGAAGCAAGAAATGGTTGGATTTCTTGCTTTCTAGCTAGTCTTTAGATCTTCAGCTCTGCTTTTAAGAACAGCCAAACCTCCCTTAGGACTGAAAGTTCTATTATTCAGTGCAGACTCAAGCAAATTTTATGTGACAGACTGAGCTAGCCATTGGCAGATAGATAGATCACTCACTGATTCTGTGAGCAACTGCCTGCCTGCTTTGCCTGATTTTTGGGTAAAGTTTGCTCTTTTTTTAGAATAAAAAATTCAATATTTACATACATGGTGTGTTGTGAGTTAATTTTATGAGTTTGCTTGTAAGCAAATTTTATGTGACAGACTGAGCTAGCTGATGACAGATAGATAGATCTCCGAATGAATCTGTGATTCTGTGAGCAACTCAATCTGCCTGACTGCTTTGCCTGATTTTGGGCAAAAGTTGTTATTTTTTTAATAAAAAAATTCATTTTTTTATAAATTCAATATTTATAGTATTTACATACAAGCCATGCCCAGCCAGTCACATGACCAAGCCACACCCACAAATTAGGCCACACCCACAGAACTGGTTAGGGATCCTTGGGATTTAAAATTATGAGTTTGGTGGTCCCTGAGGTCCAAAAGGTTGATGACCCCTGATCTAATTGAACCCTCTGCCCAAGTGGGAGACCCTACACCGTTTCTGACAAATGGCAGTCCAATCTCTTCTTGAAAGTCTCAAGTGATGACACTTACACACATACATAGATAAATGTTTATATGATCATTTCTATCTCTGATGTTTTATTTATTTTTATTTTTCTGTTACATATTACGGATGAACTTGATCATATCTAGTGTTTAATAGGCAAATTTTTGCTCTGAAGTGTGTGTATGTGCATTAGAAGTTTTTTGAAATACAATTTCAAAAAAGCTAACTATGATCTCATACATGCCAACCTATCATCTCTTGATTGGCACTTTCTGTTCTCTAACTGTAATACTACAGAAGACCATTATAATGCATTCTTACTTGAACTTGAAAGAGTCATTAAACTATATGTACCATTAGTAACCCCTAAAAAAAAAAAATTAGCCATAATAATAATGAAACTTCAATCAAAAAAAATCCTTATGGCGTAAAAACAAAACTAGTTACATACAAACTTTAAAAACCAATACAACACCTTATGCTGACAGTTGAAGGCAGAATGCACACATTATTACTGCAAGCAGGAGGAAAACCTCCTACGTACAAAATCTACCCGTGCCTTCTACAATTTTGTAAACTCCAAACTTAAAGACTCAAGAACCATCCCACTTCTAAAGGGACCAAATGGGAAAGACTGCAGCGACAAAGCTCTTAAGGCCAACCTCTTCAACATATTCTTTAGTTCAGTCTTTGTAAACAGCAATGGCTCATGCCCCACATTTCCTAGTCGTACCACAACTAACTGCAATGATCTACTACATATTGACTTTACAGAAGACAATGTAGAAAAGGCACTACGAAACCTAAAACCATCCCTATCTATTGGCCCCAATGGATTATGTGCATACTTCTTAAAAAAAGATCTCCTCTGCCATAGCAAAACCCCTAAGCATTATATATGATATATCATTCAAGAACCAGCATGGTTCTTAGATAGTATCTTCTCCTATTTTCAAAAAAGGTGACCCCAGCCTGGTTGAAAACTACAGACCAATCTCACTGTGTTGTGTCATGTGCAAAGTCATGGAATCAATCATTAACCTTTTCATCACCCTCCACGTAGAGTCAAACAACCTACTCTCCCAAAAGCAATTTGGTTTCAGGAAAAAATTGTTCTGCAAACTACAACTCCTACACTGCAAAAATATATGGGCTACTCTACTTGACCAGGGTAAAGCAATAGATGCAATGTACATAGACTTCTGCAAAGCATTTAATTCAGTGGTACATCACAAACTACTGTTAAAACTAAACTCTTACGGCTTTTCCGGATCCCTTCATAAGTGGATTACTGCATTCCTGTCAAACAGGCAACAAATAGTAAAAGTAGGGAGTGCTATATCAATCCCTGCTCCAGTCAACAGTGGTGTCCCCCAAGGCAGCGTTTTAGAACCCACACTCTTTATACTCTATATAAATGACCTTTGCGATCACCAACTGCGTCTCCTTTGTGGATGATGTAAAACTATTCAACACCACCGACAATTCTACTGTTCTTCAACGTGACCTTGATTATGTGTCTGAATGGTCAAACATTTGGCAACTCCAAATCTCGACCAACAAATGCTCTGTCCTACACATTAGTAAAAAAAAATCAGTTCACCAAATACAAGCTAGGTGGATATGACCTTGTTGATGACCCTCACTCTGTCAAGGACCTCGGAGTACTCATATCTAAGGATCTAAGTGCAACTGTAGGTAACTGTAACAGCATTACCAAAAAGGCATTAAGAGTTGTAAATCTAATCTTATGAAGCTTCTCCTCTGGAAATATTGCATTGCTAACTAGGGCATTCAAAACCTTTGCTAGACCAATACTTGAATACAGCTCATCTGTCTGGAATCCACACTGTATATTGGACATTAATACAATTGAGTGAGTCAAGAAATATTTCACGAGAAGAGTACTACACTCCTCTGCTCGCAACAGAATACCCTTTACCACCAAACTTGAAATTTTGGGCTTGGACAATCTTGAATTATGATGCCTATGGTTGGACTTAAGCGTAGTACACAAAATTATCTGCTACAATGTCCTACCAGTCAATGACTACTTCAGCTTCAACTGCAACAATACAAGAGCACACAACAGATACAAGCTCAACGTTAACTGCTCCAAACTTGATTGGAGAAAGTACGACTTCAGCAACAGAGTGGTCAATGCCTGGAATGCACTACCTGACTCTGTTGTTACATCCTCAAACCTCCACTCCTTTAACCTCAAACTATCCACTATTGACTTCACCCCATTCCTAAGAGGTCTGTAAGGGACGTGCATAAGTACACCATCGTGCCTCCTGTCCCTGTCCTATTGTCCCCATTTATTTGTACCTATTACCTGTATTCTTAATCATGTTTATACTTATACCTATTATCTTGCAAGCGATTGACAAATCAAATCAAATAAAAATAAAAAATAATACTAATAGAAGGGAGGAAATAGAAACATTCATTTTTAATTTGTTTACCTTGAGAGATTGCCAAGAAATTATTCATCTATTTTAATTCTTTTTTTTTTCTTTTCAGCTATGGAGCAAAGAATTGTTGAATATATACCATTATCTAAAAGTAAGCTCTATATTATTTATTTCAACTGATATAAAAATACTGCACTTGTATAACCTAGTTGTGTCATGCTCTATAAAAGCATTCAGTCTTTACTGTTTTCTAAAAGCTTGTGGTATAGTTATTTCTGATACAAGTTTGAAGTTCCACCAATAAATCATTGCCCATTGCCTTTATATTATTTTTCTGTACATGTTCAGCATTGCACAGTATATTTTTAATTATACTCAATATCTTTTTTTTTTTAGTATTTTTATTCCTTTTCTGTACTTTTTCCTCAGGGACAAGTATATATAGCTGGTTTTGGTGGCCCTGTTCAATCCTGGAGACAGTTAGAACTTAATCCACAATCCAATTAAGGCCAAACAATTGGATATAAATTTATATAATGGGGAAATATATTTTATGCTGTAAAATAAACAAATATATATAAATAATGAGGAAAACTTTACTTTGTTTTTAGCTTTTAATAGACAACATAATGACCACATTCAGATGTAATAAACACAAAATTATTTTAAATATGAACAGACTTTAGGTTCCTCCAGGAACATGGTAGAAAGATATTCCTGTTTCATTTTCATTAAGTTGTAATTCAGTGCCATGTGTTTCACCTCTGCTTTATTGAAATAACCATATGTTCAAGTTGGTTTGCTTAACCATTCACATATAATACTAAAACTGAAATTAGTTGAATGCAGAAGCAAAAGTATTCTCGCAGCAGAGGTGGTATTCAGCAGGTTCTAACCAGTTATGGAGAACCAATAGTAGAAATTTTGAGTAGTTTGGAGAACCGGCAAATACCACCTCTGACTGATTTTACAGGATCCTTCCCTTGCCATGCCTACTAAGCTATGCCAACAGAACCGGTAGTAAAAATAAAAGAATCCTACCACTGTCTTTCAGTCTCCTGAAGAAGAGAAGCAGTTTGAGATTCACTTCTTGAAGAATTTTCACCCTGAATACCTGTTATTTGGTATATATGGAGATTCAATTGTTGTCCTGCAACCATATATTGATTATTGGTTCTAGAGAAATTATGTGACTCCTAAGCCAACAACCCTTCTTTAGAAATTGAAAAAAAGCTTCTATAATAATTTATGTGACTTTTATATTATGTGATTAAAAAAAACCCTTCTAACTTTCTTTTTGAAGATTTATTTTTAATTTCATTCAACCAGTGTTTCTCATTCTTCCTTTTCTTTTTATTCTTTTCCCTTTATATATTTATTTCATAATTTTATCTTCACCTTTATATTGTGGGCCACAGTCATGTGGAATTGGGCAATGTATAAATTTAATACATTTAATTAAATAAATAAATTATAATAATATAAATTAAAATAATAATATAAAATGAATGCAGATTATTTTTAGATTCTTCTGACCCAGTTCTTAATTCCATGTATTAAAACAGACTATTGCAGACATTTTACATTCATTTATTCACAAATATTCATTTTGTCAACAAATCCAACCAAACTGACGAATCCAACCACAGCAAGCATGGACGAGATGATCCAGGAGCTTGGTTGTAACTTCCCCTCTTTGTTCTTTGGGAGGAGAACTGCCCCCACTGCCATATTGCTGGCATCTGCAATTGATCACAAGTGGTTCCTCCAAGTTGGGGTGCTTTAGGACTACGTCTGCCGTGAATAGTTTCTTAAGTTTTTTGAATGCCACTTGACATTCCATTGTCCAGTTTAGCAGCTGATGACTGGATTTCTCCCCTCCTCCCCACATCTTCAACAATTCTATGATCAGTTTTTGCAGAGGAGGGGGGGATGAATTGCATATAGAAATTAGTAAAGATGGTTTAATGTCAAAGTTCTAACTGATGGACCCAACCAAAGCAAGCATGGACGAGACTATCCAATCTCTGAATGCAAAACTTTATTGAGTACATAATTTCAGCACTGATTAGGGTAAAACCAGCTCTAGCTAATTCCTGTGCAAACCCAGATAATTAAAGTATAGAGTTCTCCTTTCCCCTGTTAGTGCAGATCATGTCCAATGGAATGTCATTGTATTGTTATGAGAAAAAGTATCTGGGTTTGGCAAGCAAGCACATGCATAAGGGTCCTTGGTTCTCAGAGCTTGACTTCTTGATGTTTGGAGTCTTCATTCCATCTCACCCTTCACTCCCCCCTGGTTCATTGGCAAGCTGACAGTGATAATAGTTGCAACAGCATAAACACACTTTGAACTTGACACATGTTTCATCGCACCACATATTTTACACATAGGTTTTATCAGCATTTCAATGTCTTAAAAATTCTCAATCCATTTCCTGCCTTTAGTAAAGAGTTTACCAAGATAATACAAATTCATCTACTATTCTACTTAGTCTATTTTTTTATTCATGTATAATTTTCAGATTTTTCTCATTGTTAACTCTTGTATCCTTTTCCAAATTCTGCAAAATATCTCCAGAGCAACATTAATAAACTAATTGCTGCATAATTTTTGTATCCCTTCTTGCTATTTTTCCTATTATATAAGGCTCAATCTCCAGGTTTGTAGTAGTGGGCCACAGCCTGTTCGAAACCAGGCAGCAGGAAAGATGGGCAAGCATGCATGCATGAAGCTCCACTCATATCACTGGAGAGTGCTTGGCTTGTGCTTGCACATGAAGTTCCACTTGCATACATGGTGCTTCACACATGAGTGAAGCGCTATTTGAACAAGTGGAACTTCTCATATGAGTGCAAGCTCCCACTGCTCACACAAATGGAGTTATGCACCTGTCACTTATACGCCCCCATCCCCCCATCACTGGGCTAGGCCAAGCTGCCAAGCTAAAAAGGTTGAGGAATGTTGGTATAAGGTAATATTAACAGCTTCCTTCCAACCATCAGGCCTTGATGTAATTTTTGTACAACTTTAATCAGGTCACACAATTGCTCCATAAGCAAAGCATATTCATACTTCAATACTTCTCCATTTTACATTTTTTCTTCAACTATGTTATTTTTCAACATTCTCACATAATGTATTTCCTTTTCATCTTTTTTTGTGCTTGGAGTATAACATTTATAACATTCAAGTTCCACTGTTCCATATGACTATCATTCCTTAAATACTCTTTTTAATTTTTTTGCAAATTATTTCTCACTAAAATATTTTTAAAATATTTTTATTCTTAATTTCATTTACTTTGCTGGAAGCTCGTCGTTTAGCTCCTTTGCTCCTTTTTAACATCTACATGAAACTTCTGGGTGAGATCACCCTGACTCCACAGGATACGGTAGCATCAGTATGCTGATGACATCTAGTGTATACCTATGCACTGGGCTTGCTTGTATTTGTGTTGAAAGCAGCAAAGCAATTCCAGACTGAAAGGATTAGCTGGTGACATTATCGTTACCCAGGGGATGCCTTGTTGGCAGTTCCTTTCCTATTCCTGTTAGTATGCCCACTGAAGCGATACCTATCTATCTAGTTGCGATTAGTTACTTCAAATTAATAGGCCAGCAGGAGTTGGAGTGAATGATGGAAGCTCATCCCATCATGCAGCAGCAATAGGGTCTCAAACATAGGATTGCTGATCATAAACCCAGCATCCTAATTCAGTCACTTAGGTGAAATGGGTAGTATAAAATTTGATAAACACAAACAAAACAAATAAATATTGCTGTGAGGAAAGCATTGACATTAGCGTTCTTTGGAATTTGAAAGCATATGTAGTGTAAATATCTTACTGGTTTTAAAAAGGGGCTGTACTGTTCAGAAAAACATTCTTAGATAAATCACATTGGTCCTGTTGGGCTCCCAGGTCTTGAATATGTTATTTAAATGTGCAGAGTACCTATTCATAACCCATTATTAAGCATGTTTCCCTGCAAAAATTGAAAGGTTAATGTTTTTTGCAAGCTTATCCTGAAGCATATTGTCCTCAATAAATTTGTGGGAAAACCTGAGCCCGGTTTCAATTGAAAAAGTCAGTAAGAAAACTGATTGAGAAATAGTTTTTTTAATTAACTGTAATTTCCAGTTCTCATTAATATTTTGTTGTGATAGGACTGATTTTAGTGAAAAGGATATAACAGACATTTTTGAACGGATTGAATGAATATTGAAATTGAAATCTTAGTGGAATCTATTGGAGCTGTACATTATTTCAGTAAGATTTGAATTTTATTGGCTTTCCATTTAATTGCAAGCCAAACTCGTATTTAAAGCTATGAAAATAATTTGAGGCAAGAGTATCTGAAAAATCTGTTTACATGTGTTCTTTCTGCCTAGTGATATTTGCAGGAGTGAGACCTTTGCCCCATACTGTTGAGGTATATATGGTGATAAGAATGCAGGACAGACTTTCTTGTTTGAAGTTTCAAGATAATGAAAGACTTTTTTTTTAATTAATCAATTCCTATTATTTGTTATATCTGAGCTTTTTCATTATGCTTCAATATTGATTTCTCAGCTGCTTTTCACTGTCTTTATTTCTGGCTCTATTTTCTAAGCTGCAGAAATGCTATTTTGTTTCACTATTCAAGCCTGGGTGATTTGAAACAAGAATTGTTGCAAGGAATACATATTTGCTTTACATCCTAGCTGATTCTTCTGATTTTCAGCCAATGATGGTTTGTGTGAAATTTTGACAGGCAGTTTTGACAGTCAATGTTGAGGAATAACAATAGAATTCAAAATGAAACCATTCAAATAACTAATTATATTATAAAATGATCCACAAATTATAGCTGTGAATGTTAGGGCAGTAATGAGTTTTAAAATTCATAACCAGACTAATAAGATTTAACTGAAATTTAAACAGCCGAGTGATTCAACGTATATGCCTTTTAAGGACATATCTAGAACACTTATTAAAAGGGGCTGCGGTGTCTCACGTGATAAGATGCTGAGCCTACACATCACTGAGATCAACAGCTCGGCGGCTCAAATCCTGTGTTCAAATAAACCACTGAGGGCAGTAGTGGGATTCAAAAAATTTTACTGCCAGTTCTGTGGGCATGGCTTAGTGAGTGTGGCAGGAGAATAGCAATAAGCACTTAGACTTATATACCGCTTTATAGTGCTTTACAGCCCTCTCTAAGTGGTTTACAGAGTCAGCATATTGCTCCCAACAATTTGGGTCCTCATTTTACCCACCTCGGAAGGATGGAAGGCTGAGTCAACCTTGAGCCTGGTGGATTTGAACTGCCAAATTGTAGACAGCTGGCTGCAGAAGTAGCTTGCAGTACTGCACTCTAACCACTGCAACACAGAGGTTCCTTAAGAAGGACACTGTAAAATCTCCAGTCAGAGATGGTATTTGCTGGTTCTCTGAACTACTCAAAATTTCCACTACTGGTTCTCCAGAACTGGTCAGAACCTGCTGAATACCAGCCCTGGCTGAGGGACAAGAAAGGAGCCTCCCCAATTCCCTACCAGCATTGCCTACCAGCATTCAGGCATCCTGCAGGTAAAGATAACACCACCCAAAAATTTTCCTTTCACAGAGCCACCTCAGTGATCCCTGGCTAAAATGTGCCATATGCTAAATAATAAATAAACAAACAAACAAATAAATAAAACACTTATCAAGAGCTCTTCTTGATGATATGGGAACAGCAGAATGGATCTTAAAACAATTCTCCATTTTGATTCATTTTCCAAGATTTTGTACTTGTTACAGGCAACATGGAAAATTGAGAAAGTGGAGCTCAAAGAATATATATTCTTCTTGCAGACTATCTCAGCAGCTTTGAGGATAGTTATGCTCATTCTGGTTTTGTATGCTGCCCAGAGTCACCTTTGGTAAGATAGGCAGCCATATAAATTTGATTAATACAATTAATTAAGAAAAAATAAAATAATTATATTAGTTCTGCCAAAATATTTTCCATTACTTTTGTTCCTACAATATGTAATCATTTGACTATTATTGACCTTACAAAATGGTAACAATGCACTTTAAAGCACCCAGTATCTTCTGAAAACTGCAAATGAGATTCAGTTGTTTTTTTAACTACAGAAACAGAATGGATTGGAGTTCTTTCTCATTTCAGCATGCCCAACATAGCTTTCTAAATTATTACCAAACTCCTCAATTGTACATAACTGTGCAAAAGTATTATTAATTTAAATAGAATAGTTATATTTGATAAAATAACTCATAGTAGAGATGTGTCAGATGGTCACATAGAAGCATATATTGAAGAATGGTCCATAAAAGTGGAAATAGAAGTATTTTCACTTTCTTCCACTGAGAACAGAAAATGTTAATCAAAGAAGCTGGTAACAGCTGTAAGATCTGTATCCCAAACCTAGTAGCTGCCTGCATGAAGTTGTGGTTCGTTTATTCATTCATTCATTTAAATTTTGAGACTGCCCAATTGGTTATTGAATCTGAAAGGCTTATTTTTTTACAAAAAGAAAAAAAACTGATTAAAAAGGAACATGCCCAACCAGAAAAACAAACTAAACTTACTAGAAGAGACTATACAAACACCTTAAACGATAGAAAAACAGATTTTGAATTGTTTTTGGAACATCTTAAAGGTGGGAACTCCATGAATCTCCAGGGGGATACCATTTTAGAGGGCATGTGCTGGTGCTGAGAATGTGCTCCTCCTGTTTTCCATAAGATGACACTCTAAACAAAAGTTATTGGTGCTGTTTATACTATATGTTTTCCATCTATAAAGTGCATCATGAATAAAGACAGGTGAACTCTCCTAGAACTTAAATGGTGGTTTAGTTATACACGCTTTATCTTAGTAGAGATGTGGTGAGGGTTTTTTTTGGGGGGAGATTAGGATATTTAAGAGTTTTAGGTTTAAGTTCATCTGATAATATAGTCAGAATGGCTCTGCTTTCCTTTGTTTGAGACCGGTAGACATCTATGAGTCAATCAGGAGAGGTGTTTTTCATTAACACTTTGCAAGAAGGAAATGTAGATTCATATTCCATTTTTTCCAGATTTAAGTAGCATTTCATTTACAAACTAAACACTTTATTATTATTTAATGGAAATAATAAAAAGCATGCATTAAGGAAAGGGGGAAATTCAACTGAAACAATGTGCCAAGAATAGAAGCTACTGATCAACATTCTGGTGGTGGAGTAGAGGATCTGGGGAGGTTTAGGATATAGGATTTGTGTTTCCACTGTTATTGCAATGTCTGGATTTGCCTTGGATGAGAAGCAGATTTGTTGACTCTGCAGCATGGGAAAGAGCCAACCACAGATTTACTGAAAAGTTAGTTTAGCTGTTTGCCCCTTTCCAAGTGTTATGAAAAGAGTTTTTAAAATGTTTGGCTTGGCCTCTCTTCTGCACAATAAATTGTTATCTAAAACAATAGAGAACAAAGGAGGAAAAAAGTCATAAATACATACCAGGAAATGCAAAGCTCCATTATGGTGCTGGAGCCTCAAGGGCATTGGGTTTCATTGCCTTGAGTCTCTGTGGAAAGCTGTCTGCTCCACAGGAAGACCCTGCGTTCCTGTCCTTTTGGTGAACCTGCCTGAAAGGAATACAGGAGTTATTGAGTAATCAAGGCTTGTCAGCACCTTGGTTATGCAGCATGGTTCAATCCGATAATGTGAATGGAACCAGTAATAGGACTGATGAAAAGCACACTGGTTTGAAAAGGGCCTTGAATGATTTTTTTTGTTCATTTTCTGTTTACATGTAATGTGTTATTGATGCCATTACCTTATAACACAGCTGCTTGTTTCATAGAAAAATGGGAAATTAGTCATTATTTCTTTAAAAGGAGAGGAGAGCCAGAGAAACAGAAGGGAAGAAAGACAGAAAGAAAGAAGCACTGTTATATGAAGAAAATTGTATTTGAATACTGAGACTGAAACATTGATTTTCTGGAACAGACTTTTTAGATTAAAAATGCCAATGCGAAATCCTTGTATGACCTATAGTTCATATGAAGTTCATCTGCCATTTACTGTTATTCTGTGAAAACAGCACAATCTTTAGTGAAAACATAGTTTGGAAAAGTCTTGACTTGCTAGCATTTGCATGCCTTTGTCTAAAATCATGGCTTGGAACTCAGCTTACCAAAGCTAGTTCTCAAATACTTTGCCTTACATTGCAGCACTTTTCTCTTTTTTAATCGTCTGTGAATCTTCATTCGATTTTCACCTTGATATTTAAATCTTTTTTTATTTTTTCATTCATACTTGTTCATTGATTGCATTGAACATGTAAGAGGAATTCACTTTCCACAAGTAGTTTGCTGGTCCTTGATTTTAATTTAGAAAAGTTTGAAATAGGATTAATGTCTTGCCTATATCTCCTTTATTATAGAGTCTACATAAAGCTATATAGAGTCTACATAAAGCTATAATTTCTCTCCCTACTTTTGCAAAATAAATTATTTGAAGTTTGTTTATGAAAATGTCATGGCTTAATTAATAAATAAAGTATTTCATATAGCTGTGTTAATCTGGCTCAGCCAAAAAAAATCTAAATAAATGATTTTTTCATTAAAGATATAGGTATGCAAGCACCCCCCAACTCTCTTAGTGTTTCCCTGGTAGCTTCCAGAATGATTCTGGGGCTTATGCCTATATTCATAAATGTATATGATTATTTGCCTACCGATTGTTGGGTCTGCTTATCTTGATAGCATTCTCTATCTGCCTGATTTTTGAAAAAAAGTGTACCAATATAAGAATAATGATATGTGAATGCAGAAAAAATAATAACTGTTTGAGATAGAGAACATGCTTGTTATAAATTTATGGGAAATTTTGTATACAATATTATCACAATTTGTTTAATGATTGTGCAGTAAATTAATCTCCAGTGTGTTAGAACATCATTTCAAAGAGGCACTAAAATATATAATTAAACACATGCATAAATAGGTATTTTATTCCAAGTTTTCTTATTCTCTATAGGCAAAATAGAACTGTCTGTTGCATAGATCTGCCCATTTTCTTTAAGAATTTGCAGACTTAAATTTCTGAAGCATCTTTACCTTGCCTCATATTATTGCAGTGTCTTTAGATATGTATAAAAATAATCACATATTTTGCAATGTTTTCAGAAATAGCAACTATTTTTTGTTTCAGTGCTTTAAATCAACCCCCCTTCATTTGGTCATTTTCAGAAATTCTTGCCCTCCAGTCAAACATTCGTTTTTTTTTAACATTGATTTATGAAGCTAAACCTTGGAATTATGTGTTGATAATAGCACATTATATAATAAAATGAATATGATGTCAAATATGCTACATAATCTTTCAAATACCAAGAGGTGATATGCTAATAAAGGAAGATGGAAGTTTGGTGGAACAATACTTTTTAAATAGGCAAAGCAAAATTTCTGTCACTATCCTTTTACTTATTTTTTAGGTTTTTCTCATTTATTATCTTTTTTCTCATTTTGTTTCTTATCACATGGTGACATTTTCTTCAAATTCTATAAAATAAAAATTAATAATGTAATTTTTTGTTGAATTTAATTTATATCTTACATTCAGCATTAAGGAAAATGTACTAATTTTAGTCTAAGGTAATTTATACATGCTTTAATCCAATTAAATAAAGAATAATAATTGTTCTGCATTTTTTTAACTTCAGTAATGCAAGAAAAATATCTTAGATTTAATTTTTAACAATGCTCATAAAAATCAGTTATTTTAGAATTTGGATAAACTAATCAATTTATTTCTTGTCCACTTTTAGTTTCACTTGTATTTAGTATTGAATTTCTTATATAAACTTATATCTGCATCTACCCAGTTAAAATATGCTGTTTATTTTAACATGCAATGTCCTTTAATATATAGAAAAGGTAAAATACAGCTTTTGCATTACCCTGAATTTTGCAGTGTGATGGATAACTGTTCCAGAATATAAATTAGTCCAAAAATATTGGTTCCTTTAAAAAGGTATCAAATAAAATGCTCTTCCAGCTGAATCTGGAGTCTTAATAAATTCTTGCACATAAAGATGGATGGAGAGTAGAAATTGCTTTCAGAAAGACTATAATTGAATTCATCTTGCTTTTAGCAAATCCCAGGATTATTGAATTGTATTATAAACATGGAAAGCTGGTCTGGTGTACCATAGTGTTGAAAGCCATGGGACAATAAGTTCTAGTTCAGCTTAAGCATGAAACCAGCTTGGGTCAGTTCTTTTTTCTGTTAGGAAGAAGACAGTACAGTAGTAAACCATTCTGAAAAGAAAATACATTTTCTATCACTTACTTATAAATTTGTTATCTTTGAACTAGAAATATCACATATTGAACCTATATACTGTATAAAACATGCTCCTTACTGCTGGCATAGGCTCACCTAAGTAAGTAGCAATGAACTTAGACTGACCATTAAAGGAGCATAGTTTTAATGAATTTCCCTGTCTTCTTGCTGTTGCTGCTGGTCTTTTTCTTTCAGTCCATGATGGCTGTTTGCTTACCACAGGGACTCTGGAGAAGCTCTGTTTTAAATTTCTTTTCATCTTTCCTAGCTGTGCGCATAAGAACAGGAGCATAAGTGAGATATAAATAGAGATGAGTGGTAGTCTCTAGAGATTATGAACTGCAGGGCTTTGAATACAGAAGAGAGGAAACTAACTTGACAGTGATTTAAAATGCACTCTTAATAGATGATTAGTTTTAATAAAACACCAATAGCTATCATTATATGTTCTAGATTGTGCTTTAACAGAAAAAAATATTCAATATAATTAGGCCTAAACATGAATCTAGAAAGCCTCTTCTTTGTTTCTTTTAGATACAAACTATGAGACTATTTGGATATAGGAGGAAAGAAAGAGGAGAGAGAAAAATATCTTGTTAAATTCTGATTCCTCTTGGAATAAATCAGTGTTTCAAAAAAAAAAGCTATGTATCATTTAAATGAATGTTTTTCCACCTTTTCAGTTGAATTTAAAACTAGTGCTCTTTTTCCAGTTGGTCAGGAAATGTAATAATTTTGTCACTGCATTTGGATTAAAAGTGGCTAGTTCCAGTCACGAATCATAGTAGCCATGATTGAGAAAGTTTTAACTACTTAGGAGTTTGGATGACTGAATATATTCTATATTGGATACAGAAGAGATGGGCTAATGGTCAAAGTGCAGGGTGAGGCATTCAGCCATGCATGAGATAATTTTGTCACATGAGTCTACAGTTCATCACACATAGCAAAATACAGAAGCTCTTGAGGAGTTAGACTTTCTACCACCTTAGCTCTCAGTTGGAGATCCTGACCTTTATTGTGTTTTTCTGTTACTTGTAAATATGAATATCTGTCATATATGCTTTTAAGAATATATTTTCTTAAACACTGTACAATAAGATAGGATTTACATGCTGGTATTGATCTGGAGGTAGGAGTAATTCAAAGGTTGGATCAATATCAGCATCGAATGCTAGCTTGTTCTACTGTATTTGAGAAATTACTGCATGTATTTGGTTAGAATATTTACTAGGGGGTTGAATTTAGCTCATGATAAAATGTGTAAATGTTTCATTTCCTTGTCTATTGAAAGGTAAATGATTACTTTGTGATTCTAGAAATTAATCATATGATGATCATATTATACCAAGATAATTAAAAAAAAAATCTGCTTGCAAAAGAGAAACAACTGTATTTGTCCACCTATCCTACAGTATATGGTTTCATATGTTCCAGTTTCTCTTGGTTAGAACCAATGAGAGTTACAGTTTCAAACAAATGGAGGATTCAGATAAATGCACATTGCCTTACAGTCCCATTATCTTGCTCCCCCTATCTCTCTATAAGTTTGTGTCTACATATAAATGGGCATTATGTTTGTTATGTTTGCATAAATTCAGTTTCCTTAATAAAAACAAAATTACTTGACTTTTGAACTTTTTGACCTTTGTAAATTTCTGATTTACATATTCATGATGAACTTTACATAAATTTGATTTGTGTAAAGCCCAACAATAATAAAAAGTTCTCATTGCAGAATGACTTTTTGAGTAAAGTAGTAGTAATGTTTAGATTAAATATACAGAGCCAGGTATGTTTCTTTATGCTTTATCCTATTTTCAGAGGGAAGACTAATTTGTGGAGGGATTCTATTATAAAAATGAAAAGCTGTAAAGCTCCTTCCTACAGCTTTGCTAGAGAAAGATGGGGAAGCCAGGCCCTAGAAAATCACCTAAACTTTCCTTCAGAAGGCTGAATTATACTGTAGTGTTATATGGGAACTATGCATTTCTTTTAGGAATCTTTATACATTATCGGGTTGAATTTTACCCTCCCTCAGAATCTGATTTGAGTGGTTTTGATTAGATCAATGAGTAAATTGTTTATAAATCATAGTTAATAGCTTAGCATGCTATAAATTAGATTGTGGTGAATTCTTCAGCAAAACAAAATTAAATCATGGCACTTTTGTGCTTACTATTTCTCAAATTAGCATTCAAATAAGCATCTATGATGGTTAAGAGTATAAATAATCTCAGCTTTTGCAGTATTCTTGACATTTCTTCATTAAAGACTGTTTCTGGTCTTCAAAACTGGCATTTACTTTTGAATTCCGTTTTGAAGGGCTTCGGCGACAGACAGGAATCCACGATCATGTGCAGTTTCTGCCTGGGCTCCCCGCTGGAGCTCCCCGAGCCAGCTGGTTTCAGGGCTAAGCCACCCCGTAGAGGTGGTGAAGAAGAGGGAGACTGCCGGCAGGGTCAAGGAGAGCTGCATCTCTCCTCCTCAGCTGGTCAAACTGGTAGGAGTGGTGGTCATAAATGGCCACCTCAAAGAAGCACTCAACTGGAAAAGAATGTGCAGGAGGAAGATAAGAAGTGAAAGTTTTGGCTGACCGGGCTAAGTTGAAAAAGCAATAACTAAGGTACCCTGGAATTTAAATTTTACAAGAAATAACATTGCTCCCAAAGAAGAGTCGGAAGCAGCGAAAGAAAGTGAAAAGGGAAAGGTTTGGCTTTTTTTTTCTTCTCTCTCCTTCCTTATATTGACAATTAAGAATAAGAAATTGGAAAAATCCGCTTTGGCATCAACAGGCAATTAAAGTGAAAATATAACTAAATGCCAAAGGGACAATAAAGATTTCTGGACATTAAAAACTTTTTCTTCTATAAGCAGGAAGGGAGAGAAAAAGAATAAGGGCAGGATCTGGAAGAGGGAGGAGACTGCCTGGACTTTAAAAGAATCTAAAGTAAAATTTCAATAAGACTTCTAAAAGATACATTTTAACTGAAACTTTGCAACTAAATAATAACCCCAGGAAGAGAAAGTGGGGGGAAAAAAGAAAGAGCAAAAAGAAACAGTTTGTGTGTATTTGGATTACTTAGTGACTTTTGGATTTTTGGCTATTATATTTGAATGACTAAAATCAATTGGGTGGTTGTTTAAAAATTTTTACAATGGCATCACTTTTCGATGAATTGAAAATGGAGGCTTCATTTTTCAATTCTTAGTAATGGAGATTTGGAACTATGAGAAACAACAAGAAAAGACTGCAAAACAAGAAGACTGGGACAAAGAAGAAGCCATCTTTAATGAACAAGTAACTCTATGTGGGGAAGAAAAAGGAAAGGGGGGAAAGAGGATGGAGAATTTAAGATTTAAAAAACCAACCAAAGAAAAGAAAAATAATTTGAAAAATAAGTATAATACTGGAAAATAACAGAAAAGGGGAATACAGAAGAGGGAAGTAGAGGTAGAGAGACAAAGGGGTAAAAAGGGGAGGGAGAAGAAGAGAGGGGAGAAGGAAAGGAAAAGAAGTCACAAAGGTCCGGAGCAAGATATAAAGAAACATAATGTTTAGAGATAATGGGTAAAAATTTAACTGAAAGGAGGATTCTGTAAAGGTACATGAGATTGTGTTGTTATATTTGAAATAGAAATAACTTTAGAAAATTGGAAACAACATATGATTAAAATGAGGGATAGAATGGTTAGTGTAACTTAGTGAAATGTTTGTGAATAAAGTAAATGGAATAAAATAAATGAGAAAATTGAATTAGGAAGGAATGGGAACACTTTAATTAGTCAATGTTTTATAAAATATAAGTGAAGAGTGGGGGAATTGATTATGGAAAGCTAATAATTGTTTCCATAGAGGTATGATATTTAACTGAAAAGTAACGTGAAAAATCTTAAGACTTTAATTAATTTTAATATTAATGATAGAATTGAATTGGAATGGAACGTTGTTTTAATTATATACATTTATAATTTTTTCTTTTTTAAAAAAATATTGTGTGTAGTTTAAGAATGTACCAAACAGAATCCAAATGGAAGCTATGTATTATATTGAGTGTTATAACTTTAGGGGAAAGATATAAAGGCGTCATACTCCAATCAGTAACTACAGGAGAAATTTTGTTTAATGAGAAAAGATAATAGACAATTGAAACAGGACAGACAAAAAATATAAATATAATGATTTGAATTGAGATGAAATAAATATAATAAAATTGAGGAAATTAAAAGAGGGGAGAAGCTATGTAGAAAATGTAAAATTGTAATAAGATATGGAATAGAATATAAAAATGAGCATGAACCTGAAATTGTGTCTGCACGAAGAAATGTAACCCGGGATTATGCTGCTTTCAAAAAAGATCTTTTAATTGTGTTTCTTTTCTTTTTGTGAAAGCTCAAATATAATTTACAAAAAAACAAACAAACTGGCATTTACTTTTTTAATGAGTGAGATGAGTTATCTTTTAGTAGAAGAAAAGAATAAAAAGAAATGCTAATCTTCAGTACAAATAAAAATATCTGTCTAAGTATAGAAAAAGCGAGGGAAAACTGTATGTTGTATAAGGAGAAGACCAGAACAGCAAAGAGGAAGTGGAAAGTAGGAGCCAAGAAGAAGATCAGGTAGAGGAAAGAGAAACAGAACAAGAGGAAAGAGAGCAGAAGTGGAAAGAGAAGGCATAAGAACAAGACACTAAACGAGAGCAAATAAGTTTCAACAAGAAACAAGTTCAGAGTAAGATGGCAGAAGAAATCAAATTGATTTCCATTAAAATCAATGGTTTAAATTCACAAATTAAGAGGAAAAAACCGATAACTAAACTACAGAAACTGAACTTAGATATTATATGCCTTCAAGAAACACATATCCAGAAACATCAAAGTAAACTGTTAGAAGCACCAAGGTTAGGAGATTTATACGTATCTCTAGCCCAACAAAAATAGAGGGGGATAGCAATATACATTAGGAAACATTTACAAGCAAAACAGGTATATGCAGATGAGGAGGTAGGATTTTGATGTTAGAAGTTTATATAAATTATAAGAAAACGTTATTGACAGTGATATATGCACCGAACGAGAAACAAAAATTTTTTTTATTCCAAACTATACAGAAAATTAGTAGAACAGGAATATGAGAACATATGCCTGCTAGATGATTTCAATACAATAGCAAATTTAGAAAAAGATTACAATAATGGAAATCCAGGTGGGGAAAAGGAAAAGGAAAACATTACCAAAAGTATTCTATAAATGGCGGAAGAATTAGAACTAAAAGATATATGGAGAGAAAGAAATCCAGACAAAAAAAAGTATACTTACTATTCAGCACCACACGCATCATGGCCAAGATTGGATATGTTATGGACAAATGGGGAAATGGAACGTAATATAAAAGAAATAGAAATTGAATCTATCACATGGGCGGACCATAATCCCATTAAAATAATTTGGAAAGGATTGAAAAAAAACAGAAGATGGTTGCTAAACAAGGAGATCCTAAAAGAAAAGAATGTGTTAAGATGATGGAATAAGAATTGGAGTTCTTTCTGAAGGAAAACAAAAAACAACAAACATCAATTCCAAACCTATGGGACATGACTAAAGTATATATCAGGGGCTTAGCAATTTCATATAATACATGTAGATATAACTCTTAAGGAGTTAGAAAAAACACTAGAAAAAAACACCACATAATAAGACAGTAAATACGGAGAGGATAATGATTAGACATAAATTGAATATGTTAGCACAAGATGAATGGTTACAGGACATGAAAAAGATAAAACATAATTATTTGAACACGTGAATAAGCCAGGAAGGTGGCTAACCTATAGACTTAAGAAAGAAAAAGAAAAAAAAGCAATTCAATAATTGAAAGATGCTGATGGTACCCTACAACATCAAACTGAAAAGAAAAAACATATTGTTAATGTTTTTTTGAGGAATTATACAGTAGGGAAGATGTACCAGAGGGAAATATCTAACATTCTTAGAAGGAAAAAGGCTACCTGTGATCCCGGAAGAGGATAAAGAAGAGATAAACAGGGAAATAACATTAAGAGAACTGCAAGAGGCAATCCTGAAACAGAAAAACAATAAGACACCAGGACCAGATGGTCTCCCAGGGGAACTGTATAAAATGCTTCAAGAAAAATTAGAAATGCAATTATTAGAACTCTGTAATGAGGTACTGACGACAGCAAAATTACCTAAGTTATGGGGGGAGACATACATAACATTGATCCCAAAAGAAGATTCGGACCATCAATTAATTCAAAATTATAGGCCCATATCCCTTTTAAATGTTGATTATACAATATGTCCATAATGGCAGAAAGATTGAAAAAAACTCTTAATCAGATCATTCATAGCGACCAAAACAAATTCTTACCAAATAGACAAATTAAAAATAATATCAGAATGGTATTGAATATAATAGAATATTATGAAGCAAACCCAGGAAAACAATTGGCAATGGTCTTCCTGGATGCACAAAAGGCAATTTGGCAATAAATTTAGTAAATTGATTTCAACAATTTATACGACACAGACGGCCAGTGTAATAATGAATGGTGACAGAACGGAAACATTCAAGATCAACAAGAGAGTAAGGCAGGGATGCCCATTGTCACCCCTTCTCTTTATTCTTACCTTAGAAAACTTATTGGAAAACGTTAGAAAAAATGTAGAAATCAAAGGGGTTTTAATTAAAAAGGAGCATTATAAGGTACAGGCATTTGCCGATGATACAGTATTTTTTTGGAAGATCCAGAGGATATGGGAGTAAAATTAATAAAGGAAATAGAGGAATTTAGCAAGGTCGCAGGCTTTAAGATTACTAAAAACAAAACAAAATTATTGACTAAAAATTTAAAAGATAAGCAAAAGAGTGCAAAGTGTGAAAAAAGTAAAATATTTAGGTATTTGGTTAACAACAAGATGCTCTTCAATCAAAAAAGATAACTATGACAAATTAATAATACAAATCAAAAAGAATTGGAAATGTGGGGGAAATTACAGCTATCACTACTGGGGAAAATTGCAGCAATTAAAATGTCTACCCTACCAAAAATGCTATATCTTTTTCAAACTTTACCAATAAGATTGGATAAAACCCTTTTTAGAGAATTAGATCAAATAATAAGTAAATTTGTTTGGGATGGGAAAAAAGCTAGGATAAAAATGAAATTGTTACAGGACAAAAGAGAAAGGGGTGGCATTGGACTCCCTGGCTGGGAAATGTATTATCAGGCTGCGGCTATGGTATGGATTAAAGATTGAATCAACCTGGAAAATAGAAGAGTATTGTCGATAGAGGGTCACGACTTGCAGAGAGGGTGGCATAGTTTCCTATGGGGTGGGAAATGTTAACAGCAAGCATATTTTCAGAGATACATGATTAGAGATTCATTAATTCGGACATGGAACAAGATTAAAAAGAATCATTATATTAAAATACCGAACTGGCTGTCAACTATGGAAGCACAAATCTACCCAAATGCAATGGATCTGAGATGGACAGGCTAACGATGAAAATAAAAGACAGAGTAGATTCAATTTATTATAGGGCCTGGTATGCCTGGTATGAGAGGTTTAAAAATAAAAAGAAAATAAAATGGCAATTAGGAAAGGAATGAGGGAATATGTAAATATACCATGGAAAAGATTAAGATGTAAGAATAAAAGATATTGATTTATAGTAAGGGTAAGATGTAATGGTAAAGGAATAAGTAAATACATATACTGAAAAATGTGAGGAGATGCAAAAGATGTCTTGATGTTGATAACAATGTATAAAGTTTTATGTTTTTAAAATTTGGAAACTTAATAAAATTTATCGTTTAACAATACAAGAGCAAACAATAGATGCAAACTCAAGGTTAATCGCACCAGACTTGATTGCAGGAAATATGACTTCAGCAAAAGAGTGGTCAATGTCTGGAATACTCTACCTGACTCCGTGGTTTCTTCCCCAGACCTCAAAAACTTTAACCTTAGACTTTCTACTATTGACCTCACCCCTTTCCTAAGAGGTCTGTAGGGAGCGTGCATAAGCACACCAACGTGCCTACCATCCCTGTCCTATTGTTTCTTTTATTTTTCTTATATGTATCCATGTATTCATAACTATGTTTATACCTATTATCTTGTAAGCAATTGACAAACAAAATAAAATAAAAATAAATAAGTGTTAATATCCCTTTATAATGTCTCTATAACGCCACACTTGGAAGACTGCATTCAGTTTTGGTCACCACATTGTAAAAAAGATGTTAAGACCAGGGGTGGGATTCTACCAGTTCAGTCTGGTTCTATAGAACCAGTTGTTACCTTTCCAGGTAGTTCGGAGAACTGGTAAATCAGGCCTCTGGCTGGCCCCACCCCTTTCTGCTGCTTCCCCGCTGCCTGCCCGTCAGTCCTTATTATGCATGCATGAATTGCATGCATGTGTGACACTGCTGCCTGCTCTTGCACGTCCACCAGGCCAGCCATTGCTGCCTGCCTTCTGCTGTGGCCCTGCCTTTACTGATCTCCCTGGGTAGCCTTCCCCCCCACTTGCCTTTTGATGCAACCGTGGGTGGCCCTCCCCCCCACTTGCCTTTTGCTGCTGCCGGTCACCTTTCCAACCCCCATTTGCCTTTTACTGCTGAGGAACACATGGAGAGGCTTGAATAGGATCCGGCCAGGTCAGTGGCTGATTCTCTCACCTGCTGCTGCGCAGTGGAAAGCTTCCAAGTCCCCCCTCTCCCATTAGAAATGGCTGCTGGGCAAGTACAGAAGCAAGCCAGGTTGAATCCTGCTTTTCTCTGCTTGTCCAGCAGCCATTTCTTATGGGATGGGTTCTCCCATTAGAAATGGGTGCTGGGCAAGCAGAGAGAAGCAAGATTGAACCTGGCTTGCAGAGAAGCAAGCCTGGTTGAATCCTGCTTTTCTCTGCTTGTCCGGCAGCCATTTCTTTTTCTTTCAAAGTTTTTATTTTTTACAACAAACATACGAACAAAACATAAAAACATAAATCGCTCTTTCAATTATATACATACAGTGTGTCAGCTGGTTACAATTTTTGTGCTACCCTTTTTTTACCATTACTCACAAGTTATATAATTCTCACCTGATCGGTCTAGCCTGTGCTTATATAATATCAATTATTAAACATTCATTTGACTATTTTTCCATCATTTATATGAGATATTCTAATTTTCATTATGATTTAATCTTATACATTCATCCAATGGTTATATACCATCTAGGCCGTCTTTTCGGGGGTGACTTAATTCCCCCCCTTGCATCCTCGAGCGAGCGGTGACAGCTTGGATGTTGACCTCTGCGTTGGTGGGGCACTTTGTATCAGGAGACCTTCTGCCACCATTGCTTTCCCTTCTCTCCGTGCTGCCATGACATTTAGAGCAATGCCACGGCATTTGGTGCAGCCACGCGCAGCCAGCCAGGGCTCCCCCCTGCAATTGGAGCCCGGCGGAGACACTTGGCTTCAGGCGTTCCTGTCGCCGCCTTCCCTTTGCCTTCGAAGGCAAAGCCAATTCTTTAAAAACAACACCCTACTACCAGTATGACAAAGCCTCCTCTGCCTGAGACGGCAGCCCAACCCCACGTGGAGAGGCAAATCTCCCGGGGCCACAGTGCAGGATTGGCCCACCCCAGGAGAAGCACCCAGTCATCATCCTTGCTGATGCCAGGTAGACTGTGAAGAGCTTTGCCTGGGATGCCCAGTGCAGCTGACAGGTGGGCGTTCCTGCCCGGCAGTGGAGCTCTCATCAAGGCAGCAAGTGCCTCCCTGCTGGGCCCTCCGCTCATCCTACCAGGGCCGTGCCAGAGCCGTGCTGGCTGGGCAGCGCCAGGAAAGCGAGCCACGGGTGCATGCCCGCCTGCCAAGTGAAAGAGCCAGGTCAACCCAAGCTTGGCTTCCTTCCCAAGTCCCCGCAGCCCGAACCCGAAGGGGCCACCAGGAGAGGCCACCCGAGGAAGTGATAGCACCCCCCTATCCATGGACAGGGAGGCAAGGAGACGGCCTGCACCACGTCCTCCTCCAAGCTGAGCCCCGCCGAGTGAGCGCCTCTGTCCAATGCTCGTGCTGCTGCAGCGTTTGGAGCTGCTGGCTCATTTGGAGATGTGTGGGGATGGGGACGGGCTGTGTGGAAAGAACGGGTGGCTTCGGGCTCTCTCTGCCGGCCCCGCCAGCCAGGGAAGCAGCACTGCTGTTGCCTCACCTCCCTATCTGTGGATCGTTGAGCACTATCACTGCCTTGGGCAGCCTCTCCCAGTGGCCCCTCCAGGTTCTGGAGGGACTTGGGAAGGAAGCCAAACTTGGGTCGGCCCGGCTCGTTCACTTGGCAGGTGGGCGCGCACCTGCGGCTTGCTTTCCCGGCTCTGCCCAGCCTGCCCAGCTCTGGCGCAGCCCTAGTGGGATGAGCGGAGGGCCCGGTGGGGAGGCACTTGCTGCCTTGGTGAGAGCTCCACCACCAGGCAGGAACGCCCGCCTGTCAGCTGCTCTGGGCACCCCAGGCGAAGCTCTTCGCGCTCTGCCCAGCGCCAGGCAGCGATGGCGGCTGGGCGCTTCTCCCGGGGTAGACCAATCCTGCGCTGTGGCACTGGGAGATGCGCCTCCCCAGGTGGGGTTGGGCTGCCCTCTTGGGCAGAGGAGGCTTTGTCGTACCAGTAGTAGGGCATTGTTTTTAAAAGAATTGGCTTTACCTTCGAAGGCGAAGGGAAGGTGGCGACAGGAGCGCCTGAAGCCGAGTGTCTCTGCCGGGCTCCAGTTGCAGGGAGGAACAATGGCTGGCTGCGCGTGGCTGCGCCAAATGCTGCAGCATGCTCTAAACACTACAGCAGCACGGGGAGAAGGGAAAGCAATGGTGGCAGAAGGTCTCCCGATACAAAGTGCCCCACCAACACTGAAGTGAATGCAGGCAGCATCATATCTGGGTATGCAACAAAAGTACTTCCTAATGGCAAGCCCCCCTTCCATTCTCCCCCCTTTCGCATGTTTAATATAGGCTTTAATTTGGGGGGAGGGGCTTAATTTTATTTTATGCCTATAAGACATGCTGGGACTTCCTATTGGGGGAGGCCGTATTGTTGGAGAAACATGGTATTTTATATTGTATTCTGTATCAATCTATTAATTTTTATTGCAAGGCTTACTAATATATTTCTTTACCATGTCTTTTTATCTAACCATTGATAAAATAAATCCCATATCATATAAAATTGTTTATCCTCTTGTTCTCTAATTTCAAATGTCAATTTACTCATTTCGGCACAGTCCATGTGTTTCTTAATAATTTCCTCCTTCATAGGTATTTTTTCATTTTTCCAATTCTTAGCAAATACAATTCGAGCAGCTGTTAAAACATTTACAATCAAATATTTTAATTCTTTACAATATATTTCCGGTATAATTCCCAATAAAAATATCTCAGGTTTCAAGTCTGTGTGTTGTTTTGTCATTTTTTCCAACCATGTTTGGATTATAGTCCAATATCTTTTTGCATCTGAGCATGTCCACCACATGTGATAATATGAACTAGGTATCTGATGACAATTCCAACATTTATCCGATTTATTCTTGAATATCCTCGCAATTCTCATCGGGGGTAAGTGTCACCTGGAAAACATCTTCTACAAATTTTCTTTATATGGAGTTGACATTGTCATTTATAATTTTGAGACCACAATTTTTGCCATTTATCTAAATCAATCCCATATCCAAAAAATTTTCCCCATGCAATCATTGTTTCTTTTACTTGTTCTTCCTCTAATTTAAACTCTAGCAAATGTTCATAAAGTTTTTTGGTTACTTTTTCATCAGTACCTGTCAAAATTTTATCTAAATCAATCAACTTATCATAGATACTTTCTGTTTTAACATCTTTATCAAATCTAGATTGTATTTGCAAATATGAAAACCAATTCATTTTTACACCTTGTTCTTCCAACGCTTGCATAGATTTAAGTTCACTCTTTTCATTCAATATCTCACCATATCTAACTGTTCGTTCCTTTTTATATATTATTGGATAGGAAAAAGCTTCAATAGTAGATAACCATAGTGGAATTTTAAATAATATTGCTTTTTTTATCTTCTCCCAGTTTAGAAACAATGCTTCTCGAATATAATGTCTTCTAAAATACACCTGCGTTTTACTTCCCTTATACCAGAAGAAGGCATGCCACCGTAACAGCAGGTCATGTCCTTCTAAATTCAAAAGTCTAGTATTCCTTAGTATTATTCACTCCTTTACCCACATCAGACTTGTTGCTTGGTAGTATAATTCCCAATTGGGCAAAGCAAATCCTCCTCTTATTCTTGCATCTTGTAACAATTTAAGTTTTATTCTCGCTTTCTTCCCCTGTCAAATGTATCTTAGCACTATTTTGTTTAAATCATCAAAAAATTCTTTCCCTAATCTGATTGGAATTGTCTGGAATAAGTATAAGATTCTAGGCAATACATTCATATTAATTGTAGATATTCTCCCAATCAGTGATAATTGTAAATTTTCCCATTTTATCAAGTCTGTCGCAATCTGTTGTTTAAGTTTGAGATAATTGTCCTCCTTAAGTGTGCTACATCTTGGTGTTATATGGTGCTAAATACTTGGTGCTAAATACTTAACCTTGTTTGTGACCTGGATCCCCCAAACTTCCTCCAATTCTTTCTTTCGTTCTTACTAATAATATCTTTGTTTTATCTTTATTTATTTTCAAACCCGCTACTTTCTCATACTCTTCTATCTTTTCTATCAGTTTAGGTGCAGACTCCAATGGATCCTCTAATATAAATACCAAGTCATCTGCAAAATCTTGTAATTTATACTCTTCTTTTTTAATTTTCATTCCTTTTATTTCTTTTTCTTCTCTGATGTTCCTATTCAGCACTCCCAGTGTTAACACAAACAACAGAGGTGACAGTGGACAGCCTTGTCTGGTCCCTTTTCTTATATCTATAAAGTCTGTTAACTCTCCATTTATCATAATCTTTGCAGTTTGTTTATGATATATCGTTTCTATGGCTTGAGTAAATTTTTTACCAAAGCCCATTTGATCCAATTGTAACAGCATAAAACGCCAATTCACATTATCAAAGGCTTTTTGTGCATCTAAAAATATCAGAGCCATTTGTTTTTCAGGATGTGCCTCATAGTATTCCAGTGTATCTAAAATTATTCTTATATTATCTTTAATCTGTCTCTTCGGCAGAAATCCATTTTGATCAGGATGAATAAAATTGTTTAAATATCTTTTCAGTCTTTCTGCCAGAATTGAAGCAAAAATTTTATAATCTGAATTTAATAGAGATATAGGTCTGTAATTTTTAACTTGCTGTGGGTCTGTGTCCTCCTTCGGTACAAGTGTAATATATGCTTCTGACCATGTTTTGGGTATTCTCTTCTTTGTCATAACTTCATTCATAATTTCTAATAAGTGAAGATTCAATGTTTTTCTGGAATGTCTTTTTAAAATTCCACTGGTAAACCGTCCAGGCCTGGTGCTTTCCCAATGTTTTGCTTTTTTAAAGCTTCTGTTAATTCCATCATTGTTATATTACTTTCTAACATTGTTTCAATATCTTTGGGTATCTGGGGCAAATTTGCTTCCTGAAAGTATTGTTGAATTCTTTCCCCCTGAACATTCTCTTGATAGTACAGTTTTCCATAGTAATCTTGAATATTTTTGTTCTTCTCCACATTTCCATAGCATACATGTCCTTGTTCATTTATCAATTGATTTATTCTTCTCGAGTCTCTTTCCTTTCCAAATTTATATGCTAGCCATCTGCCTGGTTTATTTGCATCTTCAAAATAGTTCTGCTTAGCATTTCTAATTTTTTGTGCTATTTCTTCTTTTTCCATTAGCGCCATTTTATGCTTAGTTATGTCCATTTTAATTATAATGTCCTTTTTTTGTGGAAATTTCTGTAGTTCTTTTTCCAACTTCTTGTAGTTGTCTTCCAATATTTTAAAGATCTTTTTTGTTTTATTCTGTTCCCCTTGTATATCCATTATCAAACCTCTTGTATAAGCCTTCATCATGTCCCAGAGGTTCTGTAATGATGTATCCTCTTTTATGTTTTTTTTTTAAAGAAAAAAGTCAATTCTCTCTCAATTTTCTGTTTAAAGTCTTTTTCCTTTAATATCGTATTATTTAAAGTCCATCTAGATCTCCTTTTTTGTCCTTTCCATACAAGTGTTGTTGGATTGTGATCTGACTGGGGACTTGCTTCTATTTCAATGTGTTACATGTTAGAAAGCAATTCTGTTGACATCCATATCATATCTATTCTAGACCATGATGCATGTCCATTTGAATAAAAGGTATATTGTTTATTTTCCGCATTTCTCTCTCTCCATGCATCTTTTAAGTTTATCTCATCTACCATTCAAAAGAAGGATTTTGGCAATGTCTTTCTAGCTTTCTTTGCTGTTTTTTGTGTTTTATAGTCCAGTTTGTCATTTATTGTTCCATTAAAATCTCCCATCAGACAGATATTAGCATAGTCCAGTTCAATTATTTTCTTATGTAATTTCCTGTAAAAATCTTCTTATCATTTGGGGCATAAATTGCTATTAAAAGTGTCTTTAGATTATTGTCCATTATCTCCACCATCAAAATCCTTCCATCATCTTTATATATTTGTTCCGCAGGGTTTGTATCTGTAATGTATACCACTCCTCTCTTTTTACAGTGTGTCAACGCTGTAAATAATTTCCTTAATTTTTGTTGTTTCAATATATAATCATGTTGTTTTTTAATATGTACTTCTTGTAGGCAGATTATATCACATTTTAATTTCTCTAACTTATGAAATATTTTTCTTCTTTTAATAGCTGAGTTAAGCCCATTTATATTAATTGTAATCAGTTTTTTCTCATCCATTTTAGACTTTTTAAGAAGGATTTGTTGCTCTAGTAGATCTTGGTTCTCATTGCTCTCTGGGTAAACCACCTACGGCTCCTTCTTCTTTTTCAATTATTGCTGTACATTCCTCTTGAAATTCAATTAACGACTCTTCTCTTCTTGTATCTTCCTCCCTTCCTCTAAAATATTCTAGATAGAATAACTCCGCTTTTTCAACTGTATCAATTCTGTGTCTTTGTTCCTGCCAGGTAAACACGAGACCTTTGGGTATCAGCCATCTGTAATTTATTCCTCTCTTAAGTAACTCTTTGGTCAAAAATAAATATTCACTTCTTATCTCCTTCACTCTTCTGGGTACCTGTTTCCTTACCACTATTTCTTTATCTTTGTATTTAGTGTCTTTTCTCTTGCCGCCTGCAGTATTTGTGATTTAATTATTTTCTTAGTAAATCTGATATGAAGAACTCTTGGCAGTTTATTTCTCATCGCATATCTTGTATAAACATGAAAAACCTCATCCATTCCATCCATCATCTTCTCTTTAGTTACCTCTAATGCTTCTGCCAGAATTTCTGTCATTATTTCAGCAAGGTTTTCACCCTTTTCTTCTATATTTTGAAATCTAAGATAGAATTCTGATCTATCAATTTCCCATCCCAGTGATTGCAGATTTCTGCCCTTATCTCTTTCCACTTCACTCAATTGGGTATCCTTATCTCCAATCTTCCTATCTTTTTGTACAGCTTGTTCTTCAATTTTTTAAATTCTGTCCTTGTATTGCATCATAATCTGTTGAATATTTTCAATTTTTTGATCTGTCTTTTCAGTTCTTTGCTCAATGTTCTCCGTTCTCTTTTCAATATTATCCATTTTTACTTGTATCTTTTGAATTCCTTGCATAATCATCCGCAGTGTCACTTCTTTCTCCTTCTCTTGTTGTAACATCATCTGTATTGATCGTTGTCCTGCAGATGGTGAGGAGAAAGAAGTCAGAATTGAAGAATCTGAGGCTGGTATTTTTCTACTCATCTTAAAGTACAATAGAAAAATTGAAAAGAAAAAGCAAGTGGAGCCAATTGCCACTCCAGTTAAAAATAATAATAATAATTAAATAAAAGCAAAATATAAAAATAAAAAAGGGAAGGGAAAAATCTTCAGGCACTTGAATACCTTAATCCAATTGGTTCCAATTATGTAGGAAAAAGGAAATATATATATATATATATATATATATATATATATATATATATATATATATATATATATATATATATACATACATATATAAAATGGAAAAAGGATGAAAAATAAAAAAATGGAAAAATTTAAAATGCCAGAAATCTGTATATTCCTCTTGCTAAAGAGGTAAAACAAAGGGGGGAGTGGGGGAGGAAATAGTCTTATTCTTGCATCAAAGGACTCAAGTCCAAATATAAAAATCCAACTGGGGTGGGGGGAAATAGAAAAAAAAGGGAAGAGAAAATGCAATTTTGTCAATAAGCAAAGCACTGCCACTATATGTTCAAGGCTCTTTACTAAATCAAAAAAACAAAATTTCCAGTTCTCTTTTCAAGGTCACTTCAATCTTCTTTCTTCAATTTCAAATCCAGACTCCCGCTATCAGTAGTTCCACAGAAGAGCACCTGCAAATAATATACATGCTCTTCCCACTATCTTTTCAATGAAAAGCATGGAGTCCTTGAATGTAAGAGCAAATGTATCAACAAGAAAGAAAGGAAAACAATGTATCCAAGCCTCCAGGTGGTAGCGCTACTTATTTCCCTTCCCCTTCCCCTCTAATATTAAAATCAGGAATAAAAAAAATTAAAAGAATCTAAAATTATTAAAAAGAAAAAACAAGAGAAAAAAACTTTTCCAAAGAGTTATTTTGAAGGGAAAAAATAAAAATTTAAAAGGAAGGACCAGTCTTTTAACTTTTTTAAAAGTTAAAAAGTTTTAACAAAATCGAAAGTTCCAATAAGAAGAAAGAAAAGGTTTAATTTGTGCTTAATCTCACTGCTTAAGCACTTTTATCTTCACTTTTAAATTTAATTTTTAGTCTTTTAGGGTGTTCTCTCCAGAAAAAAATAAGTAGAAAATTATCTCACCAAACTGACAGGCTTTCTTTCCAGCTTTCTTCTGTTCTGGAGCTGTCCCAGCTTCAGCAGCTTTGATGGCTGCCTCTCCACTGCGGGAAAAGGGGACTTATCCTGGATCTACCAGGAACTTTGTGATGTCCCTGGGATCGACAGGATGTGCCTTCCTCAGTCACCGTCTCTACAGGATGGTTTAGGTCCGTTGGGACTGTCCTGAAATGGAGATATCAGCAGCGATCTTAGAGCTTAAAGATCGCATGCTGTACCGCTGTGACGCAAGCTCTGCCCTCCTCCAGCAGCCGTTTCTAATGGGAGGGGGGCTCCCATTACAAATGGGTGCTGGGCAAGCAGAGAAAGCAGGATTCAACCTGGCTTGCAGAGAAGCAAACCTGGTTGAATCCTGCTTTTCTCTGCTTGTCCAGCAGCTGTTTCTAATGGGGGGCTCTCATTAGAAACCCTGCCCAGCCCCTTCCAGGAGTCTCCACGAGGCCCGTCTGGCTACCAGGTAAGTATAGGATAGCCTCCTGGGAGCAAAAATGGGGAGTTGAGGGGGTCCGGCACCCCCCTGTTTTTGCTCCCAAGAGGCTCCAGGGAGGCTTGCTAGGCTGAAAATGGGGTGTGTGTGGGGTTCAGCACTGCCCCTACCCCATTTTGCTCCCAAGAGGCTCCAGGGAGGCTTGCTAGGCCAAAAACGCCACCCCCACCCCTTTTTTGCTCCCAAGACGCTCCAGGGAATCTTGCTAGGCCCCGTTTTGGGCCTAGGAGGCTTTCCTGCTGCCTCCAGGAGCATCCAGCCATCCAGTATGTAATATTCAGTGTTTAGCAAAAAGAACTTTGGAGCTAATATAGTATTGATTACTGCCTTGGGAATGTTCTGGGTAAACAAAACTATGCAGTCTCCTAAAACGGTTGGAGCCAATCTTCTTTCCTTCTTCCATATCCTCCTCTTCAAAACTTGTAAGTTGCTCTGCTTTTTCATGCCAGGTTTAGTGTGGTAAGTTCAGAGTGGGTTCTGTAGAGAACAGCTTATCTTTAGGTCTCATTCATTTGCTCAATTTCAGAGCATACATTACACAATTTTCAAAGCATAATTATTCAGCAGTTTGCCTAGCTGCTGCTTCATTATTTCTATTGCTGTCACAACCGTTATGGAGCATCCAATGGCCTTTTAAGTTTGACAAGCAAAAAACACAGTAAATATTTCTCACAAATATTTTCCCTCTTCCAATTTGTGGTTTGATGTTTAACATACAAAATTATGTGCTGTGTTACTATTCAGGCAGTTTGCAAACTTGTATTTTTTTGTTATTGGAAGGCAACTCTTTAATTTGAAGATGGTGGTAAATTTGATAATGAAATGGCAAGTAGAAAGGCTCACTTCTACTTGCCATTTAGAAAAGATTAGAAAGAATGAGAAAGTTAACCTTTGCTTTGTTTCCAATCTCCTTTTCTTGACTTGGAATTGTGTTAAAATATGCCATATATGTTAAATAAAATTCATTCTGTTTAAGTACAAGTATGCAAAAAGTTTCAAGATTAATCCAAGATGTTTAATGGCTTTAAATATCTGGCTGTTATACTAAGGTTTAAGTCTGAGGTCTTCAAACTTGGCAACTTGTGGACTTCAACTCCCAGAATTCTCCAGCCAGCATAGCTTAGTTTGGGGACCCCTGGTTTAAGTAGAAAATAGAGATGCTTTCTTTCTTTCTTTCTTTCTTTCTTTCTTTCTTTCTTTCTTTCTTTCTTTCTTTCTTCTTTCTTTCTTTCTCTTAAAAGGAAAAAAAAGAAAGAGGGAGGGATGGGAGAAAGAAAGAAAGAAAAAAAGAAAGAAAGAAAGAAAGAAAGAAAGAAAGAAAGAAAGAAAGAAAGAAAGAAAGGGAGAAAGAAAGGGAGGGAAGAGGGAAGGGAAAGTAATGTGAATTAGATATGGATGGACAGGTGGATAGAGGGAGGGAGGGAGGGAAAGAAAAAGGAGAGGAAGGAAGGACCACAAACTCTGGCACTAGACGCAGCTTCAGAAGATGCTTTGAAACAGCACCGCAATCCAGGGCTGAAAAGGACCTCAGAGGTCATCTGGTCCAACCTTGCACCAAGAGCATTGTTAAAGTGAGTACCACCCAGTCATGTGACCCCCAAGCCATGCTCAGCCAGACACATGACCACAAACCACTCCCAGCCAGCAAGCCACGCCCAGCCAGTCACATGACCAGTAAGCCATAAGCACAAATTAGGCCACTCCCACAGAACCAGTTGTTAAAATTTGAATCCCAGCCCTGGTTGAGACTCTAAAAAGAATGAAGAAAAGAGCAGCAAAGATGAAAACATATAAAGAACGGTTGCTGGAATTGGGTATGTCTAATTTAATGAAAAGAACTAGGGAGGACATGATAGAAGTGTTCTGATATCTCAAGGGTTGCCACAAAGTCAAGCTATTCTTCAAAGCACTAAAGGCAGGACAAGAAGCAATGGATGGAAACTAATCGAGGAAAGAAACAATCTAGAACTAAGAAGAAATTTCCTAACAGTTAGAACAATTAATCAGTGGAACAAGTTTCCTCCAGAAATTGTGAATGCTTCAACACTGAATGTTTTTAAGAAGAGATTGGATAATCATTTGTCTGAAATGGTATAGGGTTTCCTGACTAAGCGGGGTTAGACTAGAAAACCTCCAAGGTCCCCTTCAACGTTCTAATTCTAATTCTGGAATGTTATTAATGTCTAGGACTTCACACTGCCATTTCCTATAAAAGAAAAAAAGATTTCTATAAAAGAAATCTTTTATAGCCATTTCCTATAAAAGAAAAAAAGATGGGAGACTGAGCAGTGTTTATGAAACATCTTTGATAATTAATCTTTCTACCCCCCTTCAAATATCTGATATATAATTGCATGATGTCTTGATGTAACCTACTGTCACTACACAAATAGCTTACACACATCCCACATGATAGTCAAATCTCATAAAAATCTTTTTACATATATAATATTGCTATGTTAAGTATTAAGTATTAAGGAATGAGAGACCAAACCAGAGCATTCACAAGTAAAGGCTTTATTCAACAGAATAAAAGGGCTGTCATGTCTGCATACTAACAAGCAGACATGCTCCAGCGAACAGCGGCTGGCTCGACCTAGCAGCCGGCTTTTATAGCCGACTATCGAAGGAGCCAGCCAATGGGAGCTGTAAACGCCCCCGCAATATAGATGGACTTGATTGGGAACTTTGGTCAGTTCCAAAGGACATAACACCCCTTTCCCCCAGATGCGAACATGAATAGTCCTTTAAATATGCAGGGGTCTGTGCGGCGCCCGGACCAGCGCAGTTCGGGTGAGTCACTGAGTGGATCAGAGTTCCCGGGAATCAGGACTGGTGGGTACTGGAGAGCGGGGTTGCTCTGGAACCTGATCAGGCGCCTGTGAATAGTCTCTGCCTCCGGGTTGGGTTGCCGTATAGTCATTGTCCGGCAACCCGGTGGCACGCTGGTCGGCAAAGCTGGCGTCTCCGTGAGACGGTCCCGGTCTACCGTCTGTCCTCGCCGGCTCGGTGGTGACAGGCCACTCAGATGGTCCCCGATCGGATTCTGGTGTGGCGACTGGAGATCTACAGGAGTCCATGGTTCAGCATTGGCATGCCCACTCTGGCGCTTCCTTATCTGGTCCAGATGTCTGTGCCAGACTCGCCCGTCCTCCAGTTGAACTTGGTACGACTCGACCGGTGATGGCCACGACTCTTCCAGGTACCCATAGCGGATCGCCGGCGTAGTTCCTGACAAACACTGGGTCCTGCAACACAAAATCTCTGACCCTGCTGTCAGACCCGATAGGAGGAGTGTCAGGGCAATAATGGGGATGCAGCCTGTCTAACACCGTTTCTCAGGCGTCTGCCCATTAGGAGCTCGGCAGGCGACTTGTTTGTAACCGTACAGGGGTCGTCGTGTTGGCTCAAGAGAAAGCGAGAGCTTTAGAGTGCCAGTCCTCTTGATTGAATCTGGCCAACGCTCCTTTGTTGACCTAACGGCTCTCTCTGCCAACCCATTGCTGGCAGGATGAAAGGGGGCGTTAAGATGTGCCGGATGCCCAGGTTGGTGACATACCCGCTGAACTCTGTAGACGTAAATTGGGGGCCATTGTCCGAGACTAAAGTGTCAGGCAGCCCGTGTTACAAATAAACGGGTCAGGGCTTGGGCAACTGCCCGGGTGGTGGTCGTCAGGTAGAAGGGCCACATCGATCCACTTGGAAAACGAATCCACGACCACCAAGAAGGTCTTGCCGTGCATTGGCCCGGCTAAGTCAATGTGCAGCCATGACCACGGTGCGTTGGGCACTCTCCCACTTGGTTGGGGTGGTAACTGGTGGTGCTGGCCTGGATTCCTGACAGGGTCGCAAGAGCTTACCCATTTGGCGATCTCGGCGTCCATACCCGCCACCAGACGAATTTCGAGCTAACACCTTCATCCGACGATGCCTGGGTGACCTTCATGCAGCGCCTTCAGGACAGGTGTGCGCAGGAGCTTGGGATGACGACTCTGGTTCCCCACAACAGGCAGCCCTGTAAACTGGAAAACTCTAGCTGGTGGGTTTTAAATGGTGTGAATTCGGTTGTGAAATTAGTGACCGCCACCCCCTCCGTACCCAGTCCAGAACCTGGGCGATTGTTTTGTCTTTTTGGAGTGGAAGGCGATGTCGCCTGAGGTGACAGGTAGTTTGAGCCGCTGACATCGAAGATGGCGTGGACCAGAGCCGGGTCCTCTACAGGGTTGGCAGCGGGCAGTGGCTGAGGGCGTCGGGCGTGGCTTAGGTTTTTTCCCGGCCGGTGAACGAGTGTGTACGAGTAGGCTGCCAGGAATAAGGTCCACCTTGTCATCCTGGGTGACAAGACTTGGGGTGTTTGTTTGTCCTCTGATAGTAGCCCCAGAAGTGGCTTGTGATCAGTGACGAGTTCACTTAGACCAAAAAGAAATTCATGGAATTTCTTAACTGCAGCAACTGCGGCTAGAGCCTCTTTATCAATTTGGCTGTAGTTACGCTCGGTTGGTGACAAGGTTCTGGAAAAGAAAGCGATTGGTGCCTCGGAGCCGTTAGTAGTCTGTGTCTTAAGACAGCCCCGATCCCGAAGGGGGATGCGTCTGCTGCTAAGACTAAAGGGAGGCGCTGGTCGAATTGGATTAGGACAGCGTCTGAGGTGAGCAGCGATTTGACTGCTTTAAAGGCATAATCCTCTTTGGGTCCCCAATGCCATGGTGCATTTTTGTCTAGAAGTCTGTGTAACGGTTCGGCTACTGACGCTTTGTGGGGTAGGAACCTAAGCGTAGAAATTTATAAGCTTAGGAAGCCTGTAATTCAGCCTTTGTGGAAGGTGTGGGAGTGCCTCGTGAATTGCTTTGACTTTAGATTCTACCGGGTGGATGCCAGAGGCGTCTATTCTATACCCAAGAAAGTCCACCTGTTTAGTGGCGATGGCACACTTCTCTTTTTAGTTTGAGGCCATGCTGTCTGAACTTGTCTAAAACCGCCTGACTCTTGGAAAAGTTGGGGCCTGTCCCTGGCTGAGACCAATATGTCATCAAAATAAGGAACCACGCCAGGAGGCCTGGAGTATACGTTCCATTAATGATTGAAAAAATGCCTGGGGCAACACTAACGCCAAACTGGGACGCCTGCACCTGAATGCCCCTCTGTGAGTGACAATAGTTTGTAAATCGCCATTTGACTGTCAACAGGAAACTGCTGATAAGCCTGAGACATATCCAATTTGGCAAAATGGTGCCAGGCTCAAATGTGTGGAGTAAGTGCTGGATTACCGGGACTGGGTAAGCGCTAACCTGTAGGTAGCAGTTAATTGTGGTCTTATAATCAGAACAAATTCCTTAAACTGCCATCCTTCTTAAGGGTGTGACAATTGGGGTTTCCCATTTAGCAAAATCCGTGGGCTCAATCACCCCTGTTTAAGTAATTTGTCCAGTTCCGCGTCCAGTTTAGGGCGTAGCGCAAAATGGTACTCTCTACGCGGTTTTAAACGGATGGGAACTGCTTGGGGATCCACTGAAAAAGAAATGGGTGTGCCATTGTAACACCCTAATTCATTGCTGAACACATCAGCGTAGTCTGCAACAGGGAGTCGATGTCTGAAGTTGAGACAGCATGGACTCCGTTAAGCTAAGACCGAGATAGGGAACCAATCCAACCCCAACAGACTAGGGAGGGCACCATCAACAACCACTAAAGGCAGATGGCCTTTAAAGGATTTGAATTTAATGAGGAACTTGCCTTTTCCGAGTACTGGAATATTCTTCCCTGATAGTCCTCAAGGTGAGGCGGCTCTTCTGGAGCTGGTTCCTAGACAGGCTGGGCCGGATTTTCTTAAGAGTGTTCCACGAGATGATCGAGAGCGCTGACCCGGTATCGGCCTCCATGAGACAAGGTTTACCTTCTAAATGAATAGAAAGTGTGATTTTATTAGGTGTCAGGAAAGTGTGATTAGCTTGATAGCAAGTATAACAGTTTCTACTTGCCTTGGTGGCTCCGGAGGAGAGTAAGAGGACGCAGACCTTTGTGATGCCACGTAAGTCGCCGCTGGCAGGCTCTGGCAATGTGACCTTTTTTGTTGCAGTTGTTGCAGGTGGCGCTTGAATCTGCATGCCGTCCGGGCATGGGGACCCCCGCAGGACAGGCATAACAGGATGTGCTTTGTGCAATGCTGTTCCCGTGCTTTGCCCCCTACCTGTGATTTCCTCAAAGGTTTGAGACAATGAACTCCGAATGTTCAATGGGGTCTCTTCACTCACCGCTTCTTCGGAGTGAACAGTGGCAGAGCTGGGTTTGGGGGTAGTCCTTGGATTTCAGCGTGGCTGACTGGGTTGCTAGTTCCGCTGCTAAGGCTTCTTCAACCGCTTGGGGAGAGGTTGAGATCTTTTCTGGCTAGCAAACGCCTGTAGTTAGTTTTAAGTCTTTGACTCTACATACGAGTTGATCGAGTAACATGTCGCCCAGGTAATTTTTGAACTCGCAGTGGGGAGGGCTGCTGTCCTCAGGGCGGCCAAGTATTGATTTATGGATTCCCCATCGGCTTGCTTCCTCATCCGGAAGGCAAAACGCCGCGCGATCTCGCGAAGGTTTTGGGGAGTAATGATTTGAGAGCGCTTTCCAGCAGCTCTGGCCATGGAACGCCTTGATTTCTCGTGGAGCAAGGAGGGCTGTTGCGGTATCGAAAACTGCAGCTCCACAGTAGCTGAGGAAATATGACTTAATTCGGTGTTCCGCTGGCGTCAGCCAGACCGATGGCATCAATATAGTGATTGAACCGGCTTCTGTGAGTCCCACTTCTTTCATCCGGTTTAAAAGGCGGAAATGCTGGGTTAGCGTTCATATTGGCGCCTCAGACAAGGGTAGACTGCCCTCTCTCTCTGGGTATACGAGGCCCAATACGTGCTCACGTGAGTGCAGGCGGCTGTGGCTGCAGCGGTTCACCTGGCTCAATGACTTCAGCTCTTTGTTAGTGAGCGTTAGAGGCTCTAGCTGTAACGCGCTGTGACTATCAGCAATCTTTTTGAATCTCGCTCCCGGAAACGTTGGCGGATGTACTGACAGAGATTCAAATTTCTCAAGCGCCTTCTGGGCGCGTGCGCTGGCGGCTGACACAGCGCCGGCTTCGCTTTGGTTTCAATTCAAACGACAGCAGTTTGAATTCGCGCCTTTTTCCGAGCGCGGGCGTGCTGTAGCTTCAGCGCCTGACTTCACTCTCTCTCTCTGTAGCTTTCAGTGCGAGCGGCTACAGACGCTTCACTTTCACTCAGCTAACTAGCGAACTGACCGAGCTCTCTGCCTATGCGGCTGCAGTTCAGTTGCTATCGTGATTTCAGCTTCAATGGAATGCTTCTGGGTTAGCTCGATCCCACCCTCGCGCCAGTATTAAGTATTAAGGAATGAGAGACCAAACCAGAGCATTCACAAGTAAAGGCTTTATTCAACAGAATAAAGGGCTGTCGCGTCTGCATACTAACAAGCAGACATGCTCCAGCGAACAGCAGCTGGTTCGACCTAGTAGCCGGCTTTTATAGCCGACTGTCGAAGGAGCCAGCCAATGGGAGCTGTAAACGCCCGCAATATAGATGGACTTGATTGGGAACTTTGGTCAGTTCCAAGGACATAACATTAAGCATTACTCGGGAATAATGACAATTGTGTTGGAAAATCAACCCTACAAATGAGAAGGTGGTAGTTAGCCATTTGTTTTCTACATGTATCATGATTTACAGGCAAAAAATCTCAGACTGAATCCTCAGCATCTCCAGCTGGAGCTTAAAACTGCATCCAACTGTTTGCTAATCAATAACCTGGAAGGCAGCAGCAAACAGGCATGACTTCCATTCATGGGCTGGCAAAGATGGATTAGTCCCAGTTTTGCTTACCATCCTCTCATTTTTTAAAAGATAACTAATGGGACAGCTACTTTCATGCATACATAATTAAGGGTGTCCATTTTGTCAATATTACACCTTTTGGCAACACATTGATTCTTGTTCCAAAGAGATAAACAAGACTGCCAAAAACAAATTTCCCCTAATTCATTAAGGTGGTGTCCAAAATGAGCCAGCTACACAAGTTCCTCAAATCCTGGGTAATTGCTACTTATCTCTGTAGGCCAGAATTGGAATCTTTTAATGACTAAGGTGACACGGAATGATTTTTGAGAAGAGAAAAACCTGACTAGATAACTATGACAATAAGCTATTAGGTAGAGGTAGGATTTTTTTTTTGCTCCTCATGCAGGGGTAGTATACTTTTTTATTGTGGTTTTTTTTTAAAAAAAAACTACATAAGGCCAGTAGCATAGTGATTTATAACTGTTTTACAGGCCTTCTTTCCCTCAAAAGACATTCAATTTATTAAAGCCTATAGATACCACAAACTGAATTACAATCTGTGGTAGGTAGGAAGGATTTTGACAACTACATGCAGCATTAGAATCACAGCTAATATACTGTTGAAGTAGACAATCTTGGGCTGTTTGGACAATGATGTAACAGGCTATAGCATATCTTCCTTGGTGCTTATTTTTAAAATCTGCTTTTAGGAGACTCTACTTAAGAGGACTAGGTAGATGACATATATGACTTGTCTTTCCATCAGCAGATTTTATTAAGATTAGGCAGATTCAATATGTAGCATTGTATTAATCCAGGCAGATAATAGAGCTACTATCTTCAATTACAGGGATCCTTTGTTTCCAACCAAATAGGCATTAAGATACCTTATCACCAATGACACCACTTTAATCATGATTTCATACATATTGCCTTCTGGTTGTTTGGTACCTGCTGCTAGATTTAATTTCTTTGGGGTTTTTTTTGTTTCAGCATTTTATCTCTTTCTGTGCTTGTCATCTGTTTATTTACTCTTACATTATCAACCAATCTCAGCTGCACAAATTAGATTATTGTAATGACTGCAGTTTGATTGCATTTGATTACATTTTGATGTCAGCTGAATTTAATTCTAGTGAATTTAATTTTGATTCTTCATTGGCTTAATCCTGAATCTCGTTCTTGTTTTTAAAACCCAAATTAGACTTTGAGAAACCTGTTTAAAAGAGTTTCCTGCATTAATCTTGTAAAAACCTTATTGATTGTTAACATTGATATAATGACTCTAAGGTTAAGGGTCTTTATCCAATTACTTTTATGTGTTCACATTTCTTTCATGTTTATTGATGAAACTGAAATTTATGCATCTCTCTCCATATTTTTGCTTTGTATATTTAAGTAATAAGAGTTAGACTAAATAATGAATTTATATATAGCCTAATCAGGGTTTTTTTTTCTTTTACTTCCTAGAGGTTATGATTGTATTGAAGATATCCAGTTCATTGCTTAAACAATGGCTATTTATCATTGTATCACATAATCTGTTCAAGAAGTTGGCAAGCTATACAATGAGAGAAATGTTATCATTCTTTTAGTTTCTTGCAAATATGAATTGAAGGCAGATTATGGTAAAATGTTCATCTCCATGCAACTAATTGCTACAAACATCTGAATCGCAATATTATTTAGATTCAGGCTATTTTAACAATGACATGGCATATGGTCATATGTAACTGACCACATCTCTCTTCAGATTTGTGGCAGAACCATAAGCCAGACTTTTGGAACAGTGAGATCAGTAACATTGTGTAGAAAAATTGCCCTAGCTCTGAAATTATTCAGATAATTTTACATAGTAATTGATCTCTTGGAAGCAACTGATAGAAACCTCTTTGAAACAAGGATCCTAAGCATGTTTATACCATCACTGAATAATAATGTAATGCCCTTACATAGCTGCATTTCAATTAGTCCATAGTTTAGTATCTGTCACTTCTTCCAATTATATCTATTTCATTGTTTAGGTAATGGAGTATTGTATAAGAACTAGCAATTTTAAGCTTTTTCTAAAATGTCTCTTCTGTCTTAATGTGTATTTCATTATCAGGGTTAGCTGATTGGAACCAAGTGTACACACAAACACACATGTTCATTGAAGTAAATGCTCCAACACTGGAAATTTTAAATAATATGTTGGATAACCATTTGTCTGAAGTGATGTAGGGTTTCCTGCCTAGGCAGGGGGTAGGGGACTAGAAGACCTCCAAGGTCCCTTCCAACTGTTATTCTATGAATGTGACTGTTATACTATTTTAATAATAATAAAACATGTAGGCTTGCTTCCATTTATCTTTGATTATTAGCTGAGTACATTCACATTTTTGCAGAAATCATAATTTCTAATTCAGATAATAAGCATGTCTTAATCCAGTTATTTCTTAACAGTTTAGTACCAAGCTACACTATTTAATTATAAGAAGTTGCATCGATTACAAAAAGAAAAAGATATTGAAATTGCAAGAGGGAATATTAATAGAAAACATAGCTATTCAAACAGAGTCAGTTTGATCTAGTAATTAACTAGAAAGCGGGAGAATGTGAGTTCCAGTCTCATATTAGCCATGAACGTCAGATGAGTGATCTTGGGCAAGTTATTCTCCCTCAGCCCAATTCATCTAGTAGTTCCAATTGTTACAGTCTCAAAGTTTAACTCATATTCTTGTTAATCTCAGACTCAGATTTATATAAATCTGATCTAAATCTAAATTTATAATACATTAGTATCTTCATTTAATTATTCAACTTGACAGGCATCATAGAATTAGTCGATTTGACAGGCATAGGATGGATAGATAGAAACTCCGAGGAAACAGCAGTTGCTTTTGTGTTGTGTAATGTATTAATGGCAACAAATTGATTTTCCTTTTGCATAAATTTGGTGGTTCACTGGTATTTTTAATAGTACTTGATAATTCTATAATTACATTTTCAGAAAATTTATTATTTAATGTATTTTATTGTTATTGTATTTATTTTTATCCTGCCTTTATTATTATTATAAATAACCCAAGGCATACTTAGTATTCTTTCCTCCTCCTATTTCCCCAACAACAACAAGGTGAGATGTATTGGCCTGAAAGAGAGTGACTAGGCCAGTATATGGCCAGCTTTCATGCCTGAGATGGGACTAGGATTCAGTCTCCTAGTCCCAGTCTCCTCTAGCCTATTGCTTTAACACTACTAAATAAAGCTGGCTGTCAAAATATATTTGCCTGATTAGATTAATAGACCAATCTGTATCTGTCTGAATACAGATATTGAAAGAATGGAGCTGCTTATGTTGATCACATAATTCGTTGTGTCAATTGCACATCACTCATTATAGTCTTCAAATGTTAAATCTGAGATGTGAAGGAAAGTTATCCAATATTATCTTGAAATCAACCCAAGTGAACTTTTTTCCCAGTCTAAGAATGTACTTGTTTAATTAAAGATCCATATTACATGGAAAGCTGTATTGAAATGAACAGCTGTATTGAAATTGAACCTATTGGGCCTAAGGAGATGGACAGTGTTCCATATTAACATGCTTGGAATACCCTCTTCTGATTGGCCCAGAGATGCTGCACAGTGATTGGTTAAACTAACCGGCTCGGATTGGTTCACAAAGGATCGCCCGCGATTGGCCCGGCCGATCGCAGGAGATTCAAAGAGCCGTCATTGGTTGCAAGCCGCTAGCAATCCCTATAAGAAGGGTTGCCGCAGCTCGCAGGTCTAGCACAGATCTATACATTGAAATAAAGAGCTGAAAAGTCACACTGGTCTCCAGTCTCTTTTTCCCGCGATCTAACACTGGCGATGAAGGTGGGATTCTGAGACAAAGGAGACCAGACGAACACATGGCAACCAGGACTGACCAACCGATGAGATGGCCAGCAGCAACTTGCCACCAAGCAGCACCATTTGACCAAACCGCAGAGGACTGGGAATCGTATATCAATCGGTTCCTCATGTTCCTTGAAAGCAACAACCTGCAGGACACAACTGACCAGAGGAAGAGAGCTGTGTTCCTGACACATTGCGGGCCCACAGTGTTCAAAATGGCCAAGGCATTGGCCAAGCCTCGGGACGTGAAATAGATGGCATGGCCAGACCTGGACCAGCTATTACGGAACCATTATGCACCGGCCGTCCCCAACCTCATCCAGAGGCACGAGTTTTATAAACAGGACCAGAAAGAAGGGGAAAGCATCGGAGACTTCGTAGCAGCTCTGAGGAACATCGGAGGTGCGTGTGGGTTCTCCAATATGGACGAGGCCATGAGGGACTGCGTGGTTCTCGGACTAAGAGACCTCACACTCTAGAGCCAGTTGATGACCCGACCAGACATCACGGTCACCGAAGCCATCGCTGAGGCCACCGCAGCCGACGCCATGAAGAAATCAGCAGCCACAATGCAGCAAATGAACGTGGTTGCCTGGCAAACACCAACGGAAGCAAGCCCACCCCCGGAAAAGAGATCGGAAGTAAGCCAAAAAGCCATCTACACGACCACGCACCAAGAGGACATCGATTCCCTTTCCGAGACTGAGGAGGAGGAGGAAGAAATCCACAGACTCCAATCAGAAGAGGCAGACTGGAGCAGAGAGGTCGTAAGTCAGGGTTTCAGTGCACCGGGTGCGGAGAAGACCACCCCCGTTCAGAGTGCCAGTTCCTAGACACCATTTGCCGGCACTGTGAAAAATGGGGACACATCGCTAAGGTCTGCTGAAATAAAAAGCATTACAGCCCAAGGCGACGTGAGAGCACACACCCCCAGGACTAGAGACAGGCACGCAGAAAGCCGTTGGAGCCACGACGGCAGAAGCAAGCGGCTCAGCGAAAACCGCTGGAAGGAAGAAACCCACCAGATGGTCACCATCGGGCACTTGAGTGCAACCGATGCCCAAAAGGTACACATGCAGGTTGGCATTGAGGGCCAGCAGTGTAACATGGAGGTGGATTCCGGATCCTACCTATCTATGGTATCCTGGGACACCATAAAGCGTCTAGTACCCAGCATATGCAGACGGGAGCTAGAAAACCAAAGGCTGACCCTAAAGGACTACCGGGGAACAGGATCCCCGTAGTCGGAATCGGACACTTTCACATAACTTTTAAAGGACACGCAGAAATACTGTCATGGCACTTGCCTTATGGTACCTTAATTTGCCTTATGTGAGATTCCATCTCTTCTGACCTTCCAGAAGTTCTTTAAAACAGGGGAGTTAAATCAGGCCTGAGATCACAAAGGAACAGGACTTTGATCACTCATTGTTTATAATCTAAAGTTCTTTCTTAGACTTTTATAATGATATTTTTAATACTTTTTAAATATTTTAAAATTTCTTTTCTATGATTATCTGCACGCTGTCATGCCATATGAGATGAACAGCCATATAATCAGACATTAAAAATGAATGAATGAATGACAATGAATGACAGACTGAATGAATGAATGAATGAATTAATTAATTAATTAATTAATTATTCCCTTTGAACTTTTTTATTCAGTGCAAGGATGTCAGAAAAAGGAAGGGACTAAACAAAAGATAGTAGGAAGTGAATTACAACCTCTCTTTGATCTATCCCAAACTTGTCATACTTTCAGCTAAATGACTAAATAAAGTATAATGTGTGCATATTATTGCAAGAACCAATTAGAATAGAATCATTCAAATTCCCAGTTACCAAGAAGATTCAAAATTATGATTGCCACTTCACTTCAGTTGATTGCCTTGAGACAAGTATTCTTGTCCAATTCAAGACATCATACGGATATTTCCTTTGAGAAAGATAAATCAAAGAGAAGTTTGTAGTCACAGTTGCTGCTCAGTGAAGTGAAGTGGATCCCATTGAGAGAAGAGAGGTGAAGCCCACTATAGCTCCCATTTTCCATCATTTAAGGAAAAAAGATCAAGAATATATGGGCTTCTCTGATGCCATACACCTGGCTTCTGGCAATAAAAGTAGGATAATGGATATTTTATACAAGACACAGAATCTCCATGGGAGGCAATTCCTCAGGAAAAAGCAGTTTCAAAGAAGCCGTATCAAGACTCACTTTTTTTTTTTTTGCTAGAATAGCAGATGGCAGCCATGTCTATGATGTTTTGCTTATGGTCACTCATGCCCTTGTACCTGTATTCTGATTTACTGCAATGCATTCTACATAGGGCTGTCCTTGAAAAGTATTCACAAGCTTCAACTGGTGCAAAAAGCAACTGCATTGGTAATAAACAGATTTTTAACACATGTAATTCTAGTGCATGAGCTGCATTGGTTGCCAATATGTTTCTGGGTCTAGTTTAAGATGCTGCTTTTCATCTTTAAAGCCGTTAATGGTTTGGCACTGTATTATCTGAGGGACCATCTTCTTCCAGGTGGTTATACCATCCAGTTCAGGTCAGCAGATTGTACATGTTATGGGTCCCATTAGACAAGGAATGTCAGCTGGTAGAAGCTGGAAGATGTATCTTATTTCCCCTAGCCCTGGAATATTCTTCAGAGACCAAGATGATCCAGAGCCTGCTGGCCTTCTATAGACCATGAAGTCCTGTGGTCCCAAGTTTGTTAAGGATTCTGTATTAATATCTATGTCAATAGTTTTACTCAGCAACAATGCATTTTAATTGCTTAATGATTGTATGTACAGTCCATATTATGGAGATGGGAAGCTATAGTTTAGTTTACTTTATTGTCATTGCACCTCGTACAACAAAATCAAATACCATCTTCAGTGCAAATCATGACCATGACCATGAAAATAAACACAAACACACATCCATTACCTTTCACACATTGGATCGGAACCCCCCGACACCACACCAACACTCCACTATAGAATTCAAAAGAGCTACTGCCCTGGGATAGAAGCTGTTTTTCAGCCTATTTGTCCTTGTTTTTATTATTCTCTACTATATGACTTATATCAAAGTATATCTATGCATGCTGTATGGCTGTAGTATTATTATTATCCATCTCATCTTTTTTTAAAAAAACAACAAAGTTTTTATTTTTTACAACAAACATATGAACTGTTATAATGACGAGGCAGTCGAGTTGCTTGATCATGATCAACTGAATCATGATGAACTTTATTGGAGTCTAGTCTTGCATTTATACACATTTTCAGTAATCCTCAATCATTGGTTAACTTTGGTCACTGCTTAACTTTCGTTACTGTTTAGCATAGTAAATAACACAATTAATTATCTCTAGTTAAAGTCTAACATATGTTTACTTCCTCTCTCTAATCCTCCTTTACATTAGTGACTTTGTTTGCCTGAGTTGTAATTGCTTGTAAACATTCCTTATCTGAGGTTTGCCATCCAAGATAAGAACATTCCTGCAATTACAACTCTACAACGAACAAAACATAAAAACATAAAGCCCTCTTTCAATTCTATACATACAGTGTGTCAGTTGGTTACAATCTTTTTTTACCATTATTCACAAGTTATATAAATTCTCACCTTATCGATCTAGCTTGTGCTTGTATAATATCAATTATTAAACATTCATTTGACTATTTTTCCATCATTTCATACGAGATATTCTAATTTTCATTATGATTTAATCTTATACATTCATCCAATGGTTATATATTTTATATTGTATTCTATATCAATCTATTAACTTTTATTGTAAGGCTTACTAATATATTTCTTTACCATGTCTTTTTATCTAACCATTGATAAAATAAATCCCATATCATATAAAATTGTTTATCCTCTTGTTCTCTAATTTCAAATGTCAATTTACTCATTTCAGCACAGTCTGTGATTTTCTTAATAATTTCCTCCTGCATAGGTATTTTTTCATTTTTCCAATTCTTACCAAATACAATTGTAGCCGCTGTTAAAACATTTATAATAAAATATTTCAATTCTTTAAATATATTTCCAGTATAATTCCCAATAAAAATATCTCAGGTTTAAAGTATGTGTTGTTATATGTGTTATATCAGAGGAAGGCATGCCACCCTAACAGCAAGTCATGTCCTTCTAAATTCAAAAGTCTAGTATTCCTTAGTGTTATCCACTCCTTTACCCACATCAGACTTGTCTCTTGTTAGTATAATTCCCAATTGAGCAAAGCAAATCCTCCTCTTATTCTTGCATCTTGTAGCAATTTAAGTTTTATTCTTGCTTTCTTCCCCTGCCAAATGTATTTTAGCACTATTTTGTTTAAATCTTCAAAAAATTCTTTCCCTAATCTGATTGGAATTGTCTGGAATAAGTATAAGATTCTAGGCAGTACATTCATATTAATTGTAGATATTCTCCCAATCAGTGATAATTGTAAATTTTCCCATTTTATCAAGTCTGTCGCAATCTGTTGTTTAAGTTTGAGATAATTGTCCTCCTTAAGTGTGCTACATCTTGGTGTTATATGTATCCCTAAATACTTAACCTTGTTTGTGACCTGGATCCCCAAAACTTCCTTCAATTCTTTCTTTCGTCTTACTAATATGTTCTTTGCTAAAATCTTTGTTTTATCTTTATTTATTTTCAAACCCGCTACTTTCCCATACTCTTCTATCTTTTCTATCAGTTTAGATGCTGACTCCAATAGATCCTCCTAATATAAATACCAGGTCATCTGCAAAAGCTTGTAATTTATACTCCTCTTTTTTTTTCAATTTTCATTCCTTTTATTTCCTTTTCTTCTTTGATGTTCTATTCAGCACTTCCAGTGTTAACACAAACAACAGAGGCGACAGTGGACAGCCTTGTCTGGTCCCTTTTCTTATATCTATAAAGACTGTTAACTCTCCATTTTTCATAACCTTTGCAGTTTGTTTATGATAAATCGTTTCTATGGCTTGAGTAAACTTTTTACCAAAGCCCATTTGGTCCAATTGTAACAGCATAAAATTAGCATTATAATAGCATTAAAATCTCCCATGAGACAGATATTAGCATAGTCCAGTTCAATTATTTTCTTATGTAGTTTCCTGTAGAAATCTTCTTGATTATCATTTGGGGCATAAATTGCTATCAAAAGTATCTTTAGGTTATTGTCCATTCTCTCCACCATCAAAATCCTTCTATCATTATCTGTATATATTTGTTCCTCAGGGATTGTATCTCTAATGTATAACACCACTCCTCTCTTTTTACACGGTGTCAACGCTGTAAATAATTTCCTTAATTTTTGTTGTTTCAATATATAATCGTGTTATTTTTTAATATGTACTTCTTGTAGGCAGATTATATCAAATTTTAATTTCTCTAACTTGTGAAATATTTTTCTTCTTTTAATAGCTGAATTAAGCCCATTTATGTTAATTGTAATCAGAATCTGATCTATCAATTTCCCATCTCAATGATTGCAGATATCTGCCCTTATCTCTTTCCACTTCACTCAATCGAATATCCTTATCTCTTTGTACATCTTGTTCTTCAATTTTCTTAATTCTGCCCTCGTATTGCATCATAATCTGTTGAATATTTTCAATTTTTTGATCTGTCTTTTCAGTTCTTTGCTCAATGTTCTCCGTTCTCTTTTCAATATTATCTGTTTTTACTTGTATCTTTTCAATTCCTTGCATAATCATCCGCAGTGTCACTTCTTTCTCCTTCTCTTGTTGTAACATCATTTGTATTGATCGTTGTCCTCCAGATGGTGAGGAGAAAGAAGTCAGGATTGAAGAAGCTGAGGCTGGTATTTTTCTGCTTATCTTAGAGTACTTAATAAAAAATTGAGAAGAAAAAGCAAAAGCCATTCCAGTAAAAAAAAAAAGCAAAAAAAAGAGAAGGGAAAAAATATTCAGTAACTTGAATACCTTAATCCAATTTATTCCAATTATATAGAAAAAAGGGAAAAAAAGAAAAAAATATAAAATGGAAAAAGGATGAAAAAAAAAATATTAGGAAAAAATTTAAAATGTCAGAAATCTGTATATTCCCCTTGCTAAAAAGGTAAAACAAAGGGAGGAGTGGAGGGGAAAAGTAGTCTTATTCTTGCATCAAAGGGCTCAAGTCCAAATATAAAAATCCAACTGGAGGGGGGAATAGGAAAAAAAGGGGAAGAGAAAATGCAATTCTGTCAATAAGCAAAGCACTGCCACTATATGTTCGAGGCTCTTTACTAAATCAAAAAACAAAATTTCCAGTTTTCTTTTCAAGGTCACTTCAATCTTCTTTCTTCAATTTCAAATCCAGACTCCCGCTATCAGTAGTTCCACAGAAGAGCACCTGCAAAAAATCTACATGCTCTTCCCACTATCTTTTCAATGAAAAGCAGAGTCCTTGAATGTAAGAGCAAATATATCAACAAGAAAGAAAGAAAGGAAAACAATGTATCCAGGCCTCCAGGTGGCAGCACTAGTTATTTCCCTTTCCTTCCCCTTCCCTTCTAATATTAAAACCAGGAATAAAAAAAATTAAAAGAATCTTAAATTATTAAAGAGAAAAAACAAGAGAAAAAAAAACTTTTCCAAAAAGTTATTTTGAAGGGAAAAAATAAAAATTTAAAAGGAAAGACCAGTCCAGTTTAAAAATTGTAAAGTTTTTACAAAATCCAAAGTTCCAATAAAAAGAAAGAAAAAGCCTTCAAGTTTAATTTGTGCTTAATCTCGCTGCTTGAGCACTTTCATCTTCACTTTTAAATTTAATTTTTAGTCTTTTAGGGTGTTCTCTCCAGAAAAAAATAAGTAGAAAATTATCTCAGCAAACTGACAGGCTTTCTTTCCAGCTTTCTTCCGTTCTGGAGCTGTCCCAGCTTCAGCAGCTTTAATGGCTGCCTTTCCACTGCAGGAAAAAAGGGCTTCTCCTGGATCTACCAGGGACTTTGCGATGTCCCTGGGATCAACAGGATGTGCCCTCCTCAATCACCATCTCTAGGGGACAGTTTAGGTCCGTTGGGACCATCCTCCAATTGAGATATCAGCAGCGATCTTAGAGCTTAAAGATTGCATGCTGTACCGCCGTGACGCCAGCTCCGCCCTCCCTTATCCATCTCATCTTTAATATCATCTTTTATTGGTATCATAATGATACAATATTATTTATTATGATTGTTATTATTTGTTGCTTTGCATTACACTGAGTGATTTTGCACCAGAGACAAATTTCTTGTGTGTCAAATCACACTTATTCAATAAAGTATTCTTATTTTTATTCTTATTCTATTCAAATACTTGAGGTATATAGTAAAAGCAGTTCTACATTCTCAAAATCCCCTGGTTGGGTGTTATCTTTTATCTTCTAAAATCCAATGAAAAATGAGAGGAAAAAGAGAGAGAATATGCTATTTCATTTATTACTAAAGAAAGGGAATAATGTCCAGATAGGTTTTCCTCAAAACTTATTCCTGCAGGTTAGGAATAACTTTTTGAAAATAAGGAAAAATTGCAAAAATTGCAAAAGTTGCAAGACCTTCACTTGAAAGTTGATACATTGCAGAGGTTACAGTCATGCCTTTTCTTTTTAATTACTTCTCCTTTTCCCCTTTATCCACTTTGACAGTTTCCTTTCATGATAGTTCTATTTTTCCAGTTTCCTATAAGCTCATAATCTCCCATTCTTCTTTGGTCTGAGTCTCCTTTAGAAATCTATATTAATCAGATTATTTATGAAACAGTCTTAGTATCAACCTTGTAATCTTGCCTGATGATAGGTGATTTACACTCTCATATAAGGAAGCTGAATTGTATTATAAACACATATATACACACACACACAATTCCCTAACTATTATACATTGATAATATGTTTTCTAATTCTATTCTTTTATCTTAACTTTCTATCAGAATCCTTCTCTTAACAGCTAAACACTGTTACTCATATGCCAAGAATATTCAATGCTGTGACTTAAGGGATTTCCAGAATATGCTACATTCAACTTTTACCTTTGTTAGAATTTCTCTTAAGGTTATGTCTTTCTTCAATAGAATCCTTGTGGTGATTGTGTGAGAAGAACTTTATAAAAATGTGACTTCTTCCAAAGTGAGCAAGTACATTTTCCACTGATGTTAAGATATCCCTTAATAAATAAACAGGTTTGGTTTTGTAACTAATACTGATGCCTGAGTGCTGCTTCATAGAGGGATTCTTTATCACTTCTTAAGGGTGTTTTTTGTACATTTTAAATGAAAGGTGCCTGATGTTATGCAAGATGTCCCTGTGGGTCAGCCATAGGAGATCTGTTCCTTCTCTTCTGTCATGGGACTAAATCATTTAGCTGAAGTTTCAACGGATAACCCTTAAAAGTCTGCCTAACTAATCACCCAGTAATCTTGACTGTGTCTCTTTAATAAAGAAAAATATATAGCAAACTTACAAGGTGTGCCATAGTTCTTTATCAAAGAAATACCTGCATTATTCAAGTTACCTACATAGGTATGACTGCAGCCTGTTAAATTAAAATTGTCTCAGTGTTAAAGTTGCACTGCATTGCAAAAAGTCATGTTGATTTAAATTTAGAGCAATTAACATCAAATTGTGTGTCATAGAATGCAGTTACCATGCCTCTGAAATCATGGTTTAAGCTTGCTCCACCACATGCCTTATGATGTTACTTTTATCTAAGGCATTTATCCATCTTGTCTTTTGAGAAGGAAAGCTTTTTATAGCCATCTGATACATTGAGCTAATGCCTTGTAATAAAACGTGTTAATCTGAAAAGTGCAACAAACTCCTTCTGTTTTTGTTCTTTTAGCTGTTTGCTTATGATGACAATGGTCAACATAATTTTATTACAAATGGATATTGAGTTCTGAAGCAGAGATGGAAAAAATCTTTTTACATGAATTTACTGTGAGCAACTAGTACTTGCTTAGCAATAATTAATTCAACCACTCAAGATAATGATGGCATTGAAAAGGGAAGCTTCATATCCTCAAAATTGCAGCTATCAAAGAGACACCACAGTCATATAATCATTATTTGGGCATTTGGCAACAAACCTTGGATTTAGGATGGTTTCAACATCCTGTGGTCATGCAATCACCATTTGCAACTTCACACCCAGTTTCTCAAAAGCAAAGTACAACCAGAATTGACCTAATAAATTGGTACATCACATGACATTTCACCTTATAACTATAGCACTTAGCAACAGAGTTACTGATCCCTATTGTGGTTGGTAATTGAGGACTATTTGTATGTAATTCCTCAAACTCTGTTTGGACTACAGTATTTTTAAATATGAAGATCTGCACTATATAATTCATAACTTCATGAAATAAAAATAAAGCATACATAAAATAAAGATATGTTAGATATTCGTATTACAGGGAGTATGACTTCCAAAAAAACTTCTGCTAAGATAGTAGTAAATAAGTGTGTATGTTATGGGGAATATGCAAGAAAATAAATACAGTTATTTAACTGATACTTTTTGGAAAGTTCATGTAAAAAACAGCCTAAATAGATTTACAGTTGGGAAAATAAGGTTAGAGAAGAGTGAAATTGATGAATTTGTCCGCAGTATTTTGAATAGAAAGTAATATTATAATAACTGGAAATGCAATAAAATGCAGCAAAATAGTTGGATCAAAATAAAGAGGACTAAAGGCCAAGTGTATTTATAATTTTCTGCCCATTCCTAGAATTCAATTGTATTACCATTGAGCTGTGTATATTCTAATGTTGGAATAACCCAGTTTTCCTTTCTTTGATCAATGAAGTTATGCTTTTTTCCTAATATTACTGGGATTTCACATTAATTATTTTTATTCTTTTACAATCTGCTATGGCACATATTTATTTTAAATCCCAGAGGAAATTGCAAGTAGGTGATTAATAACCTGCCTTAGTATCCCTTTTGCCTTTTTTTGCTTTGTCAAGAAGTAATGTGACCTGCAGATGTTTGAACAACCAATACATTTTGTTAATGACAGCTACTGTTGGAACTTGCTCAAGGAAAGGCTGCTTATAAGCAGAACAAAAGGTATTCTTCATACTTTGTATTTATCTTTTTTTTTAAGTTTGGGCTGAAAATTTTGAGTAGTAATTCACATTGTTTTAGACAGCTTGGCAGAATTAGATTTGAGGAAATAAGAAGCTAATAGAAAAGTTCACCATGAGTTTGTGGTAGCAGTTGAATTGTGTTAAAGATTGCATGCTCATAAGTAAATCCATTCTTTTTTTTTAACAATTATAATGTATATCAGGATGTGTATTTATAATGTGTGTGTAATATTTGATATATACATACAGAGACACATAATGTCTTTGAGAAATTGAAATCTTAACCTCTGATCATCCAACAAGAAGAGATACAATATTTTAGAATATATCATATGAAAGGTTCATAGAAATACAGTAATTCTGTTTTAAACTTATATTTTGGAATATTTTTCTTTGGATGCAGCTTCAGTTATTTGATTCTAACAGCTACAGATTTAATTGCACCATCTTGTGCCAGAAGTTTCCAGACATTATGCAGTTAGGGATGGTTCAGGAAAAACATTTTTAATTTATGAAAAAAGAACGTAATCAAAATTATATCTAGTGAGTAGGAATGCATGTAGGAATGCATATTTCATGATACTCTCTTTCACACATTTACTCGCATTACTTTTCTGCTGCCTTTGATCTGGAAGCACAGATTTATAATTAGGAAGGGGAATTCAGCAATAGACTTAAACCTGCAAATCTCTTTTTCTCTGGCTCAGGATAATAATTTTCTGTGAACACGGGCAGATTTTCCCAGCCAGAATATCATAGAGGCATATTAGTTGCCTCAGTTTTGGTTTATCAGTTAATCACTTTAGCTTTGATCTCTCATGATCAAGAAAATCATTTTAGCCATGAGAGATTTTCATCCATTCCTGGTAGTTTTATTTTCTACATTTTTATATAATTTAGGATGGATTGAACACCCTTTTCAGTGGCTAAGTATTATTTTGCTTTCAGAATTATGTTACTATAATTGTGAGGTTCCTATGTTTTTAGTCTTCTGTAAAATTTATAGCACTATACTTCAGTTAAAGATATAAAAAGAGCTTATAATCAGTGTTATCCTTATAATCACAAGACTTTTAACACATATGGAATGATAATAAATAAAGCCAAGGCTAGATCCAGTATTGAACATTAACCAACCCATTGATGGCAATCAAGGTCACAGAATACAATTAGCAATACTAGGAATTGTTCCCTGTAAAGGAGAGCAATGTTTCAGTTTTACAGTGGACTAAGCTGTTTGGTTTTGGATTGAACATACGGAGTTTTTCAGCCAATGGATGCTTAGGCATCAGATCAAGTTGTACCAATATGTCAAGTTCTTTTTTTTTACTGGCTGGCTGGCTGGAACTTCTAAGAAACAACTAGGTACTTTACAGAGCACAGCTAGATAAATGTCTATACTGCATTAATAGAAATTTAAGTAAGTTGCTTGCTAACTGTAAGCATAAGCAATGAAGTCCCTTCTTATGCTCTTTGCATTTTAAATCTCTAACTACTCCTGCCAGTTCTTCCCACAATTTAACAAACACTTTGCTTTGCATTTTTTTTTATCATCTATAGATAACAGTTGGCTATTCATATATGAGACATTTTTTTTATCTTGGAAAATTTTAGCTTCCAATGTTTCACCCACACAATAGTACTGCTTTTTTCCTTGAGCAGTTGGCAAGGAATACATATATCTCAAATCTTCACAAATTTCCTAAACATGGCAGCACCACAGTCCTTAACAGTGCAGTAGAGTTAGCATATTCTGGTCTAGATTGCCCTGATATAGGTAGGCTACCAGTTGGAAAATATAGATACATGTTTTTCCCACTATCTACAGCTGTCTTCCCAAATTTCATGCCTTTCATATATATTAGACTGCAGTCATATTGGCTCTATTTAATAGACATTGTGCCAATTTAGAAAATGTGCATATCATACACAATGCAAAGTTGTCATTTTATCATTACAAATGATCACATAAAGAAACCACATAATCCTAGAAGATATGACTGCTTTAATGAATTGCAGACAGGTGCTGAACAACCTGTCCTGAATTAGATCTGAAGTATGCACTCTACACCATGGGTGTCAAACTGGATTGTGTCACATGACATGATGTGACATATCATGTTTTTTGCTTTTGTAGAGCTAGGGTGGAGGTGGCCTGCAGATGACACATCCTGCCCACAGGCCACCAGTTTGACACCCCTGCAATTTACACTATTTATCTCCCATTTGTGCACATAATTGGGAGAATTTAATACCTTTAATTTGGAGGTAAAAACACATCACTATTCAAGTTCTTTAGCTTAAGCAATTCATGTACCACTCTATTTTGTTCAACAAAGTTGCTTTTTCTCTACTACATTACATGTATTGACAAAAACACTGAGCTGCTTTCTGCAGTGAGGAAAGCAACATTAGTCCCTGGGGAATAACAGCAAACAAGGGGTGTCATGTTATTTTGACTAGTCTGGTATTTAATGACCTTTCAGATATATATTCTTTAAAGAGCAAAATAAACATAGTTGTCTATTTATGGGTTCCTTTAAGCTGCTTAAAAACCTAATTTGCTAATCCTGTCAGACTTGCATTACTGGCCCTTTTTTGTTTATCTAGACTAGTGTAATCAGTGTGTGTATATTTTTATTGTACTAATACTTGTAAGTAATAAATACAATCAGTTTATTGGGAAGTTTTTGCAAAGTATTTTGATTACACTTTCCCTTAACACTTGTGATTGGAACAATGACAGTGAAAGCACTTCAAAGGTTCACCGTATACCACATATTTGTTGTTCAAAGATTCATGTGGCTTCAGTTGGTTTGTTATGGTTTGCTTTACATACATACTTTAGGAATAGAGTATCATAGATCTCCATGGCAAATATAAACATTTATCTCCCATGATCTGTTCTTTGTCGTCAGAAAGAAACGAACTATTTTGAAAATGCGCATGAAATTGAGATCAGCTTAGTTTAGTAGTATTATGCCATATATAAATGAAATGCAATGTTTCTGAGTGTAGCAGAGACATTGTAGACAAAGAGTTGAGGAGTTGACTTACAAATAATAGAAAACAAACACTGCACTTTCCAACATTTCAAGAGTTTACTGACATTTATTCTTCCCAGTCCTTGACTTCTCAAAGACAGGGGTTGAAAATAGAAACAGACTCTTTAAAGCCTCAATAGTCAAAGAACTCCAAAATATCTATCCGAAGGAAATATATTGTTTTGTAGCAATAGTAGCAGTTTAAAACTTGTTCTATTATTCTCACACTAACAATCTCGATATATTCAGTTCTGAATATATAAGCAACTCCTGAGTTTAATAGTTTTGGCCTCTTCCTTCCTTCTGAGTAAGACTTCCCAACATCTGGAGTAAGCTTTCTTCTCTGCCTGGTCAATGAGTTAAGTTCTAGGAGGGTAGCATGGCTGCAGGAGATGGGACAGCCTGATATACCAGTCTGATAAGGTTAATCCTGAAGGCATCTACTCCAACTTCTTAAGTCTGCCATTCTTCAGAACAGACTTTATACTTAGTAAGCAGTGAGTCTGTAGACCAGAGGTCTCCAAACTTGGCAACTTTAAGACTTGTGGACTTCAACTCCCAGAATTTTAGCTGACTGGAGAATTCTGGGAGTTGAAGTCCACAAGTCTTAAAAGTTGCCAAGTTTGGGAACCCCTGCTGTAGACACTTACATTTTGGGCTTGTAACTACTCACTAGGAGACTGGTGTTTTCTTTTCTCTAGTCTAAAATGAGATTGTGTTATCTTGTATTAATTTTCATGGAGTTTAGATATATGCCATCCACATGCTAAAATGTTTTAAAAATTAGCCATTTTTTATCTTAAACATACAAATAGAGATGCTATAAAATTAAAAGTCATTCATTTTTAATTTTTCCATTAGAATTCCTAGAGCTGGAAAGAGCCGACCCTGTAATCAGTGCTGCAATCCAAGCTAATAGATGATAGACTCCCTAATAGATGATTAACTATCACTTGAACACATCAAATGAAAGAGAACCTATGACTTCTTTGGGCAATAAATTCCACTTGGAGAAACTGAAATAATGCCAACTGTCCATAATGAGCTTATTGATTATTTCAATATTTTATACACCAGTGGTTATATCAGGAGTTGTTGGATAATGTATTAATCAGCATATTGATAAGCAGTGGCTGCTTATTTAGTTATATCTCAAGATTTCATATAAAGGCACATATTTCTAATTATTTTAAAAGATAGGGATTAAAAATGAAAGCAAGCAGATATATGGATAAACTAGATTAGGTTAGAGACCATTATATTGAATTCTGAATGTAATTCTTATTGAGGTATACTCCTGAATTATTTAGATACTTGTAAAATTGATTTTGTGTAAACAATATTCTCAAAAACTGCCTGCTCTTTGCAGTGAACAGAAGTTATACAAAATGTATTGACCTATTGTTTGTGTGTTTTACTTTACTAGCATTTAGAGGTCTGTTTGGATAATTTTGTGTATATGAACTCCCACTGCACTATTCTGAGTGTTGGATATTGGTGGACACATGACTGATAAATTAATACCAGATTGTATAGGCATAAATAATCATTTTCTACTTTATAAGTCAATACAAGGCTTTTCTGACAAGCAAGACAAAGATAGCCTCTAACCATGGTTTTGGTTTTTGATCTGCTTCATTTGGTTAGTCAACATGTAAAACCAAGAAGTTTGCCTTGAATTAGATATAACTCTTCTGAATATATGCTATTTTGTGATTAAAAGCCAAGCAGCAAAAAATGTTTTGATTAAACTGAAATTGCTTTTTAATTCATTGATTTATGAGACCTATTGAGGGCATGTAATTTATAAAACCATACAGTCCATTTCTTATTTAACCATGATTACTTATTTAATTACATTTAAATAGTCCATATAAAGAAACGTATTTCTAATTATTTTAAAACATAGGGATATAGAAAGAAAGTAAGAGATATGTGGATAAACTAGATTAGATCAGAAGCTATTGTATATTGAATTCTAAATATGTGCTAATAAAATAGCTTCTAACTTGGTACTATACTGTGCTATATTTGATTAGGTATAATTTACCTTTCTATGACTAGTATGATCATTATTTTTTTAATTCTGTCTGGTCTTTCTAAAACCCTTCCTTAGTTTAACATCAGCATTTTGATGGGATTTGCTGGTTATGGTAACTAAAATGCCATTTTAAGAACTAAAAATTGTCTTCTTCTCTTGGATTTAAAGAGTTTTTCATATATCTTTCTGTTGACTCGTCTCTTTTCTTTGAGAGAAACCCAACACTTTATTCCAAAGAGAAAACATTGCTGTGATTTTCAAAGGAAAGTGCCTGTTTCTACCTTCTGGGCACAACTACAGGTATAAGAAGAATCAGCATAATTATGTTTTCCTGTCTTTCTTTTGTTCTGATATGTGGTGAATATCAGCTTTTATTTTTAGAAGAAGCCAGCTGCAACAAGCGTGCACTTGACTCATTTATACACAGATTATTTATGTTCTTTTGCCAGTTTTCCAAGAAAAACCTGCTTCATAGTTTAGTTCCTTTATGAAAATATTTTTCTGCCTTATTCAGTTCTTCTAGGATTTTAAATATTTTGAAATTCCAAGAATAATAAATCAAAGTAAAATCAATACAAAAAAAATCTAATAGGGAGTTGTAAATTAATATATAAGTATCTATAGAGTGAAAATTTCCTATATTTTTGTATAATACGTTATTCAGAAAGTCTTCTTTTTATCTAATGGCAGGAGGGAAGGAGAAGCCTGGCTGGCTTTCCTTTGGCATGGGGCTGGGGGGAGAAGAGACCAAATGCCCAGACCAAAAGAAGGCTGAGGAAGATGGGCTCCTAATAACCAGCCTGTTTGTGCAGGCGAGAGCTCCAGCTTTTCTGGACTTGACACCCGCCCCTTTAGCCTCCACACAGGGAGGGATCCTTCTCTGCTTGGAAGCGACAGGAGAAACCTGGAGCTTAGTCTCGAGGAGTCCTCTTCTTATGTGGAGGCTGAAGTGGGGGTGTTGCCTGGTTATTAGGAGCCTGTTGGCGATTCCAGCCCAGCCCTCCTTCCCTCACCAACTAACTCCAGACAGCCACACCTGGCAAAGGAGAGAGAGGTTTCTCTGACTTGGGGGAGATATGAGATGGCTCTGCTTTTCTTCCGTTTGAGGGGGAGTCCAGATCTTCCCAGCCTCCAGGCACCATGTGGCTTCTTAAATCCTCCCTCTTCCCCCCCGCAAGGATGAGAGAGGCCCCTCCTTTCCCTTCACTCTACCCCACAGTTATAATTAAATAAGCATTTCTATGTGTGTGTGTGTGTTTTTCTTAAGTTTTTGTGGGTATTTATGTATATGGTATTCAGCTTTGTTCGGGTATTTTCCCATGTCATTAGAAGCCTGTATAGAAGCCTGATGATGGCAGATGAGATTCTGCTGAAATGTTGCTACAACTTTAAAAGCACAACTCTAATGACGTGGGAAAATACCCGAACAAAGCTGAATACCATACATATATATATGAAAACATATGTTAAGAAAACATATATATGTATATATGTATATAATATAAATTTTAATATTAAATTTATATTTAATATAAAAAATAAAATGTTTATATTAAATATATTATCTTTTTAAAAAATTCATATTAGTGGTCCTCGGGATTTAAAATTATGAGTTTGGTGGTCCCAAAGGTCAAAAAGGTTGGAGACCCCTGATATAGGGTTGCCATGAAAGCAAAAAACAGAATAGCTTAGTAGGAAAAAGAATACTCTAATTTTCCAGTTGAAATAAATGTTTCGGTAGCACTCATTGCTGTAGTTACAGCAAAGATCTTTTTAAAAATAAACAAACTAATTTGAATAAATGCCAAAAGTAGATAGTTTTTTTTCATTTCTGACGGTGTCTGTTTTTTGGAATATGTCTTTGTTGCTCTACTTCCCTCACACATGTCAGCTTTGGAATTGCAATGGACTTTATCGTTACCTGAGAGTGGAGGGAATAAAATCATTTGGACTGTTACTGATTTATTCTCTAAGCAGGCCCACTTTACAGCCTGTAAAGGACTTCCATCTGCAAAAAAGCTTGCAAAACTGTTTGTGAAGCATATCTATAGACGACATGAAGTACTTCATAGAATAATATCAGACAGAGGGGAACAATTTGTCGCTAAATTCTGGAAGGAATTTTTAAAGTCTATTGAGCCCTCCCAAGGGTTATCCTCAGCATTCCATCTGGCTTGCAACAGAGCAGCAGAAAGGGCAAACATGGAACATTACATTAGATGCTATGTAAATTATCAACAGGAAAACTGGGCTGAATTATTACCATTTGCCGAGGTTGCTTATAATAATGCAGTACATAGCAGCACAGGATTGACTCCATTCCAAATCAACATTGGCATGGAATTTGTCCCTATGCCAGAATTATTTAGAGAACATCCTACACCCATGTCTGTAACAGAATGGATGAACTCATTAAAAAAAGGTTGGGAGAATATGAAAAAAGCTTTGGCTGAAGTTGCAAAGGATTACAAAAAGCAAGCGGACAAACATAGATCCCTCCAACCACCATTTAAAGTAAGAGACAAAGTATATTTGTCAAACAAATATCTTAGATTAAAACTTCCTAGCAAGAAGTTGGGACCTAAATTCTTAAGGTCCATTCCCTATTTCAAAAATAATCAATCCGGTCATGGTCCAACTGACTCTTTCCGGCTGTTGGGAAAAATTCACCCAGTGTTCCATAGTAGTTTATTAAAACCAGCTGGTACATCAGTGATAAGACCAATACCAATTGCTCCCCCAAGCCCTTTAATAATACAGGGTGAGACACATTATGAAATAAAAAAAAATCCTCGATTCTAGATTACACCAAGGACAGTTGCAATATTTGCTTTTATGGAAAGGTGCTACGTCAGATGCTACTTGGGTAAAAAGTTGGGATGTACATGCAGATAGATTGGTTAACCAAGTTCATGAGGAATTTCCCAACAAACCGAAAGATCCTCTTGGAGGGGAGAGAGGGGGTTAAGATGTAACATTAACCCCTGTTTGTATTTGTTTCTTATAATTTTTTTAGGAGGTGAATTTTTCAAAGGGGGACACCTGTAAGCTTTGGAATCCTTATTAAAAGCTGCCACACAGCTGCGGGGGATGGAAGGGGCTACTGTTGTTTGAGTAGCTTTCAGTAGACAAAATAGATATATAAAACCTTCAAGGTCATTCTCTATGGTGCATCAAGAATTGTAGCTGAAGGGTGATTGGTTCACTTGTTTTATGATGTGAGAAAAAAGGGATGGGTGTAGGTTGAGTCTTGTGGGAAGTCTGGGAGGAAACTTTAGTTTTGGAATTCCACAGACTGTTAGCTTTGAAATTCATCTGCTCAATATTTTTTAAAGAGAGTTGGAGGAGTTGAAAAGTTCAAGGTTATTCTGTATGGCGTATTAGGAAATTCCAGTGGCAGTTAATTGGTTCTCGTGATTTATGAAGTATAGAAGTGGGAGGAGAGAAGGTGGATTCTGTGTAATGCGCAAAAATTTTTCACTTTGGGAAATTGCCTTTGATATTCCAGATCTGTTTCTAAATAAATCAATTAAAGAGAAAATGTCTCGGAGTGATTGATATCATAGATACTTTCTGGATGCCTTACATATATTTCCCAAAGTCATTCATTCATTCATTTATTTATATATATATATATATATATATATATATATATATATATATATATATATATATATATATATATATATATATATATATTATTTTAAGACAAACATACACAGACAATACATAAAATTAAAAAAAAACATAAAACCATCTTCCATTTTGTACATACACTGTGTCAGTTGGTTTAAAATCTTTTGTGCAATCCTTTCATAATCATTGTTCACAATTTATATCAATCTCACATTTTCAAACTAACATGCTTATCTATTTATCAATTATTAATTATCCTGCTATTTATTTCATCAATATTATATTATGCTGTCATCCAATGGTTATATATGTCTACATTATATTTTGTATCTATTAAATTTCTATAACAAAATTATCTATTCTGTTACCTTACCATGTCTTTTTATCCAACCATTGATAACACAAATCGCATATCATATACAATTGCTTGTCTTCTTGTTCTCTAATTTCAAATGTCAGTTTACTCATTTCAGCACAGTCCATAATTTTTTAATAACTTCCTCCTGCATAGGTATTTTGTCATTTTTCCAGTTCTTCGCAAATACAATTCTAGCCACTGTTAAAACATTAACAATCAAATATTTCAATTCTTTATTGTATATGTCTGGTATGACTCCCAATAAAAAGATCTCTGGTTTAAAGTCTATATGTTGTTTTATCATTTTTTCCAACCATGCATGGATTTTAGTCCAATATTTCTTTGCATCTGAACATGTCCACCACATATGGTAATATGAACCAGGTATCTGATGACATTTCTAGCATTTATCCGTTGTATTAAACATTCTTGCAAGTCTCGTCGGGGGTAAGTAACACCTGTAAAACATATTATACAGTTGACATTGTCATTTTATAATTTTGAGACCACAATTTTTGCCATTTTTCTCAATCAATCCCATATCCAAAAATTTCCCCCCAAGCAATCATTGTTTCTTTAACTTGTTCCTCCAATTTAAATTCTAATAGATGTCCATAAAGTTTTTTAATTACCTTTTCATCAGTACCCATCAAAATTTTATCTAAATCAGTCAACTTATCATAAATACCTTCTGCTTTAGAGTCTTTATCAAACCTAGATTGGTTTTTTGCATATGAAAACCAATTCATTTTTACACCTTGTTCTTCCAATGCTTGCATAGATTTAAGTTCACCCTTTTCATTCAATATCTCACCATATCTAACTGCTTGTTCCTTTTTATATATTATTGGATAAGAAAAAGCTTCAATAGTTGATGTCCATGTTGGAATTTTTAAGTAATATTGTATTTTTATCTTCTCCCAGTTAAAAAAAAAAGCCTCTCGAATATAATGTCTTCTAAAATACCCCTGTGTTTTAGTTCCCTTATACCAGAGAAAGGCATGACAACCCCCAAATTATTCAACCCCCAGATTATTCCTCGAAGTCCATCAAGGGCAGATTTACATCAACAGTTCCAGAATTTAAAGGTGACAGTTTTGGTCTCACAGTCTGTTTGGACAGGTGGAAGCTTGAGACACCCATTTTCACTTACCCAAGTATCGTGAGGAACGAAGAGACTATACAGATGCCAGTTGGTGGAAGCCAGAAAGAAGCATCAACTGACAGAGGTATGTTGCAGCCCCCCCCCCCGTTAATCCCTTCATTTTCCAGAAGGAATTTTGCCCCCTGCAGAGAGTATCCCTCTAGGGTGGGGGTTTATCCAGAGCAGGGGTGGATTCAATGCCAATGGCAGCCAGCACAAACACAGCCCTGATCTGAAGGGGGGTTGCCCAGACAGCAGACAGCAGCCACTTCCCCTCCACCTGACCAGGGAACCAGGCCACACCCATCTTCCTCCTGGCAACCACAAATGCAGCCCCAACCGACAACGAGGCCACAGGGACCTCTATTCCAGAGAGGCACCACCCAGCCAGTATATAGGGGGCCTGCCCAGCCTACATACACCACCAGGCCAGTTTCTTTCATTCCAGTACAACCTACAGGGGCCTGGCCTGTGCCACCTCCGCAACCACAACCCAGGCCGGACCAAATACCCTTTAAGGCCATGTTTGATGGTCGCCATGAACATTTCAATTACTTCGTCACTCGAATCTGATCCCATATAGAACAATTTGGAGATCAATATGCCACAGAGTGCAATTTGGTTATGGCCATAACAAATGGGATGAATGAAGGAAATGCTTCAGACTGGGTGGCCCAACTAAACAACGAACAAGCCCCCAAATTATACGATGTAAACGGAGTTATTCAATTATTAAGACTCAGATTTGAAAATCCAGACAGGGTAGCAGAGAATGAAGAGAAGTTAATGGAAATGAGGCAAGGCAAGCAACCCTTGTCAGAATTCATTTGGGACTTTAGAAGGGTCACAAGCTACCTCATGGATTGGCCTGAAAGAATGACTTTACACTTTTTTAAAAAAGCCATTGATCCAGAAGTAAAGAAGGTCTGTGAAATTAGGGGAATCCCAGAGACCTTACAATCGTGGTATGTTGCATCACTCAGCTTAGATCGCAGCATCAACCCACACAGGAAACCCCTTCCGGCAGCCCCGACAAAGAGAATTATGATGAGGAGACTGCTGACCAGACCAGCCGAAACTGCTCGTACCCGACCCACCAGGGTGCTGAAATGTTACCAATGTGGCCAAGCCGGTCATAGGGCAGCAGACTGTCTGGCCCCTGCTCCTCTACCACAAGCTCCACAGTTGAAGCCTAATACAATTGTTAGAGATCAGAAGAATCAAGGAAGACCTCTGAGTAGGGGCAGGTTCACCAAACACAGCTGGAAAAGCCCCCTCTGCACAGATGGGAGTAAAGGACCATCGGGCTGACACGACGTCCCTGAGAACCCGACCTGCAAAGATGACTCAATGGTGAGTGATCCTATCATACTTTTTACAGTTAAGGTCAAGTTAGTACTACCAAACACAGAGGAGGCTGGGGAGTTAGAAGCTGTCATTGATACTGGCCGTTCTAGATGTTTTATCAGACTCCCCATCATTGAACAATTGGGCGTAAAGACTAACCTGCTAAAACGCCCAATCAGAATTGAGCAAGTGGATGGAAACTTAATTGGTGGGGGCAACCACACAAATGACAGAATTGATCAAGATGGAATTAGGGCCCCATCACGAACTCATACGCTTCATAGTGGCCCCCAAGATGTCAGAATCAATCATACTGGGACTTGCTTGGTTCGACAAATAGGCCCCAACGATCAAATGGGAAGATGGATTCAGAAAAATCCTCATTGAACTGGGCCCATTGCCGCCTCTTCCACCCACTACAAAGCCACCTGTCAGCTTGAACCCAGAGCCTGAGCCAACATCCATGGCATCCCACCTTCTCCCAGATAACCTCCAGGTACCCAACCAATACAAAGACTTGGCTGAAGCATTCAGTGAAGAAGAGTGTCATGTTTTTCCTCACCCTTGAGCCACTGATTGTGCCATAGAATTAGAGCCTGGGGCGAAATTATCAAAACCAAAGATGTATTCCATGATGCCTGCTGAAATGACTGAATTAAGGAAATACATTGACAGCAATTTGGAACAAGGTTTTATTGAGCCTGCCAAATCAAGATTAGTTGCCCCCATATTGTTCAAGGAGAAGAAAGATGGCGGGTTGATGTTGTGTGTTGACTTTAGAGGCATGAACACCGTATGCGTCAAAAACATGTAGCCTATTCCTCTTACCTATTCCTTACCTATACCTATTCCTCTTCGAACCACCTGTCGAAGGGCAAAGTATTTACCAAGCTAGATCTCAGGGAAGCTTACTACGGGTCCACATCAAAGAGGGAGATGAGTGGAAAACTGCTTTTAACTGCCCTCTGGGTAGTTTCCAATTCAAAGTCATGCCTTTTGGACTTCAGGGGGCTCCTGCAGTGTTTATGCAGCTCATCAATGAGGTGCTACATCCGCACCTTTACTGGGGGGTCCTTGTGTACCTGAATGACATTCTTATCTTCAGCAAAACCATGGAAGAACATGTTCAATTGCTCTGACAGGTTCAAGAAAAACTTCTAGCCACCAAATTATATGTGAAACTCTCAAAATGCAAATTCCACAAGGAGTTGCTGGACTACTTAGGCTACCGAATATCCTATCTGGGGATTAAAATGGACCCTGGAAAGGTGAAAGCAGTGCTGGACTGGCAACCCCCCAGAACCCCAAAACAACTTCAAAGTTTCTTGGGGTTTGCCAACTTCTATAGACAATTCATTCCATCCTTTGCTGAAGTTGCCCTCCCATTGACAGAGCTATTAAAAACGGGCCCATCACCCACCAAACTGAAGCCAAGTCAACTCCTGGCTTGGACTATGGACTGTCCGAAAGCTTTCAAGACCTGAAAATGCCTCTTCACAGCTGAGCCCATCCTCCAGCACCCAGACACAACTAAGCCTTTTATTGTCCAAACGGATGCAAGTGATGTAGCGGTGGCAGCTGTTTTGCTGCAAAAGGACTCTCAAAGCCGACTGATGCCTTGCGCTTATGTGTCTAAAAAGCTGACAGACACAGAGCTAAGGTGGGTGGTCTGGGAGAAAGAAACATTCACCATACAATGGGTTTTGTTGACTTGGAGGCATTTTCTAGAAGGGGCAGCAGAGGCCTTATGGACTGACCAGAGGCCATATGGACTGATATAAGAACCTTGAGGCCCCTAGGAGATTATCGCCCAAACAAGTCCGCTGGGCCCAATATTTCAAGTGATTCAATTTCAACATTAAATATATCCCTGGAGGGAAAAACGTACTGGTGGACGCTCTGTCCAGAAAACCTCAGTTTGACAGCCACCGAGAGGAAATAGTACAAGCCTTAATTTCAGAAGCTCAATCAGCAGGCCAAATGACCACTTGAGCCCAAGCCAACCGCAACCCCAAACACCTGGAAGATAAGCTGACTGCAGAATTGAAAATGGCCCTATTGACTGATCCTTGGTTCTGGGACCATCAAACTGAGTTGACAATGAATGATGGACTAGCTTGAAAAGGGACCAAGCTTTATGTACCCACAACCCTAAGACTACTGGTACTAAAGCATAGCCACGACTCCCGGCTGGGAGGCCACTTCGGATTCCTAAAAACCCTACATTTACTGAGAAGACAGTTCTGGTGCTCAAAAATGAAACCTGATGTCGAGGACTATGTAAAAAGTTGCCCAATTTGTGCCACAATGAAACACTGAACTGGAAAACCTCCTGGCCTCCTGCAACAAGTTGCTGAACCAAACCAACCTTGGGAAGAGATGGACTTTATCGCAATGGACTTTATTGTTGAATTACCTAAGAGCGAAGGGAATACGATCATTTGGACTATAATTGACTTATTCTCTAAACAGGCCCATTTTATAGCCTGCAAAGGATTTCCATCTGCGAAAAAACTTGCAAAGCTGTTCGTGAAACATATCTATAGACAACATGGAGTACCTTGTAGAATAATATCAGACAGAGGGGTACAATTTACCGCAAAATTTTGGAGGAAATTTCTGAAATCCATTGGTTCCTCTCAAGGGTTATCCTCAGCTTTCCATCCTGCTTGTAATGGAGCAGCAGAAAGAACTAATGCCATGATTGAACAATACGTTAGATGCTATGTAAATTAGCAACAAGAAAATTGGGCTGAGTTATTACCTTTTGCAGAGGTTGCTTACAATAATGTAGTACATAGCAGCATGGGATTGACTCCATTCCAAATCAACACTGGAATGGATTTTGTCCCAATGCCAGAGTTACCTAGACAACCTCCCTCATCCATGTCCCTAACAGAATGGATGAACTCATTAAAGAAAGGATGGGAAGATACAAAAAAAAAAGCTTTGACCGAAGCTGCAAAAAATTATAAAGAACAGGCAGATAAACAAAGATCACTTCAACTGCCTTTTAAAGTAGGGGACAAAGTATATTTGTTGACCAAGTATTTTAGGTTGAAACTGCCCAGTAAAAAGCTGGGTCCAAAATTCTTGGGTCAGTTCCCAATTTCAAAGATAATCAGTCCAGTCACTGTCCAATTAAGTTTTCCTTGAATATTGGGGAAAATTCATCCAGTATTCCATTGTAGTTTAGTAAAACCAGCTACTACACCAATGATAAGACCACCACCAATCGCTCCCCCTAAACTGTTAATGGTACAGGGGAAAACACATCATGAGATTCAAAAAATTCTCAATTCTAGGTTACACCATGGCCAATTGCAATATTTGGTCTTATGGAAAGGATACCCCCTCTCAGATGCTAGTTGGGTAAAGAGTTGGAATGTTCATGCTGATCAATTGGTTAACCAATTCCATAAGAATTTTTCACATAAACCTAAGTGTGGTGGTCTCTCATGAAAAGAAGACACTTCGCAAAGTTGTCTTGGGATGAGAGCCCAGAGAGAACTCCGAAACCCTCTTTTATTAGAAGCAATCTTGTTAACATAGCAATTTTGTTAATGTCCTATCACAAACGCATTACATCACACAACATGCACTGATCATTCGCATAAAGCATACAAGGCTGCAGAGTTTAAGTTTGCTACAGTTCTGGTTAAGAAATGGCAACAATTTGTCTTTGCTCCTTGCTTTGTGTTCCAGCCAACTACTAGAAGGTTCCGTTGTCCTAGCACGTACACAAAGAACAAAGAATCATAGTTCCCACATCTCCCCTGTTTTTCCTTTTTAAGAGACAGGGAGTGTTTTAGTCCCAACAACAGTCTTTGTCAGGCCCGTAGACAAGAGTGCTGTGCATGCTGATGTTATCCACGGCGTTCATGACTTCTTGTCCTCATCTGGGTCGTCACAGGTTGGCTCTCCTATCTCATTTTCGGATGGCAGTGGTTCATATGTGTTAGTTATTTGTTGATTCCAGAGAGCCATTACCTGCGCAGTGGCTTTTTTCTCAGCCAAGAAGGATAAACTGTTAGAAATAGTGCGTACAAAGATGGGTAATACACAAGGCAATACAACACATCCCGCAGCAATCATACCAATGAACGCTACAATAGCTTGCAAACCAGGCAATTTGGGGAACCAGGATCCAAACATGTCTCTAAAATCAAGACCTAAAAAACGATATTGTACCCCCTTAGATTCAGGTAAGTGAGTGTACAAGCAAATGGGATTACATTTGTCAGTGGTACATGAAGTAGAGCTTGATTTAACAGTGATATTAATATTTTGAGGGCCTCTTACTTGAGCGGAGTCAATAGGTGGGGTGTACCAGTAGTTGTAAACAGTGGTGGCCCCCACGTTAGTCCCAGACACCTTTTGAAAGAGATATTTCTTTTCCTGTAGATAAGATCTCTGCCAGCTGTGTGAGCTGCAGGTAACTCCTGCAGCGTCGTTAGGACCTTGACCTTTGCTGATGGCAAGGCAAGCATCAAAGCATACTGAGGTGTTGGTACCCCCCCGAGTGACATTATGGGTTATGTACCCATTTTTTGTTTGACTGGTAGAGAACATTCCTGCAAGATCAGAACTGGAGCCACCTTTGTATGCATAGACCTATAGGGATGCTGTAATGGGTCCCACTGCCTTGGGCTCATAGCACTGAATGCCTTCAGCCGTGTAACATCGCGCATATTGAGTGTTGTTATGCAGACAAGGGGAGACCGTCGTGGAGTTGCACTCAGGCTTCAAGGTATGATAGATCAGGTGGATTGGGTTTCGTTCCGCTGCGAGTAGTTTTGATGCAGGCGTCGCAGGAGGATGGGGTGGCTGTCGTATCAGCAGGAATGATGTGGAAACCCAGGAGGCAAATGATGAATGCAGCGGGCAGCTTCATGATGCTGATGTAGGCAAGGCTGGTTTGGGTAGAGAAGGCCTCACTTGTCATCCGGGGACCCAGGTGGTGGCGTTGTTGTAGGAAACAGCTGCGTACCCTCGTCCCCAGGTTATAAGTTCAGCTGGCCCATGCCATGTGGGATCTGGCAACTGTCGAAAGTAGACTGGAGGTCTAGGAGCATCCTTGGATGGAGAGCAAAAGTGTCGAGAGGCAGCAGAAGAAGCAGGTGTGCCAGACTCATTCAGGAAATTCAGTGTAAATAAGCACAAGTTAAGCTTGTTTTGCAGCATGGGTAGCCCTGAGGTGAGTTTCCCCATCGAGTTTGAACTTTGTCAAGAGCAGTCTTTAGGGTCAGATTGGCTTTCTACTATGGCCTGCCCTTGAGAATTGTATGGAATGCCAAATTTGTACAAAATGCCCCATTGTTTACAAAAGGTAGCAAAGTTGGTACTAGTATAGGCAGGGCCATTATCAGTTTTTAATTCCAAGGGCTTTCCCAGGCACGCAAATGACTGGATGCAGTGGTTAATGACATGTTTTGTGGTCTCTCCTCTTTGCAGGGAGGCCATGATGAACCCTGAGTATGTGTCCACTGAAACATGGATATATTTCCATGGTGCAAAAGGCACATACTGGGTTACATCCATTTGCCAAATTTGGCAGGCTTTTAAGCCTCTGGGATTTACTCCCATTGGCAGGACAGGGGCTTGCTTGCTGCAAGTAGGGCATTGTTGAATAATCACAGCAGCCTCTTGGGTGGTGATTTGGAATTCCTTCATAAGAGCCCTTTTATTTTGATGAAAATAGTTATGACTGTCCCAAGGGGTTAGGGGAGAAAGAGAGAAAGCGGATAGAATAGTAGCAGCGGATGCGGCTGTTAATTGCTGCAATGCAAGCAATTTATTTGCTGGCAATGGCCATTGATCAACCCAAACAGGAATGTCCGTGGTTAAGGTCAAGCGAAGGGGAAGAGGGTGAGTCATTCTAGCTGCAATTTAGCACCAAATTGAGAGAGCAAGTCCCTCCCCCACAAATTCGTGTGAAGGGGGAGGATGACGGGCTTTATTTGTGCAGTCCCTGTGAGGTTTTCAGAAGTCACAGGGAGCCAAAACTTACTGATGCGAGCCGTTTGAATCCCTCCTACACCTCTGACTGATGGGGAGGTCTCTGTTTCCCAGTCTGTAGGCCACTCGTCAGAGCGTATCACCGAGACGTCAGCACCAGAGTCCAGAAGACCGGTGAAGCGGCGACCCTTGATTAAAGCCAAGAGTCTGGGCTTAGTTTTGGTGATAGATCTAGTGAGGGCAAGCACATCAGAGGGAAGTTGCGGTACCATGATCATTTTTGTTATGACATCACCCTTTTGTAACTTCGTTGGAAGAGTGGATAGCACAGAAAGGTTAATGGCTGAGAGTTTTGAGGAAGGATAAAGCAGATCGGGAACCACAGAGATTCCTTTGAGGAGGGCATGAGGGTGAGATTGTATAAGAGCAGTTTTATCGGAGGAGAAGGAGGCAGAAGGAGAAGCTGTGCGCTGACCGAGAGTGGTAGATGGGGAAAGGATATGAGCACATCTTCTGCCACTGATAATTCATACACAGTGGATGGTATATGGGCAGCCTTGGGAGAGGGGCTAGCTGCCGGCCCCTCTACTCGTTTCCCGAGGGTTCAGTTTTTGATTGACATTGATTAGCCCAATGATAGCCTTTCTTACATTTCGGGCAGACTGTTTTGGTCAAACATCTCTACTGACAGAGGGCTTTGCTGCCCCCCCCAGGGGCTTCGACATTGTGATTTAAAATGGCCAGGCTTCCCACAATTGTAACAATTACCAGATGGCTTATTACCTCTGGTGATAGCTGCAGCCATCATTTGGAAGTGTATTGGTGTGTTCCCACCACCCTGCAGGCTTGTAGGAATTGGGCTAGAGTGGCATCTGGAGAATTAATCAAGGGAGTAAGCAAGGTTTTACAGTCTGCATTAGCGTTCTCATATGCCAATTTAAGAAGAATTTCCTGCCAAGCTGCCTCATTTGTAATTTGTCTTTGTAGGGCCGTTTGGAGGCGTTCAATAAAATTGGCATAGGGTTCATTGGAATTTTGTAGAATTTTTGCAAAAGATTGTGCGGAGGTATGAGGGTCATCCAAGCGAGAGAGAGCAAGCAGAGCGGCTTGTGCAGAAAGGTTAAGAGCATTAATAGGGCTATTATATTGAGCTGCGGGAGCAGCAAAGGCACCCTCTCCTGCCAGTTCATTTGCAGTAAGATTCGGATTTTGAGCTGCCAATAGGCGACAATGATGGAGAAACTCCGATTGCCATACAACAAATTGAGTCCCTGTTAGAGTCATATGAAAAAGGCTATGCCAATCAGCTGGGATCATTATATGGGCGTTAGCCATCATTCTAAATAATCCCATCGTAAATGGAGCCTGAATACCATACATTTGTACAGCTTGTTTGATATCCTTGATTGATTTAACAGGGATGGGTTCCCAGTGCGGGACGTTTTGTCCCTGCACGTTCTGCGCATAAACTAACGGGAATGCTGATGGGCAGTCAGAGTGATCTAACTTACCAGTTCTAACTCCTGCAGCGATGGCAGCAGGAACTGCACCCATAGGAGGGGGTAAGGCAGGAGAGGAAGGCACAGAAGGGAAAGCAAGAGAAGAAGAAGAGGGATTGGGTGAGGGGGGTCAGGAGAAGGGGAGGAGGTTTACCAACCTCATTTGCCTCCAAGGGGCAGTCGGTTTAAGAGACACAGGCGCCACAGCAGGGGCAAGAGTTGTACAGCAGGATTCACATAGGAGGGGGTCCAGAAAGGGGCCAAGTAGGGGTTGCTCTAGAGAGGAGAGAGACTCAAAAACCACCCTCCAAGCAATTAATATAGACGAAGGGGCCCTAGGACTTGCATGAAGGCATTTTCCAATCTCCTTCCATACTGTAGTTTTGATACTGCCTTTAGCCGGATAAAAGGGCAGTGTTGCCAAATGTATTCTAGGAGTTCCTCAATAGAGGTTTTTGGGAGGGGGCATGAAGGGAGCCCCCTTTTTAAAGGTAAAAATTTCATTTGGTCAATTCTCTGATTTCCTGAATGTGAGCTGCCTGCTCCTTAGAGAATCTACCACCCATACTCACGAGGGATCCGTTGTCGCCAGTGATTCAAGCGGATGAGGTGCACCAAGTCTATTCCAGACGATGAGAATGGGTGTGCCAAAGACATATCTCTTTTGAGTGGATCACGTCGGGGTCACCAGTTGTGGTGGTCTCTCATGAAAAGAAGACACTTCGCAAAGTTGTCTTGGGATGAGAGCCCAGAGAGAACTCCGAAACCCTCTTTTATTAGAAGCAATCTTGTTAACGTAGCAATTTTGTTAATGTCCTATCACAAATGCATTACATCACACAACATGCACTGATCATTCGCATAAAGCATACAAGGCTGCAGAGTTTAAGTTTGCTACAGTTCTGGTTAAGAAATGGCAACAATTTGTCTTTGCTCCTTGCTTTGTGTTCCAGCCAACTACCAGAAGGTTCCATTGTCCTAGCACGTACACAAAGAACAAAGAATCATAGTTCCCACACCTAAGGGTCCTCGTGGAGGGGGGAGCGGGTGTTAAGGACAATGTGTTAACTCCTCTGTTTTTTTTTTCTTTTAGGAGGAGGAGTTTTCAAGGGGGGACACCTGTCAGCTTTGAAATTCAGCTGCCACATTTTTTTAAGAGAGCTGGAGTAGTTGAAAAGTTCAAGGTTATTCTGTATGGCGTATTAGGAAATTCCAGTGGCAGTTAATTGGTTCTCGTGATTTAAGAAGTGTAGAAATGGGAGGAGAGAAGGGAGGAGAGAAGGTGGATTCTGTGTAACATGTGAAAAAATTTCACTTTGGGAAATTGCCTTTCACATGCCAGATCTGTTTCTAAATAAATCAATTGGAGAGAAAATGTCTCAGAGTGATATCATGGATATTTTTTGGATGCCTTACACAGACATGTCAAGTTTCTGTTTTAATAAAGCACTTTGAGATTATGGTTGTCTCGGAGTTACTGATTGGAATGCATAATTTCTGGAACCCAGACAACACACATGTATAGCAAGAGTTTTATAGGCATTTATTCAACCCCACCCCCAACCAGATCCTAAAAAAGCATTCCCAGTGTGTAGGTTCACGTTCTGAGCTCAGCACAGCCAAGTCCAACAGGCACACACAAAGTCCAGGAAAGCAGTCCACAAATTGAACAGGTCAGGATATATGACATGAGCACACAAGGCACAGAACTGGACACATTGGCAGCAATACTCAAATCCTTGGGGCCAGATTAAGTAGGCAATGCCAGTATAGCCTTCACGAGAGGCAAGATTGCTTCCTCACAAGTAGTCTGACTAGAATTGTGACTGTCTCTTCTCTGCCCTATGTGTCCTTGGGGGGAGGCGTAGATTCTACCTTCTCCTCATTGCTAATGGGTAGTAGCTGCTCCTGGTCCTCACCTGGTGCCTCCTGGCCAATTTACTGTAGTTGCCTTGCTCACCTTCAGCCAATCAACTCAGCTGAAGTTGCTCAGTTAGGTTGGCACTTTCCAAGTTCTGATCCAGGCTATCACTCGACTCTGCTTGACTCTGCTCTTTCCTCTGCTAACTCAAACTCATATTCCTCTTTTGAACTCACATCTAGAGGAGCGGTCCAGGGATGGATCCATAACAAAGTCAGTATGCCAAATTACATGCATTCATATTTTCATTAATGTCTTGTTTTGAATAGGAGCTAAGTTAAATCATAGCTGTCAAATTATTAAATAGGCAGTGGGAATAACAAAGGCTTCAGCTAACATTTATTTTTAAAAGAACAAATGGTTTCTGCAGCTGCCACTGACTAACAAAGCAGCGGGCTGACAGGCAACAGCTGATGCTGCTTGACAGCTCCCTTTTATACTCAGCTGTCAAGCGGCTCAGCCAATAGGAATGGTTTCCAGCTGGAAACGCAGACCAGAGGGAAAACTTTGGTTGAATGCAATACTCCTTTCTCCCAGAACGGAGCATGCATAATCTTTCAAGTAGGAGGGATGCTTTCGGAAACTCCCCAACCTAAACAGTTTGGCTTGGATTATCGAGGGAGGAGAATCTTCTGCTGGGCTCTTCTTCTCCAGAGGTGGTGATGAAGGAACCTTGGCCTCGAGCGACTCTGGACTTGGTGGGGACATCTCCAAAGATATGTCTGCCTCATGGGTCTTCTAGGCCTCATGTCGGCAGGCTAGAAAGTTTCTGGTTGGGTCTCCTTGGGCTAGTCACCTGTAGGAGTACTTCAATGCCCCCTTAGCTAGTCAATATGGCAACACCATATACAACTGTCTTGGAGTTGGACCCTATAGGATTTTGGGCCTATCGCCACCACTATTAGGCCTGGTACCCACTAGGGGTAACCAGCAAAATTTCTGGCATAGACAGGGTCATTTAAAATGAAGGGCCTGACCTGATTAGAGGAGGCTAAGGGCATGGCTGGTGAATAATTGGGATGCAGCCTGTCTAGGTTGGTTCACAAACTCCAGCCCATTAAAAGTTCTGCTGTGGTTAGTGACAGCACTTGGGATGGTATGCTGTATTAACAGGTACTTGGCCAGCTTGATATGCCAGTCAGTGGACCCCAATCTACCTAAGACTTCCTTAGCTGGCTGTCCATTCAATGCAGGGTGAAAGCGGGCTGTTAAGGCATGTCTGATTCCTTGAACATTTCAAACATAGTGGAAGTAAATTGGGGGCCGTTGTCAGACACTTAACAGGTCAGGTTGGCCATGGGTGGCAAACATGCATTACAAAGCCTTGATCATTACTTCAGAGGTTGTGGAAGGTATTAGTGCCAGTTCCAGCCACTTGGAGAAGGAGTCTACAACGACTAGGAAGGTCTGCCCTTGAAAAGGGCCTGCCAGGGCAATATGGATCCTTGACCAGGGAGTTCTAGAGTTTTTCCATTTCCCTGGGGTGGCAGCAAGAGGGGCTGGCCTGGTTGACTGGCAGGGCTGACAAGTGCCAAACCATTTGGATATTTGGGCATCCATAACAGGCCACCACACATAGCTGCATGCCAATGCCTTCATTCTAACTATTCCAGGTTTCCCATCATGTAAAACTTTGAAAACTACAATTTGCAGTCTTTGGGAAATGACTACTTCCACGGAGAAAACAACCCTGGAGGGAAGATAACTCTTCCTGGCAAATGTGAAATGGTAGGAATTCAGTAGCAAGAGGACCTTTTGGCCATCTCCTTCCTATCCAGTCAAGGACTTGTGAAATTACCTTATCCCTTGCAGGGTGGAGTCCTATATCAGCAGCTGTAAGAGGCAGATGGAAGTCATCTATCAGGAAGACCGAAGTTGTAGGTGCAGAATCTTCTGCTCAGGTGGACAATGGGCAGTGGTGAGATAAGGTGTAAGAATAAGCTGCTAAAAATAAAGCCCATCTGATCATTCAGGGGGATAAAATCCGAGGGGTTTGGCAATTTCCACAAAGGATTCCTAATAGAGGCTTATGGTCAGTAATTAAATCAAAATAATGACTGTAAAGAAATTTGTGGAATTTTTTCACAGATGCCACTGCTGCCAAAGCCTCTTTGTCGATCTAACTGTATTTTTGCTCAATCTGTGATAAGGTTCTTGAGAAAAAGGCAATGGGTGCTTCCTGACCATTAGGCAGTCTGTGGCTTAGGACAGCACCAATGCCAAAAGGGAAGCATTACATTCTAAAACTAATGGAAGGTCTTTGTTATATTGGATGAGAACATTGTCTGAAGTCAATAGGGTTTTGACAGCTTTAAAAGCAGAAGCTTCTTTGAGGCCCCATCTCCAAGGGGCTTGCTTGTCTAAAAGTCTATGCAGAACTTCTGCAACAGAAACTTTGTGAGATAAAAAGGAAGCATAGAAATTTAATAAACTAAGAAAGGATTGTAGCTCAGTTTTGTTTGTTGGTGTTGAAGCATTGTGGATGGCACGTATCTTTGATTTGATGGGATGGATGCCAGCAGCATCTATTTGATAACCGAAGAAGTCCACTTGGGTGGCAGCAATGGTGCACTTGTCTCTTTTGAGTTTGAGTCCTGCTCTTTGAAAACAAGTTAGTACTTTGCATACATGTTGTATTAATTGTGGTTTGTCAGTGGCTGATATGAGTATGTCATCAAAATAGGGGATGACTCCTGAGATGCCTTGCAGCAAATGTTCCATGAGGCATTGAAAAATTCCTGGGGCTAACTCCAAACTGTAGGTGCTTGCATTTAAAAGCACCTCTATGAGTGACTATGAATCTCGGCAGTAAGGTCATCAACAGGGAGCTATTGATAGGCTTGTGCCATATCCAGCTTAGTGAAAAGGGACCCTGGTCCTGAAGAGTGCAGCAAATGTTGAATGACAGAGACAGGGTAAGCACTAATTTGCATAAATTTATTAATCATACATTTATAGTCAGCACAAATTCTGATGGAGCCATCCTTTTTAAGAGGGTAATAATTGGGGTTTCCCATCTGGCGAAATCCACAAGTTCCAAAACTCCCTGAACTATTAGGTTATCGAGTTGTTCATCCAGTTTAGGGTGAATTGAAAAAGGCAGTCTGCGAGGTTTAAGGCAAGTGGGTGTAACTAGGGGATCCAGATTAAAAGAAATAGGGGTGCCCACATAACAACCCAGGCCATCACTGAAAACATCAGCAAAGTCACTAAACAAGGCATCAACCTCCTGGTCACTAATGGAGTTAATGCCTCCCACATATAGTTTTAGGGAGAGAAACCAATCTAAACCCAGCAAACTAGGAAGGGAACCATCCATTATGACTAAGGGCAAGCGTCCTTTAAAATTTTGAAATTGAATTGTAAACTTGCCTTTCCCAATGACTGGGATGGAACATCCCTAATAGTCTCGAAGGGATAGCTGGCATTCTTGAAGCCTTTTCTTGGCCATTTGTGTCAGGAGGCACTTCAGAGTGCTCCAGAACACAATGTATAGTGCAGATCCTGTGTCCACTTCCATTCTACAAGGCTTGCCTTCTATGGAAACAGTAACACATATTTTGTTAGAATGTTTAAGTGACTCAGGTAATAGGTAATAGGTAAAACAGTCTTCTATTGTTTTTGAAAATGTTGTGCTGGTTGGGAAGAAAGCTGGTTGAAGTTTCTTCCTGCACAACAGATTCTGGCTAGATGACCCTTTTTCTGGCATTTCAGGCAAATGGCATTTTGGAATCTGCATGTTGCCCTGAGGTGATTCCCGCCACAACTCAGGCAGATTGGCTGAGACAGTGGAGGTTTGTTTTCAGTAGACCAGTTTTTCTTCTGTGAGAGTCTAGGTTGCCTGAGGCAATTTATATCATCATCTTTGCCTAACAGTTCTTTTGGGAGAGCTTCTTCATACTGAATGTCTGCATTGTCTTTGCCAGTAAGGTTTCCCTGAATTTCTGCTGCTGAGAGCGTTGACAGCTCAGCGGCTTGAGCTTCTTCGATTGCCATTTTTAGCATAAGGTCGTCTTTAGCTAGGAGATGCCTCTGTAAACAGAGGTCTCTAATGCCACAGATTAGCTGGTCTAACAACATGTCATCCAGATCTCTAAACCCGTAATGAAGTTCAGCAGTTCTAAGTGTGGCCATGTCTATACTGATTGATTCTCCTTCAGCTTGGTTCTGTCTCTGGAAAGAATGCCATCTCACTATTCAGAAGGGCTTAGGAGTATAGTGGTGCTCAGGATTTCTTGAAGGTCATCCCAAGCCATGATTTTGACAGTCAGTAGAGCTAGCAATGCAGTGTTGGTGTCAAAGACAGCGGCTCTGCAAAAGCTTAAGAAATAAGCTTTTTTCCTGTGGCTGGATCGGCAGCATCTAGGAAACAGTTGAATCAGTTGATGTAGGGATGGAAGGGAGGGAATTATAGGGTTGTACTCATCTTCACTATTTACAGGTGCCAGAAATATTGAGTGACCTCAGCTCTGTGCTATATAGTAGCAATCAGCTTTTAAGATAGTGACTTCAGCTCAAGTGACTTGCAGCTCAGTTGCCTCAATTTGCTAATCCCATCCTCGCCGCCAGTATTAAATAGGTGGAGGAATAATGGAGGTGACATGAGTGAAGCTTCAGCTAACATTTATTTTTAAAAGAACAAATAGTTGCTGTGGCTACCACTAGCCAACAGAGTGGTGGGCTGACAGGCAACAGCTGATGCTACTTGACGGCTCCCTTTTATACTCAGCTGTCAAGCGGCTCAGCCAATAGGAATGGTCCACATTTCCTCTGGAAACGCGGACCAGAGGAAGAACTTTGGTTGAACACAACACAAATACTCCATGATGTTAAAGATACAGCTAGTGACTAGCTAATGTTTTTCTTCCTTAAAGTCAGTTTCCTAGAGAAAAATCAGCCTTATGCCTTTTTCTAGACAAAGGAAACCTTTGTGTTAACGGTGGATTTATAAATGTGGCCCTTCTGTTCTCATCTGAGGCCATCTGGGAAAATTGACATAAAGGCATCTAGCTTCATTCTCCCTTGTTTTGTTTCTCATGATACCTCCCCCACGTCATACAACATAAATGCTACTTACTTTTTAAAATAACATTATTTTCTGAATCTATTAAATGTCTTTCTTAGATGCAACATCCATAATCATATTTTTCCATTTAAAAATTCACATGTTCCATTTAAAAATTATCCTAGAAATTATTCTATTCATTTCAAATGTTATCCTTCTAGGATACATTTAATTAAAAGACTGCTTAATTTCATTTTATTGATAATCTTACTTTCTTCTGAAAGCCACAAAATGGCACATTTTTTCTCATTTGATTACTCAGCGGTTTTCTTAAACTGTGTTGGATTTCTGAAGTACCATAGTAGTTGGGATTAAAGAAATAAATTATGTTTTTAAGCCAGTAACTTGTGTTTTACCAATTTGGTAGTTATTTATGCAATTTCTAAAATTGCAACTTTGAAAGTTTTAGCCTAAAACACCAATAAAGAATTGTTTTATGTAATGTCAATGTAATTTCCTATTATGCTAAAAATGTTAATACAATACATTTCTAGTTAATTAATAATTGCAAGGATATTAAAAAGAATTTGTGGCAACAGCCTTGATTTTTTTTAGAAGCAATTTAGGAGTTAGTACATTAGTTCATGAAAACTTTGCTTGTCTATTATTGCCATGTTTGGGGCTAAAATCAATACAATTGTTAATACAACTCCAAATTGTGGTGGCTTAAGCCAAAAAAATTTGAACATAATATAGATTTGGATAAATGGCAAACACTATGGGAACGAAATAAAAAGATAACATTGCCCACATTGTATAAATAAAACTTATATAAAATGTTTTACAAGTGGCATCTCCCCCCCAGCAAGATTAGCTAAAATATATAAAAACCTGTCACCAAACTGTTGGAAATGTTCCAAGAACATGGAACATACATGGTGGTCTTGTAAGAAAACTCAGGAGTTTTGGCATAAGATCCAGATGTGGTTAGAGATGATTGGACAGAAAATAGATTATAAACCTGAATTATTTTTATTTGGGATTATGACTGAAAGAGGAGATTTATCTAATAGTACACATTATCATGGCCACAAGAATGACTTCTGTTCAATAATGGAAAGATAGAGAAATTTTTGACAAAGGTGAGGTGATAAAGAAGATATTGTTATGTACTAAAATCGATAGATTGACTCTGGAATTAGAAAATAAGGATGAGACAGAATACTACAAGATACAAAATAAATTTTACCAATGGTGGGAAAAGAAAGGAAGAATCCAGATTAAAAAGCAGGATTTGGAGAATGGGTAATTACGGATAGAAATGAATTGTACAAATGTATAAAATATGTATTATATATTATAACATATACAACAAAAAGGAATGTCAGGACAATCATACTGTGTCCAATGTTTTAATAATTAAATCAATCATGTATATGTATATATTAAAAAAACAACTCCAAATTAATCATTATATGTTAAATATGTGTGTCATTATATACCAGTATTTGGAATCTGTGGTTGTGGTCTTTTTATGCTTGAAATTAGCTGAAAAAAGTATTACACAGTGCTAGAAAGAGAAATCTATACCTAAACAAATGGCAACTTCAAATCTCAACAAATAAATGCTTTTTGTCTAACATATTGACAAGAAAAAAATCAGAAAATAAAATACAAGCTGAATAGTCAAGACCTTGTTGATGATCCAAACTCTGTCAAGGACCTTGGAATACTCATCTCTAAAGACCAAAGTGCTAGAGCCCACTGTAACTACATACCCTATAGAGTTGTAACTGCAGGAATGCTCTTATCTTGGATGGCAAACCTCAGATTAAGAATGTTTACAAGTAATTACAACTCGGGCAAACAAAATCACTAATGCAAAGAAGGATTAGAGAGAGGAAGTAAACATGTGTTAGACTTTAACTAGAGATAATTACTTGTATTAATTACTATGCTAAACAGTAACGAAAGCTGAGCAGAAACTAAAGTTAACCAATGTTAGAGGATTACTAAAAATGTGTATAAATGTAAGACTAGACTCCAATAAAGTTCATCATGATTCATTTGATCATGATCAAACACCTCGACTGCCTCATCATTACAACAATAGCCAAAAAGGCATTAAGAGTTGTTAATCTAATCCTACATAGCTTCTTCTCTGGTACTATCACACTACTAACTAGAGCATACAAAACATTTGCCAGATCAATACTCGAATACAGCTCATCAGTCTCATAGATTGCGGTGGAAGAATTGGGAAATAAATATTGTATGAAAGCCAGAAGGGACAGACACATCTGAAATACATCCAGGGGGAAAAAAAGATTATTGTGAAAAACGGTTTTACTAGCTGTACAATGTTCCTGGATTGTTTTATTTTCTACAGGCCTAAATTAATCATTAAGCCAAATAAGTAAGTATTTAGGGCAGGGGTGGGATTCAAATTTCTTAACAACTGGTTCTGTGGGCATGGCCTAATCTGTGGGTGTGGCTTGGTGGTCATGTGACTGGGATGGGAGTGGCTTGCTGATTGGGCATGGCTACGTGGCCATGTGACTGGGGTGGGTGTGGCTACATGGTCATGTGACGGGTGGGCGTGGCTACATGGTCATGTAATTGGCAACCCAAATTTAAGTGGTCCTCACTTAATGACCAAGTTCTCGCTTAGTGGCCAATTGGTTAGCAATTGCTTTTTGCCAGTTTCCAAGGCCTGGGGAGGCCCAGGCAAGGCCCAGGCAGGTGGCCATGTGGCTGGAAACCCAAATTTAAGTGGTCCTCACTTAATGACCAGATCCCTGCTTAGCAGCCAATTGCTTAGCAATTGCTTTTTGCCAGTTTCCAAGGCCTGGCAAACCCTGGAGAGGGCAAGGCGAGGCATGGGCAGCTACAGGGAAGGCTGCAGAGGGCTGGGCGAGGCCAACTCAACATCAAGTCTTTGCCATAATGATTAAGTATTAAAAAAGATATACCAAAACAAAAGGTAGTTTATTATGTCATGTGTTTAATGTTTAAATAATAAAAAGGTACACAAAACTATATTGTTACAACATTTTAAAATATTAATCAAAAACTATTACATAACAAAACTTTACAAGAAACAAAACTTATTTAAAGTACTCCCAAATTGCTTTTCTATTAACATCCTGAGTTACAGTTTTCTTGTGTTTAACACGAGCATCATCAGCTGTGTGATAATGTGCCCGTAACCACTTCTTTACTATAGGAACAGGGTCCCATTCTTGCACAGGTAAGCCAATTAGACTGATGGTCAAGAGGTTTGTAATATTGGAAAATGTAAGGTGACTTCTGCCTTCTGAACATATTATGCTCATCTGCGAGAAGCCCCTTTCTGCCTCTGCTGAACTGACTGCAATAGTTTTAATAATATCTCTAGCCTTTTTAATGTTTCAAGGAATTGTATAATTTTTAGAATCTTTTAGTACATTTTCTATGAAATCACGATAATCAATAATATTGATTTCATAATTGAAAAGTTGACCAAATGCAACCAATTGTCCTTCAGCTGCTCTCCATGGAACCACCACTTCTTCAATGTTCCACTAATCTGGCTCCAAATAATTTAGAAATTTTAATTGATCAATGTCTTTAAATTGGCAGCCTGTCTTGAAATGTTCACAATCCATCAATCTTTTCTTCAAATTAGTTACAATGCTTTGTATAAGTTTTTCACGAGGAAGTCCCACAAATTGATGATTTTGTATAAAATTTATATTTTTAAAGGTTTCTGAAGTAATTAATTCATCAACCTTATTTTCATATGCACCCTTTTCCTCTATAAGCATTTCAAATGATCTAATTGATCTTATCACAAGTTTTTCAGCCTTTATAATGTCTATGTTTCTCGCTTGCAATGCATTAGAAAGGAGAGATATTTCAGTTAGCACATCAACCATCAAGACCAAATCAGTGAGAAAATATGAGTTTTCAAGATGGGCAGCCATACTGGAGTATTTTTTATTTGAACAGAAAAACCGATGTAGCGCTGGATAAGCCTGCCACACAGCTAGGATTGATCTTAAACTATAGGCAGCCCATCTTGGTCCAAAAACTCTACCAATTTTTATAATTGCAATCTCATGTTGTTAGGAAATTTTGTTAAGTTCAATTAGGTTTTTATTCAATTGATGGAAAATAGAATATATTTTATCAATAAAAATTTGAAAATGATTGATTTGCTTTATTTCCCTAACAGAATCATCTAAAACAAGTTGCAGATGATGGTTTAAACAGTGCTATATTACAATATTTGGAAACTCTTTGGCTATCCTAGTGCTTACCCCAGATTTTCTCCCAAGCATAACACTGGTTCCATCAGAGCAAAATCCAATTAAATGTTTCTCCAGATAGTTTCTATTAAACCCACCTTTATTCAAACTTTCTATAACTGAACAACCTATCGTCTCTGCATCTTGTTTATCTAATTCTTCTAGTTCAAGGAAAATTGTTGGTGAGAAAGTTGGACCCTCAACTTTTAAGTACACTATAAGAGCTGCTTTGGAAGATATTGTTGAGGCTTCGTCAATTATCAGACAGATTTTGTGAGTTTTCTCAATAATTTTGGTAAATAAATGTTTCCTGATATCTTTTGCAATGAAATCTACTATTGCAACTGCAGTTCTACGTGAATGCAACCCTGTTCCCAAATCTACACCATTTCTTTTTTGTCACTCAATCTGATCTTCTATATATGAAAATGGTCTGCACGTTTGTGCCAGACTATAAACTGTAATAAACATTCTACATGTACTACCCAGATATTTCTCACTCATTTTCTCCATTCCTTAGCTTATGGCATCCTGCTCACATTGCTTTAACTTCTCTGTACAGATGTTGTGAGCCTTAGATGAATAATGTTCCTTCAATTTCTTTCTGAGGGAAGCTTGTTGGATTTCTTTACTCCTTCCTGATGATTCAATTTGGTAATTCTTCCACTCCTTAGCTCCATGGACACTTTTTTCTTCGGTTGAAATTTCAAATCTTCTGCAATACTTGCAACCTAATTTTTTCTGGGAAACGTCAAGTCCATCATATTTTTCCCTAAAATTATTGTATTGCTGCAGTGTCCAGCAGTTAGGAAGGTTCCCTTCAATGTCTGATTCAGCTCTTCCAGTACCTGATGATGTGCTGGCTCCTTCCTCTGGTCGTATTGTGGATGATGTGCTGGCTCCTCTTTTTTCGATGGATGATGTACTGGCTCTTTCCTCTGGTCCTGGTGTGGATGATGTGCTGGCTCTTTCCTCTGGTCATGGTGTGGATGATGTGCTGGGTCCGCTTTCTTCAATGGATAATGTGCTGGCTCTGCTTTCCTCAGACTCCAGTGGTTGTGGTTGTGACTCTTTTGGATCTCCTTTTGTTTTCTTGCCGAAGAAAGCAGACAAATTCATTTACCTTTTCATCTTGGCAATATGCTGCAAAAAAAATCAGCAGTGATTTGGACTCGATTGTTGTAAGTTGAGTGGTGAAGGCAGTGGCAAGCAAAGAAAGCAGGCGAGGAACAGAGATCAGTAATATTCAGTTACCTTTAAAAGTCCCTGACACTATAGCTAGTTAGTATTTAAAAGATGTTATGGAAGAGGAACAAGTTTCACTAGACAAGAATGAGATGGAATTGAAAGTGGATTTGAAAATGACAGTCTATAAAAAAGATGTTGTACTGTGATATTTTCATAATTACAATTGATTAATTGAAAAAGAAACACTTGAAATTGAAATACTATTAACAAACCAAGGGAGTTTGTTCTTTTGTGCCAGTAGTGGCACAAAAATCTTTCCTAGCCAAGACTACAGGAATATTCCCTGATGAGGTAGATTAAAGCCTGGCATCTTTTTTGTGAACTCATTTATATGTCTAAATATGTCTGGATATTCAGTGACCATTTTGCTTTCCATTGGGAATCAACATTAAAGATACTCTACAAGTGCCAAACAGGGCTTCCTGAATTTGCGTTTTCTGGCTGATAAATGAGAAAGTTGAGCATGCACTGGTAGGAGCATGCACTGGTAGGAATGAGTTGTTTATAATTTTTCTGTATTCTTTCATAATGAATCTTGGCTTCGTATAGCAGTGCTATATGACTCAAAACAGAAAGCCAGCCTGTCGTAGAAGTTTTAATACATTAGCTCAAACTCACAGCCCGTGGGCCAGATGCGTCATGCACTGGGCATGCCCATGCCCAGTTTAATAAAGGGGGGAAAATTGTGATATATCACGTGGTGATGCCATGACGCCATGAGTTTGACACTCCTTCATTAGCTTATAATCTTCATGACATCATTGAGTCTTGGATCTAATTTATTAGTATGGCAGCTGTTAAGCCATACGGAGGCATAGTAATATGCTGCTCAATAGACCAATCCTAGTATTGATAACCTGAGGGTGGCAGAGGAAGCTTTGCATTTAGTTTCACATAATTTCTGGAATATGTTGTTCCTAGTATTGATTTTTGTGACTGTATTCTCTAGGTGTATCTTATAGGAGAGAGATCCAATGTTATTCCAAGAATGGGGTTATAGGATGGGGCTATAGTAGGTTTGTATTTAAGTAGACCTTCAGGGCTTTAATGCTAGTTTGTTGTTAAGGGGGAAACATGTAGTTAACATTTTGCTGGTGTTAGGAATGAGCTTCTAGTCAGTGAAGAATTTTCCCAAGAATCTTTGACCAGAAGATTGTCTGCCATCTCCATGTTTAACAGATTTAACAGATAATCAGAGTTGGAAGGGACCTTGTAGGTCATCTACTCCAACCCCCTGCCCAAGTGGGAGACCCACACCATTTCTGACAATCTCTTCTTGAAAGTCTCAAGTGATGATGCTCCCACAACTTTGGAGGGCAAGCTGTTCCATTGGTTGATTGTTCTCACTGTCAGAAAGTTTATCTTTATCTCCAGGATAAATCTCTCCTTGTTCAGTTTCCATCCACTATTCTTTGTCTGGCCTACAGGCAGGGGTGGGATTCAAATTTTTTAACAACCGGTTCTGTGGGTGTGGCTCAGTTGGTGGGCGTGGCTTGGTGGTCATGTTATTGGCTGGCATGGCCAACTCAATATCACTTACATCGAGGCATGCATCTCCTCGCCTGGCCTCTCATGACCGTGAGGATGCTGCAACAGTTGTGTGAAAAATTGTCATAAATCACTTTTTTCAGTGCCATTGTAAGTTTGAATGGTCACTCCACACAAGCAAAGTACAAGCAAAGGTGGGAAAAAAAAACTCCAGAGAAGTTCCTGAAACAGGAAGTCTAGTCCTGCCAAGAATGTAATAAGGATTAACAGAGAGGCAGTTTCTGTAAGCAACACCAGAATGTTTCCTTCCTGTCTTCCTTACAGGATTAGGCCAGTAATTTCTTCTAACAACCAGTTCTCTGAACTGCTTAGAATGTTAACAACCGGTTCTAGCGAATAGGTGTGAACTGGTAGAATCCCACCCCTGCCTACAGACACTTTAAAAAATAGCTTGACCCTTACTCTCAGTGGCAGCCCCGCAGCTGTGTTTTTGTACTTTTATTGTGTATATTGTTGCCAGCACTTCTGATATGTTTAAGTTGAATAGTGAAGGTGTCATTTCAGAGCCTTGTGGGAGACCATTGTTTAATCTTCTTACCTTACTTTTGTTTTCCCTCATAATTATCACTTTGCATGTTATTCATTAGTTGAAATTTTAAAAGAGGATAATATGCAGATTAAACTCAATAAGGCAGATAAGGAGAGTTACAAAAATTCAAATGTGCCCTTAAATATTTCACTGCCACTTGGACTTTAGTCAAAATTTTTGTAATTGTCCTTTTTTATCTTGTTTACTTTAATCTGCATTGTTGAAAATACGGCTTTTGAATGATTAAACATTAAAAATTAAAAAGTATGCTTGAGACAATATAATAGGGGAATTGATATGAAAGTTTATTTTGCCTTATAACCTTTACCACAATGATTAAAAATAGCTTTCAAGTATTTTAATATCTGCAATTTTTCCTTATAACAGTTTTATTAAGAATGCATTCAAAGTATTGAAAATTTCTATTTTTTCATTGCTCTTTACAAATTTTTATTTATTTATTTATTTTATTTTTATTTGTCAATTGCTTACAACATAATAGGTATAAGTAAAAACAGAGTTATGAATACATGGATACATTTGAGAAAAAAAAGAAATAAAAGAAACAATAGGACAGACAGTAGGCATGTTGGTGCGCTTCTGCACATCCCCTACAGACCTCTTAGGAAAGGGGTGAGGTCAATAGTAGACAGTCTAAGGTTAAAGTGTTTGAGGTTTGGGGAAGAAACCACAGAGTCAGGTAGAGTATTCCAGACACTGACCACTCTGTTGCTGAAGTCGTATTTCCTGCAATCAGGTTTGGTGTGGTTAACCTTGAGTTTGTATCTATTGTTTGCTCTAGTGTTGTTATGGTTAAAGCTGAAGTACTCATTGACAGGTAGGACATTGCAATGTATGATTTTATATACTATACTTAGATTGGACCGAAGGCAGCGTAGTTCTAGGTTTTCTAGGTCTAGAATTTTGAGTCTGGTGGCATAAGGTATTCTGCAACGAGTAGAGGAGTGGAGAACTCTTCTTGTGAAATATTTCTGGATTTTCTCAACTGTGTTAATATCAGATATGTAATGTGGGTTCCAGACTGATGAGCTGTATTCGAATATTGGTCTAGCAAATGTTTTGTATGCTCTAGTTCTTAGTGTAATATTACCAGAAAAAACGCTACGTAAGATTAGGTTAACAACTCTTAACGACTTTTGGGCTATGTAGTTACAGTGGGCTCTAGCACTTAGGTCATTTGAACTGAGTACTCCAAGATTCTTGACAGAGTCTGGATCATCAATAAGGTCTTGACTATTCAGCCTGTATTTTATTTTCTGATTTTTTTTGCCAATATGTAAGACAGAGCATTTCTTTGTTGAGATTTGAAGTTGCCATTTGTTTGACCGTTCTGATACATAGTCAAGGTCTTTTTGAAGGGTAGCAATATTGTCTGTGGTGTTGAATAGCTTTACATCATCAGCGAAGAGAATGCAGTTGATCTTGATATGATCACAGAGGTCATTTATGTAGAGTATGAGAAGAGTTGGTCCTAGAACACTGCCTTGGGGCACACCACTTTTGTTGACAGGTACAGAATTTGATAGGACACTCCCAATTTTGACCATTTGTTGTCTGTTTGACAGGAATGCTTCTGTCCAGTTATGCAGTTGTCCAGAGATATTGTAAGATTTTAGTTTTAGGAGTAGTTTGTTGTGTACCACTGAATGAAAGGCTTTACAGAAGTCTATGTAGATTGCATCTGTTGCTTTGCCCTGATCGAGTTGTGTAGTCCATATGTTTTTGCAGTGTAAGAGTTGCAGATTACATGATATTTTTTCCCTGAAACCAAATTGTTTATTAGAGAGTAGATTGGTTGTTTCTAAGTGGAGGATGATGGATTGGTTAATAATTGATTCCATGACTTTACAGGTGAGGCAGCATAAAGAGATTGGTCTGTAATTTTCAACTAGGCTGGGGTCTCCCTTTTTGAAGATGGAGATGACCGTGGCTTGTGACCATAGTTTTGGCAAGGAGCTGGTCCTGAAAGATTTTTCAAAGATTATGCTTAGAGGTTCATCTATGGCAGTAGGTAGCTTTTATAAGAAGTAGGTACATATTCCGTCCAGTCCAATAGATAGGGATGGTTTTAGATTGTGCAGTTCTTTTTCAACAATGTCTTCTGTAAAATCGACATGTATTAGATCATTGTAGTTGTCTGTGGTTCAACTAGGAAATGGAAATGATCCATTGCTGTTTACAAATACTGAGCCAAAGAATGCATTAAAGAGATTGGCTTTAATAGTGTCATCGTTGCAGTTTTTACCATTAGGTCCTTTCAGGGGTGGGATGGATCTTGAATCATTTAGTTTGTTGTTTATAAAATTGTAGAAAGTGCAGGTGGAATTGGTGCATAGAAGGTTTTCTTCTTGTTTAATGTGATATTTGGTGCATTCAGTTTTTATCTGGTGGCATAAATTTTTGTATCAGCTTTTGAAGTTGGCAACGTGACCAGATTTGTTTTTCCACCAAAGTGATTTCTTTTTGGATTGAAGCTTCCTTATTGTTATGGGTAATTTGTTTTTTCTGGTTTTGGGAGTTGTTAATGGTACATATAGTTTGATGACTCTTTTGACTTCAAGTAAAAATATGTTGTAATGGTCTTCTATGGTATTGCATCCAGACAATAGAAATTGCCAATCAAGGGATGAGAGATCATTGTTCATAAGATCATAGTTGCCTTTTTTGAAGTGATAATTGGGGATTCCGTCATTGTGATTATTTTTGTGTGGACGTATGTTGAGACAAAAGTCAATCATGTTGTGGTCACTGTTGGAAAAGGGTTCTTTAATTTGTATTCCATAAATTGAATTCAAACTATTGCAGAAGAGAGGCAGTTGTTACGTCTAGTGTTGTTGGTTACTAGTTGTTCTAGTCCCAGATTTGTTACTGCACTTTAGAAGGTTGCATGTGTGGGTTCAGTTGTACATTTGTTAAGGGTCCAGTTAATATGAGGTAGATTGAAGTCACCAAGAAAGATAAAAGCGTGTGGGCAGGATGCTGCCCATGCTAGTAGTATATTTAGCTTGTTTGCATGTTCGATGTCAAAATCAGGGGCTCTGTAACATAGTAAGAACCGAAATGTGATATTTAAGGACAGTTCACAGACGATGGTCTCAGGAATAGCAAGCTCCTGGGTAACTTGGATGTTTTTTAGATGTAGGGACTTTTAATAAATAATTTGTTTATATTACTTTCTTCTATTTAATACATTTTACATTTTATAAATTGTAACCTTCTATATTAATGTAGTTGTAGGAAATGGCCCAGGAGAAAACTGAATTTTTAATCTCTTATTTATGTTTGTTGTAGGTCTAGAATAAGACAAATGCTTTATTGTGAAATAAATGTATTCTTGGATATTCTCCCCTGAAATGTTTAAATTATTGTTAATTCATATATTAACAAAATGAGAAATCTTTTTTCTTGTTATTAATTATTTTCTTCTAACATGAATGCTCTATATAGTCATTATTAAATAAAAGGATGTGGATGTTATATTTGAACTTTGGCTAGAAATCATTGTTTTATAATCCAGATAAATACAATTAATACCAAATGCAGTTGTTGTTTGATTGTTTAAATTTAGCTCTTTATTATAAAATTCTTGCAATTGAAGTTTGGAAGAAAACAGATAATGGAAAATGGCATGAAATAAGAACAAAAAGAATTTGAGAATATTTTTATCCATTACCATCTTTCAAAGGCATGACTAACCATAAAATATTCACCATTGCATTTAAATTAACTAAGGAATTAATTACTGCTTCAGTGTATATTCTTTATAATTATGACAAAATCTATATCTTTTAAATGGTTTTGGTTTCATGTGAAAATTTTCCACATTTTATATCATGTGTAATAATAGTATATGTGATTATTCAATCAGATACTTGAAAAAGCTTTCAATTTTCAAAGCTAAATTTAGCTAATTAATTAATTTGTAAAAATGAGAAGAAATACTAATAATTAACACCAAAATTATCTAAAGAATTAATGCATGTTAATTGCATATGGGCTCAATAATGAAGCATTAATTTAGAGTTAATTATGAAACATAATGAACTATGCAGTTAATCTGGATATATTATTATAAAAATGATATTTTTTAATTCAAAAGATATTAAGTTTCATTTAAAATATCACTGCAATATATTGGATAGCATCTTACCAAAATAGGATACAGTCCCTGAATTTTTCCCTAGTTTGGGCTTTTAATTGAGTTATAAAATGTATATTTGTTTTCTATTTGCCTTATACATTTTAATTTTAAAATTAAAAATAAAAGAGGAATAATTCCTCTTATTACTATTATTATTTTATTGTTTTTATTGTTTTATTATTCTGCAATAATCACCAGGGTGACCAATAAAATAAATTAATGATTATATACTCAGTATGCTTATGGAGCATCTCATGCCATCAGTTTATTATTTATACAACTTTCCCTCAACTTCATGACAGATATACTGTACTACAACTTTTGTCATAAGAAAGCTTGGGTAGCCAATGGAAAGCACCAAAGGAAGGCATTCTGACTAAATGGGAACCTTTAAAGGCATTCTGACTAAATGGGAACCTTTAAAGTATCGAAAAAGCTTGTTTTTAAAGCTTGTTTTTCTGAGAGTTTCCATGGAGTTTTCAGGGCTTCTAGATTTTTATGATCAGTCCAGATTTCAAAGGGGATTTGGTTTCCTTCTAGGAAATGTCTCCATGTGAGGACTGCCCATCACACAGCATTAGCCTCTTTCCCCCATCTTTGTTCGGTTCCTGTCAATTTCTTGGAAGTATAATCACATGGTTGTCCACATCCATTCTTTTGGAGTAGAACTGCTCCAACTGCGACATCGCTAGCGTCTACTTGGATGACAAATGGTTGTTCAGGTCTGGGTGTTTCAGGATTGGTTCTGCTGAGAACAGTTGTTAAAGTTTTTCAAATGCCACTTGGCATTCCATCATCCAGGGAAGGGGTTGCCTCGGTTTGGGTTTCTCCCCACCCCCTTTCATTTTTAACAAGTTCATGATGGGGAGGGCGATATTTGCAAAAGCTGGAATGAACTGGTGCTAAAAGTTTGCAAAACCCAGGAAGCTCTGCAGTTGTTTGCGACTATGGGGTGGTTTCCAATTGATGACAGCTTTTACTTTTTGTGGGTCCATCTCTATTCCCTCAATTTTTTCTTGATGGAATTCACATTTTGAGAGTTTTGCATATAGTTTGGCATTTAGGAGTTTTGTGAGTACTGCTTGGAGTAACTTGATGTGTTCTTCTTTTGTTTTGGTATAGATTAAAATATCATCGAGATAAACAAGGACTCCTTTGTACAAAAAAATCATGGAGAGTCTCATTAATTAATTGCATGAACACAGCAGGTGCTCCTTGTAGTCCAAAAGGGAGCACTTTAAATTGGAAGCATCCCAGTGGGGTGTTTATTTGATGTATATTGGCATCCCATGACACTATAAATTTTAGAACATATTTGATTCAATCAGTTGGCAAAACAATTCTATAGGGGTGTCCAAAAGAGCAGAGTCCACCCTATAATGATTTCCTGAATCTATGAGAAATTCACAGAAAAAAGTCAGTGGGTGTAAACTTTCAATCACTAATATGAACCCTAAGAGATGATAGTCAAGAAAACTTCCCACTAGTATAATTTATATATGCCTTGAGGACAGTTCAAAGTGTCAGAAGAATGAAGCATGAAAGGCAGCTATACTCACGTTTATTTGAATAAATTAGCATTTTATTACAGTCCAGACCAGATCATAAAAGTTAAAACAACTAAATATAATTTAAGAATATAATAAAACCTTATTAATTAAGTGAATAGCCTACTTATTTCATTATGAACAGAGTAAAGGTTTATGGCTTGCCACAGAATATAACAATTGTATATGTATTTAGGGGCACTTATATTTTGTGAGAATTCTAAATACCATTGGATCGGCAATTTCTATTCATTGGATGCAATACTGTAGAAGACAATTACAACATATTTTTATTTGAAGTCAAAAGAGTCATCAAACTATATGTGCCATTAACAACTCCCAAAACCAGAAAAAACAAATTACCCATAACAATAAGGAAGCTTCAATCCAAAAAGAAATCACTTTGGCGGAAAAACAAATCTGGTCACGTTGCCAACTTCAAAAGCCAATACAAAAATTTATGCCACCAGATAAAAAAATGAATGCACCAATTATCATATTAAACGAGAAGAAAACCTTCTATGCACCAATTCCACCTGCACTTTCTACAATTTTGTAAACAACAAACTAAATGATTCAAGATCCATCCTACCCCTGAAAGGACCTAATGGTAAAGACTGCAAAGACAACACTATTAAAGCCAACCTCTTTAACACATTCTTTGGCTCAGTATTCGTAAACAGCAATGGATCATGCCCAGTATTTCCTAGTCGAACCACAGACAACTACAATGATCTAATACATACCGATTTTACAGAACACATAGTTGAAAAAGCACTATGCAATCTAAAACCATCCCTATCTATTGGACAGGATGGAATATGTGCCTACTTTTTAAAAAAGCTATCCACTGCCATAGCTGAATCTCTAAGCAAAATCTTTGAAAAATCTTTCAGGACCAGCTCCTTGCCAAAACTATGGTCACAAGCCACGGTCATCCCCATCTTCAAAAAGGGAGACCCCAGCTTAGTTGAAAATTACAGAACAATCTCTTTATGCTGCGTCACCTATAAAGTCATGGAATTAATTATTAACCAATCCATCATCCTCCACTTAGAGACAAACAACCTACTCTCCAATAAACAATTTGGTTTCAGAAAAAAACTATCCTGTAATCTGCAACTCTTACACTGCAAAAACATATGGACTACACAGCTCAATCAGGGCAAAGCAACAGATGCAATCTACATAGACCTCTGCAAAGCCTTTCATCCAGTGGTACATGACAAACTACTCCTAAAACTAAAATCTTATGATATCTCTGGACAACTGCAAAAAACCAAAAATAAATAAATAAAAATAAATAAATAAAAATAAACAGCCAGGTAATCTATCAATTAAAAAATGGATTAGTTGGGCACAGAATGCTTTTTTAAAAAAAGGATTTTATTGCTTTTCTATTGTTTATATTTTGTTAGTGCTTAATAAACATCATTTTGTCTGGGTTATTTAATTGCTTAGCAATACAGATTACATTCTTAATCTCTGCCTCTTTTTTCCAACCACTGGTAAAATAAAGTCCATGTTTGATAATATTAGTTGTCTTCTTTTGTTTAACCTTCAATGTAAGTCTATCCATTTCTGCACAATCTAGTATCTTCCTAACTATTTCTTCGTCTCACAGTGTTTCTTTATTTTTCCAATATTATGCAAATATAATCCGCTGCTGTTAAGATGTGCCATATTAAATATATACTTTGCTTATCAAGTTTTTCTGATGTTGTAAGCATCCACACGACTAACCTGATTTTATGACCTTTTTGCAGTCGTCATTAAGTGAGCAACATAGTCATTAAGTGAGTCAGGGCATTCCTTTTTTCTGGAAACTGGCTGAAAATGTCAATTTCTGGCAAAAAAAAGTGTTGTAAATTGCATCCTATGATTGTGGAACACTGCAGCTGACTGTAAAGTTGAGTCTTTTGAAGTTTTTAAAGTCACCTCCCCCCTCCCCAAGTGGTACTAATGATCAAATTCTGGAGTTTCAACAGAGGCACATCCCCTAGTCACATGTCTGCATTTTAAAAATTCTGGAAATGGGTTGTAAGTTTCCTTTTGGGGAGTTCTATCATAATTTCAAACAGTCGCTAAGCAAGCAAATGTTTTCTGTTACACATCTTCATATCATTATGAAATCTCCTGGTAGCTCACTTTTTCAATATGAAACAGCAAGTAGAAAGTATTTTCTCATTAAACAATATAATTCCATTGCAGTTGTCTTCCTCCTTGAAAGTTATTTTGAAAGCAAACTATTTAATCAAATTGCATTAGCACTTAATGAAACAATGTAAGAGTATTTTCTTCTTTTATGGTACTAAGCAGTTGATCAGCCATTTTATTTCAGTCTCAGACCCATACAAGAAATAGCTCCTTAAGTTATTTGTAAGTAGTATAGAAAGTCTAGCTTAAGAAAACTGTAAATAAAAATTAAAATACAGTTATAAAACAATCTGGCTGGGGTTCATAAATGAAACCCCAAAGCAGTAATATATATCTTCTTCTCCTTCCTAGCATGTTCCCCCAGGTACAGGGTCTGCTTTTGGGATCATTGAATACCACTTTGCACGGTCAGCTATGTCTCCAGGACATAAGCCCACGGTTTACATATCTTTGTTGATGATGTCTTGCCACCTCAGTTTTGGATGTCTGTAAGGTCGCCGGCCATTGACTTCTACTTGGTAGGCAGTCTTGGCCACGGTGAAAGGTACTGCTCTTTGGACGTGTCCATACCAGCAGAGTTGGCCTTCTCTCATCTTTTCTATAATTGGTGCCACACCAAAATGTTGTTGAAAAATGTCATTTGTGATATGGTTAAGAAGGGAGATGCCCAACTGAATGTTTGCATTTCCATGGTATTGAGATAGCTTTTCGTCCCTGTTGTTGCTGTCCAGCATTCAGTGCCATACAGTGCAACAGGGCAGATGGTTGTCTTGTAAATCTTATATTTAAGACAGGTTGGCATTTGGCTGTCACATAACACACCAGTGAGTTTTCACCAATGCATTCAGGCCACATTGACCCATGCTTGCACCTCACCTTTGATGTCGCCATTGCCTTGGAGATGGGATCCCAGATACCGAAAAATGTCCATTTTCTTTAGTTTTTTCCCATTGATTTGAAGTGTTCTAGGGGTGGCAACAGTCTCTAAGTACTCAGTTTTCTTTTTTTAAAAAAAAACAAATTTTATTGATTTTACAAAACAATACACAAACGAAACATAAAATATAATGACATAAGAAATCTTTTTCTAAAAAAACCAATACATCTTATTTAAAGACAGAATTATTCCAAGTTATTACATTTCCATACAAACACAACTTAATATATATATTTACCTTATCTGTTCATCTTCATATCTTATCCCGAACTTCTCTTTATTACTTCCTTTCCTTCTATTTATTCAAATTATATCTCTTTAACTTTAGATTGTATACATTTTTTATATCCATCTGTCTTATACATTTTCATTATTCTCTTCCAATACAAAAACAAACAAGACATAAAACATAAAAACATAAAACATCTTTTCTGAAAGTTGCTTGATCCCGGGTTAAAACTCATCGTAGAGACACCACTTCAAAAATCATGTTCCTTTTATATATCATTACATATCTTATTACCGTTTTCCATTTTCTATATAGCTTCTTCCTTTTTTTTAACTCTCTTAGTTTTATTCTACTTATCTCATCTCAGTTCAAGTCATAATACTTATCATTCTTTGTCTGTTCTCAACTATCCATTCATTTTTTCTCTTTAAACAAAACCTCTCCTGTACACTAATTGGAGTATGATGCCTTTAACTCTTTCCCCTAACCTAATAATACTTAATATCACACATAACTTGTATTGGGATTCTGTTTAGCACATCCTAAAGTTATATTATATAGAGAGAAAAAGAAAAAAAAGAGAAAGAACAACAATAACAAAGAAACAAATTTATAAATATATAATATAGCTAGTACCCCTGTCAAAACCATTTTAATCATACATATTAATACTCATTTATATCTTAAACATTTTATTCTAAAAATGCCTATAATAACACAATCTTATGTACCTTACAGAATCCCTTTTTTCAATTAGATTTACCTATTGTCTCTAAATAAATTTTGTTTCTTTAAATCTTGCTTCCCATCGTTGAGACTTCTCACCCCTTCCTTTCTCCCTTGCTTATTCTTTTCCTTACCCTTTTTACCCCTTTGTCTCTCCACCTCCCTTTTCTTCTTCTGCTTTCCCACTTCCAGTTGTTTTCTAACCTTATATCCACCTTTCAACTCATTTTTATCTTTTTTGGTTGTTTTTTTAGGTTTTAAAATCCCTTTTTCCTTTTCCTCTTTCTTCTTCTCCCCAAATACGATCACATGTTCATCAAAAATAGTTTCTTCTTTGTCCCAATTATCCTGCTGCGCAATCAATTCTCCATAGGAACGCACCGCCATTTCTAGAGATTGAAAAATAATGTCCAAAGTATCTTTCCAGTCTTGTTCTTCCTTTTTATATTTTGGATATTCAGTTTTAGATTCATCCAAGGATGATGCCATTATAAAGAGGAAAAAATTTTCCCAAAACAACCACCCGAGTGTTTTTAAACAAAGAAAAAAAATTTCCCAAAAGATCCAAAGTCACCAAACAATCCAGATAGACTATTTCTTTTAGCACTTTTTCCCTTCTTCCATTTCTTTTTCTGGGGTTGCTATTAAATCACAAAATTCCAATTAAAATATGTCTTTTTGAAGTCTTATTAATGTTCAAATGGCTCTTTAAAATTCTAGGCAGTCTGCTCCTTATTTTCAACTTCTACTTCAATTTTTTTCCTCTCCCTTCCCACTCACAGCAAAAGAAAAATTTTTCTTTAAATATTTAGAAATCCATATCCCTTTGGCATTAGCATAGTCTTTAGCATTTAGCATACCTTCAATGCGGGTTTTCCGATTTCTCTCAAAGCTGTTCTATTTGGAAGGAGAGTGAAAAGAAAAAAAGTTTTCCCTTTAATATCCATTCGCTGCTTACTCAGTCTGGGAACAATGTGTCTTTAATAGGTGTTAAATACCAGGATACTTTCACTGTTCCTTTGTCCCGGTCAGCAAAATCACTTTCACTTCTTCACAAGCTCCTCCAGCACTTTCTTTTTCCAGCTGAGCTCTTCTATGTGGCGGCCATTACAGACCGCCGCTCAGCTGCCTTCGGAGAGGGAGATTTAGCCGGCTAGGGAAGAGAGATGCGATGTCTCTCGTCCCTGCCAGAACCCCCCAGTCTTCACCACCTTCTACAAAGGTGGCTTAGCCCCGAAGCCAAATGGCTCGGGGCACTCAGGCAGTGAACACAGGCAGGGACCACACACAGTCACGGATTCCTGCCTGCACCGAAGCGCCACAAGCCAGAAGTCCAAAGTACTCAGTTTTCTTGATGTTGAGGCAGAGGAGCCACGACGCCAAACTGGCAGGCCACTTTGGGTTCTTAAAGACTTTACACTTGGCTCAGAGGCAGTTCTGGTGGCCTGGCATAAAGAAAGATGTGGACAGTTATGTGAAAAATTGCACCATCTGTACCACAATGAAAAAATGACCAGGAAAACCCCCTGGACTGCTACAAACAGTAGCGGAGCCAACAAGGCCATGGGAGGAGATTTCAATGGATTTCATAGTGGAGTTGCCGAAAAGTGGGGGAACACACAGTGATCTGGACTATAATAGACATTTTCCAAACAGACGCATTTCATACCTTGCAGCGGACTACCCTTAACCCACCAGTTAGCCAAGCTATTCCTGAAGCACATCTACCGCCTGCATGGAGTACCACGGAGAATTATCTCAGACAGAGTGGTCCAATTCACAGCCAAATTTTGGAGGGAATTCCTGAGGTCTATTGGGTTATCCCAGGGTCTTAGCTCGGCCTTTCATCCGAGCACCAATGGAGGGGCATGGTAGAGCAGTATCTGAGGTGCTATGTTAATTATCAGCAGTCCAGTTGGGTGGACCTCCTGCCTTTCTCAGATGTTCACAGTAACACAGAACTAACCCCCTTCAAGGTGGTGAGTGGCATGGACTTTGTCCCAATGCCTGAGTATCCAAGGGACTCCCCTCCTCAGTCAGCCTGACCAATTGGATATCAACGCTGAAAGCAACTTGGGTGAATGTCAAACAAGCACTGGCAAAAGCAGCACAGACCTATAAGAGACTGGCAGACAAACACCAAGCTCCACAACAACCATTCCAATTGGGGGAGAAGGTCTTTCTCTATACCAAATATCTGGGGTTAAGACTCCCTAGCAAGAAATTGGCGTCAAAGTTCATGGGACCATTCCCCATAATAAAGATCATCAACCCAGTCATGGTGCAATTGAAATTGCCCCAATTGTTAGGGAAAATACACCCGGTATTCCATAGTAACCTATTAAAACCCGCGGTCGGATCAATACTGAGGCTCCTGCCTCGTGAGCCCCCAGATCCTGTGGTCAAAGGAGGCCAAACCCATTATGAAGTGCAGCGAATCCTCGATTCGAAGTGGCACAGGAGACAATTCCAATATTTAATCAAGTGGAAGGGCTACCACTTATCAGAGGCATCATGGGTAAAGAGTAGGAATGTCCAAGCTGATCTCTTTGTAGCAAGGTTCCGTGCAGAAAATCCAATTATGCATTCTGCCTATATTAACATTTTGTCAATAGCAAATGAAGAAAAGTACAAATTGTGAAAATGTTTCACAAGGAATTGCTAGCTAGCAGAAAATAACCTAACCTGCAATTTAGTGTAAATTGATAAAAACATAATTAATGAGAATTTGCAGGTGTCTAAAAACGCATCAGTGTGTTTTTAGTTTTGCTTCACATTAATTTCACCAAAGGGACTCTGGTACATGTTATTTTATTGAGCCTTCAAGTCAGAGTTGACTCCTCATGACTACCTGATCAAGGTCTCCTGGTTTCTGTCTTGTGTCTTTACCACTAGACTCAAATTCTTGGCTTACTCTGCAAAACTTTTAATAAAAAGACTGACAAAGAATTGCCATGAATTTTCATGAAGGTGATAGAATGTGTCTTTAATAAACAGAGGCAATTGTTTTTACATGGGGAAGAAAGACATTACTGTCAGCATTACCCCAACTGCCAATTGGACAAAGGGATCTCTTTCACAGTATATTGCTGGTTATACAACAAAAGCAGAGAAACACGAAGCAGCCAGAGCGAAATCAGAAATGCCTCTAATTCTGTTCTAAGTTTGCAAGTCCCAGTGCTTTGTAAATGCATTCTCCACTCCATTTTTCATTTCACTCTGTTCTGGCCACCGTTTGCTTTCTCTGTTTTCAGCCAGGAAACTGATTTCTATTTTGGCTATGATGTAAATGCATTTTGGTTTCCCCAGTGGACAGTCTAATAGGAGACACGTAGGTGTACAGAATGGAGCATGTAAGACAGTTTAAAAGCAGAACCTTGCCTTTATAGGAAAAGAACTTGGGAAAAGAATGTTTGCAAAAGACAGTTTTGCAAGGCAGATCTTATGCCTGTTTTATATCGTTGCATTTTTTAATTTTATTTTTAAAGGGAAGTTGCTTCAGTACGGGAGCGAGCACTTGCCTGCTACCTTGCCTTCCCTGCTTTATTCTGTAAGGCTGTTGGGAGTTTTTAAGCTGTGTGAGAATCCTGGGAGTTGGTGATGTCAGACGGATTGGGTCATTTGAAGGTTAGCAGCCTGGGAAGGGTTCATTGAAAGTTCACTCGCATATATTAAGCAATTCAATCTTTCATTCTCTGTGACACAAGTAGTAGGAAGTGAGCCGTTCGAAAGCAGAAGGATCTATTCAGCAGCAAAGGGGGATCTCAAGCTGATTTCAAAGCCTGTTTCGTCCGCAAAACTTCAAGGCTGCACGGGAAGCAAAAAAAATATCTTCGCTTCAGAACAAGGCAAAGTAGTTCGAAGGCTTCTGAAAGATTTGGGGCAACAGATTAATGGGAAATAGAATTTGGAATACTTCTTGTTTTCCCCTCCTCCCTTCATTCGACTGGATTGGCTGAGCAGCCTGGAAAATGGTAAATGATCATTTGGATCAATTACAGGCTTTTAGATGTGTTGTCTGTCATAATTCATGATTCTGGTCTGGGAAAAAGACCAACAGTTTTCGTGCCAAAAAAGGGGCAGAGTTTGATGGAGTTGGATGTACTTTTATATGTCATTTTCCCCCACACCTAGAGGAAGGCACTTTTGCAGACCTACTGAAGAGGGAATCATGTTTGACTGCATGGATGCCCTAGCAGTCAGCCCTGGTCAAATGCTGGATTTCTACACAGCAAGTCCATCTTCCTGCATGCTCCAGGAGAAGGCTCTGAAAGCCTGCTTCACTGGATTGACACAAACAGAGTGGCAACACCGGCACAGTGCTCAATGTAGGTCCTGCTATTGTTTTGTTGCACTTATTTGCTCTCTTTAAAAAATTGCATGCCAAAAACAGGAGAAAAATACTACCCAAAAGAGAACAGGGAAAATTAAAACAAGGTGTATTTTCCCCAAATCGATTTTTATGCAGATATATTGTGTATGCATACACATTTGGCTTTGCATTTTTTTAAAAAAAATACCACAACTTCAAGCACGTTTCACCTTCCAACCTTATTCCTCTAGTATATTTAAATAATTTGGTCATTAGATGTAAATGCAGTAATGCTTTTTATTAAATAAAATATCATGCAGTATACATGAAAAGCTGTTTCCTTTTCTGTATGTTTATTTGCATTTCATAGGCTTTAATTTTTATATATATATTTTAACTACGTTTTAGCATCTAAAATGGAGTATTTTGCAAAGCAGCAGTTTCTGGAAAGGTAAAATGAAAAGTTAAAGGGCTTCTGTAAATGTTTCTCTGACCAAGAAAAGAAAGAAGCAGCAGTATTTCTTTGCATTGAGGTGCTGCCACCTTTCTTTTCTTTTTTTTTACTTTGTTGCTCTAAAAAGTCCCTGTTTTTTTTCTAGAAAACTAACCCCTTGTGTTTTGCCATCAATTATCTCAGCACTGTCTTGTGTGTGAACAATTCAGTCTGGATAAGAAAAGCTATAGCTTGGTCCGGCAAAATTGTTTTCAAATGCCTATTATGTTATCAGATCTTCATCTAGTGTTAAAGGACATGGGTGTCAAAACATGGCATGCTTTTATAGTTTACTTTAAAGTTTGAGAAAGAGCAAGCAGTGCCAAAGTTCCAACACTGCACTGTCTGCAGGGGGAGGAAGACCCTTGAAGGATGATGCTTCATTGCTTTGACACTGATTTGGATAAATGATGACTATCTATCAAATTGTTTTAACATGCTCTTTGACACTTCAGTGGACCATTAACTAGAGAGTAAAGTTGACATTAGTGTGGTTCTTAGGCTTCTCAATTGCTTAAAACACACACGCTTTAAAAGGTACAATCTGCAAAGAAAGTAAACTGGTGTTTTTTCATATTTATAATATGAGCATTTTGATAACATGCTATAATCAGAAGTATTTTCATTGTGATTAGGTCATCATTGATAATCGCAAAAGAAAATGTGTCTCTGGGATAAAATATTGAGAATGCTTCAGGAATAAAGTTAAAAACAAGTGTAAAATTTAAAATCAACAGGCAATTGAAATAGTGAAGGAATTTCCAAGTATTTCCATGCTAGGTGGGGAGGTATTTAAACTGCATTAATTCAGCATTGCTGATTTAAAAAAGAATTGTATTTAACTCTGTCAGAACACCTTTGACATTTCTGTTCTTTTTTTAACAAGAATTTTATAATGTATAGTTTAGCTAAAATCATAGTATAAATATTTAAATGTTAAGGTGTTGCTTAGTGGAGCAAGAGCTTTTCTAGTGTCAATGTCTTAGAAAAAGCTAACATTGCAGAGTTCTACATAGATTGCTATGAAATAAATGTTTCCTTCTTTTAAAAAAGGCATGCCAGTTGATCCAGAGTAAGCTAAAACAGGCTTGTCCTGATCTGTGAATTGCAGGTTCTAAAATATGCCATTTAGTCGAAGCTGGTACAATGTTAATTAAATTACACTACTATACAGCAAAATGATTTCAAAATATACTTTCATGGATTGAAATTACTTTTCAATTTGCAAATTATGATTTTTAATTAGTGATATTTATAGCAATTATCGTATCCTGCAGTGTGTTTTATTTTATTCTGATATTTAACCTATTTATAATGATAAAAATATACTCTCCACATATTAAGCAGTAACTCCATTTGCAAATATTTTCTTTTGTTAACAAGAAACTACAGTTTTGCGTAATATATTGAGATAGACCCATTTTATAAGATAGAAAAAAAAAGGAACAGTCCAGTGCATTTTGTTTTGGGTATAATCATTATATTGTAATAGTTTATTTATTCCACAGTTTTTGATGCATCAATACTAGAAGTTGAATAAGTAGATAGTAACAGTAGTTATGATTTTTTAAAATTTAGTGCAAAAACACCAAGGAAAATATTGGCAGTTCTCTGCAATGCAAACTTACAAATAATTGAAATGTTACACCACAGTAATGCAGTATGTATTTGATAAATCCTAAAATCATATTTTTAAAGATTGAGTTGCCAATATTAAAATCATGTGTGTATGTGTCTCTGTGTTTGTGCACTTATTGTATATTGTTCTCAAATGTGCTAAAGTGTGAGTTTCCTTTCAAAATAAAACGAGTTTAAAATATATTCTAATCTTAGAGTCAGTATGCTAAAGTGAAATAAACAATTTCTGAGTCAATAATTTACAAATAACCTATTGTACTTTACCTGTAGCAAATTACTTAAAACAATTTTATAAAAATATAAAGGGCTTAGATAAAAACTTTGTATATATTTCTGATTTTTAAAATGACACAAAGTATAAATGAATAAAAACTATTTTATTTCTGATTATTCTTATAAGAAAAATGATAAACGAGCTTTTTCAATTGCTAATGCCCATTTTAGAATGCCCGTTTTATATTTTGTCATTGTTTTCAGAGAAAATATAATGGTATCAGCATTATTTTTTATTTAAATTAGATAATGAAATACATGTGTAATAACATATCCCTGTACATCTCTACTCAGAAGTAAGCCAAGTGAACTTAAATGTTACATACCTTAAGGGAACTGCATAGGATTGTAAGCTAATGATGTAATCTTGTTAATTCAGAAATAAGATTCACTATATTGAGTGAGATCTAATCCTTATGTGTGTTTAGGATTAAAATTTTGATCTCTTTTGCAATAGAATGTATGTATACTTGCTAATTTACACAAATTAACTTACAGCATAATAGTTTATAGATCTGCCTAAAATCTCTGAAAAAAATCTGGAATTGCATGACATTGCTAAAATATTGGCTATTATTAATGTTTAGATCTTACTGCATTCTTGCAGTAATCAGCTTCATAAAGTTCACAAACAACTGTTCTAAGAGAAACTCATTGTTTATTTTACGTATTTTTGGTCAGAATATAAAAACAAACATATTTAAGTATATGACATGACATCCACATTCCTAGGTATTGAATTTCAGCAGATGCTGTTGGAGGTTCTGCATTGCAACTAAAGAGAATATTCATTGTTATCTACGTTTATTTAAAGGTTCTAAGAAATTGCTGGTTACTAGAAAACTTATATTAAGAAGTTTTTATTTGCTGTAAATGGGTCTAAAATATACTTGCTAATTTATTATTTAATAGGGGTCCAAATTAATTTAGGGCCTTTGGAAAAACAGTGAATCTAACTTTCTGGATTTTTCCTGTGACATTTGACATTTCATTTAAATAAGACAACTTCTTTTTCAATATATTCTGCTTAAAAAAACAAAAAAAAAAGCTGGAGTTAATATATCTGAATTTGAAGAGGCAAGATAGCCTGATTATTGTTTATTCATAAACAGGAATTCAATTACTTTCATCTTGCCTGGAGAAAACATGAATTACCTCTGATTTTACCCAGTGTTATCTATCAAATCATTATAGTCCAGCTAATAAGATAAGATAGAGTCCATCTCAGATTGCGATAATATTTATATCATACAAACAATTATATTTTCAAAACTTCTAATTCATTGATTGTATTCATACATTGGTCATTTTTAACCATCTCTACTGAAAACTGTTTATTTGTGAACTTTTACCAGTTAAAAAGTGTTGCTGCTTCATTCATGTGTCTTGTGTCACTTCTTACAAAGTTGGCAAATTCAATTCATTCTTATGGCAACATGTTTGATCTCAAAGTAAAATGTCTGATGCTTAGCATCATTTCAACTTACTGTTAACTTCCACTAGCTGACAGAAAATAAAACTGATGCCAAGGACATTTTGGATCAAAGAGTCAGAATTAGTTGAATATAATTCTCCTTTTGCTCTGCATAGTACATTTGAATGACAAAAGTCTGAAAATAATCATATAAATATCTACTTTCTTTCCTTCCTTTCTGATTGATCTTGTCAAAAGAAAAAGTCTTGAAATAAGAACAGAAAGGGAAGGAAATTGAAAATATTACATTTGTTATTTTTTCAAAGCGCACATGGAATTAAATACATGGCATTTCAGGATTTTTTTGTCTTCCCAATTTTATGCTAATTATCATTGTGCATATATATTTGTGTATCCCAATTTAGCACTTTTGGAGAACTCTTCTGAGTATTTGATAGTTAACTAGATACATTCCCCCCATACAGTAGTAAGGAATCCAATCTTACAAACTTCAGCATTACATTTTGTCTTTTCTGTTCCATGTCCCTGCCATCAAGGGATATAACAGAAATGAAAAACAGCTTCCTGTGATCATAAGTGCATGCCAAACTATAGCACATATCATATGTATTGCTTCTGCCATTTCTGTAATGTTACTTCGGAGGTTTCTATATTCTGTAAAGATGGAACATTTGGAACTAGACAGTACAGTCACTTAGTTATTGTAATACAACTTTGGGTGCACCAATGTCAAATTAATGTTCATAAATTTCAAAACATGAATTTTTTTCAAGGATTTAAATGATTATAGACTGTTTTTGGGAAACCAAAATGTATTAATTAACAATTGAGAGGACTACTTTTGTGCCTTTGAAGCTATTGAAACTATTTAGGATTTTTTTGCATTTGTTTAAATCCAACAAAAAGCCTATGTCAGCATTTTTCATGCAAACAGAAAAATTCCCAGCAAGGCCAAATCATGCTTGAGAAAAAGGAAATGGGATATTGTACCACTATGGAATAGCACCTGGCATCATTAGGGCTAGGAATTGAAATTCATTTACTACTGGCAATATAATTGGGTTCCTCAAACCATTTGAAGCCTTGCAGTACTTTAAGAGGGCCCCGTGCCACAAATAAAGAGCAAGATAAAGAAGGGGAGAACAAGCAAAATGGTAAAAGAAGAACAAAGCTATAACATTTGTCTTTGGAAAAACAGTTTTGTTCAGTAAGAAAAACTATGTCAATGGTTAATCAAGCTGATAGGGACATCAAACCAACACCACCTAGAGTCATTTGCTGAGATGGGCAGCTACAGAAATCATTAAAAAAAACCCTTCATCTAATGCACCTGGCTATAGCTATTTGTTCTGTGATGAGAATGCCCCTGATTCAATCCTTTTTAGAAGCAACATGTTCTTAATTCATACAAAAGCTTCTGCGTTTCATTGCAATATATTGAATTGAAAGCAGAAGAGGAAGTGCAGCAATGTATTCCCAACAGAGACACATTCATGATTAGTATGATGCAAATGCCCAGCAAAAAGTTACTAGCCTGTGACCGGATAGGATGTTTTCCCAGTGGGCGTGTCCATTATAATTTTGCACTGCTGTCCAACACAAACTTTACAACTATGAAATATTTACAAGAGGAGATTGACTATTAGTTTACATATTTCTACAAGAAATATGGCTAAACTAAATTTAAATTTATTTAATTAAAATAAATTAAAATTTTAATATAGTCCTTGCTTTCTTGTTACTGTGCTTTTACATTAATCTTTTCCTAATAATTTTTAAAAGCCATCATACAACATAAACAAGGTATTCAATCTTGTTTTTAAAGCAGACACAAAAAGAAGGAATCACTGGATACTCTTTGAATTTTCCTGAGCATCTATGGTTTGAGTTTGCAGTTCCTAAGAATGCTTCCCTTTTTACAAAATGGGTTGTCCTTGCTTCTGATCAATATTGGCTGATAAAAACTTTATAAGGAATAACAGAGTAACAGAGTTGAAAGGGATCCTGAAGGTCTTCTAGTTCAACTCCTTACCTCCCCTCTCAATTTGTCTGCACCCTATACCAGTCCAGACAAGTGGCTGTGAAATCTCTTTTTAAAAATTTAATTATTTGATCTCATGGTCAGGAAATTTCTCCTTAGTTCTAGGTTGGATCTTTTCCTTGAAAAGTTTCTATCCCTTACTTCATGCCCTGCCCTCAGGTTCTTAGAAAGTAGGTCGATACCTATTTCATAACCCTTCAAATACTGAAGACTGCTATCATCTTACCCCTAATCCTTCTTTTTATTAGACTAGACATACTCAGTTGCAACCATTCATATGTTTTATCCCCCAGTCCGCTAATCATTTCTGTTGCTGTTCTCTACATGTTTTCTAGAGTTGTCAGCATCTTTTTTGTATTATGGGGACCAAAACTGGGCACAGTATACCAAGTGTGGTCTTACCAAAGGACCATAAAGTGATACTTTTGTTGGATTCAAGTCTGTCAAGATCTTTCTGGATCATGAGTCTTTCTCAAGTATTGACTGTTTTCTCCAGCTTGCAAATATGCTGTGCTCCCCTTTATGTCTATCCCTTTATGTAAATCATTTATGAAGATGTTGGAGTGCTGGGCCTAAGACTGAAGCTTGGAGTACTATATGCTTCCTTCCCTGTAGATCAGGGGTGTCAAACTCAATTTTATTGAGGGCTGATCGGGGCTATGGTCAGAGGCTTTGATCAGAGGCTTTGCATCTCGGGGTGGGGCTTGGGGGGCTGCTGGCATGTTTCTTCTTTACATTGGGTAAACCAAGCCGAAGCCATGCTGGCCCAATATTTCCTCAGTGCATTGGGTAGACAGGGCTGAAACCATGCTGGCCCGATGTTTCCCCTTCTCACCGGATACACCAGGCTGAAGCGACATGGACCGGACCCTACATTTTCCAGGATGGCCTCTTGGGCTGGATCTGGCCCATGGACCTTATATTTGACATCCCTGCAGTAGATGTAGTTCTGTTGAAGACTACGTGTTGACTGCGATTGATCAGCCAGCTATAAATCCATCTGGTGGAGATGCTGTCTATCCCACATTTTTCTATATTACCAAGAAGTAAATGGTGTATTTTATTTGTTGCTCATATGAGCACTCATATTTTTTTCCTGGAAAAAATATACTTGGAATTTCATTTTTAGCCAGAGAAACGTGGTATATTTGCAGTAAAAATACATGGAATTTTTATCCTTTATCACTGATAGAATATATTCATGGATATATACAGTGGGCATAATAAATAAAACTACAGCCTGTTAAAATGACAAGCTTTTGAGATATCAACAAATCAGATAAAAGACTTCAGATTTGTTTTCACTTTTAATACGGTGTAACATATAAGCTGTACATTTCAGTTGAAAAACAAACTAAAATCTAAGAAAAAAATAAATATAAAAAAATTAAAATAACATGCTTAAATTAATACTTTGTTAAAACACTGTTTGATTTTATTTACAACATTCAGGCTTATGAAGTAGGAGTCTGTCTGCATGACGCACCTTGCCTTGGGAATCTTCCTGGCAAAAGTGCTTCAAATCTGTCAGATTGCAAGGGCATATCATATGCATAGCCCTCTTCAGCTCACTCCATAGATTTTCCATAGGATTCACATCCAGGCTTTGGCTGGGGCATTCCAGCAAGAAAAATGATTTTTTTCATTGATCTTCTGGTGAAATCATTATTTTGATTTGGAGCTATACTTTGGGTCATTGTAATGTTGAAAGGTGAAATTCTTCTTTATCTTCAGTATTTTCATAGAAACCTGAAAGCTTTGTACAAATATTGACTATTTGTACAAAATATTGAGAATTGTTCATAATTCCCTTCACTTTCATAACACATTTTCCCATATACTTTTGTCAGGCTTAATCTAAGTTTTGGAAAATGTACCTGGGCTTGAATCTTTTCTTTGCATGACAAAGTTTTTCTCTTGCTATTCTACCTCATAGCCCAGATATAGGAAGAATATGGGAAATTATATAATCAGTACTTGGCCAAAAAGTTCTGCTAGTTTTTTCTTGTTTTTTCATCAATTTTGAGGGACATCCAATTCTTGTAATGCCACTGTTTTATCATATTTTCTCCAGTTTTGGTGACTGTCTTGAATGTATTCTATGATATATTCAGTGCCTTCGAAATGGTTTTGTATCCTCCAGACTGATAAATTCTTACAATGAGAATCTTTTGATGCTTTATAAGTTCTTTACAGATCATGGCTTTTCCTCTAAGAGGCAATTGTGTAAATATAAAAAAAATCCTACTATAACCGCTGAACTAGATGGGCTTGATCAGAATCACTTTAACAGGTATGTATTATTTATTTATTTATTTATTTTATTTGATTTGTCAATTGTTTACAAGATAATAAGTATAAGTGTATACATAGTTATGAATACATGAGATGGGTACATATAAGAAAAATAAAAGAAAAATAAAATAAACAATAGGACAGGGACGGTAGGCATGTTGATGCGCTTATGCACGCCCCCTAGAGACCTCTTAGGAAAGGGGTGAGGTCGATAGTAGACAGTCTAAGGTTAAAGTTTTTGGGGTTTGGGGAAGAAACTACAGAGTCGGGTAGACTATTCCAGACATTGATCACTCTGTTGCTGAAGTCGTATTTCCTGCAATCAAGCTTGGTGCGGTTAACCTTGAGTTTGTATCTGTTGTGTGCTCTTGTGTTGTTATGGTTGAAGCTGAAGTATTCATTGACAGGTAGGACATTGCAATGTATGATTTTATATACCATGCTTAAATCAGACCGAAGACGGCGTAATTCAAGGTTTTCTAGTTCTAGAATTTCAAGCCTGGTGGCATAAGGTATTCTACAACGAGTAGAGGAGTGGAGGACTCTTCTTGTGAAATATTCCTGGACTTTCTCAATTGTGCTAATATCAGATACGTAATGTGGCTTCCAGACTGATGAGCTGTATTCGAGTATTGGTCTAGCAAATGTTTTGTATGCTCTAATTAGTAGTGTGATATTACCAGAGAAAAAGCTACGTAAGATTAGGTTAACAACTCTTAATGCCTTTTTGGCTATGTAGTTGCAGTGGGCTCTAGCACTTAGATCATTAGAGGTGAGTATTCCAAGGTCCTTTACAGAGCTTGGATCATCAACAAGATCTTGACTATTCAGCTTGTATTTTATTTTCGGATTTTTTTGCCAATATGTAAGACAGAGCATTTATTTGTTGAGATTTGAAGTTGCCATTTGTTTGACCATTCTGATACAGTCAAGATCTTTTGAAGGGTAGCAGTATTGTCTGTGGTATTGAACAGCTTTACATCATCAGCGAAAAGAACGCAGTTGCTCTTAATATGATCACAGAGGTCATTTATGTAGAGTATGAAGAGAGTTGGTCCTAGAACACTGCCTTGGGGGACACCACTATTGACAGGTACAGAATTTGATAGGACGCTCCCAATTTTGACCATTTGTTGTCTGTTTGACAGGAATGCTTCTATCCAGTTATGCAGTTGTCCAGAGATACCATAGGATTTTATTTTTAGTTTGTCATGTACCACTGAATCAAAGGCTTTACAGAAGTCTATGTAGATTGCATCTATTGTTTTGCCCTAATCAAGTTGTGTAGTCCATATGTTTTTGCAGTGTAAGAGTTGCAGATTACAGGATAGTTTTTTTCTGAAACCAAATTGTTTATTGGAGAGTAGGTTGTTTGTCTCTAAGTGGAGGATTAACTACTACTTAACATCAGTTTGAATGTTGATTGGTTAAATTCATGTGAATTGGTTCAGAGTTGATTCCTAGTGGCTGAACCATTTGCCAGATTCCAAATTACAAGTCTGAGTTATTGCCAAATAGAGATGGTGCAATTTATGTAAGTGCTTGAGAAATTAAGTCTGAATATATCTTAAATTTGAGCCAACTTTCTTCCAAACTAGATTGTATTTCCTTGAAATATTAAAGAGTTTGGGGACTGAATTACCTTTGTTTCTTCATTAAAGTCGTAACTGTTAAAGGATGCTTTTCTTTGAGCCATTTCAGCTTCAAAAGATTTTTGAGGCTTAGTCTGTTGAAAAGCTTGAGGATATAATTAGCTAAAATGGAGGCAAGTTAGATTTAACTGCTGGTGTTCAGTTCAGTGCTGTTGCTATATGTTGTTGAAGAGAAGAATTTTTGAAAGCAAACGTAATTATTTTATGATGATCCTCCAAATGTCTTTATTGGATTTAATGAGAAGCTATTTCATATGGAAATATTCATTTTAATCAGTTTTTCCTTTCATTGCATCAGAACAATAACAAATAGATTTTAAAAAAGATTTCATGAATAATTACTTCACAGATACTTTTGATTATGCAAAAAGTTTAATTATCTAGGATTAGTATTGTAACAGGTCTACTCAAATATTATTTTCATGCATTATCTTAAATTCACAACGATTTAAGCATAATCTTTAGAAGCAAAAAAACCAAACCCATCTTCCTCATTTCTAAGGAGGAGAGGTATTTGTATGTGTGTGGTATTATACAGGTTTTGCTAATAGTTAGCATAAGTGTGCTTGTCTAGGAAGCTTCTACCAAGTATCAGCAACATTTTCATTTGCTTTGAAATTTCCTTGTTATTTCTGACCTAGAAGAGATTGTGCATGTCTCCATGTGTCAGTAGAGTGATTTTAACTTGCCTGAAGTACTGAAGGAAGTAAAGACTTTGTAGCTATAGATACAAGTATTAACTGTCAGAACATGAGGCCAGCACAACCACAAAAGACTGCTTATAAAAGCGGATTAGTTTATGTGCAAGTTTTTACAGGAGTAAAAACGTAGATTTATATAATTTAATCAACACAATTGAAATTAATTAAACTTAAAAATCATTTATACTATGAAATTAGAACTACTTAGATTAAATTCAAAAAAGAGTGTTAAAGTTAACCTGATTTTTTTGTCATTCTTTCCCAATCCGAGGATGTCTTTCTCAACACACTCAAACCACATGGCTTTTATTCATAGGGTCTGGAAATTTTGAAAGCATAATTTTTCTATCATCATCATCATCATCATCATCATCATCATCATCATCATCATCATCATTTTAATTAGCTCAGAAAAATAATTCCATCTTAGAATATCTATTTTTTCCTGATGTATTTGTTACAAATAAGTACTTTCCCTTTATTATAAGTAAATATTTTACAGAAAAGGATGGGTCTGGATATGTGAAAACTAACTAGCACAATTGTATTCATATTTAAAATTGTAAACTTTATTGTATTGCTGGCAAAACAAAAACCAAACCCAAAGCATAACTTTCATTCTTCATTTCTTTAAATGTATCCAACACTAATGACTATTGATTTTCAATTTTGCTACAATTACAAGTAAGTGAGATGAGTGGCAGATAAAAAGTAATAATCCATAGAATTCTGTTTCATGTGTTTCTGTAGTTCTTTGCATGATCAATAATAACTGTCCCACTGAAACTAACTGCTATATCAAATAACAGTAAATCAAAGGAATGTGCTTACAGATTATTTATTGAAGGGTTTAATTGTTCACTCTGGTCCAGCTTATTTGAGGAAACAGTAGAACGTTCGACAAACCAATTTGTAAATACTGAACTGTGATTCATACCTCCAGCTCACAAATTTTATATGCAGAGATCATAGGTAAATACCTCAACATTAAAAAAAAAACAGCTAGTCACGTGTCCTTGAAGCCCTGCAACAGCCATGAATCACTATGCTCAATATTAAATTGAATGTTCTTCCTTATAGTAAGATTTTATATGACACAGCTGATCAATGCATCAACAAACAAACATTCTGCAGAGAATAGGGGTGGGCAGGGATCATGAACAAAGACTGTTCAGAGAGGGCTACAAAGAATGAGAATTATGCAGAGGAATCATTAAGAGAGGCCATCTTGTTTATCAGACATCATGACATTCAAATGTAATTGCTCCATTACAGTTTCATGTTAAAGACTACCTCTATATTACATTGTAATATATTTTGTCCAGAGAACAACAGCTTCATAATTGTGATAACAATGGTGGTAAAAATAGTAGTAATAATAATAATAATACTAGTAGTAGTTTAGGCAATCATGAGGGATGGGAAGTATAATGAAAAACCTTCTAGCTCTAATTATAAAAGTTAGCATATCATTCAGTCTAATGAGTAAACTCAGTTACATTTTTTTCATCCTAAGAAAAATACAAGTTGCATCTCTTAGAATAATTCAAGCATAACTCACTTAAATAATTTTGCTGATTTCCTAATGACCTTTTCCAACTAGAACACATAGGAAGGTATATAAATCAATTAACACACATCAGTACATCTGGGATCCCAATAAATTGGGACACACTGCAGTTTTGAGACAGCGTGTTTCTAAGTTGGAAATAATTCTATAAGTCAGCGCATTAATTTTAAAATTTAACTGATGCAAAGTTTTAAGTTTAATTATAGCAACATAAAATTGAGAAGTAAAATGTTACATAAATATTACTTAAAAGGTTAATTATATTTCATATGATTATAACACTGGTGTTATAGCATGTTTTAGTCTGTTCACATGCTATTGGACAAATGTGTAATAAATTAAAGGTATTAAACCTCCCACATTCTCCTTAGAGCTGCTCGGAGCATCCAGAAGTGGGTGGTGCTTCAATCTCTGCACTGGTAGGCTGAGCTTAACTTTGAGGAACGCTCCTCCTCCTCCATGTGACTCCACCGTAGCGTTCCCCAGTTTTTTGCTCAGCCTCGCAGAGACAGGCTGTTTTATTAGTGGCTCCTGGCCGAAGCAAGAATTTTGGATTCCCTCAGCTCTCAATCAGCTTTAAATAAGCTTCTTTTCAGGTTGGATTTATCCTCTTCTCTAGCCCCGCGCAACTGTTTATTTGGGCCCCTTACCCCTCCAAGGGAAGCGCCCTTGCACCCCCAGAGGGAGGCAAACGGGAGGGCCACAGGTGCCTTTGCACCACCTCCCAAGGTCCAAATTTCCTTCCCTGCCTTATCTTCATGCCGTTCTTTATTGCGGTTTGATTTGCCTTTCGCTGTTGTCGTTTCGCTAATTCCCCCCCCACCGAACACCGTTCCTGCAGGAAAGGATGGTTCTTCCCTTCCCTGCCCCTCTCAGCTTTTAAAGCCTTGGCTCGCTCCCTGGGAGGGAAATTTGCCGCTGAGCGACCTGAGAATTGTTCGCTCTTTTGGTGGCTGCCATTTTGAGAGCCTCCTCGTGGCCAGATGCCATTTTTGTTTTCGCTTTCTTGCTGTGTGTGTAATTGGCTCAAGGATACAGGAGCCGTAGGCCTGTTTCAGAGCCATTCAAACCCATTTAGCCTGCTAGCACTGGGTTTGATCCTTCATTTGAGAATTGTTGACTATCCCACATCTTCTCAGCGGCGCAGTAATAGCTGCAGCAACCACCTAGTTCCGCCTGGGCTGAAGGCTCGTAGCAGCAGCAGCAACCACCCAGTTCCGCCTGGTCTGAAGGCTGCAGGCCCTAGTTTCTCCTTTATCTCGGGCCATAGGCATTCAAATCCGGCTGATTGGACTATTTGGTTAATTCTTTTTTGGCATCAGGCAGTTATTATTGGACCAAGGGGCCAATTTTGTGTTGCAAGATACCTACGTTATCACCCTTTCTGAGCAATTTTAGGGTGCTACGACTCAATTTTCTCACACATATATATTCATAGATAGATAGATAGATAGATAGATAGATAGATAGATAGATAGATAGATAGATAGATAGATAGATATTAAAAAAACAAACAAACAAGGGGGTCGTGGAATAATCAGGGCTCCCGGTCTTTCCGCAGATCGGCCCATGGGCATGCCAACTGCCTCAATCTTGATTCCTAATATATCATACAGTACTCATATTACTCACTGAAATGGCAAATGCTAACACCCCCAGAGCTCCTTCTTTGAAGGCAAAATCCAAAACCCATCATTTGCACAGACAAGCTAAGGAGACCTCCAAAGCCTCCCAGAGAGATGCCTTGAGACACCACAAGGCCCTGAAAAAAAAAAAGACACACCAAAGAGGCTCTTACAGTGCCTCCGGTCCTTCCGCCTTCTATTCCCTCTACTTCTGCTTCCCCCCCCCCTCTAGTTTTTCCCTCCTTATCCAGGTGCAGCTCGCCCTTGCAAGAACAACAGGCTCTGATTCCTGGAGAACCGGCTAGAAGGGCCTCTGAAGCCATCTTCACCCCTACAGCAGCCAGCCTCCGTCAAGAGGACTCAATCACAGACAAGGTTCCAGAGCGAGTAAGATCCTGGATGGAGCTGACTATCCGCCAAGGAATTGTGGCCGGACTCCAGCAAATAGCCAGGCCTGGTCACTACCTGGCGGTTGCTGATCACAAGGCTCAATCTGTAAGGTCCTTGCCCAGAGCGGGCCAACTCCATGGTCAGGTACTCTTCCAGAGGGATATCCCCCCTACAGATAGAGAGGAGGAGGAGGAGGAAGGGGAACTGGACCTGTTCAGGGAACATGTAAAGCTTGAGTTGGGGTCCAGGCAGTATATGAGACCCTTATCAGAGGCAGACCCTCTGGAAGGGGAGATGCCCAGGACGAAGGGCTTACACCCGACCGGCCCTCCTTCGTGTGCCTGTTCACATTTATTTAGGTCCCTCCTATTCAAGGCCAAGAATATCTCGAGCCTAGTCATGCAGTCACCATCTGACCCCCCTCCTACAGCTTCGGAGGGTCCAGATGACTCCATCTTCAAGCAGCCCGTGGTGGAGGCCGAGGTTATCCCTACCCCACCCACTTTCTCATTCTGGCATTAAACACTGGCCTCCTCAGCTGCCCTGTCTGGCCACGATAAGATGTTCTCCAATTGGACCCAGAATCCTCTAAATTACCGGTTATCCCTGAGGTTGGCAAGCCCATTGTGGGCCTAGTCACCTTCTCATCCACGAGTGGATTAGCCTCTGGATTAGGGTTTTGGATTAGCCTCTGCCCATAGGACCTTTACCAAGGTCCTCGCAGCGCTAGCAGCCCACCTCAGGATCCTTCCTGTGCATCTCCAGTATTACCTGGATGACATTCTCATTCTATCTCCCTCTGAACATCAAGCAGTGCAGGACACCCAAGTTATCCTAACTGCTCTCCAAGAACACAGCTTCCTCATTAACTGGAAAGAGAGCCAATTATCCCTATCCACCCAGTTAACCCACTTGGGGACGGTGACTGACACCCTGAAAAGGAAGGTTTTTTTCCGGTCCTCGGACAGACTGCTCAGTATCCAACAATCCGTCAGAGAGATCAGGCGACATAGGAGAACAACCCTCCTAGATTTGTCTAAATTATTAGGGAAAATGTTTCATGCCTTTTCCATTATCCCCTGGGCCCGCCTTCACTCCAGATCCCTCCAGTGGTTCCTGCTCCCGTACCAGAGATCCGGCAGAAGCAACTCAAAACACATGGTCAGGGTACCCCTAAGGGTCCTCACGTCCCTCCTCTGGTGGGACAGACCGGACATCAACAAAGGCCGCTTCTTCAAAGAGCCCCAAAGGCTCACTATCACCACAGATGCCAGTCTATTCGGATGGGGCGACCACCTGCAGTCACCCTCATCCCAGGGCAGATGGTCTGCAACAGAGCAATCATGCAGCATAAACTGACTGGAACTTCACACTGTCCATCTGGCCCTCCGCACTTTCCTAGTCCAGGTATGCGGACAACACATTCTCACTTTAGCAGATAATGTGACAGCCAAGCCCACATAAACAAACAGGGGGCACACAACCAATTTACTAATGAGGGACGCCAAGCGCCTTTGCCGCTGGGCAGTGAACAGTCTCCTTTCCATCAGGGCAGAACACATCTCTGGAGTATCAATTACTCAAGCAGACTGGTTTAGTAGTGCCATCATAGACCAGTCGGAGTGGCGCCTCCGTCCACCCCTGTTCAAGGAAACAGCATGAATATTCGGACAACCGGTGGTAGACTTATTTGCCTCCCCTCTCAATGCCCAGCTCCCGAGATTCCTCTCAGGATACTTTTCCCAGGGGGTGGAGAATTACAACACGTTACGCTGCCCCTGGCCCATAGGGCTCCTGTATGCATTCCCCCCCATTAGCACTGGTACCCAGGGTTATCCAGAAGTTGCTACACAAGACAGCGAAGCTACTCCTCGTGACTCCTTACTGGCCCACACAGCCATGGCTTGCAGATCTCCGCAGTCTATCAGTGGCAGCTCTAAGGAGAATGGGCGTTGGAACTTACCTGACACACATTTCTCTTCGAGCTGCGAGGAGCATCCAGCCCCACCCTAATCTTTCACCGTCTGGTGGGGTCTTGTTTCGGCCAATGAACCTTTAGCTAGTTAGGATGAGAGCACGAATTTTTTTCCTCTCGTCTTCGCAAAAACTGGGGAACGCTATGGTGGAGTCACATGGAGGAGGAGGAGTGTTCTTCAAAATTAAGCTCAGGCTACCAGTGCAGAGACTGAAGCACCACCCACTTCTGGATGCTCCTCGCAGTTCGAAGAGAAATGGTGTGTCAGGTAAGTACCAATGTCCATTTTCTCTGCTTTCAGCTAGGGCATAAAATGGAATAAATAATGTTACAGAATGAGTTCCTATAAAAGTACGTGAAGCACACTGTTATGGTCTGATAGGAACAAAACTTAATTTAAAATTTTATACAATACTTATTTGAAAATGAATACATATTCATTGGATTTCTCTTTGAAGCAGCCTGCCAAAAGTTAAAAAAAAAAGAATCAATCCTATAATGAAAAAGTCACTTGAGGGTGGGATAAATGCATAATCAATAGCTGAGGATCCATTTCTCAAGAAATATCTTTAGTAGTTTCCTATAAATGTAGAATACATTTAAAGCTTGGCATTATGAAGGTCCATATTGAGAAATGGTTAGGGTACATCCATTTCAATAAAGAGGGGGAAAAAACCATCCTTAAGAACCAGCGGAAACGGACCTGGAAGCCATTCCCTTCCTAGAGTTTGCATTTTTTATTTGCAGACCTGGACTCAATTGATCAAAATTATATTCACTGAGATACTAATAACAATGATTGACACTAAAAATTATTAAAAGCAACTGTATAAGGTTCTAATAAGATGTAATTGTAATATCTTTCCTTCTAGAAAATTATTCCCATGGGTACCGTCTGGTATTTTATTTCAAGTGTGTTGTTCTGTTAATGTATTCCCTATGGTAATTCTGTTGAATTGAATTAACAATAGTCCATATTATTGTGCTGATTGAGAGCTAAGGGAGAGAGAGCAAGGATTCATTCATTCAAAATGAGGGCTTCTTTAGAGCAGGGGTTGCCAACCTTTTGGACCTCAGGGACCACCAAACTCAATTTTAAATCCCAGGACCACTAACCTGTGGGTGTGGCCTAATTTGTGGGTGTAGCTTGGTCATGTGACTGGCTGGGCATGGCTTGTATGTAAATATTATAAATATTTATATAAATATTGATTTTTTTTATAAAAAACAACTTTTACCCAAAATCAGGCAAAGTAGGCAGGCAGATTGAGTTGCTCACAGAATCACAGATTCATTCAGAGATCTATCTATCTGCCATCAGCTAGCTTAATCTGTCACATAAAATTTGCTAGCAAGCAAACTCATAAAATTAACTCACAACACATCATGTATGTAAATACTGAATTTTTTTATAAAAAAAGAGCAACTTTTACCCAAAAGCAGGCAAAGCAGGCAGGCAGATTGAGTTGTTCACAGAATCATTCAGTGATCTATCTGCCATTGGCTAGCTCAGTCTGTCACGTAAAATTTGCTTGCCGTGAGTTTGCACTGAATAATAGAACCTTCAGTCCTAAGAGAGGTTCGGCTGTGTTTAAAAACAGAGCTGAAGATCTAAAGACTATCTAGAAAGCAAGAAATCCAACCATTTCCTGCTTCCTAGCTAAGCTAAATCTCCTGGCCCAGCAGAACAGCTGATGGTCAGAAAAATAGCAATTTAGCAGGCAAGTCTGCCGGATAAGGAGTGAGTGGGCAGAGAGGGTTCCCGCGTGGGCCATTTGGGCAGCGCAGTCTTGTGTTTCTGCGCAGCCTGGATTAATTACTTTGGAGGGGTGCTCTGGGGATGAGATTTCTCTGCAGCCCACCAACATTTTCTCACAGCCCACCAGTGGACTGCGGCCCACCAGTTGGTGACTGCTGCTTTAGAGTACCTAGAGTACCTGGGACACCAGTTCATTCTATGATCTATAAGAAATTGCAGCCATTTTCTAGATATAATTAGTCTGCTATAAACTTGTTCCAGTTTTCTGTCCTATGGGCAGTAGTGGGATTCTACCGGTTCTGTCCGGTTCTGTGGAACCCCTTGTTAACTTTCTAAGCAGTTTGGAGAACCGGTAGTTAGAAGCAATCTCCTTTTGTTTTTTCCCACCCTTATTACATTCTTGCCAGTATGCCTAGACTTCCTGTCTCCAGAGCTTCTGAGGCTTGACTTTCTTTTTTTAAAAAATAAATGTTATTGAATTTTTATTACATTAAAAACATAAAAAATATATCACTCAATTACAGCTATTTGTGGTGCTTATCATATAACAATCATTTGTGCAATATTTACAGGTATTAATTTGTGCATAATTACATTCTTATTCTATCTATTACTTATATTTAATAATTACCTATCCTTAATCTGTCTCTGATCTATCCAGCTATACCATTGTTCCCATACCTTATAAAATATTGAAGCTTCCCTATCTTTTAAACTAAGCATTAGTTTATCCATTTCAGCACAATTCATAACTTTTTGTATAACCAGTTCCTCTACAGGTGTATATGGCTGTTTCTAACATTGGGCAAAGGCAATCCTGGCAGCAGTCAATATGTGTAATAAGTATTTTGTGCTCTTTGCATATTTTTTTTGAAGATTCCCAATAGGAAGAGTTCTGGTTCTAGGTCTAATTGTTCATTGGTGATTTCCTGTAGCCAGTTTTGGATTTTGAGCCAGTATTTTCAAGCCTTTGGGCAGAACCACCACATATGATAATATGTTCCCTCTTTTTTTTTTACATTTCCAACATATGGAACTCATTTTAGGATACATTTTCGCTAATCTTGAAGGGGGATAAGTGCCACCTATAGAACATTTTATATGCATTTTCTTTGTATGCTGCTGATTTTGTTAATTTGTGATTTCTATTCCATACAGTCTCCCAGTCTGATAACTTTATGTTATGACTAATATTTTTACCCCATGTGATCATACATCCTTTCACTACTTTTTCTAAATCTACTTCTAGGAGATACTTGTAAATTTTGGTAATATTTTTTTTATCTGGGCCTAATAAGATTTTGTCTAATTGTTGAGGTTTCAAGTATATTTCGTACTCCTTTATGTCCTTTTTATATTAGCTTTCTATTTGAAGATAAGCCCACCAGTCTACTCTTAGCCCTTGTTCTTGGAGCTCCTGTATTGTTTTTAAGTTTCCGTGTGTATCCAATAAGTATTTATACTTTAACATTTTGTTCAGGTTTAATTATTTGGGTGGATCGTTGTTTCTATTGTAGATAGCCAGATTAGGATTTTTATATAGTGTTTTTTTTAAAACCTTGATCCAGTTGTATATCAGCGAATCTCTAATCAGATATCTGTGGAAATATTTTTGTTTAGTGGGTCCTGTGTCCCAAAGAAAGGCATGCCATCTTCTCTGAAGATCATGACCTTCTATAGCTAATATTCTTTTATTCTTTAAATTAATCCAATCTTTTAGCCAAACTAATGTTGCTGCACTATAATATAATTCCCAATTTGGAAATCCAAAGCTGCCTCTGCACTTCATATCTTGTAGTAGTTCCATTTTTATTCTGAGTTTTTTACGCTGCCAGATAAATGTTGCTGTCATTTTATTAAGATTATCAAAAAAGGTCTTTTCTAATTTAACTGGAATAGTTTGGAATAGATAAAAAATTTTTGGTAATATAGACCTTTTTATGGCTGCTATTCTTCCTAGTAATGACAGCTGCATTTTCATCCATAATTCTAAGACTTTTTTTGTTTGTTGTAATAGCTTATTATAATTATTCTCCTTTATCGCCTTACAATGTGCTGTCAGCCATATTCCCAAATATTTAATTTTTCTTGTTGTTTGGAGTCCGAGCACCCTTTCTAATTCTGCTATTTGTAGATCTGTTAAATATTTTACTAAAAGTTTCGTTTTCTGTCTATTAATTTTCAATCCTGCCACTGCTCCATATCTTTCTAGTTCCTTAATTAATATTTGCCCTTTTTCTATTGGGTCTTCCATAATAAAAGCCATATTGTCTGCAAAAGCTTGCAGTTTATATTCTTCATTTCTAGTTTTCAATCCTTTTATTTCAGGATTTTGCCTCGCTCTTAGTACTTAGTAATAGTACTTCTAATGATAATATGAAGAGCAGAAGGGACAGCGGACAGCTGTGTCGGACTCCTTTTTCTATATTTAAAGTTTGGGTATTCTCTCCATTTACTATGATATTTGCTTTTTGTACTGAATAAACTGCTGTTATAATATTCTCAAATTTGGTGCCAAAATTTATATCGTAAATTTGCTGAATCATAAATTGCCAATTAAGGTTGTCAAAAGCCTTTTGAGCATCCAAAAAACAAGGGCTACCTGTTTCCCCGGGTGGGCTTCATAATATTCCAGACTATCCATTATTATTATTAAATTGTTCCTAATTTGTCTATTTGGGAGAAATCCATTTTGATCTGGATGTATGTAATCGTTCAGAATTTTCTTTAATCTAGTAGCAATAATGGTAGTAACTATTTTATAATCTACATTCAGCAAGGAAATTGGTCTATAGTTTTGTATCATTCTGACATCTAAGTCTCCCTTCGGGATTAGCGAAATTAATGATTTTCTCCATGCGTCTGGCATTTAGCAGATAATAATATCTCATTATATAAATCCACTGTTATTCCCACTTGTTCTTCTATAGCTCTATAAAATTCTGCTGGGAAGCCATCAGGTCCTGGGGTTTTATTACTTTTCTGGGTTCTAATTGCTTGTTTTAATTCTGTCATAGATATGTCCTTCGTCAAAAATCTTTTATTTCATTGTTAATTTCTCAAGTTCTTTTTTTTCTTAGATATTCACTTATCTGATCTTCATCTACTCTCTCTTTCCCCCCATTATAATCTTTTTGATGATCTGCTACAGCGTTAAAATCCCCTATAATACAAATATATTGTAGACTTCAGTTCAGCATTCAGTGCCATCATTCCAGACACTCTTCTAAGTAAATTAAACCAACTAGCGGACGAACACACTTGTAAGTGGGTCATATACTTCCTAACAGACAGGAAGCAGCAGGTGAAGCTAGGTGGAATCACATCTGATACCTGTACAATCAGCACAGGGGCTCCCCAAGGTTGTGTGCTATTTCCACTTCTCTTCTCCCTATATACCAATGACTGCATCTCAAACAATCCATCTGTTAAAATACTGAAGTTTGCTGATGACACATCAGTGATTGGTCTCATTCGAGACAATGATGAATCTACATACAGATAGGAGGTTATACAACTTGCCTCATGGTATAACCAGAACAATCTGGAACTGAACACACTCAAAACCATAGAAATGGTGGTAGACTTTAGAAGAAACCCTCCCATACTATCACCTCTTACAATACTAGACAACACAGTATCAACAGTAGAGACCTTCAAATTTCTAGGTTCTACTATATCACATGACCTAAAATGGACACCTAACATCAAAAACATCATCAAAAAAGCACAACAAAGTATGTTCTTTCTGCGCCAACTCAGAAAGCTCAAACTGCCCAAGGAGCTGCTGATACAGTTCTACAGAGGAATTATTGAGTCTATCGTCTGCACCTCTATAACTGTCTGATTTGGTTCTACAACCCAACAGGACAGACACAGACTTCAGAGGATAATTAGGACTGCAGAAAAAACAATTACTACCCACCTACCTTCAATTGAGGACCTGTATATTGCAAGGGTCAAAAAGAGAGCTGTGAAAATATTTACAGACCCCTCACATCCCGGACATAAACTGTTTCAACTCCTTCCCTCCAAACGATGCTATAGAGCACTGCACACCAGAACAACTAGACACAAAAACAGTTTTTCCCCGAAAGCATCACTTTGCTAAACAAATAATTCCCTCAACACTGTTCAACTATTTACAAAGTGTACTACTATTACTGTTAATCTTCTCATCACTCCTTTTCACCCATCCCCTCCCAGTTGTGATTGTAGGACTGTAACTTTGTTGCCGTATCCTTATGATTTATGTTGACTATTTCCTACTATGATTTGATTGTTGATTGTAGCCTATGACTATCATTAAGTGTTGTACGTTATGATTCTTGATTCTTAACGAATGTATCTTTTCTTTATGTATACTGTGAGTGTTTACACCAAGACAAATTCCTTGTGTGTCCAATCACACTTGGCCAATAAAGTATTCTATTCTATTCTATTTTTCCTTTCCAGTTCAATGATTTTGGCATATATAGCATTATAGAATTCTTTTTTATTGGCATTAGGAGCGTAAATTACCACCAATAGAATTTTTTAAAATTTATCTGTATTTCTCTTGCCAGAACTCTTCCTTTGGGGTCTGCAAATATTAATTTTGCTTTTATCTCTTCTTTAATGTAAACTGCTATTCCATTCTTTTTTTCGTTATCTGCAGAAGCCATAAACACTGTCTCTAATTTTGGGCAGTCTAAATGTGTTTTTAAAATGTGTGTTTCCTGTAAACAAATAATGTCTGCATTTTGTTTTATCAACTTTGCCCGAATCCTTTGTCTTTTTATTTTTGAGTTTAAGCCATTTATATTAATGGATAACCTCTTTTTCCATAATTCTAGTTATATCTGTTTCTTTATCTCCTAATCGCTCTTGTTTCTGTTTACGTTATGTTTGTTAATTTAAAATCTTCCCTTTCTTATTGTTGCTGGATCATTTTTCTTACTTCTTGTTTTTCTTCTTTATTTTTCATTGGTCTTATTCTTCTTGAGAGTTTAAGTCTAATTAATTTTCGCTCTTTGCCTTGTAGTTACTCCAAGTTCTACTTGTGGTTGGTAATGTGCCTTAGTTTCTTCTTTTTCTTCTTGTTGCTGGTTGTTTTTCAAGTTTTCTGGGGTCTTCTGTCCCTTCTGTTGATGCTCTTGGTATTGGAATTGCTGGTCTGCTCTTCAGAGCCTACCAATCTTTCATAGAAATCTTGGGCTTTTTTTTTTAAATAAAGTTTTATTGAGTTTTAACAAAACAAATAAAACATCTTATTTGAGTACAGCATGGTTCCGGGTTATCACATTTCCATACAGACACAATTTCATATGCATATTCATCTTATGTATTCAACTTCATATCTTATTACTCTTTTTCTAACTTCTCACTATTTCTCCCTTTACTTCTCTTAATTTTCTTTTATGGTTATCTCATTTTCTTCTTATTCAATTGTATTTCTTTTACTTAAATTTCTATATCATTTTATTCATTGTACTTAGACTTTTGTCTGTCTTGTTTACAATTTCATATGTTCTCTTCAACATTCTTAAGAAGCAAAATTCCCCCTATGATTGCCAATCGAAGTGCAACACCTTTAAATCTTATTTTTATTATCATATGAAATCTCATTAAACATTGAATTTGTGCAACACCTTTAAATCATATTGTTATTATCATATGAAATTTCATTAAACATTGAATTTGTGCATTCAAAAATTATAACATTCAAATTTCTAATATCTACTTTATATCACGTGAGACCTCATCATTCAGACTCTGCTTGGTACTTCCCCTTGAAAATGTAAAAGAAAAATTCTAAAAACATAGCAAAAACAATATATATATATATATATATATATTTGTTTTCTGAGGTTCTCATGGTATTTGTATGTGGATCTTTGGTTGTTCGGGTTTTCTCCCGCGTAAGATTCAAAGTGTCTAGGCAACGTTTCGATGAAGTCTCATTCATCATCATCAGGCCTCTGTCTTTGGCTCTTGCTTTTCAGAGTGATGTGAGGTTGCAGCTGCTTTTTCTTTCTAACTGTCAGTGGGGTGGGATTTGAATGGGTGGGGGCTTGGCTGTGTTCTGATTGGGTGGGGTGTCTTCTCATTGGTGGGGGCCTGGCTGTGTTTTGATTGGTTGGGGGTTGGCCGTGTTCTGATTGGCTGGATTTCTTGCTGCCCGGCTTGAGTTCGAGGTCGCGCTGCATCTCCATAGTTGGTGTCGGCTTGCTTCATGTATGGCTCGGAGGGGTTTGGAGTGGGCAGTGGTGAGGTTGCAGGTATTCGTCTGTTCATGAGGCGGGTTTCCAAATGGCTGGGAGGCGGGAGGTGTCATCTCGTTTGTTCATGCTGTGTGGGCGTTTTCTATTTCTATGGCTTCTCTGATTATTCTGCTGTTGAAGTGTTCGGTTTTGGCAATAGTTCTGGTATTTTTAAAGTTAATTTTATGTCCTGTGGCTTTGAGGTGTTGGACCAGGGAAGAGGTCGTTTCTTCTTTTTGATTGAGTTCTTATGTTCTTCAATGCGTGCACTAATTCTTCTGTTAGTCTGTCCAATGTATGTGGCAGGGCAGGCAGTGCAGGGGATTTCGTATACTCCTTGGTTTTCTAATTCGACTCTGTCTTTGGGGTTTCTTAGGATGGTGGATATTTTTCTGTTTGTGCAGAATGCTGTTTTAATATTGTGTTTTTGGAGGATCTTGCTGATTCTGTCTGTAGTGCCTTTTATATATGGGAGGAGGGCTTTGCCGTTTTCTTGTTCTCTGTCTTGGATTTTGGTTGGGGTTTCTTTTTGGATTAGGTGGGTAATCTTGTGTCTTTGGAATCCATTGGCTGTAAGTACGTTGGTGAGGGTGTGTAGTTCGGCTTTTTGGTGTTGTTCATCGGCTAAGCATTTTGTTCTGGAGATGAGTGTTTTGGCTACGGAATTGATCTGTGCTGGGTGGTGGTGTGAGAGTGCATGTAGATAGCGGTTTGTATGTGTTTTCTTTTGGTAGATGGTGTGTCCTAGGGAGCCATTGGATCTTTTGTATACCAAGACATCTAGGAAGGGAAGTTGATTGTTGGTTTCTGTTTCCATGGTGAATTGTATCTTGGGGTGTAGGCTGTTGAGGTGTGTGAGGAACTTGTTTAGTTTTCTTTCCCATGTGGCCAGATTATGAAGGTGTCATCTACGTATCTGAGCCAGAGTTTGGGTTTGTGGTCGTATTTTTCTAGAGCTTGTGTTTCAAAGTGTTCCATGTAGAGGTTTGCGATGACAGGTGAGAGGGGTGATCCCATGGGTGCTCCTTCTATTTGTTTGTATTTTTGTCCATTGTAGGTGAAGTATGTATTGGATAGGCAGTGGTTGGTCAGATCTAGGATGTGCTTGGGGGTTGTATTTGTTTTGGATGGCTGTCAAGGCTTCTTTTATTGGTATTTGGGTGAAGAGGATATGACATGAAGCTTACTAGTAGGTCGCTGGGTTGTAAGTTTTGTTTCTTTATGATTTCGATGAACTGGAATGAGTTTCTTACATGTGAGTTGATGGATTCTGCATAGGGTTGTAGTTGTTTGGCGAGAAATTTGGCCAGGTTTTGTAGAGGTGAGCCTATGGAGCTGACTATTGGTCTGAGTGGGGTTCCTTCTTTGTGTATCTTGGGGAGACCATAAAGCTTGGGGCATCTGGATGATTTTTCTCTGGGTATGATTCTTTGCTGGATTTCTTCACTGATGGGGGAGGTTTTTATTTTGGATTTGGTAGTTTTTCTAGGTAGGTGGTGGGGTCTGTCTTTAGGGGTTTGTATGCGGGGTCTTGGAGTAGGTTGGTTAACTTGGTTTGGTAGTCAGATGTGTTCATAACCACTGTCGCGTTGCCTTTGTCTGCTGGTAGGATTATTATGCTGGTGTCTTCTTTCAGGTTAAGTAGTGCAGTTTGTTCTTCTTTGGATAAGTTGCTTTTGGGTGGTTTGCTAGTGCAGAGGATGTTGGTGATTTCAAGTCTGATTTTGTTAGCATCATCAGGGTTGGTTTTGGTCAGGCTGGTTTCAACTCCACATATGATGGTTTCTGTGGGGATGTGTTTGGGGGCGACAGCAAGTTGAATCCTTTTGAAAGGACCTTGGTTTCAGCTTCAGTGAGGATCTTGTCTGAGATGTTGTGCACTGTTTGTTTCATGTGTGGCTGTGGGGGGAGGAGTTGGTTTCTGGCGTTGTTGTAGTTTCTTGAGTTTGTTGGTGTGTGTGTTTGTCTTGAGGAGGTCTGTGTTTCGGCTCTCCAGACAGCAAGTTGTTTGGATTTGTCCCAAAGTAGGGGTGAATCTTGTTGCTGAGTTTCAGGTGGAGTGTGAGGAGATCTTTGTTGATTTGGTCTAGGAGAAACCTTTTTGTGTGAAGTTCATTTCTGATTAGGGCCAATTCTGTTCTTTTTAGGATGCGTTTGGTGGCTGCTGTGTTGGTGTGGAATTTCAGTTGGAAGCTTGTGGGAATTAAATTTTGATCTCGGCAGTTGCATAGGAATGCAAGGTCACATAAAATGGAAGCTCTTTGGACTTCAAGTTTTCATAAGTCCTGATCAGATGGTGGGTTTCCTCCCGTAGAGGTGTAATATTTGTTTTCTGAGGTTCTGGGTATTTGTATGTGGATCTTTGGTTGTTGGGTTTTCTCCGCGTAAGATTCAAAGTGTCTGAAAGCGTTTGATGAAGTCTCATTCATCATCATCAGGCCTCTGTCTTTGGCTCTTGCTTTTCAGAGTGATGTGAGGTTGCAGCTGCTTTTTCTTTCTAACTGTCAGTGGGGTGGGATTTGAATGGGTGGGGGCTTGGCTGTGTTCTGATTGGGTGGGGTGTCTTCTCATTGGTGGGGGCCTGGCTGTGTTTTGATTGGTTGGGGGTTGGCCGTGTTCTGATTGGCTGGATTTCTTGCTGCCCGGCTTGAGTTCGAGTCGCGCTGCATCTCCATAGTTGGTGTCGGCTTGCTTCATGTATGGCTCGGAGGGGTTTGGAGTGGGCAGTGGTGAGGTTGCAGGTATTCGTCTGTTCATGAGGGCGGGTTTCCAAATGGCTGGGAGGCGGGAGGTGTCATCTCGTTTGTTCATGCTGTGTGGGCGTTTTCTATTTCTATGGCTTCTCTGATTATTCTGCTGTTGAAGTGTTCGGTTTTGGCAATAGTTCTGGTATTTTTAAAGTTAATTTTATGTCCTGTGGCTTTGAGGTGTTGGACCAGGGAAGAGGTCGTTTCTTCTTTTTGATTGAGTTCTTATGTTCTTCAATGCGTGCACTAATTCTTCTGTTAGTCTGTCCAATGTATGTGGCAGGGCAGGCAGTGCAGGGATTTCGTATACTCCTTGGTTTTCTAATTCGACTCTGTCTTTGGGGTTTCTTAGGATGGTGGATATTTTTCTGTTTGTGCAGAATGCTGTTTTAATATTGTGTTTTGGAGGATCTTGCTGATTCTGTCTGTAGTGCCTTTTATATATGGGAGGAGGGCTTTGCCGTTTTCTTGTTCTCTGTCTTGGATTTTGGTTGGGGTTTCTTTTTGGATTAGGTGGGTAATCTTGTGTCTTTGGAATCCATTGGCTGTAAGTACGTTGGTGAGGGTGTGTAGTTCGGCTTTTTGGTGTTGTTCATCGGCTAAGCATTTTGTTCTGGAGATGAGTGTTTTGGCTACTGGAATTGATCTGTGCTGGGTGGTGGTGTGAGAGTGCATGTAGATAGCGGTTTGTATGTGTTTTCTTTTGGTAGATGGTGTGTCCTAGGGAGCCATTGGATCTTTTGTATACCAAGACATCTAGGAAGGAAGTTGATTGTTGGTTTCTGTTTCCATGGTGAATTGTATCTTGGGGTGTAGGCTGTTGAGGTGTGTGAGGAACTTGTTTAGTTTTTCTTTCCCATGTGGCCAGATTATGAAGGTGTCATCTACGTATCTGAGCCAGAGTTTGGGTTTGTGGTCGTATTTTTCTAGAGCTTGTGTTTCAAAGTGTTCCATGTAGAGGTTTGCGATGACAGGTGAGAGGGTGATCCCATGGGTGCTCCTTCTATTTGTTTGTATTTTTGTCCATTGTAGGTGAAGTATGTATTGGATAGGCAGTGGTTGGTCAGATCTAGGATGTGCTTGGGGGGTTGTATTTGTTTTGGATGGCTGTCAAGGCTTCTTTTATTGGTATTTGGGTGAAGAGGGATATGACATGAAGCTTACTAGTAGGTCGCTGGGTTGTAAGTTTTGTTTCTTTATGATTTCGATGAACTGGAATGAGTTTCTTACATGTGAGTTGATGGATTCTGCATAGGGTTGTAGTTGTTTGGCGAGAAATTTGGCCAGGTTTTGTAGAGGTGAGCCTATGGAGCTGACTATTGGTCTGAGTGGGGTTCCTTCTTTGTGTATCTTGGGGAGACCATAAAGCTTGGGGCATCTGGATGATTTTCTCTGGGTATGATTCTTTGCTGGATTTCTTCACTGATGGGGGAGGTTTTATTTTGGATTTGGTAGTTTTTCTAGGTAGGTGGTGGGGTCTGTCTTTAGGGGTTTGTATGCGGGGTCTTGGAGTAGGTTGGTTAACTTGGTTTGGTAGTCAGATGTGTTCATAACCACTGTCGCGTTGCCTTTGTCTGCTGGTAGGATTATTATGCTGGTGTCTTCTTTCAGGTTAAGTAGTGCAGTTTGTTCTTCTTTGGATAAGTTGCTTTTGGGTGGTTTGCTAGTGCAGAGGATGTTGGTGATTTCAAGTCTGATTTTGTTAGCATCATCAGGGTTGGTTTTGGTCAGGCTGGTTTCAACTCCACATATGATGGTTTCTGTGGGGATGTGTTTGGGGGCGACAGCAAAGTTGAATCCTTTTGAAAGGACCTTGGTTTCAGCTTCAGTGAGGATCTTGTCTGAGATGTTGTGCACTGTTTGTTTCATGTGTGGCTGTGGGGGGAGGAGTTGGTTTCTGGCGTTGTTGTAGTTTCTTGAGTTTGTTGGTGTGTGTGTTTGTCTTGAGGGAGGTCTGTGTTTCGGCTCTCCAGACAGCAAGTTGTTTGGTTGTCCCAAAGTAGGGGTGAATCTTGTTGCTGAGTTTCAGGTGGAGTGTGAGGAGATCTTTGTTGATTTGGTCTAGGAGAAACCTTTTTGTGTGAAGTTCATTTCTGATTAGGGCCAATTCTGTTCTTTTTAGGATGCGTTTGGTGGCTGCTGTGTTGGTGTGGAATTTCAGTTGGAAGCTTGTGGGAATTAAATTTTGATCTCGGCAGTTGCATAGGAATGCAAGGTCACATAAAATGGAAGCTCTTTGGACTTCAAGTTTTCATAAGTCCTGATCAGATGGTGGGTTTCCTCCCGTAGAGGTGTAATATTTGTTTTCTGAGGTTCATGGGTATTTGTATGTGGATCTTTGGTTGTTCGGGTTTTCTCCGCGTAAGATTCAAAGTGTCTGACAACGTTTCGATGAAGTCTCATTCATCATCATCAGGCCTCTGTCTTTGGCTCTTGCTTTTCAGAGTGATGTGAGGTTGCAGCTGCTTTTTCTTTCTAACTGTCAGTGGGGTGGGATTTGAATGGGTGGGGGCTTGGCTGTGTTCTGATTGGGTGGGGTGTCTTCTCATTGGTGGGGGCCTGGCTGTGTTTTGATTGGTTGGGGGTTGGCCGTGTTCTGATTGGCTGGATTTCTTGCTGCCCGGCTTCGAGTTCGAGTCGCGCTGCATCTCCATAGTTGGTGTCGGCTTGCTTCATGTATGGCTCGGAGGGGTTTGGAGTGGGCAGTGGTGAGGTTGCAGGTATTCGTCTGTTCATGAGGCGGGTTTCCAAATGGCTGGGAGGCGGGAGGTGTCATCTCGTTTGTTCATGCTGTGTGGGCGTTTTTCTATTTCTATGGCTTCTCTGATTATTCTGCTGTTGAAGTGTTCGGTTTTGGCAATAGTTCTGGTATTTTTAAAGTTAATTTTATGTCCTGTGGCTTTGAGGTGTTGGACCAGGGAAGAGGTCGTTTCTTCTTTTTGATTGAGTTCTTATGTTCTTCAATGCGTGCACTAATTCTTCTGTTAGTCTGTCCAATGTATGTGGCAGGGCAGGCAGTGCAGGGATTTCGTATACTCCTTGGTTTTCTAATTCGACTCTGTCTTTGGGGTTTCTTAGGATGGTGGATATTTTTCTGTTTGTGCAGAATGCTGTTTTAATATTGTGTTTTTGGAGGATCTTGCTGATTCTGTCTGTAGTGCCTTTTATATATGGGAGGAGGGCTTTGCCGTTTTCTTGTTCTCTGTCTTGGATTTTGGTTGGGGTTTCTTTTTGGATTAGGTGGGTAATCTTGTGTCTTTGGAATCCATTGGCTGTAAGTACGTTGGTGAGGGTGTGTAGTTCGGCTTTTTGGTGTTGTTCATCGGCTAAGCATTTTGTTCTGGAGATGAGTGTTTTGGCTACGGAATTGATCTGTGCTGGGTGGTGGTGTGAGAGTGCATGTAGATAGCGGTTTGTATGTGTTTTCTTTTGGTAGATGGTGTGTCCTAGGGAGCCATTGGATCTTTTGTATACCAAGACATCTAGGAAGGAAGTTGATTGTTGGTTTCTGTTTCCATGGTGAATTGTATCTTGGGGTGTAGGCTGTTGAGGTGTGTGAGGAACTTGTTTAGTTTTTCTTTCCCATGTGGCCAGATTATGAAGGTGTCATCTACGTATCTGAGCCAGAGTTTGGGTTTGTGGTCGTATTTTTCTAGAGCTTGTGTTTCAAAGTGTTCCATGTAGAGGTTTGCGATGACAGGTGAGAGGGTGATCCCATGGGTGCTCCTTCTATTTGTTTGTATTTTTGTCCATTGTAGGTGAAGTATGTATTGGATAGGCAGTGGTTGGTCAGATCTAGGATGTGCTTGGGGGGTTGTATTTGTTTTGGATGGCTGTCAAGGCTTCTTTTATTGGTATTTGGGTGAAGAGGGATATGACATCGAAGCTTACTAGTAGGTCGCTGGGTTGTAAGTTTTGTTTCTTTATGATTTCGATGAACTGGAATGAGTTTCTTACATGTGAGTTGATGGATTCTGCATAGGGTTGTAGTTGTTTGGCGAGAAATTTGGCCAGGTTTTGTAGAGGTGAGCCTATGGAGCTGACTATTGGTCTGAGTGGGGTTCCTTCTTTGTGTATCTTGGGGAGACCATAAAGCTTGGGGCATCTGGATGATTTTTCTCTGGGTATGATTCTTTGCTGGATTTCTTCACTGATGGGGAGGTTTTTATTTTGGATTTGGTAGTTTTTCTAGGTAGGTGGTGGGGTCTGTCTTTAGGGGTTTGTATGCGGGGTCTTGGAGTAGGTTGGTTAACTTGGTTTGGTAGTCAGATGTGTTCATAACCACTGTCGCGTTGCCTTTGTCTGCTGGTAGGATTATTATGCTGGTGTCTTCTTTCAGGTTAAGTAGTGCAGTTTGTTCTTCTTTGGATAAGTTGCTTTTGGGTGGTTTGCTAGTGCAGAGGATGTTGGTGATTTCAAGTCTGATTTTGTTAGCATCATCAGGGTTGGTTTTGGTCAGGCTGGTTTCAACTCCACATATGATGGTTTCTGTGGGGATGTGTTTGGGGCGACAGCAAAGTTGAATCCTTTTGAAAGGACCTTGGTTTCAGCTTCAGTGAGGATCTTGTCTGAGATGTTGTGCACTGTTTGTTTCATGTGTGGCTGTGGGGGGAGGAGTTGGTTTCTGGCGTTGTTGTAGTTTCTTGAGTTTGTTGGTGTGTGTGTTTGTCTTGAGGGAGGTCTGTGTTTCGGCTCTCCAGACAGCAAGTTGTTTGGTTTGTCCCAAAGTAGGGGTGAATCTTGTTGCTGAGTTTCAGGTGGAGTGTGAGGAGATCTTTGTTGATTTGGTCTAGGAGAAACCTTTTTGTGTGAAGTTCATTTCTGATTAGGGCCAATTCTGTTCTTTTTAGGATGCGTTTGGTGGCTGCTGTGTTGGTGTGGAATTTCAGTTGGAAGCTTGTGGGAATTAAATTTTGATCTCGGCAGTTGCATAGGAATGCAAGGTCACATAAAATGGAAGCTCTTTGGACTTCAAGTTTTCATAAGTCCTGATCAGATGGTGGGTTTCCTCCCGTAGAGGTGTAATATTTGTTTTCTGAGGTTCTCGCGGGTATTTGTATGTGGATCTTTGGTTGTTCGGGTTTTCTCCGCGTAAGATTCAAAGTGTCTAGGCAACGTTTCGATGAAGTCTCATTCATCATCATCAGGCCTCTGTCTTTGGCTCTTGCTTTTCAGAGTGATGTGAGGTTGCAGCTGCTTTTTCTTTCTAACTGTCAGTGGGGTGGGATTTGAATGGGTGGGGGCTTGGCTGTGTTCTGATTGGGTGGGGTGTCTTCTCATTGGTGGGGGCCTGGCTGTGTTTTGATTGGTTGGGGGTTGGCCGTGTTCTGATTGGCTGGATTTCTTGCTGCCCGGCTTGAGTTCGAGGTCGCGCTGCATCTCCATAGTTGGTGTCGGCTTGCTTCATGTATGGCTCGGAGGGGTTTGGAGTGGGCAGTGGTGAGGTTGCAGGTATTCGTCTGTTCATGAGGCGGGTTTCCAAATGGCTGGGAGGCGGGAGGTGTCATCTCGTTTGTTCATGCTGTGTGGGCGTTTTCTATTTCTATGGCTTCTCTGATTATTCTGCTGTTGAAGTGTTCGGTTTTGGCAATAGTTCTGGTATTTTTAAAGTTAATTTTATGTCCTGTGGCTTTGAGGTGTTGGACCAGGGAAGAGGTCGTTTCTTCTTTTTGATTGAGTTCTTATGTTCTTCAATGCGTGCACTAATTCTTCTGTTAGTCTGTCCAATGTATGTGGCAGGGCAGGCAGTGCAGGGGATTTCGTATACTCCTTGGTTTTCTAATTCGACTCTGTCTTTGGGGTTTCTTAGGATGGTGGATATTTTTCTGTTTGTGCAGAATGCTGTTTTAATATTGTGTTTTTGGAGGATCTTGCTGATTCTGTCTGTAGTGCCTTTTATATATGGGAGGAGGGCTTTGCCGTTTTCTTGTTCTCTGTCTTGGATTTTGGTTGGGGTTTCTTTTTGGATTAGGTGGGTAATCTTGTGTCTTTGGAATCCATTGGCTGTAAGTACGTTGGTGAGGGTGTGTAGTTCGGCTTTTTGGTGTTGTTCATCGGCTAAGCATTTTGTTCTGGAGATGAGTGTTTTGGCTACGGAATTGATCTGTGCTGGGTGGTGGTGTGAGAGTGCATGTAGATAGCGGTTTGTATGTGTTTTCTTTTGGTAGATGGTGTGTCCTAGGGAGCCATTGGATCTTTTGTATACCAAGACATCTAGGAAGGAAGTTGATTGTTGGTTTCTGTTTCCATGGTGAATTGTATCTTGGGGTGTAGGCTGTTGAGGTGTGTGAGGAACTTGTTTAGTTTTTCTTTCCCATGTGGCCAGATTATGAAGGTGTCATCTACGTATCTGAGCCAGAGTTTGGGTTTGTGGTCGTATTTTTCTAGAGCTTGTGTTTCAAAGTGTTCCATGTAGAGGTTTGCGATGACAGGTGAGAGGGTGATCCCATGGGTGCTCCTTCTATTTGTTTGTATTTTTGTCCATTGTAGGTGAAGTATGTATTGGATAGGCAGTGGTTGGTCAGATCTAGCACATCCTAGCGGGGTGGAAACCCACCATCTGATCAGGACTTTGGAAAACTTGAAGTCCAAGAGCTTCCATTTTATGTGACCTTGCATTCCTATGCAACTGCCGAGATCAAAATTTAATTCCCACAAGCTTCCAACTGAAATTCCACACCAACACAGCAGCCACCAAACGCATCCTAAAAGAACAGAATTGGCCCTAATCAGAAATGAACTTCACACAAAAAGGTTTCTCCTAGACCAAATCAACAAAGATCTCCTCACACTCCACCTGAAACTCAGCAACAAGATTCACCCCCTACTTTGGGACAAATCCAAACAACTTGCTGTCTGGAGAGCCGAAACACAGACCTCCCTCAAGACAAACACACACACCAACAAACTCAAGAAACTACAACAACGCCAGAAACCAACTCCTCCCCCCACAGCCACACATGAAACAAACAGTGCACAACATCTCAGACAAGATCCTCACTGAAGCTGAAACCAAGGTCCTTTCAAAAGGATTCAACTTTGCTGTCGCCCCAAACACATCCCCACAGAAACCATCATATGTGGAGTTGAAACCAGCCTGACCAAAACCAACCCTGATGATGCTAACAAAATCAGACTTGAAATCACCAACATCCTCTGCACTAGCAAACCACCCAAAAGCAACTTATCCAAAGAAGAACAAACTGCACTACTTAACCTGAAAGAAGACACCAGCATAATAATCCTACCAGCAGACAAAGGCAACGCGACAGTGGTTATGAACACATCTGACTACCAAACCAAGTTAACCAACCTACTCCAAGACCCCGCATACAAACCCCTAAAGACAGACCCCACCACCTACCTAGAAAAAACTACCAAATCCAAAATAAAAACCTCCCCATCAGTGAAGAAATCCAGCAAAGAATCATACCCAGAGAAAAATCATCCAGATGCCCCAAGCTTTATGGTCTCCCAAGATACACAAAGAAGGAACCCCACTCAGACCAATAGTCAGCTCCATAGGCTCACCTCTACAAAACCTGGCCAAATTTCTCGCCAAACAACTACAACCCTATGCAGAATCCATCAACTCACATGTAAGAAACTCATTCCAGTTCATCGAAATCATAAAGAAACAAAACTTACAACCCAGCGACCTACTAGTAAGCTTCGATGTCATATCCCTCTTCACCCAAATACCAATAAAAGAAGCCTTGACAGCCATCCAAAACAAATACAACCCCCAAGCACATCCTAGATCTGACCAACCACTGCCTATCCAATACATACTTCACCTACAATGGACAAAAATACAAACAAATAGAAGGAGCACCCATGGGATCACCCTCTCACCTGTCATCGCAAACCTCTACATGGAACACTTTGAAACACAAGCTCTAGAAAAATACGACCACAAACCCAAACTCTGGCTCAGATACGTAGATGACACCTTCATAATCTGGCCACATGGGAAAGAAAAACTAAACAAGTTCCTCACACACCTCAACAGCCTACACCCCAAGATACAATTCACCATGGAAACAGAAACCAACAATCAACTTCCCTTCCTAGATGTCTTGGTATACAAAAGATCCAATGGCTCCCTAGGACACACCATCTACCAAAAGAAAACACATACAAACCGCTATCTACATGCACTCTCACACCACCACCCAGCACAGATCAATTCCGTAGCCAAAACACTCATCTCCAGAACAAAATGCTTAGCCGATGAACAACACCAAAAGCCGAACTACACACCCTCACCAACGTACTTACAGCCAATGGATTCCAAAGACACAAGATTACCCACCTAATCCAAAAAGAAACCCCAACCAAAATCCAAGACAGAGAACAAGAAAACGGCAAAGCCCTCCTCCCATATATAAAAGGCACTACAGACAGAATCAGCAAGATCCTCCAAAAACACAATATTAAAACAGCATTCTGCACAAACAGAAAAATATCCACCATCCTAAGAAACCCCAAAGACAGAGTCGAATTAGAAAACCAAGGAGTATACGAAATCCCCTGCACTGCCTGCCCTGCCACATACATTGGACAGACTAACAGAAGAATTAGTGCACGCATTGAAGAACATAAGAACTCAATCAAAAAGAAGAAACGACCTCTTCCCTGGTCCAACACCTCAAAGCCACAGGACATAAAATTAACTTTAAAAATACCAGAACTATTGCCAAAACCGAACACTTCAACAGCAGAATAATCAGAGAAGCCATAGAAATAGAAAAACGCCCACACAGCATGAACAAACGAGATGACACCTCCCGCCTCCCAGCCATTTGGAAACCCGCCCTCATGAACAGACGAATACCTGCAACCTCACCACTGCCCACTCCAAACCCCTCCGAGCCATACATGAAGCAAGCCGACACCAACTATGGAGATGCAGCGCGACCTCGAACTCGAAGCCGGGCAGCAAGAAATCCAGCCAATCAGAACACGGCCAACCCCCAACCAATCAAAACACAGCCAGGCCCCCACCAATGAGAAGACACCCCCACCCAATCAGAACACAGCCAAGCCCCCACCCATTCAAATCCCACCCCACTGACAGTTAGAAAGAAAAAGCAGCTGCAACCTCACATCACTCTGAAAAGCAAGAGCCAAAGACAGAGGCCTGATGATGATGAATGAGACTTCATCGAAACGCTTGCCTAGACACTTTGAATCTTACGCGGGAGAAAACCCGAACAACCAAAGATCCACATACAAATACCCGCGAGAACCTCAGAAAACAAATATATATATATATATATATATATATATATATATATATATATATATATATATATATATATATATATATATATATATATATATATATATATATATTAGTGAACAAAATAGTTATTCAAATTCAATCTAGTACTGGTATGAGCCTTGTAAATCTTTCACGTTTCTTTTCAATATTTATCAATCTTTGAGAACAGTTAAAATGTTTCCCTCCTTCTTCATTATTACTTAACTGTTAATAAGCATACCATTTTATCTTATACATTATTTACTATTAATAAGCAAAATAATTATTTAAATTCATTCTAATAACTGGTATAAATTTCCTTATAAATCTTTCACATTTCTTTTCAATATTTTATCAATCTTTAGAAAAATTACAATGTTTCCCTCTCTTCTTTATTATTGCATTAATTATAAATAAACATACCATTACATAACAATACAATTTTACCTCATAGATTATTTACTTATTTCATTTCTAAATCATTACAGTATTCTACTGTCACAACACTATCTTTTGTACTTTTGCAGAATCCTCACTTTTAACTTAATTTGTGTTTTCTAGCTGAGCAAATACCTTTAATCCTAGTACGTTTCCTCTTCTTCTTTATTTCCTGTTTTTGTCCCTCATGAGTTCTTTCCCTTTCTATCTTCCCCCACTTTTTCTCATCCTTTTTTTTATACCCTTCTCTCTCTAATTTTCCCTTCTGTGGTTTTCTTTTCTGCTTCTCCTTGCTGTTATACTTCCTTTTCAAACTATTTTCTTTTTGGCTGTTCCTTTGATCTCAAACTTTTAACTCCTTTCCCCCTTTTTCCCTTATTATCACACTTTGCATTATTTGATCATTGAAAATGGCTTCTTCTTTGTCCTGCCCTTCTTCTTGCTCATGAAGCTTTTCCTTTTGCTTTTCATAGTTTGGGATCTCCATTTCAAGAAATTCAAATATGAAGCCAAAGGATCTTCCTCCTCTTTCTGCATCTTCTTTCTGTTTTTTAAGACTCATTTTCAATTCCTCCAGGAGTAATGCCATTTTAAACACTTTTCAACAACCACCCGATTGACTTTAAGTAAAAACAAAAAGAAAGAAAAACCAATGCCAAAAACTTTTTTTATATCACCAAATGATCCCAGACTGTTCCTTCTTGTTTCTTTCCTTTACTTTTCCTTTCTAAAATCTCCACTTTCTGTATCTTCTTTCTGTTTTTAAGACTCATCTTCAATTCCTCCAGGAGTGATGCCATTTTAAACACTTTTGAACAACCATCCGATTGACTTTAAGTAAAAACAGAAAAAGAGAAAGAAAAACTAATACCAACAACTTTTTAAATCACCAATTGATCCCAGACTGTTCCTTCTTGTTTCTTTCCTTTACTTTTCCTTTCTGTGGGTTTTTAAGAAGGCGGAGCCTCCTCGCCCGACAAGACGGTGAATCGCAACTCTCTGCTCGCGAGGCTTCTCGTCTGCTCTTTCGTCGGAGAGCCCCAATCATTTGATTAGGAGCTGAAACTGCCTTGGAGGGCAGCGGAGTAGAAGGAAACAGCAAGCCTGATTGTGGGGCCGCATCTCCCCCAGGCTTGGTTTGTTTTTTCCTCCGAAGGCGACTGCAGCGGTGGTCTAAATGGCCACCCTGAAGAAAACGACTCAGCTGGACTAAGATTTGTGCAGGAGGAAGAAAGAGGTGGATAACATCTGAACTGGGACAACTGGGCAATATAACTAAACAAAAGTACCCCGGGATTAAAGGTAACATAGAATTTTTAAGAAAAGAAAAGTGAGCGGCGAAATTACAAAGGGACAGAAAAAAAAAGAAAATATTTTTGACAGCTAAATGGGGCTTCGAACCAGGAAAGGAAGAAGCTAGAATTAAAGATTTAATAAAATTGGACTAAAATATTTTGGGAATAAACTGGACTTAAGATTGTCAAAGAATAATAATAACAGAGTTTACAAATTGGAGACTGGACTGTGCTGGAATATTGAGGTTCCAAAAACCTTAAATAAAAAAATAGGGGAAAAAGGTGAAGACTTTGTATAATGGAGAGTGTCACCTTTTGATAAAAATTTGGCTCAAATAAAAGGGAAAGCATCCTGTTTCTGAATGAACTGGTGTGGATATAACATTACAGAAATATTGAAACAAAGTAAGAATTTTAGAAAGTGAAAGCAGAACCAGAATAAAGGAAAAAACAAGGAAAGACTGTTTGTGGGACTGATCGACATTTTTTGTATAAACCCTGGACTGGAATAACAGAGAACCTTAAAAAACTGAAAGAAGAAAGAAGGAAAGTAAAAGTGGTTTCTTTTTGTGGACTTTAACGATCATAAAATATAAGAATGATGATATCTCTTCGGGAATTAAAAATGGAACTTAAAAATATGAGAGAATTACTACAGGAAAGAGGCGAATCACTTTGCTCTGTGCTAGAAAAAATGGAAATGGTGATTGAAGAACAAGAAAGATTTTCAGAGGAGGAGGAATCGACTCAAGAAGACATTTTAAATAGACAATTAACACAGAGAACGCTACAAAGAAGTGAGGAAAGAAGGAAAATTAAAAAGTTGAGATTTAAGAAGGCAATTAAAAGAGGGAATACCTGTGAAGTCAGGAAAGGCAGGAAGACTCAGCAGAAAAGGGGAAAGGAAGATATTAAGAAAGAGAGGGCTATAAACTGGAATGAGAAAAGATATGGGGAAAAGAGGGGGAGGAGAACCAGCAAGAAACAGGCATATGAAAGAAAGAAATACAGAACTAGTAAAATGTTGAAAAGAAATTGTTTTTTTAGAGATAATGGTTGATGAATTAAAAAGGGGTTCTGCAGGGTGACAAGAGGTAATAAGAATATTTTTGCAATTAAAAATATTTGGAAAATAGGATAATATAGATACTGATAACTCTTATTAAAGGGGGGGAAATATGCTGTGGAATCCAATTGAAAAGATGTAATGATTAATGGTTTATTGGGAATTAAGATGAGGGAATAAAGGTATATTCTAATCATTAAGGTGTCACACTCAAAATACTAAAAGGGGGAAACCTATACTTGTTCTTTTTCTTTGTGTGTGTGTGTGTTAAACTTGTATTAATCTAGAATCCATTAAAAAAAAAAGTGTAATGGAAAGGGAATATGACAGACTAAAGAACCAGCTAAATTAATAAGTTTAATATAGACTATTAAAAGCAAGGAGAGACATTGGTAACTTCATTATTACTATTATTAGGCAAATATATATTGTTTATTTTTATTTTTAAAATAAATATTAAAGGATTATATTTGAAATAATTGAAATGAAATAAAAAGATGTTTAGATTGAGATTAATGAAAGAATTTAGAATTAAACTTTATTATTATTATTACGCAAACACATTGTTTATCTTTATTTTCAAAAATAAATATTAAAGGATTATATTTGAAATAATTGAAATGAAACAAAAAGATGTTTCAATTGAGATTAATGAAAGAGGCTAGAATTAATGTGTTTGTTTCTCTCCTTACTGAAAATTTGGAATGGAAAAGGTAATAATAGAATTAAGTATGCATATATCAATGTATAATTGCTGTCATATTTGTATGTAAAGGTGATGACCCGGAAATATGTTGTCCACTAAAAAGAGATTTTTGTTTTTAATGTGAATAAAGTTTGTTAAAAAAAAAAAAAGACTCATCTTCAATTCCTCCAGGAGCGATGCCATTTTAAACACTTTTGAACAACCACCCGATTGACTTTAAGTAAAAACAGAAAAAGAAAGAAAAAACTAATGCCAACAACTTTTTTTTAAATCACCAATTGATCCCAGACTGTTCCTTCTTGTTTCTTTCCTTTACTTTTCCTTTCTGTGGGTTTTTAAGAAGGCGGAGCCTCCTCGCCGACCGACGGTAGATCGCAACTCTCTCATCTCATACCTTGGATAAATTTCAAAAGAAGCGATTCGATGGAAAATGCCTGTTTTTAGCTTGTTTATTTATTTCCTCTGTCTTCTGAGTCTAGAACAATATTCTTGAAAAACAAATATCAGTTTTGAAGAATATTGACCATAATTTTACTTAAAAGATTCCTTTGGTCTTTTTGCAAAAACAAAAAAAACAACCATCCAGTCAAAGAAAAGGCTTTTTTTTTTAAAAAAAAGAAAAGAATAACTTGAACTTAAAAATTTAAATAAATGGCAGAGTTTCAATGACTTTGCATGCACCATTATGATGTGGAGCTCTCATTGTCAGTATGTCAGCAGGTGATAAGGCACTCTGACTTTATCTTCTGACTACGAAAAATGGTATAGGTCGGTATTACAAAAGATACACTCCAATCACAGGATCAGGGTCAATATTCACATTAACTGTAGAGACTGCAATACATGATCCCAATAGTTAATGTTTTAGTATCACAATTGGAACACAGCCATTTCTAGATGAAAAGCGTTAGGAAAGACATTATCATTCAGCCCTGCAGAGCTTTCTAATAGGTAATGGAAAGCATTAGTACCATTACATTTTTAAAAAAGTTTAGGATGCATCCTGAAATACATTTCAAACAAGAATTTTCCATTTAAAAGTGTCATGTACTGTACTACAACTCAAAAGCTGAAGTGCAGTTAAATATGGACACAGAAGATTTGCAGATGCAGCTATACAATCTAAGACGTAGGGCCCTTCCATTTTGAAGGAAAAGAGCATCACTCATTATTAAATCAGTTGTTTTTGATACTGCTGATGCAAGTAGTCCTCATTATTCAAAGTTATGACTACTACAAAAAATGACTTGGCAGAGTTTCTTAAAACCAATCATAGTGTCCCCATGATCATATGATCAAAATTTAGACTCTTGACAGCTGGCATGCATTTATATAGCTGCAGTGTCCTGTGTTCATGTGATCATCATTTGTGATTTTTCCCAACCAAAAATGAAAGACAGATTCTCTTAACAAGCATGAAATTCCCTTAATTGTGATGACTTGCTTAGCAACATGTGGCCGTGACTTATGTAACCTCTATCTTGCTTAGTAACCAAAGTGCCAATTCCATTTGTGGTTATAAATCGAGGACTACCTGTACATATTTTGGAACATAATGTTCAGAATTTCCAGCCAACCAATTATATGAGAAATAATGTAATAGAAATATTTTCAAAACCACCCCTTTCTTCCCAAAGACTTCAAATATTTGAGTGTTTTTAATCATATATGAAAAGTAAAATGTTATCCTGAAAATAGTCCTGTCGTGTAAAATATTATCCTGAAATGGTCCATTGTTAAACATTTAACACTGTGTTCATATAAGAATAATTTTGACAATTGCCACAAATAGAACCATGTTGTGGGAGTTAGAGTTAGGGTTAGAAGCGATATATAGGTCTGTTTGCAGAAGGCTTCTTACAATAAATCCAACAAAGATTATATGTCAACTTAAAGACCAAGTTGCCTTAGCTTGTCTCTTTGGCTATCAATGCCCTTGAGTTAAGGAAATTCATACAGGAATCTACTTTGTGGTATAAACCTTTATAGGCTGGTGGCTATATTGTTAGATATATGGAAAATGTATTGTAACCTGCAGACTACAATAAGTAGAATAATCTTTATGATGATTTGTCTTTATGTTGTATAGAATAATCTTTATGGTGATTTGTCTTTATGTTGTATTCCTGTGGTTTTGAAAATTAGATAATATTTTCTCTTTCATAAAATGAAAATGCATAAAAACATAGCCAAAGAAAAATCAATGTAAGTATTTAATTTTCCAGATCTGCTTCTGCAATACAGATGAAGCCTAAATTAGTATTTAGGCTTCATTAAGCCTATCAGCCTAAATTAATATTTTTTCATCTTACTTTTGTTCTATCAATTAAACAGAGTAGAGAGCAATTAGCTTTTTAAAAAGAAGTATACATCTATTAAATAAAATCAGTATAGTAAATATGGGCCCAAATTAAAATGAAGTATTTCACAATATAATTGTTTTAAAGACAAAGCTGAATGTAAAAAGATAATAAACTCACTACTGCAGAAATATTTGAGAAAATAAAAAGGCTTGGCTGGACAATTATACTCCAGCTGAAACTGTTACCATTACAAATTTTCTTATTTAGCTCTCACAAATTTAAACTGGGATGAGTGAATTTTAAAAAATGAAGATGACAATGTCATGATGTCAACTCTGGTGCAGCAGTTGTTTTTCATGGGCCTTTAAAAAAATTGCAAAAATGTTTTTGTGGTTCATTTTATAGCAGCGATTGCGTTGGTTGATAATAATAGTTACTATTACTATTTAGCATATCTGGAGAACATTAAACTGAAGAATTAATGAAAAGGCATACAGAATATATCTGATTGTAGTTTTCTAAGTACTTTCCTGTGCTGAATCCTTTTGCTGCCTTTCCTGGCTTAATGCTTCCCAGATGTGTTGGGATGAGTGTGAGTTATAGTTCCTGCAGACTTAGAAGACCACCGGCTTGGAAATGTAATTGTAAAAAGATAATGGAATAAAAGTATATATCTTGAAGATTCTTTCTTGCCTTATTTTGTCTGGAAGGGGGAAAAAAGCTTGAAGAATGAAAAAAAATTAATCTTTATCATGCCAGTTTGTTTTCTTCGCTGTCCTCAGTGAACTGCACCTGTTCTAAAATATGTGTCAAGAATAGCAGGAAGCCATCCTTAAGCCAGCAAGAAAACTCAGCCAGAGCCTTCTGTGACCTGGTCACGTACAGTATACTCTGAGTGCAGGGTCGTGGCCAGGTTACCGGTCCAATCTGACAATCATCTGTGATCACATTTATTTTATTCCTGCTCTCACTATTTCTTCATATCTCTTTCCACTGTTACATTTTCATCTGGAATGTATATCCAAAATTTTTCTAAAGTGTATAACGAGCAAATCACATACTGTTTTGAATCTTTAAGGTATAGAATATCTTTGAATAAGCCATGAAAAGAAAAATAGAACACAAGCAAACAACTTAGCAAAGGCCTCTGTTCCAGAATAGGGATGTTTCGTCTTCTCTTTCACTGGAAGATAATTAAAAGCAGATTTTTTTGTCCCAGACTAGACATGAAAACTAAATAATACCTTACAAAGAAGAGTTTGGGACTTATAAATAACTTCTGCAATGAAGTACACATAGCAGCAGCAAAGAATTTGGTTCTAATTGTACTTTGGTTGAACTTTGGGTGTTTCTTTTTAACTTCTAATCTAAAGTATGTGAGATGTGCTCTTTGCATTTCTGCAATTTATTCACACATGGAGATGCACATATGTGTGCATATATCCCAACCCTCTTTCTGGTGCCAATAGAAATTAGGGTTAATAGAATGTTTTGACCAAATTCAACACTTTGCCATTCACTCTAATTAACTAAAATTGTTCCTTCTCTGGAAAAATTCAGATTAACAGAGTTGGAAGACCCTTTGTAGGTCATCTAGTCCAACCTCCGCCCAAGCAGGAGACCCTACATCATTTCTGACAAATGGCAGTCCAATCTCTTCTTGAAAATCTCAAGTGTGAAGCTCCCACAACTTCCGAAGGCAAGCCATTCCATTGATTGTTCTCACTGTCAGAAAATTTTCCTTATTTCCTAGTTAAATCTTGTTCAGTTTCCATCCATTATTCCTTGTCTGGCCTACAGGTGCTTTAGAAAATCGCTGGACCCCTATCTCTGTGTGGCAGCCCCTCAAATATTGTAACACTGCTATCATGTCTCACCTGATCCTTCTGTTCACCAGACTAGCCAAGCCCAGTTCCTATAACAGTTCTTCATACGTTTTAGTTTCCAGTCCCCTAATCATCCTGGGTTGCACTTCTCTGCACTTTTCCTAGAGCCTCTACATCTTTTTTATAGTGTGGTGCCCAAAAGTGTATGCAGTGTTTAGGCTTTATAGAGTGGTATTAGTACATCACTTGATCTTGATCATATCCCTCTGTTAATGCAACTTAGGATTGCATTGGCTTTTTTGGCTGCTGCTGCACACTGCTGGCTCATATTTTATTTATTTTTATTTGTCAATTGCTTACAAGATAATAGGTATAAGTAAAAACATAGTTATGAATTCATGGATACATATAAGAAAAATAAAAAAATAAAAAAGAAAGAATAGGACAGAGATGGTAGGCATGTTGGTGCGCTTATGCACCCCCCCCACAGACCTCTTAGGAAAGGGGTGAGGTCAATAGTAGACAATCTAAGGTTAAAGTTTTTGGGGTTTGGGGAAAAAAACCACAGAGTCCGATAGAGTATTCCAGACATTGACCAGCTCTGTTGCTGAAGTCGTATTTCCCGCAATCAAGTTTGGTGCAGTTAACCTTGAGTTTGTATCTATTGTTTGCTCTAGTTTATGGTTGAAGCTGAAGTATTCATTGACAGGTAGGACATTGCAATGTATGATGTTATATACTATACTTAGATCGGACCGAAGATGGCGTCGTTCTAAGTTTTCTAGGTCTAGAATTTCGAGTCTGGTGGCATAAGGTATTCTGCAACGAGTAGAGGAGTGGAGAACTCTTCTTGTGAAATATTTCTGGATTTTCTCAACTGTGTTAATATAAGATACGTAATGTGGGTTCCAGACTGATGAGCTGTACTTGAGTATTGGTCTAGCAAATATTTTATATGCTCTAGTTATTAGTGTAATATTACCAGAGAAAAAGCTATGTAAGATTAGGTTAACAACTCTTAATGCCTTTTTGGCTATGTAGTTACAGTGGGCTCTAGCACTTAGATAATTAGAGATGAGTACTCCAAGATCCTTGACAGAGTTTGGATCATCAACAAGGTCTGGACTATTCAGCTTGTATTTTATTTTCTGATTTTTTTTTGCCAATATGTAGGACAGAGCATTTATTTGTTGAGATTTGAAGTTGCCATTTGCTTGACCATTCTGATACATAGTCAAGGTCTTTTTGAAGGGTAGTGGTGTTGAATAGCTTTACATCATCAGCGAAGAGAATGCAGTTGATCTTGATATGATCACAGAGGTCATTTATGTAGAGTATGAGAAGAGTTGGTCCTAGAACACTGCCTTGGGGCACACCACTATTGTTGGCAGGTACTGATAGGATGCTCCCAATTTTGACCATTTGTTGTCTGTTTGACAGGAATGCTTCTATCCAGTTATGCAGTTGTCCAGAGATATCGTAAGAGTTTAGTTTTAGGAGTAGTTTGTCGTGTACCACTGAATCAAAGACTTTACAGAAGTCTATGTAGATTGTGTCTATTGCTTTGCCCTGATCGAATTGTGTAGTCCATATGTTTTTGCAGTGTAAGAGTTGCAGATTACATGATAGTTTTTTCCTAAAACCAAATTGTTTATTAGAGAGTAGGTTGGTTGTTTCTAAGTGGAGGATGATGGGTTGGTTAATAATTGATTCCATGACTTTACAGGTGACGCAGCATAAAGAGATTGGTCTGTAATAGGCTGGGGTCTCCCTTTTTGAAGATGGGGATGACTGTGGCTTGTGACCATAGTTTTGGCAAGGAGCTGGTCCTTCTGGGGGTGGGATGGACCTTGAGACTTTTAGTTCGTTGTTTATAAAATTGTAGAAAGCGCAAGTAGAATTGGTGCATAGGTTTTCTTCTTGTTTAATGTGATAATTGGTGCATTCAGTTTTTATCTGGTGGCATTAATTTTTGTATCGGCTTTTGAAGTTGGCAACATGACCAGATTTGTTTTTCCACCAAAGTGATTTTTTTTTGGATTGAAGCTTCCTTATTGTTATGGGTAATTTGTTTTTTTCTGGTTTTGGGAGTTGTTAATGGTACATATAGTTTGATGACTCTTTTGACTTCAAGTAAAAAAATGTTGTAATGGTCTTCTACAGTATTGCATCCAGAGAATAGAAATTGCCAATCAAGGGATGAGAGATCATTGTTTATAAGTTCATAGTTGCCTTTTTTGAAGTGATAATTGGGGATTCCGTCATTGTGATTATTTTTGTGTGGACGTATGTTGAGACAAAAGTCAATCATGTTGTGGTCACTGTTGGAAAAGAGTTCTTTAATTTTTATTCCGTAAATTGAATTCAAACTATTGCAGAAGATGAGATTGAGGCAATTGTTAAGTCTAGTGTTGTTGGTTACTAGTTGTTCTAGTCCCAGATTTGTTACTGCATTGTAGAAGGTTGCATGTGTGGGTTCAGTTGTACATACGTTAAGGGTCCAGTTAATATGAGGTAGATTGAAGTCACCAAGAAAGATAAAAGCATGTGGGCAGGATGCTGCCCATGTTCGTAGTGTGTTTAGCTTGTTTGCATGTTTGATGTCATAATCAGGGGCTCTGTAACATAGTAAGAACTGAAAAGTGATGTTTAAGGACAGTTCACAGATGATAGTCTCAGGAATAGCAAGCTCCTGGGTAACTTGGATGTTTTTTAGATGTAGGGACTTTTTATAAAACATAGCAACACCACCTCCTCTACGGATTTCATGATCTGATTGGTAAACATGATAGTCTCTTACTGTGTTAATGGAGTCAGGGAGAGATGTGTTGAGCCATGTTTCACAGACAAATATAATGTTGAATATAGCCATATTTAGTAAGAGGAGAAATTCAGGTAGTTTATTTACAAGGCTTCTTGCATTGAGTAGCTTGCATTTAAGGCCAGTTGTGGTTGGAATAGAGGTAGCTAGGGGGCGTGCATGCCTAGGTTTGAGTGATTGAGTGACTGGTTGTCCACTAAGACTTCAAGATCCCCAGTTACTGCTATTAAGCCTGGTTTCATCTAGTCTGTATGTGTACTTTTGGTTTTTCTTGCCTAAGTGTAGGACTTTACTTTTCTCTACATTGAATTTCATTTTGTTAGACAGGCCCCAGTGTTCAAGTCTGTCAAGTTCCATCTGGATCTTGAACTTATTTTCTAGGTTGTTAGCTATTCCTGCCAGCTTAGTATCATCTGCAAGTTTGGTAAATTCCCCTTCTATTCCCTCATCTAAGTCATTTATGAAGATATTGAAGAGTACTGGGCCTAAGATGGAACCTTGACACCCCACTGTTTACTTCCCTCCATGTAGACTTAGATCCATTAAGGACTAGTTGTTGAGTACAGGTTTTCAGCCAGTTGTGAATCCATCTGGAGGTGATGCTATCTATCCCACTTTTTTCTACCTTACCAAGAAGTATGTTGTGGGCTACTTTATCGAATGGCTTACTGAAGTCTAAATGTATTATGCCCACAGTATTTAGCTGGTCTACTAATTTAGCCACGATGTTGAAAAATGAAATAAGATTGGTTTGGCAGGATCTGTTTTTAACAAACCTGTGCTGACTGCTATTTATTACTTTACTTATTTCTGGATGTTGGCAGATCTGTTTTTTAAATTATCTTTTCCAGTAATTTCTCAGGGTGGTTTCCTGGGTCTGTTTTTTTTCCTCTCCTTTTTTGAAGATGGAACCACATCAGCTCTTTTCCAGTCATCTGGTAGTTCCCTGGTGCTTCAGGATTTTTGAAAGATGTGGTGTAGTGGTTCTGCCAACTCCTTTAGAACTCTGGGATGTAATCTGTCAGTTCCCAATGATTTGTGTTCATTGAGATCAGACAGGTGTTCTCTTACTATTTTTTTGCTTATTTTAACTTTTATTTCTAGTCTGTCTTTTACAGCTATGTTTTTGGTAGGTTGGTCTATAGTTTCTTTTTGCATGAAGACCTAGGCAAATAATTAGTTAAGCAGCTCTGCTTTCTCTCTGTTGCCTGTTACTTCCTTGCTGTCTTCTCTTTAGTGGACAGATAGAAGCGTCTGGTGGCGAGGTGTGACTGCCCATGGGGCACTCCTAATGGCTGATAGAAGCGACCTGGTGGTGAGATGAGTCTGCCCGCGGGCCACTCCTAACGGCCGTTAGAAGCAGCCTGGTGGTGAGGCGTGGCTGCCTGTGGGGCACCCCTGCCCTTCCCCCCCCCCCATTTCTCTTCACCTTGTGTTGTTCAAGCAATGTTAGAAATGGTGGGGAACGCATGCTTTAAATAGGCCCAACTTTGGGGGGCAGGACTTAATTTCACCTGCATGCATATAAAACAGTGCTGTGCCTTCCTATGCGGGGGGGCGTATTGTTGGAGAAACACGGTAGTATCCAGAACTTAGTGTTCCCACTTCCCTAGGGGCGCCCCAGAAAATGCCATTTGCTTTACAACTACTGATTCTTTGAAAGCTCAGCTGGTTTGAAAGAAGTGCATTACATTTCTGCATGTAGTATTGTTTTTAATCAGCCACAACATTAAAGTCCTTCAATTTACCAAAATATATGCACTGCAATGAAATTATGCCCTGTAAAGCCCAATTCACTTCCTTAAATATCTCATCTACCATTTGAGCTAAATATTTTTTTAAAAAATACTTTAAAAAATAATAATCAATTATTAAAAGTAAAAATTGTGGTATTGTTTGAATATAGTTCTCAGTGAATCAGACTGGAAATTGGAAAAAAGAAACCAATTAACGAGTAAAAAGCATTGCTTTTGATAGTTGTATAGCACTAGAATTGCTCAAATATAACAGCATTAGCCCATTAGGTATACATGTTACATTCTCAAACCTGAGAAATTTATATAAAGAATTATATTGGATCTCGATACAGATTGAGGCTTAACTCTGTAGGCTGAAAGTAAAAATGGGATTAATGTATATCAGCATGTCATTGTAAAATAATGCAATGTATATAATTTAAAATTTAATTAGTTTATTTGCAGAGTATGTAAGTATATGCATGGAATCACAAAGCTGGGGTCAGATCCCTGTATCACTTGCCCCAGTCTTAATAGAAGTTAAAAAATAAGGGAAATAAAATTGTATAAAAATGAAACAGCTCAGAAGGAAAATCATTTAACCCAGCCAAATTATGCACAATAGTGATCATCCTGGCTACGTATATCTTAAACATAGCTGAAAGACGTAAAGGCGAGCCTCCCACAGCCATCTACCCACTCTGTCATATCATATCTTTGGCTTGCCTGCAGCCTGCGTATCACATCTGGATTGCCTGCCTTGGTCTGCTGCTGGTACTGCGGCGTAAAGATGAGCTTCCTGCAGCCGCCTGTCTGCTCTGGCCCACTGACTCTCGGCTTTCCTATAGCTTGTGAAGCATGTCCGGGTCGCCTGTCTTCTCCCCATATCTCTGTCCGCTGCTTGGACAGGTAATCAACTCACATTCACTGTGCAGGCTGCAGCTGATGCCAGACAATGTTGGCCCCCGCACCCTTGCCGCCTCCGGTGCTGCCCATAACTACCCACACCGCCGGCTGATGACGATGTTAGTGGGCTTATTTGGGGGGGTAGGGCTTATATTAGGAGCATATTAAAAATCAGGTTAGGGCTTATTTTCTGGTTAGTCTTTCATATATCACTACATATTTACATTGATATATTTATCACTGTAGCCTATTGTGTAATGATAATATTTGGTCGTTTTCTTTCAGAAATAGGGGTGAAGTTTAAGAAATCCTTTTGGTTCAGTAACTCTTCAAATAAGTGCTATGGGTTTCTATTTTCCTGCAGTGGATAGAATTAAAGAACAGCTTATTTTACCCTTAGTTTTCTTTGAATCTTATCAATTTGAAAACTGTACTTACAGCTAGCTCTGTGTTTTTGTTTAATGATGTCAGCAGTTTGAAAACTCTAGTTGGAGGGCATTGAAATGTTATTTGGGACAGCAAATTTATTTATTTCTGTGCCTCCTACCGCTATCATAAAAATAGCTTTTGAGAGCAATACAGAAATTGAATAGCTTTCAGAAAAAAACATTTTATCTGGTTTTAGACTGATTTGGAGATAACGTGTGAATGAAATAAGAAGAACAAAATGCTTTGAGCTTCTCAAGGGCATTTGATGAATCTAATTTTAATTTAAAGGGACTAATAGATTATTGATCTAACTAGGAACACTCTCCTGCAATCTATTCTCAGAACACTTTGTGCCTATCTTACATAGCAACAAAAATTACTGTAGAGAATATTGTACTCCTACCTTTCTTTCATAAGGAAGTGTAATTGTAAAGCTTGGAGTTGGAGTTAGATATTTATATTTGAATTGGCTTGTTGATTGATAAATATGACCTTTTGTTGAAGCATGTGCTTCGTAATTTTCCTGTTCTCCCACCAATAAATATTATTTACTAAAAGCTAAAATAGTATCTTTGTATCTCCACAATAATAAGAATGGATTGTAACTATTTTTATAAGTAATTCAATTTCATATTGGGGTTTTCTTATTCACTACAAACAGAGCTGTCTAAACTTAATTGCTTTATTTAGTAATTTCTATATTACCAAGAATAAATATTGGAAGTTTTAGAATACATGCATCTACAGACAAATATCCAAAAATTCCTAACCCTAACCCTACAAAAAATGGAAGTGGTGTTTCCTATCATTTTGAGACAGGAAGCAAATGAAAATCATAACATAAGCTCTACAGTAGTTTTTTTTCTTTCTCCATCTGTGTCTAAGATAACAACAACCCATTACCCAACTTTCCCCAAAACACAGAAAAGTGAGAAATTCCAGCCATGCCATATATATAGTTCATTATACCCCTCCTTAGGTACAATTTTTTAAATATTTTCATTCACTTGCATCTTTTCCCTACCCATTCAGGTTCTCATAATATTAAATTTGTACATAATTGTTATTATCTTTACTGTGGGGAACAAAAAACTCTGATGCATTTCACAATTTAAAGAGTTAAAATTTTTGAAGAATAGAAATATGGGGTTAAGAAACATGGAAGATATTCCATATAATATATCTGAATCAGTAAGCTGTTTTTTTCTAGAAGAGTATTTTGCGCTTTTATTATCATGTCCTCCTTTCCTCCACTAATTCAAAGGCTGTCTCATTTCCCAATGTGCCAGAGAGAACTAGAAACTTTTGCCTAAGGATGTTTTATTTCATGCTTGAGTTTTACATCAATTTGTGATTATATCAATGTATAATGCAGAGATAAAATATGCTACAAGATATACCTAGTTCTCTTTCATATTTGCACGATACCTATTTGGCAAAATAAGTTTAAATGTTGCTTTTATTATGAAGTAGAAATAAAAAATAACCAGATAAAAATAGATGCTTTATATCTATAATAAATTAAGAGCTATAATAAATTAAAAGAGCTATAAAATCTACTAGAATATATATTGTGAAATATAGCTTAATTTTCCGCATTACATAGGATAGGCATATGATAGGATATGACATGCCCAAATATAAACAATATCATGCGATTAACATATTTAGATATTTGTACCTGTGTTTTAGAACTTGTGCTTTTCTGTAACATTATCTTTGAATTAATTGAGCTGTTTTTGCTAGAATAAATAATTATTAATGAAAAGGTTTTTCTATCTGTTTTGATAGGTTTTTAAAAAATGGTCTATTTACATGTTTTTCCTTTAAATTGCAGGAAAAGAAGTCCCAGAGGAGGAGATTACTTAGGGAAGACAGCTAAAATACATGGCTGACTTAATTATTTATGATTATTGAAGGCATTCTGTTTTCATATTTCTGTTCTGGAGTGGGTGAAAAATATCTGAATATTCTAATGTATGGTGCCTCTCTGAGTCTTTAACTTCTTAAGACAGATCATTCATTGGTATGGGGTGAAGAATGATCAATATGCCTATGATATCAAGTTTTACATCCCTATACTGGGTTGAATAGGAAATGCTGTGGAGGTTTTGATGTCATACCTGAAATTGTGAGGGACTGGATCGAATAAACAGGCTTAAAATGAATCCCAATGGGATAAAATAGGTGGTCATGGAACATCATTTCAGGATGTTCATCTTTAGTTCTTACTGGGATTTCACAACAACTGAAAGAGCATGTAGGCAATTTGGAATTCTCCCAGACTTCTCTTTGATCACTAGGTAGAAGCTGTAGTAGTAAGGAAATCTTTACTCAGTTTCAGATATTGCATGGGTTTTAGTTTCACCTACACTTGTAATTCATGCTTTCGTTTATTATTTGATTTGTTGCAATTCATTTTAGATGGTACTGCTGCCCTGAAACTATTTGGAAGTTGCAGCTGACTCAACATTCTCTCAGGAAGGACTTATTTACTAAAGTACCATCATTTGTTTGTTTTTTAATGCTGCCAGTTGGCTTCTGGTAGCAGTTCAAAGTATTGGTACCAAATAGTTGTTAGTCAAAAAAAAAATCCATTAGGCTTGGATCTTTATTAGCTTCAAGCACCTCTGATCTAGGTAGAATCAATCCATATTATGATCTGCTGTGGCTGTGAGGGTATGCTGGGGATTTCCCTCTTACTTTTCTATTCTTAGATTCATTGCTTTCAGCATCCTGCCTGAAGATCAGGTTGTCCCATTTCTTGGACCATTTTTCAAGAGAGAGAGAGAGAGAGAGGGAGGGAGGGAGGCAGGCAGGCAGGGAGTGGGAGGAAGAGGGAGAGAGAGAGAGAGGGTGGGAGGGAGAGAGGGAGGGAGGGAGAGAGGGAAAGAGAGAATAATAATAACAATAATAATAAATAAAATGGGAAATTAGGGAAAGAAAAAAGAAAGGGGAAAAAGGGGAAAATACAAGAGAAAATAAAAAAGGTGTGAACTTCCGACTCTCTTAGCACAGTACAAGATAAAACCACTCCAGCCTCAACGTTTCGCTTTTACACATTATTATATAACTAGCCATTTCTATAATGACAAATCTATCTCACCCGCAAAACCAAAGTTAAAAGTTTTTTTTTTCATTTCACAAAAATCAGGAATGATATGTAAATGAAAAACTTACTTAAATATATTCTCCTCTTTAAATAAATAATCAATTTAACCATTTCTGCTTTATCTTCCTTGGTGTGGAAATAATATATATTTATATTTGCACCTAATAATCTTTGTAAACTATTACCATTTATACTAAGAAGGTTCACTATATTTTTTTCAGATTCTTTGACCTTACAGGGAAAGATACTTCCCCCCCAATCCTTTTTAAGGATGGGGGAAACTTTTCTTTAAAGGTATTTCAAAACTTTCTACTATATCTTTTTCTTTTAATTTCTTTACACACATGCTTTAAAATTCAGTATTAAATTTAAATCCCTTGCTCCAAATTATCCTCATAGAATACTTTTTTCTTTTGTACTTTTTTCTTTCTTTTAAAACTCTAAAATAAACTTTAAACTAATACATCATTTTAACTTTCTCTTAACACAGATACTATCTCAAATACATTTTCAACAACATTTTGCATATTTTAGGGATTACTTTGGCACTAATAAAAAGTTACATTTTCAAATTTTAGATTAAGACTTTCTTTCCTTTACAAATATCGAGCAGATTAAAAATCCATCCTAATTCCAGTTAACTCTTCCAGTTTGTCTTCATGGAGTAAAATCTTTTTCTTCTCTGGAAAGTTTATCAAGTAGTTAGAAGCTTCCCTTTTTCTCAAGGGATTTCTGAACCTTGTTAATGTCCTTAAAGAAAAAGTTTCAAATTTGTCTTTTTAAAAGTTGCAAATTTTCTTGGCATTCTTCTTTCAATTGTGTTGAGAAATTTATATTTAAACCATCATTATAATAATTGGTGTCAGGTTTGTATTCCAAAGTTGCAATTCACTCCTCTGCATTTTCAGCTACTTGTGAAAATGGCTGAGTAGTTTGGTAATTTTCTACACATGTTTGCATCTCTGCAGTAGTTTGAGAACTTTTTTTTTAAATCATCCTTGGAGCACAGATGATCTACAAACTGGTGGATTTTATTTAGAAAATTTTCAAATACCTCTCTAATAATTTGTTCCTCCATCTTGACTCCCTTTTTGGTAAAAGAGATTTTTTTTATTAAGTCACTTAAAAATTTCTAGCCGTTCAGAAATCATAAAAATCAGAAAGTTTTAGCCACCCACAAGACCAAGCTACAAATTACTACAAATAATAAACTGTGACAAGCTCATAGTTAAAGACCATCTCTTTAACTTAGTAAAGATTGATAGTCCATGGGGACTTCCGGTTTGCAGGGCTTCGGCAGCAGGCAGGAATCCACGATCGTGCGCGGTTTCTGCCTGGGCTCGCCACTGGACTGCCCCGAGCCAGCTGGCTTCGGGGCTAAGCCACCCTGTAGAGGTGGTGAAGAGGGGGGAGATCACCAGCAGGGTCGAGGAGAGCCGCATCTCCTTCTCAGCTGGCCAAACTCCCTTTCCCGAAGGCAGTAAGAGCAGTGGTCAGAAATGGCCACCTCAAAGAAGCACTCAACCGGATAAGAAAGTGCAGGAGGAAGATAAGAAGTGAAAGTTTTGGCTGACCGGGATAAAAAGCAACAACTAAGGTATCCTGGAATTTAAATTTTATAAAAGATACATCGCTCCCAAAGAAGAGTCGGAAGCAGCGAAAGAAAGTGAAAGGGAAGGGGTTTTTTTTTCTTCACTTTCCTTCCTCACATTGACAATGAAGAGAGCTGAATGAGAAATCAGAAAAATCCGCTTTGGCACCAATAGGTAATTAAGCTGAAAATATAATTAATGCTAAAGGGACAATAAAGATTTCTGGACACTTAAAAATCCTTTTTTTTGCTATAAGTGGGAAGGGAGAGGAAAAGAATAAGGGCAGGATTTGGAAGGAGGAGACTGCCTGGAATTCAAAAGAATCTAAAGTTAAATCTCAACAAGACTTCTAAAAGATACATTTTAACTGGAACTTTGTAACTAAATAGTAACCCCAGGAAAAGAAAGTGAAAAAAGAAGAAAGTGTAAAAAGAAACAGCTTGTGTGTATTTGGATTGCTTGATGACTTTGGGATTTCTGGAAATTATATTTGAATGACTAAAAACAATTGGGTGGTTGTTTAAAAAATTCTACAATGGCATCACTTCTGGATGAACTGAAAATGGAATTTAAAAAATATAAAGAAGAGACACAAGAAGGGAAGGGCTCTTTTGGCTCCTTTTTTCAATTCTTAGAAATGGCGATCTGCGTCTACAAGAAACAACAAGAAGAGACTGTGCAACAAGAAGATTGGGACAAAGAAGAAGCCATCTTTAATGAACAAGTAACTCTGGGGAAGAAAGGGGAAAGGGGGGAAAGAGAATGGAGAAGTTAAGACTTAAAAAAACAGCCAAAAAAGGGAAAAATAAGGTGAAAAGTGGATATAACGTTGGAAAGCAACAGAAAAGGGGAATACAGAAGAGGGAAATGGAGGTAGAGACACGGGGGTAAAAAGGGGAGAGAGAAGAAGAAAGGGAAGAAGGAAGGGAAGAGAAGCTATAAAGATTTGGAGCAAGATGTAAAGAAACGACTTATTCAGAGATAATAGGTGAAAATTTAACTGAAAAGGGGATTCTGTAAAGGTACATAAGATTGCATTGTTATATTTGTAATAGAAATAATGTTCGAAAATTGGAAACAACATATGATTAATAAGTGGGATAAAATAGTGTAATTTAGTGAAACTTTTGTGAACAAAATAAATAAAATAAAATAAATGAGAGAATTGAATTAGGAAGGAATGGGAACTTTTTAATTACTCAATGTTTTATAAAATATAAGTGAAATGGGGGGGAATTAACTATGGAAAGTTTATAAGTGTTCCCATAGAAGTATGATACTTATTTGAAAAGTAATGTGTAAAATGTTAAGATTTAAATGAATATTAATATTAATGATAGAATTGAATTGGTATGGATTGTTGTTTTAATTATATTATATATTTATAATTTTTTTCTTTTCAAAAGACAGTGTGTAGTTTTAGAATGTACCAAGCAGAATCCGAACGGAAGTTATGTATTATATTACGTGTTATAAATTTAGGGGAAAGAGATAAAGGCGTCATACTCCAATCAGCGATTACAGGAGAAATTTTGTTTAATGAGAAAAGATAGTAGACAGTTGAAACAGGACAGACAAAAAATATAAGTACAATGATTTGAATTGAGATGAAATAAATGAAATAAAATTAAGAAAGTTAAAAGAGGGGAGAAGCTATATAGAAAATGTAGAATAGTAATAAGATATGGAATGGAATATAAAAATGAGCATGAACTTGAATTTGTGTCTGTATGAAGAGATGTAACCAGGGATCCTGCTGCTTTCAAAAAAGATGTTTTATGCTTTTATGTTTTATGTTTTGTTTGTTTATGTTTGTTTTTAAAAATCAATAAAAAAAATTTTTTAAAAAAGATTGATAGTCCGTAAAGTTGATTAAGAAATGAAAGGCACAACTTACTGTCGATTTGAAAGTAAATTTCAAAATGGTTATTTCTTCAACAGTGAATAGATTGCAGCCTCTCCCCCAGCTTTCAGCACAGTTGCTTCTGAAGCTACTTGCAAACCTCAGCTGTATCAGAGGATCTTAAGGGGTAATTCTAGGACTCTCCCTAAACCAGGAGAGTCATATAAACTGAAGGAATGCCAGTTCCTTCCATTAGTAGTTGAAGAGGTACAGCCCAGGGAAAAACCAAAGGTGGGATTCTACTGGTTCAGCCCCATCCTATAGAACTGGTTGTTATGGTTCCTGGTAGTTCGGAGAACCAGTAAAACGGGCCCCTGGCTGGCCCCGCCCCTCTCCTCCCACTTATCTGCTCCCTACCCAGTCAGTCCTTATCGCACATGTGCAACAAGCTGACTACATTCTAACCCCGTCCGCCCCGCTCCTCCTTATCTTGGCCATGCACCATTGCTGCCTGCAGTCTGCCTTCGCCCACCTGCCAGTGCTGTCTGCCTTCCACCATGGTCTTTCTAGGTAAGTGAGGCTCTGCTAGCCCCAGTTGCCTACATGCTGCTGCCGCCACCAGCCCCAGTTGAGTTCCGACTCCTGGGACAGCCTAGGCTGCCACCACTACACTACTGCTGCCGCCACTGCCCTTGCCACCACCGCCGTCACAAATCCCGGTTGAGTCCTGACTCCGAGGCTGGCCTATGCCGCCACCACTGTGCTGCCGCCATCCTCAACACTTGCGGCCTAGATAGCTGTTCCCATCCCTATCTGGCTTGCTTAGCCACAGGGGCTGCCCATGTGGCCTAGTAAGGTTACCCCCCCACCCCACTTGCCTAGCTTGCTTAGCCACAGGGGCTGCCCATGGCTGTTGCGGCCTAACAAGGTTTCCCCCAACCATCTCCAGCCTCCAGCTTATCTGGCTCACTGGTGACAGGAAGGCGAGCTAGGGCTGACCCGTCACCGCTCAGGTTCCCACCAGCCTGCATCTTGCCTCCCCGCCTGGATTCTCCACAGCTGCTTGGCCTTGTCTGCTAGGGGTGGGGATGGGCGACCAGGGAGCCCCTTTACCTGCCACCCCTTCCCTCTGCCGCCTGCTGGCCTGCGCACTTTGGCTGAATGTGGGCTGCATTTTGTGGGAAAGTCAAGCCTTGCAAGAGCAGATCTTCCTTGGCGGCCCACACTCAGCTAAAACGTTAAGCTGGGCGAGAGAAGGGCGGCTGACAGAGAGGTAATGCAGGCAGACGTGTGCTTTCTGGTTGCCTCCTGCATCCTCTCTGGCAGACATGAGCCCCAGCAGCTGCGGAGAAACTGAGCAGGGGACGAGATGTGGCCTGCCCACCTGCTGGCCCCCACCCTTTGTCCGAGTGCAAACCTGCAAAAAGCAGTGCAGCCCTTGCCAGCCAGGACGAGGTAATGGTACTGTTGCAGCAAGAGGGGGCGGGCAGCACAGGCGGGCTGAAGCAGCGATGGAGATGGCCGGAAGGTGCAGGAGCGCTGTGCCACTTGCATTTGCACAGCACTCCTGCACTTTCCAGCTTGTCTCTCCTAGCCTGACCTCTTCCTTGATGGCTGCAGGCAGTAGGGACTGCCTAGGGCAAAAAACGTACCATCTGGTAGTGGTGGGAGGGGGTGGAGTGTGCAAGTCTGTGCTCACCATCCAGTTCTGAGATCCAGAATGGGGCGTCAGTGTTAATGTCAGTTTCCTCGTCCTTCTTGGTGATCTGCTCTGCTGCCCTATCCCATGGCCCCACCCATCTTTGCCCAGGGAAAGCCCAGGAAAAGTGAGCAGAAACATAGCTCTTGCTGGGGCGAAAGAGCTGAGATCGAGGAAGGCACAGACAATAGAAGACAGAAGCTGCCGCTTTGAAAAGCACCGCTTTCTGTTGCCTTGCCTTCCAATTTCTGCTCTTTTGTCCCAGCGAGAGCTATGTTTCTGCTCACTTTCTTTTCCTGGGTAAGGGGGGCAGCAGGGGGATTGGGCGTTGAGGTGGGATTGGGCGTTGAACACACACTAACCACTACCTCAACGCCCAATCCCACCACCACCCAGCACAGATAAACTCCGTGGCTAAAACACTAATTACCAGAACCAAACGCCTGGCAGACAAGACACACATTAAGACTGAACTATGCACCCTGACTAAGGTACTGACAGCCAACGGCTTCCACAAAAGCAAAATCACTGGGTTGATCCACAAAAACACACTGAGACATAATAGAGACCCAGAAGATGAACAGACCTGTGGAACAGCTGTCCTGCCCTACAAAAGAGGTACTACAGACAAAATTAGTAAGAAACTGACAGACATCACATCAAGACTGCCTTCAAAACAGACAGAAAAATAGCAGCCATCCTTAGAAACTCCAAAGATAAAATCGACCTGGAAAACCAAGGCATATACAAAGTCCCCTGTGCATCATGCCCGGCCACATACATTGGACAGACCAATAGAAGAATAAGTACCCGCCTGGATGAACACAAAAATGCAGTCAAAAAGCTGGAACACACTTCCTCACTAGTCCAACACATGGAAGCCACAGGTCACAGCATCAACTTCAATGGCACCAAAACCCTAGCCACTATAGAAAACCCCAGCCACAGAATCATCAGAGAAGCCATAGAGATTGAAAAAAGACCAGGAAGCATGAATAGAAGAGATGATTCCACCAGACTGTCAATCATTTGGGAGCCTGCACTCACAAACAAAAAAATCTCCACACCACAAGCCAGGCAGACACCTGGGCACAGACAGATCTGTGAGGGTGTGAGAAGATGAGACACAACCACGGACCAGAAGCCGCACTGCAGCTGCATCACTACCCGCTTCAAACCCCTCCAACCCATATATGAAGCGAACTGACGCCCACCATGAAGATCCGGCACGAACGCGAAGCCAAACAGCAGGATCACAGCTCACCAGCTCAAATCCCCCAGCAACTAAGGGCACAACCAAGCCCCCAACTGAACAGAACACACCCCCAGCCATTCAGAGCACAGCCAACCCCCCAGCCAATCAGAGCACAGCCAGGCCCCCAAACAATGAGAACACACCCCCACCCAATCAGAACACAGCCAAGCCCCCACCCAATCAAGTCACACCCCCCACTAGCAGTTAAAAGGAAGAAGCAGCTGCAAGCTCACATTACTCTGAGAAGCACAGAGCTGAAGACACAAGCCTGAAGATGATGAATGAGACTTCATCGAAATGTTGCCTAGATACTTCCAATTTTACGTGGGAGAAAACCCGAATAACCAAAGATCCACATACAAATACCCGCGAAACCTCAGAAAACAGATTATATATATATATATATATATATATATATATATATATATATATATATATATATGTATATGTATATGTATATGTATATGTATATGTATATGTATATATATATATATATATATATATATATATATATATATATATATATATATATATATATATATAATATTAAATTTAAATTTAATATAAACACATTTTTATATTAAATATATTATCATTTTTAAAAAATGCATATTAGTTTTCCTTGGGATTTAAAAGTATGAGTTTGGTGGTCCCTGAGGTCCAAAAGGTTGGTGACCCCTGCTCTAGGAGACCAGCTGAGAAGAACGTAAGTTAACAAGCAACGTTGGAAGCATGTGTTTGTGTGTGTATATGTGTGTGTGTGTGTGCTTCAAGTGGGTCTTTTAGCTTTAGAAGAAGGGAAGGAAGGAAGAAGGGAATGGCAGAGAGAGGTGGGAAGAGAGAGGGAGGGAGGGAGAAAGAGGGTGAGAAAGAGAAGGAAAGGTGGAAGAGAAAGGGGGGATACAGAGAAAAAGAGATGGGAGAAAGAGAAGGAAAGAAAGAAGGAAGGAAGAGCCACAAAAGAAAGAAAGGGGAAAGAAAGAAAAAGGGAGAGAAAGGAAGGAAGGAGGAATGGAAGGAAGGGACAGAAAGAGAAAGAAAGAGGGAGAGAGGAGAAAGTTAATGAGATATATGGGTGGAGAGATAAATACATGGAAGGAGGGAGAGAGAGAAAAAAGGAGAGGAAGGAAGGACATAAACCCTGGCTTCAGAAGACTCCTTGAAGTAGCACAGCAATCCAGGGCTGGCCTGCAAGGGATCTCGGAGGTCATCTAGTCCAACTCCCTGCTCCAGCAAGAGATCCTTACAGAATCAAAGAATAGCAGGGTTAGAAGGGTGTGTCTGTGTGTGAAAACTCCAAAAACAGGTCAAGTAGCTCTGGGGAGATCAGTCATAAATTAGAACACTTGCTAAGAAACTGGCCATTAAGCAAGGACCATTTGTATTTGGTTTGCCAGTCACATGGCCATGCCCACCCAGACACATGGTCACCAAGCCATGCCCATCCAGTCGCGTGACCACCAAGCCATGCCCACCTAGTCACATGCCTACCAAGCCACGCCCACAGAACCGGTTGTTACAAAATTTGAATCCCACCCCTGGGAAAACACTTCAGGGATCCCAACCTGGGTATGAATTCAGTTGGCCATCTTCACCGGAAGTCCCAATTTTATTCCAGATTATTTTAAATTCTCAATCTTGAGATTTCCCACTTGGAATTTCCTGTGCATTTGAAGTGTAATCCAAGTGTAACCCTGCATATACTGTTTTTTTCCCCAATATCACTATGATGAGATAGGTGCTTCTGCTTGCTGGCAATTGTATGCTTATTAGGCACATAAAAAATAATATGCAACTGAAAGATTTTGCTTATCTTGCTTAGGAGCTCAATGTGATAGATCACAAATGATAATTCTAGGAGGAAAAGGTTACTTAAAGATACTGGTAACTCTGTAATGTAGTTTCTGGCCAAGATAACCCAAACAATTTTTTTAAAATCATCAAAATGCCCCACCTACTGGTAGTTATATACATATTGCAGTACTATAAATATAAAACTAATATATTTTCTCTCCTCTTTTGAGATATTTCTTTGCAATGTTGTTAGGATTTTTTCTTACATTATAAGACTCTTTCCTAACTTCTGTATCTTACAGGAAGAGTTTGTTCTCCAGAGAAAATTTTCTCTTGTTCTTTCTGTAATGGACTTGTCAGAGCCTGGAAAGAACATCATAGATTTGCAAATACTATACTTTCTGAACATCTGCACATTCCTCCTTTATCTAGAATCCCTCCCCCTACTGCATGATCAGGTAGTAAGCAAAATGATCAAGAAATCCGCACCCTAACTAAGATAAATTAGTGTTAAGGTAAATATATCAGATCACTCAATTTCTGTAATCTAAACCCTTTTTTCCCTTTCAATGTATCTGCTTAATAAAACAAGAGAATTTAGTTTTTTTGATGGTAAGCAGCTGCTTGGAGTTGACACCATTTTATAGTTTTATAGGCTTTTCTTTCCAGTTAAACCAGAATGTTGTCTTGTGTCCCTCATATCCAATAGATCTGATAGGTTATTCATTCAGACATGAAAAGCAGAGAGGACAAGGAGACAGAAACAAACCATCAAGTTTATAGCCTTTCAGACTTCAGAATAGCCTCTGACTTCAGGATTGTTTCTGTGCTACCATATGATAAAAAATAGCCATTCAGAGTGGCTTCTATATGCACTATATTTTGTAATATCTGTATTCACTCCTCATTAGTATTGTTTTTAAAAGTGTTATATTCCTTTTCTATTTTAGCAGAGAAATTTTGGCAAATTAAGGTGGAGGAAAAGAATGGTATAAACAATTTATTATATTTAACTTTTGTATATGAAAATTTTTATTCACTCAGATTCTTTGCAGAATTGTGATTAAATGAAAATTGATGGCAGCCATTATGTGATAGACATTTAAAAAGAAAAAGGTTTGTTGCACCATCAGATAGGCCATTTTGATTGGGTTTTTTTATTACATTGTAGATATCGCTGAATGGATGGGATCAGTGAATTGTTTGTTGAAAAGTTTGAGGTAGTCTGGGATTATATTGATTGAATGATATTCTGTGTGTGTGTGTGTGTGTGTGTGTGTGTGGTTATAGTGCTATAAATGTCGGCATACATAAAAAAGGAAACACTTCAGGTGTTCTCTGAATTACACAAGACAAATTCCTTGTGTGTCCAATCACGCTTGGTCAATAAAGAATTATTATCTTTCTATTATGTGTATTTTGAAGACTTGGAAAAGGACAGGCAGTTAATGAAAGTTTTAACTTGTCTCTGCTATTAGCACTGTACCACATCAATGTCAATAGTTAAATGCACTAAAATTCTCTCTCTCTTTCTCTCTCTCTCTCTCTCTCTCTTTCTCTCTCTCTCTCTCTCTTTCTCTCTTTTTAGTAATTGAAACTCAGAGCACCAGTTCTGAGGAGCTTGTTCCCAGTCCACCTTCCCCGCTTCCTCCCCCTCGTGTTTACAAGCCCTGTTTTGTTTGTCAGGACAAATCGTCTGGATATCACTATGGTGTCAGTGCTTGTGAGGGGTGTAAGGTGAGTGTCCAAACATCTGAGTTAAATGTTGCTGTTTGTATTCCTTTCATGGTGACAGAAGCCTAATAATATGATATGTCAAAATACACAATCATACTGAGGCAATGGGAGGGATTCAAGACAGAGAAAAAAGTCCAGTCTATAATAGTGAAGCCATTTAATAGTAATATAACATATGGCTAAAAGGATGAGAATTCTAGATTAAATGAATACATCATATGCTATAGATATTATTTTAAGTACTTTGGGAATAGAGAGTGTGGTCTTACAGTAGTTGGGACACTATATATATGCCATGTATGACAACAAACAAAACTGTGACCATAGAGAAGTTTGTAAATAGATAGTGGAGAAGAGGAAAAAGACATTTGAAGCAGACAGACCTTCTGTATAGATAGATTCCTATAGAATATTTGATAGTTATATTTTTACTTTTTACCTTTAATGAATGATCAACTTTAAAGAATATATTCTGCACTGCTGAAATGCTTATTCTTCCTAATAATCAAATTTTGTATGGCTTTTCACTTTTCTTTAAGCGTTTAATATTGTACTTCCATCCTGCTTATTATGGTGAACCACTGACATAATTAGTTAAATTGTTGCAGATCTAGTGCTGTTGAAATTATATAGACTCAGAGGCTCCTTAGGTCCTTTATGTCTTTATTTTGTGCAATACACAGAATTTGGCAGGACACATGAATAAATCCACAACTTGAAGTATTGTGACAGCTGAAAAAGAATTACTTAAAGTATCACGGTGCAGCCAGAATGGTTTACTGGCTTAAAAAAAATACTTTGAATATTACATGTGAAGGAAACTGATATCAAAGAATTGTGCTTTTATTTTCTTCAAATGTTACCTTTATAATATTGCTTTTCACTTTATTAATAGTTTTTCAATCCTAAATTGCATCTGTGTGTAGGTCTATTTGGTTATATGTATATTGACCCACAGTTCTTCAAGTTGATTTTAGCATCCACATGGACTAAATTATTATATTTGTGAACTTTTTTAAAAGTAAAGTTCTGATACGGATTTTAAAATATCCAATTGTTTCATTTTATAGATACCTCCCCCAGGTGAATTAATCTTCTTTAAAAAAAATCCTTAATAATCAGCTACATAATATTAAGAAATAGGAAATATAATTCATTCTTTTTTCATGCAATATCCTTCAGGTATCTGGGGGCAATCTTGCAACAGTTTTCCTCAAAAGTTATTTTTACTACAGTATAATCACATTTATCCTGAGACATGTATGTACATACATATGTATATACCATCATGTTTTTATCACTTTGATTTCACAAACTTTACCCTAATTTTATAATAATTAATTCTTGGTTAATGATCTAGATTTTTAGCTCTACTTATCTTAGATGCTTAATACAGTAGTTGAATTATGTATGCATCCATTCTAAATATCCAGGAGGAGGGAGTGGTGGGGGAACTGCATGAGGAAAGGCTTCCCCAACAAGCCAGCATGCTTACCACACATGATTGGAAACGGATTCCCTCATGCCTCCCTCATGCAAGACTGCTCCCCTGCTGCCTCCTCTTGCTCTTCAGAGATCTGTCAGAAGTTGAACTTGGGGGAAATTGCTTCCTGCAAACTTTCTCCTCCATGCTTCGTCATGCAGCAGCATCGTCCTCCACCTCCTGCTTTTCTGGAGGGGGCACAAGATAGGGAAATGCCAATTATGTCTGGATTGGGAGAAGAATGTCTTCTTTGGCATGCTATGCACACATACATACACACTATTCCGAGCTTGGAGATTTTTATCCGTACCTTACAAATTGCCAATCATGCTTGGGCTTGGGGGAAAAGGAAATGTGTACTTGTGTGTGTGTGTGTGTGTGTGTGTGTGTACACATGTGCTTGCTGCTAGTACTTTGGGGACATGAGGGATTTGTGGGGCAGCAAATTGTCTCCATATTGAGTTAACCGGTGCAACTTGTTCCATCCTAATCCAGCTGTCCCAAGTCAGCCACATGCATCTAAACCCACCCATCTTCCAATAAAAGAGACCATATATGTAGATTTGGATGTTTTATTGAAAGAACAGGATGGGCGAATATAAAATAAGTGGCGTTGAGTTTGCTGGTTAATATGACAATGATAAATAATAAAGATTGGTATTTGGTTCTGGTCGCTAGAAGGGGACAGAAAACAACAGCAGTATATATACAAATTATATGCTTGGGGGCATGACAATACCGATGCCTGCACTTCAAGAGAACACTCTATTAAAGTATTGAAAACCATACAGCAATTGTAGGCCTCATTCGCGACAGTGAGTCTGCATATAGATGGAAGGTTGAACAATTGGCCGTATGGTGCAGCTGTAACAATCTAGAGCTGAACATGTTTAAAACTGTAGAGATGAGATTGGACTTCAGAAGGAGCCTTTCTATTTTATCACCTCTCACTACATTCAACAGCATAGTATCAGGAGTGGAGTTCAGCGAAACCCAAAAACTTGGGTTTTGCTGAATACCTGATTTTCACAGTGCTGTCTAATGTCTATATGTATTAACACATGTAGTATGGGTGTAGTATTTTTTTCCTTCTTTATTCTCCCCTCATATTGGTATTATTGTTGTTAATCTTTAATCTTCAATTTGATTCATAGTCTGGGACTGGTAAAATGTTATTATTCTTCTGTTGCACTAAGAAGTTCTGAACTGGAGACAAATTCCTTGTGTGTCTAATCAAACTTTGACCAGGAGTGGGATTCTACCAGTTCGGACTGGTTCTATAGAACCGGTTGTTATGATACTGCACAATTTGGAGAACCGGCAAATCATGCCCCTGGCTGGCCCCACCCCTCTCTGCCAGCCCCTCCCCTCCCCACCCAGTCATCTCGCTTGCATAACATTGCGCACATGCCCAAGTTGACTGCATTCTTTCCCACCCAGTCACTCCTTAAGGTATTTCTTTTTTTCCCCTCCCGACCATCAGCTATTCCTATGATCAGTGCCAGGAGCAAAAATGCGCATCCAGGAGGCTCTCCTGAGACGTAGGAGGCCCCAAAATGGAGCACCGGGGGTTGCTGCATGCCCCCATGCTCAGTTTTTTTTCCTTCCTGAGCCCCAAGAAGCTTCCTGGGAGAAAAAATGCCTCCAGGAGGCTTCCCTTAGGCCCAGAAGGGGATGTGCTGCAAAAAAGAAAAAAAAGAAGCCATGCCCACCCAGTCACGTGGCCACACCTACCTAGCCATACCCACAGAACTGGTTGTTAAGAAATTTGAATCCCACCCCTGACTTTGACCAAAGAAAGTCTTTTAAAAAATGACATAAACATAAAAATGTTCCTATGATTATGATGGATCTTACATTGAGGAAAGTTCTCAAAACCTCACTTTGCTTGTTTACCTCAACCAACCTATGTGTAATATGCACTCTTTATACTTGCACTTGTTTTGCTTTTTTATCTACACTTTTATCTACATACAATTTATGTATAGATAACATCACGGAAAAAAACAGATCCTTGGCTTTGATTTTTGCAGAGAATTCTATTAGCTTTTCTCCTTGTCAGCCTTGTTGTTTTATTGATATACACCTGTAATTACTTTTAAAACCTAGTCTAATGTTTATTGTTTGACTACATATAAGGTTACCATTGCTCTCTTACTCTTTATCACCAAATCCTTCTAAGCTGAACCACTTTACTAAAATAGTTTAGTTAGTTACCGCTCTTCTTGATTAACATAACTTTTAAATATTTGTTTTCTTCCCTATAACTTTTTCTAAGAGTCTTCATGTTGGAGAAAATTTCCTTCTTTTCCTTTAGCCTTTCTTAATCCCATATTTGCCAACCAACATTTTGCCAGCTGACCCCTATTATTCTTTGCAGTCTGATTTTTTGTATCTCAAGTCTTCAAGCTTGGATAATTTTAAATCATTGTAATTTTAATCATAATATGGTAATATTATTTATTTAAATATATAATAATATATTTACATATATTGCTTATATAAAGTTTATAACAGATTTTTCAGTTTGTTGGGAGAGATAAAAGCTATATTTCAGTTAGGACTCCCATCAGTACAGCAAGCTGGAAGAAGAGGAATTTTTGTGACTTGCTGTATACATTATATCAAACGCCACAATCTCAAATCTTTAATCTCTACCCACACTGACAATAAACAGGACCAGTTCAACTGGATCAACACAAAGCATGCCACTACCACCATGCTTATGAGTTCATCGAAGCCTGGCACTCCACAAGCAATTCCATCAACAGACACATTAACCTACAATCAGCCTACGAACTCCTCAGAATCCAAATGAACTACACAGCCAACCAGAAACAGCATCAGCCTTTAATCACCTCGTGCAATTTCCCCCTTCCACTCACAGACACCAGCAATTTACCTCCCAACAACCCTGACCTGAGGTAATCTCCTTAATCACAAGACCCATCACAAGACACACAGCTCGTCACAAGACCTGTCACAAGACCTTCATTTGACCACCCACACCTAAGCCCTTATAAACAGAACACTGACATCCCCTAAATTCCACTGAAGATGTTACCTAGGCTGGTAATGAAATGTTTGGAAACCAACCCACAAGCTCAGAGAACGCACCTTTACCCTCACATTACATAGTTTCATCTTATGCTGCTTATTAAAAGTGAAAATATCCCCATATGAGAAAACTGTTGTAATATCAATCTTGTTCACTGTCACAATGTTGCACATTAACAGTTAGGTCCTTAAAATCATTATTTATCAGATAGTATGCTTTTTAACAAAAAGACATCCTTTTTATAGAAAAGTTTGGAGCTCAACCAAGACCCAAAAGCTTTTTTTTTTTGCCGTGCTCTTGGCTCCCATGTGATGATTTTGTCTGAATCTACAATGTATCCAACATCTTTAGTGCTTTCCTTTCTCACTATTTACATTGCTTCTTTTTTCTTTGTTATTTTGATAAGCATTTATATCTTTTACATATTTTAATGGGTTATCAGCCTTTCAAATCAAAAGTCTTATTTCTCAAACATGGACAAACTTTGTATTCCTGCCTTAATGTTAGTCAACTCAACTCATTCAGCCATTTAATTTCAAACTGCAGAAATTAGAATTTTTGAAATTGATTGCATCTTTTCCTCCCTGGTTCTAGCTTTTCATTTTTATTTTTTTTTAACAAAATGCATTTCAAAGGGTTAGGGTTAAAAGATAGCAGTGTGCTGTTCATTCTTATGGTGCCACTGAAACCGGAGTTATATAATTTGTTCATATTAATTTTCCCACAACTAATTACCAGTTTAGCTTGGATAAATTTAGGCCAAAATAAGTCAAAATTAAATAATAATTTCGAGGTTGTGGTGTTACAAAGCATGTAAATAATCTGAAACTGGTCACATATATGAAGAAAGAAGTGCTGAGATTATAACACTAGAGCCATTATTTTTTTAGTTTATTTTTATTGTTGATGTTCTATTTTCAGAAATTTCATTATGTACTGTATTATTTACCACTGAGAACCTGTATTATATACCACTGAGAACCTGTATTATATACCACTGGGAACCAAGAGTTGAAGATTGGCTAAACAATATTATTTTATGGTGCACATTCTTTCTCCTATCAAAAGGAATGTTTGAATCACAATAATATTGGGATAAATATATATATATTTGCAGATTACTTTCTCTGGCCATGAAAAAGACTTAAAGTAGGACTGGGTACCATTTTCTGTCATTTCCTACTGCCAGATCAGCTTAGAAAAAGCCATAAGTTGCAATTCACAAGTCACTGTGATAGTGCAGGCTCCATTAGTTTTAATGGGGTTTATGACAGAACACACTTTGAGGATTGACACTGTTAACATAAATAGCTTTTCTCATGACCAGACGTGGCAAATTTGTTTGCACTTGAAATCCATCTTAAATAGCAACAAATCTAAGTGTTGGAAATGTATTTGGTGGCTTTCTTCTAAATCAGTGAAGCTGAATTATTTTATAAGTGGCCATAATTATATGTTTCAGCTTACTAAAAGTTTTGCCTTAAAAAGTTAAAGAGGAAGAAAATAAGAGATAAATGTAGCTGAATATGATTGTACTTTTTGTATCTGTCCTGTAACATTTAGATTACATATCTATCCTACTCTTTCAACAGAGAATTCAACCACATAAATTCCCATTTTGGGACTGATTAGAACATGACCTGAGGCAATAAATTATATTCTTTCTTCCTAGGTACATAACAGTTTCCCATCCTGGCATTCTCCAAATACATTGTAATCCAATTCTTTTAGCCAACGTTCCATACAAAGAATAGAATACCAAATGACTATTATGAATACTGAGAACCAGTTGTTCTACACCTGTGATGGTGAACCAATGCCACACATGCCAGGGTGGCATGCAGAACCCTCTCAGTGGCCAAGCACGCTGTTGCCAGCTGCTCTTCTGATTTCTGGCACACCATCCAGCTAGTCTTCGCAGGGGCTAGAGCACCAGAAAATGGCCTGAAAATCAGCCAAAAACAGACCATTTTGCAGGCTGTTTTAAGTTCTTTTCCAGGCTAGTTGGGGGCAAAAACAGCCTGAAAAACACCTTGAAAACACCCCAGAAAATGGCCCAAAACACACCATTTGGGGGGGCCATTTCCAGGCCATTTGGGGGGGCATTTCCAGGATATTGAGTGTTTTCAGGTTGTTTTTCTGGCTGTTTTCAGGCCATTTTTGATCTAAAAAAACAGGCTGAAAGCAGCCCGAAAAATGGCCTGCAAACACTCCCAAAACACCCTGAAATTGGCCCCAAAATGGCCTGAAAATGCCAAAAATGTCCCCCAAAACAGATCCCCAAATGGCCCCCAAAATGCCCAAAAAATACGCATGCACTGGCCAGCTGCACACACGTTCCAGTTTGGGTACTCGGTGCCGAAAAAGTTTAATGGTTAAGATACCAATTTAGAAAGCAGGAGCATGTGAATTCTAGTCTCCTCTTAGCCATGAAAGCTAGCTGGGTAACCTTGTATCAATCACTCTCTCAACCCAATTCATCTGATAGGGTTGTTGTGGAGAAAATAGAAGGTGGAAGATGTATTGGATGTGTTTGTTGCCATCAATTATTTATAAAAATAATAAAGGCAGAATATAAATAAATATACCACCTACCTACTACCAATTTATGGAGTGCTCTAAAAGCAACAAATTATTAGTTCGTTACAATTTGTTATTGCTGAATTTTTACTGGCAGTGTGTGAAAGGTAATTTCTGCCCAAGGGGGCACATTTATTTAGTTGGCATTTGATACTGTACTTCAGAGTAGAAACTACATGTCAAGACTGTCCAGCTTTTGTATTTGTTGTATTTATTTCATCTGATTTTACATGTTTAATGTCCTGCCATTCTTCCTGGGAAGGATTTCGTAATACTGTTTACCAAATAATGTATTGCCAATCTCCTTTCATGCCTTCTGCTTCAGAGTCATGTCCCCCATGCATTATTAAGCACGCAGAATGTGTGATTCTGTGTGTTTAATAATGTGGACAGAAAATTAAGCAGAACAATTCTGTAATTATTAGTTGGAAGTTGTTCCAGTTGAATTCAAAGAAATTTATTCCTATATGGAGTTGAAGTACATCAGTTAGAAGTTCAGTTCACAAAAATCTCTTTATTCAGTCTGAAAATCTTTTCTAGAAATTGCCTAAGAGAAAATAAAACTTTTAAATAAGGAAGTATGTGTTCATTAAATGTTTAATTGGTTCACTGGATATTTATGTAGAAATAAGTCTTTTCTCAGGGGCTTCCAGTATTCTTCTAATATGTTACAGGGCCTTTTGGGGGGAAGAAATCTATCTTGAACAGAAGATGAGCACTTCAATGGATACATGAAACTTTGTCTTTGTATCATTTGATTTTAGGTATCATTCAACCAAGACAGTATCTTCTCTTTACCTTTACATGATAGGAGATAGAGTAGGGTTGTGCATCATCTATTCTTTGCCTTTCTTATAAACGTCTTTGTATGCAAGTGGAATAGTTAATATCTAATCAGGATAGATTTTAAAGTGCTAGATATAGTACTCTAAACAGTTCTGAAAATTGTTTTCTCCTTCCCTTCTCTCTGTCTCTCTCTTGCTTTCTTTTACATATTGATTTGTATCCTGCCTTTATTATTTTTACAACTAACTTAAAATGGCAAACATATCCAACATACCTTCCACCTTCTATTTTCCTCACAACAGCAATCCTGTGAGGGCTGAGAGAAAGTGACTGGTCCAAAGTCACCCGGATGGCTTTCATGGCTAAGGCGGGACTAAAATTTACAGTCTCCTGCTTCTAGTCTGATGCCTACAACTTTTTCTCCTTGATAGTTAAGGGCGGAGGAAAACAAGGATTTTTCTTGAAGATTGTTTTTTGAACTTCACATAGTTATAGAAATTATGTCTGATAAAAGAAACTGTGCTTTCTCTACAGCTCTTTAAGGTAAGGAAGCCATTCTGAGATGCATAATTGACAACAAAGAAACAGTTAAGTTTCTTCACAAATATTTTAAAAAGAGTAATGCTCTTTCAAGTTCAGTTTGATTCCCTGCATCTATGTGGACAAACTCATGCAATTTTCTTACTACTGCAGAACACTAGAAAAGTGATTTGCCATTGCAAAGGATGTTCTTCTTCTCCTTTCTTGGTCATATAGCCCAGAATTTTCTAACTAAAAAGCAGCCAACAATGAGCCTGCTTAGCTTTTTCAAGATCAGCTTCCCAGTGTTATTATATATGTAACTTAGCAAGTATTAGCGCTGCTGAGCTTAGACTGAGCTTCATCTTCCTTGGCTTTTGTGTTTGACTGTTTTATCGGGGTAATCTAAATGGACCTTATCAAAGTACAGTTCTTTGAAAAAGAGTGCCTGAAGTATGTATATATTCTTTGTACTAACATTGTAAAAGAGCATATTATATGTCATTTGAATTAGCTTTCTTTTTGGGTAACTGCAGAGAAGTCAGTCTGGAAGCTTTTATATACAAAAGCTGATACTTACAGTTAATGAAAATTGGTTGAATGAGCTGTTCCCATAAAAGTTCTCAGCTAGCACTGGATCACTTTTTTGTTTCCAGTGCTTAACATAAACTAATTTGCAAGTTTAGTTTTCTCCTTGTAAATTTGTGCCTTTGTCAATAGGAGGCATGCATATAAGTAGGCAATGTTATGCATTTTCATGTTTTTAAAAGAACATACTATGCTAAGCTAAGGCTTTCTCCTTTTGAGAAAACAGTGGTTTATATGAGTAGATTTTTTTCTCCAGTTTTCAGCATTACCTATTTATTTAGCCACACATTTTGCTTTAAGGCTGAATATGATATGCTGGTATAGATGCCTCTCTTTTCATCATTGGATAACAAGGCAAGATTTTCCAAAACATTTATGTTGGTTTAAATGCCTTTGAATTTTCAGCAAAAAACCATTTGGTTTATTATCAAAAGGGATGTGATTATAATGACCTCCTTTATATCTAGATGGCATTCAAAAGTTCGTTGTGATGCTACTTGTTAAATCCTTTCAGATCTTCTTGAACAATCTATCTCTGAACTAAACTCTTTCATGTTTGACATAGTAATAGACAAGTATTACAAAAGTAAATAATAATAAGTTTTGTCTTTTTTCTCTTCTTTTGTTTCTTTTTTTTAGCATTGTGCTAGAGTAATATTGTCTAGATGGCATACTCTGGCTTTAAATAATGGACTTAGGAACTGTCTTTATTTGTTCTTGGGTACATGTGGTTTCACATACCATTCTCCACTTTCAATGGAACAGATAAGCTATCAACACAATTAAATGTGAAAAATAATCTATCTGCTTTGCCAATGGTGAACGCTCAGAGAACACGCGTTGATACAGTCAATTTTGAATTATTTATACTAGGTGTTTTTTGTCTTGCAAAAAACAATCTGTAAATGAGGATATCTAATGCAACATAACTAAGATGATACTCTATCCAACAACCTTTAAGAGAAATTATTGAGGAATGGGTTGGAGAAAGGAGAACAAATATTCTGTTCTAAAGAATTTTGAATTGTAGAGCTTTGGAAGAAAGGAGGAAAAGAAAACGTAACATGTATATAGATGTAACTGATGAAAGTATTTTTTTCCAGAAATGGGTTGCTCACATTTTTTATCTATTAACTAAATTAAAATAGAAATATTCAAATTTATTTTATAATTTGTTAATGCACCTGGAATTAGGCTCAGACAAAGCATTTCCACTGTTTATTCCTCTTCTACAAGCCTACTTTAGATGTCAAATAAAACACATGCTGTTTGGAATATACTGCCCTCTGAACATACAATATTTTGCCTGATGAGTAATATCTTTCCTGTTTATTTTGTCACTCTGATGCTTCTATCGCAGAGGGTTTATGTAGGTATTGAACAGCCATTAATATTAATGAATATTGTTCATATAAATTCCTTATGCCTCACAGGCATAATATGCTCTCTTATAACTCTTGTACTCAGTGCTAATAAATAGAGTGAAATGTGGGCAAATGAATTCTTGAAAAAATAACTTAGATAATTCATACCCTGCTGACTATTAATTTGAAGTCATTACATTATTGTTATTGTTATTAGAGATAATAAATTATGTATCATCTTAGGATATATATAGTTCTCTCAGAGGGAAATGCTAAATGTATAAAGACTGCTATTAAAAATCCTTTTCAAGAAAGATGTTCCTGATTTTAGCCTGTATTCTGTTAGTATTTGGTGGAAGTGTCTTGGATTGGGAAATTATGCATCCTTTATATCTGGGATTAAGATATCTTGTCTTGAATTACAGTTCCTAGTGGTCCCAGTCAGTATGAACAATTCTAGTTATAGCTAGCAACAGGAGACCATAAGTTCCAAAGTTGAGAAGTCTTCTGCCAAATGTAAGGATTTCAGCTGCATGCTTGCTTTGTAAAATTAGTATTGAAGTGGGACCACATTTCCAGGAAAATCTTTGTTTGTGAGATTATATGGGTGATTTCCTACCAGCTAATTTTCTGGCATGCTCTTTCTCCACAGCTGCCCTAATTCTTCTAGTGCACTCTCTTCTAGTAGCTTCAAAATACCTGTATTGTGATGGGCAACTTTTTTGGGTTGTAAAAAATATTTTATTTTGGGAAGATGCCAAGGCAGGGATGGGAAACAAGGTAAGCATGTACTAATACAATCCTGTTCTGGGCCTTCTCATGTTCTTTCTTCAGCAGTTGTAATAGGACCCTTGGGTTAAAAGGATCGCCTAGATCAGTAGTGTAACAGGACAACTGTCAAACAGGTGACCTATAAATGGAAGTCAAATGGGTAGAGTGTCCTTCCTCACATTGCAGGTTTTGTTTCTTTCATTCCATGGATAGATAGCTTTTTAAAAAATGCATTATTCTTTAATTATCCCATCATGAGAGTATCTGTATTAATTTGAATTCAGATAGCCCTTTGCACAACATGGAACTTCTCCTATCCATGTTATCATTAATACTTGCTAATTATCTGTCTTTGTTTGTTCTAGCTGCAGCATCCATAATGTTGGTATATCTGTTTCTGGAAGAACTTCCAACTTCTAGGAACTGTCTTGGAAGCCTATTTCCAAAAGCTGAAATTTGTCTGGTATTTTGCATTCAAATAGTGATGGTTATTCAGGATTAAATTCATAATTTTTGCATATCCTTTTCCATTCAGAAAACTAACTAATTTAAAACTGGCACCAAGTTCACTTAATGTATGTTGATATGTGTTTGTGTGTGTATATATATGGGTGTACATACACACACACACACACACACACACACATATATAATACCCGAACAAAGCTGAATACCATATATATAGATACTCACGAAAATTTAAGAATATATATATATATAAAAGCACAACTACTATGACGTGGGAAAATACCCGAGCAAAGCCGAATGTCATACATGTAAGTATGCGCGAAAACTTAAGAATATTTATTTATTTGTTTGTTTGTTTATTTATTTATTTATTTCGGGTATTTTCCCACGTCATTGTAGTTGTGCTTTTAAAGTTGTAGCAACGTTTTGGCCGAATCTCATCTGCCATCATCAGGCAGAATACAGAAGCCTATACAGAAGCCTGATGATGGCAGATGAGATTCTGCCGAAACGTTGCTACAACTTTAAAAGCACAACTATAATGACGTGGGAAATATATATGGTATTCAGCTTTGTTCGGGTATTTTCCCACGTCATTGTAGTGGTGCTTTTAAAGTTGTAGCAACATTTTGGCAGAATCTCATCTTCCAACTACAATGACGTGGGAAAATACCCGAACAAAGCTGAATGCCATACATGTAAATACCTGCGAAAACATAAGTGTGTGTGTGTGTGTGTATATTATATACACACACATACATACATATGTACACACACAGACACTGCTCAAAAAAATAAAGGGAACACTTAAACAACACAATGTAACTCCAAGTCAATCACACTTCTGTGAAATCAAACTGTCCACTTAGGTAGCAACACTGATTGACAATCAATTTCACATGCTGTTGTGCAAATGGAATAGACAACAGGTGGAAAGCATAGGCAGCTAGCAAGACATCCCCAATAAAGGAGTGGTTCTGTAGATGGTGACCACAGATCACTTCTCAGTTCCTATGCTTTCTGGCTGATGGTTTGGTCACTTTTGAATGCTGGCGGTGTTTTCACTCTAGTGGGAACATGAGACGGAGTGTACAACCCACACAAGTGGCTCAAGTAGTGCAGCTCATCCAGGATGGCACAGCAATGTGAGCTGTAGCAAGAAGGTTTGCTGTGTCTGTCAGCGTAGTGTCCAGAGCATGGAGGCGCTACCAGGAGACAGGCCAGTACACCAGGAGACATGGAGGAGGCCGTAGGAGGGCAACAAGCCAGCATCAGGACCGCTACCTGATGCAAGGAGAGACAGGAGGAGCACTACCAGAGCCCTGCAAAATTACCTTCAGTGAGCCACAAATGTGCATGTGGCTGTTCAAACGGTCAGATACAGACTCCATGAAGATGGTATGAGGACCCGACGTTCACAGGTGCGGGTTGCGCTTACAGCCCAACACCGTGCAGGATATTTGGCATTTGCCAGAGAACACCAAGATTGGCAAATTCACCACTGGCACCCTGTGCTCTTCACAGATGAAAGCAGGTTCACACTGAGCACATGTGACAGACGTGACAGGGTCTGGAGATGCTGTGGAGAACGTTCTGCTGCCTGCAACATCCTCCAGCATGACCACTTTGGAGTGGGTCAGTAATGGGGTGGGATGGCATTTCTTCAGGGGGCCGCACAGCCCTCCATGTGCTCGCCAGAGGTAGCCTGACTGCTATTAGGTTCCGAGATGAGATTCTCAGACCCCTTGTGAGACCATATGCTGGTGTGGTTGGCCCTGGGTTCCTCCTAATGTAAGACAATGCTAGACCTCATGTGGCTGGAGTGTGTCAGCAGTTCCTGAAAGATGAAGGCATTGATGCTATGGACTGGCCTGCCTGTTCCCCAGACCTGAATCCAATTGAGCACATCTGGGACATCCTGTCTCACTCCATCCACCAACGCCATGTTGCACCACAGACTGTCCAGGAGTTGGGGGATGCTTTAGTCCAGGTGTGGGAGGAGATCCCTCCCATCCGCCACCTCATCAGGAGCATGCCCAGGCATTGTAGGGAGGTCATACAGGCACATGGAGGCCACGCTACTGAGCCTCATTTTGACTTGTTTTAAGGATATTACATCAAAGTTGGATCAGCCTGTAATGTTTTTTCCCACTTTAATTTTGAGTGTAACTCCAAATCCAGACCTTCATGGGTTGCTAAATTTGATTTCCGTTGATAATTTTTGTGTGATTTTGTTGTCAGCACATTCAACTACGTAATGAACAAAGTATTTAATAAGAATATTTTGTTCATTCAGATCTAGGATGTCTTATTTTTGTGTTCCCTTTATTTTTTTGAACTCTGTGTGTGTGTGTGTGTGTGTGTGTGTGTGTGTGTGTTATGTTTTTGCAGGTATTTAAATGTATGGTGTTTAGCTTTCTTCGGGTATTTTCCCACGTCTTAATATTTGTGCTTTTATTATGCCTAAGGATGGCAGATGAGATTCTGCCGAAACATCACTATAATAAAAGCACAAATATTAAGATGTGGGAAAATACCTGAAGAAACCTATATATATGTGTGTGTATGTATGTATGTATGTATGTATGTATGTACACACACATACACACATACACATACATACACAAATACACATACACAAGTTCACTTAAAGGTTGAGATATACATACATAGAGAGTTGTGTGTGTGTGTGTGTAATGTGATGAAGTATTTTTTTTCTAATTTCACTGATGCATAGTGGCAGGTTAAAAATATATTGTGGTTTCACTATAGCTGCATATTAAGTCCTATGAATCCAGAATGAAGGATTGGATGTATTTAACCTTCAGAAAATACTATTATGGAAAGTATGATAGCATCTTCAACTAACTATGTGACAGATTCTATCTTAACACGGAGATAAGTACAGTTTGAAGTTTGAACTGATAAGTAGGTAAGGTAAGGTAAGGTAAGGGGTTCCTTCCTTGAATATATGCAAGTAGATGACTGGTGATATTTTAATTTGATTCCTCCAATGAGCAGAGAAATGTATCAAAACTGTGATTTTATGTATAAATGTGTTCATTAATTAATTATTAAAAATAATTAATTAATTTTATTAATGTTCACTGCATTAAGGATACTCTTACTGTTTGGATGACAAAAATACTTATTTGATGCAGGGTTGGCTTTTTTAAAGAAAAGGCAGTCAAGGAAATCCATTTTTTAAAATGCATTTGTCAGATTTATCTAATATTTTATTCAAATACTCAAGTGATACATGCTTATTCTCCACTATGAGATTCCTTGAACTGAAAAAGAATGTCTGGCCTCAACTCACATTTCCACATTTGTAGTCTTTTACATGGATCTTAGTCCAGTCCAACAATTTAAATACTATTCAAGTATTTTACTAAATCCTAGCCATTGTAGCATTACTTCCTTATCATACTATTCATTGCATACAATGTGCGGAAAAAGATGGAGAAGTAATGTATACAACACATTGGGGAAATTAAACCAGTCTACTGCACACCAGTGGTTGTATTTTAAGATGCAGTGATAAGTTGTTAATGTTTCATAAACTTACTGAAGTTACTTTGTCTTTTCTTCTTCCCCTCCCCCATTTTTCTTTTGGGAATTTTTAAAAACTGTTATTAATATTTTGTTTTCTCTTTTTTAAAATGCATTTTAAAATTAGGTTCTTGCATTAGTTTTAACTATTTAATATAATTCCTAATAACATTTATTGGAAAAAAAGAATAAAAACCAACACAGCATGTACATTCACCATGTTTCACTATATCTTTCTTTTTTTGGTTCTGCTGGGTCCATATATTGCTGGGTCTTCTCTACTTTTAACATTCTTACTTTTTCTCTTTTTGAGAATCTTATCAGTTCCAGTTATTCCAGTTCTCTTTTCTCTTGACCCTTCATTTGTACATCACTTATTATTATAAAGGGATAGCAAAAGTATGCCAGAAAATGTTTTGCTTTGTTTCATTCAATCTTTCCTCCTCCAGGTTGATACAAGACAATTCCTAAACATTATCCTTTGTTATCCTTTAATAAATCGATTGATCGATTTATTTATTTATTTATTTATTTAAGCAATTATAAGATAACAGGTATTAGTATAAACATAGTTATGGATACATGAAATGGATACATATAAGAAAAAAAACAATAGGACAGGGACGATAGGCACATTGGTGCACTTATGCATGCTATTGTTCATTTTAAAAAAACAGTTTCCTATTGTTGAATGTTGAATATTTTTAAAGCTTGAATATTATCAAATTGCATCATGATGTGACACTTTCTATCACTTAACAGAACAATTGAAAGACAATAATAATTTTCATTTCACTCATTTTTCTTTTTTGCTTGATTGCAGGGCTTTTTCCGCAGGAGCATTCAAAAGAACATGGTTTATACATGTCACCGAGATAAGAACTGTGTTATTAATAAAGTCACTAGGAATCGCTGCCAATACTGCAGACTACAGAAGTGCTTTGAAGTGGGAATGTCCAAAGAATGTAAGTAGAAATGCTTTATCTTTCTGTTCAAATCATAATGACATTCATGGGAATCTAGCTACTTAATTGGAGTAATTGAGATCAAATGTTGGAGTGAAAACATCAAATGTCTCCTTTTTCATGAGGCTGTCATGTACTTTACATTTTGTTGGCAGTTTCTGCACAGAATTTAGGTAGCTTGAATTCTTGCAGCGCTTAGCATCTCTCATTGCAACTCAGTACTTTGTTACTTTGTAATATGCAATCTAGAGGAAAAATTATGTACATATTTAAAGATCCTAGAAAAGAAAGAGGTGAAAAAATTAGAGAACAGAGCACAATAAATGAAGCCATAAGAGATACAGTAGAAGCACATACACATGCAAAAAATCCAGAAGCTAAGTTCACTTATGAAATATGAATCTATTAATAGTAAAAATGGACTTGAAGCTTTAAGTGGCATCTCTTAGGTACAAACAAAATATGTGCAAATGAGAATAGGCAATAGTAAAAACTGTTAGCAAAAGAATGGAGAGTATAATCAGATTTAAAAATTAATACAGGAGAAATGGCCAACATGAGGAGAGTATTCATATAGTGCAGGAGGAGAGTATTCACATAATTACCTAAGTGGTCTTTGATGTTGTTGCAGGATAAGCAAATGTATCCAGTATATTTTTCCTCCTGAATTACAGTTACTTGATAGTTGCAGCAGTACAGAAAAACACATTGGTAACTGGATATTTCTTATAGGAAATGTAACGTTCCTGTTTCAATACAGTGGAATCAGAATACTCAATATGTCTGATTAAATTCTAAAGTATGTTGAAATAGGAAAAAAAAAACCTTTGTAACAATCAACACCCTAAAACAAAAGAAAAACTGTCGTGTGAGAACTGAGCCTGCTCAATGGCTTTGCAAGAATCCTGGAGTAAAGAGGATGGTAGAAAAGAACCATGAAGGAGATAGTGAGAATAGTTTGATTTAGTATTGTACTGTAGTAATATAGAGAAAGATATAGTTGCTAGGAAAATAATGGCATATAGTAAGAGATTGATAGCAAGGTGTCACATTTTGCTTTTTCTCTGTTTGTTTTATATATTTATCAAATAACTAATATTTGAAGAATTATGGATTTCAGAAAACCTTCCTATGCCTGACCTTCTCTACTGTTAGTGGGTCAGATAGTGAACATTAAGTAATTAATTGCATTTTAATTCCTCTTTTGATTGCCTATTCTTAAGCCTATATTTTTCTACACTGGAAAATAAGAAATAAGACTTCTAGGCAAACTGTGACTTAATCAGAAGACTCAATTAAATAGCCAATTTTCTTCAGTTACAATGGAATTTGTAAATTAATATTCAGTGCTTAGATGTGAAAGCAAAATGGATAACTGTTTTTTGTTTACAAGCATTAGCCACAAAAGGAATCTGAAAAGCAAGATTCCCTGAGTGAAATAAGATATTCTTGCACCTGTCACATGAAATGCTTATTAGAACAGGAATTTCTCATATAAACTAGCCATTCAGTTCTTAAGAGTATTGCAACAGAATTTTGAATTGTGGATGTTAATTGCATTGGTAATGACAAGAATTGGGATAAAAGTAATAATAATGTACGTAACACACTCTAAGTAACAGATAAGACTAACATAATATTGGTTATGAGAAGAAATACAACACAGGGCTATAAATGACATTACTATAACACTATGCATGTTTACCATGGAAAACGCTTCATTGAATACAGTTGAACTGTGATAATATACAACATTGTATTGTATTAGTTCTCTTGGATCTTCGGAATCAAGGCTTTTGGGGTTCACTCTCATATCCTAAGCTTTGCATTTCAGTAGCAAATTATCCATTTCAGAGAAAAAATGAGAAGGCAAACCACTAAGACTCAAAATATAAATCACATAAGGAGATAAGACTGCAATTGTCCAATCACATACCTGCTCTGGTGAAAATGCCCAGAATTTTCCCTTGAAAAATAAAAGCAAGCAGGCAGAATAGTATACATCTCCAATTTTTTTTAAAAAAAAACTTGCTAAAACATTTCAAAATGTAGGCTTACCCCAAAGGCCCTAAATGACTTCCAGGCCAGATGTTGCTTTTCTGCAGTTTGGATTAGATCCTTGCAACCTCACAATTGAATTAAAGAGTGGTGTGAACCAAGGCTTGCTGCAATTCATTCATGTAATGCTAAATATATCTGTTCTTGATTAATCACTACAATTGGGACTGACAAAAATTGTTAAAAAAGCAATCAATAAGTGAAACTTCATAATTTTACAGTCTTACTTCAGCATTCCTTTGCTTTACAGACATAAGTGTGAAAATGTTTCTTCATCAGTATCCTACCTGCAAATGGTTTATAAAAGAGGCAGTCATGCTTCAAAGACTACTTGTAGTATTATGCCTACATTGATCTCTACTTTCTCTTTAGAAGCATCTTTATTCCTTATTGAAAAGTTTAGGTTGGAAAATCACTAGTCTTATAATTGTTATGAGATAAAAGAATAATAAAAGAACAAGAACCCCGGAAACTTAAAAAAAGGGGGGAAGAAATTGTAGTAAGAGAATAAACAAATGCAGTATCCTGGGACTGTTGGGTGTTGATTGTGATAAAGATACAAAAGGATTAATAAGGGCAATAGAGACAAAAGGAGACTTTTGGCAAGGATCACAACAGAAGACTTTGAAATTTAATAACTCAACTGATTTTAAAAAATGGAAGAAATAAGCAAAGACTTTAAGTCGGAATTGTAAACTGTAACAGGAATGCTGAAAGAAAGAAGGGAATTATTGGACATACTGGCAAAAAAAATAATGGCGATGCAGTCTGTAGAAGAACAAAGAAATCTCAGAGGAGGAGTTAAAGGAAAAGGAAAGTAACTCAGATGAACATGGAAAACAAGAGATTGCCAAAGACATCAAAGGAACTAAAACTATGACATTGATGACAGAGTTAATAAATAAAAGAGAAAACACTCCCAGGATTAAACAAAAGAAGAAACTCTACAAGAAGAAACTTCAGAAAAGAGAACAGGAAAGAGTGAGGGAGAAGATGGGTGACTGGCAGATGAAAATAAAAAGGAAAGATCGGGAAAACTTAGAAAAGGAAAAGCTAGCCAAAACCAAGAGAAATGACAAGGCCGAGAGATTTGGAGATAAGAGTTAGATAGGATATAAAAGGTGGATGCCACATGGGAATGTATTTGGGTATTTTTTTTATTAGAAACTTAAAATGGGGAGATTTGAAATTCAAAATGTATTGGGAATTGCCCTAATAGTATTATATAACTATATATGAGAAAAGTGAAGATAAACTAAGAGATGTTAAGAGGGTTTTATTATTATTAATCATATATACATACATACATACATACATACATACATACATACATACATACATTCATAGATTTTCACGGGTACAGGTATGTAGGTCTAGGTGTGTTCGGGTCTTTTCCCGTGTAAGATTAAGAGTCTCTTGGCGACGTTTCAGCGAGGTCCCACTCACCATCTTCAGGCTGGTGCTTTCAGCTTCGTGCCAGTGCAAGCAGTGTGTGATCGGAGCTGCCTTCTCTCTATATTACTGGTGGTGGGGGCTGGTGTGCTGGGCTGGTTGGCTGTGCTGCCTCTTGATTGGTTGATGGAGTTGATGTTGGTATAATGGGCTGTGTGATGGCCTTGTGAGTTTTGTTGTGGAGATATCCTGGAACTTGTGCTGTAATCTCCTGGGTTTGTTATCTCCTGGGTTTGTAATCTCCATTTGTTTTGTAGTGATCTTTTTTCTATTAGCTTCTCATGTTTTAACAGCTTGGGTAATGGCTTGTGTGATGACCTTGTGAGACTTATTGCTGTGGTATCCTTGATCTTGTGCTGTGATATCCTGGGTCATTTACTGTGTTGCAACTTCTTGCGTTCTTGTGGTGTAATTTCCTGAGTTTTCTGATGTGATATCCTGAGCGGGTGGCTGTGATGTAGCATTCTGGGTTTTAGTCTGGCTTCAAGTTTGGGGTCTGGGTTTGTGTTCTTGGCGTGTGTCTTGTTTGGTTTTGGGGTCGGGAGGTGCGACAGCTGGCGAGGCAGCCGTGGTCTGTTTTATGGATGGTGGTTGTCCTTCGTTTATAGGATGGGCTTGGGCCTGGGTCTGATGAGGGAGATTGGCTGTGGTGTCCTGTGTTGTTTCGGGTCTGATGTTGGTTTTCGTGGCTGAGACTCGTTTGTTGGTGAGGGCTAGCTTCCAGATGTCTGGTAGGCGGGAGGTATCGTCCCGTCTATTCATGTTATGGGGGTGTTTCTCTATCTCGATGGCTTCCCTGATTATTCTCTTGCTGGAGTGTTCAGTGTTGGATATATTTGGTTCCTTCGAAATTAATTTCATGTCGTGTGGCTTTAAGGTGCTGGAAGATGGAGAAGTATTTTCTTCTCTTCTGACTGTGTTTTTGTGTTCTGCGATACGTGCATTTATTCTCCTGTTGGTTTGTCCAATGTATGTGGCTGGGCAATTGTTGCATGGTATTTCATAAACTCCTTGGTTTTCTAGCTGGATCTTGTCTTTGGGGTTTCTTAGGATGTTGGCTACTTTTTGGTCAGTGCCGAAGGCTTTCCTGATATTGTGTTTGTGCAGAATTTTGCTGATTTTGTCTGTGGTGCCTTTGATGTAGGGGAGGAGTGTGATACCGTTGTCTTGTTCTGTGTCTTGGTTTTTTGGGGGTATCTCTTTTCAGATTAGATTGGTGATAGTGTTTCTTTGGAATCCGTTGGAAATTAATACATTAGTGAGGGTGTGTAGTTCTGTTCTCAGGTAGTCTTTGTCAGCTAGATGTTTGGTTCTGAAGATGAGGGTCTTGGCTACGAAGTTGGTCTGTGCAGGGTAGTGATGAGATTGTGCATTTAGGTAGCAGTTGGTGTGTGTGTTTTCTCCGGTAGATGGGTGTCCTAGGGAGCCATTGGGTTTTTTGTAAATTAGGACGTCCAGGAAGGGAAGTTGGTTGTTGGTTTCTGTTTCCATGGTGAATTGTATTTTGGGGTGTAGGTTGTTAAGATGTGTGAGGAAGTTGTCCAGTTTTTCTTTCCCGTGTGGCCAAATTACAAAAGTGTCATCTACATATCTGAGCCAGAGTTTGGGTTTTTGTTTGGATTTGTCTAGAGCATCAGTTTCAAAGTGTTCCATGTATAGGTTAGCGATGACGGGTGAGAGGGGTGATCCCATGGGTGCTCCTTCTATTTGTTTGTATCTTTGTCCATTTGTTTTGGATGGCTATCAAGGCTTCTTTGATGGGTACTTGGGTGAAGAGGGATATGACATCGAAGCTCACACCAAACAACTCCAGCCCTACACAGAATCCATCACCTCACATGTACAAAACTCCTTCCACTTCATAGAAACAATAAAGAAACAAAACCTACAATCCAGCGACCTACTCGTGAGCTTCGATGTCATATCCCTCTTCACCCAAGTGCCTATCAAAGAAGCCTTGACAGCTATCCCAAACAAATACAACCCCCCCAAAACACATCCTAGATCTGACCAACCACTGCCTAACCAACACATACTTCATCCAAAATGGACAAAGATACAAAGCACAACTATAATGACGTGGGAAAATACCCGAACAAAGCTGAATACCGTATATACATAGATAGATAGATAGATAGATAGATAGATAGATAGATAGATATAGATATAGATATAGATATAGATATAGATATATAGATACGTATACGTATACATACATACATACATATATACAAACATATATATGTATATATGGCAGATGAGATTCTGCTGAAAACATATATATGTTTTCTTAAGTTTTTGCGGGTTCTTATATGTATGGTATTCAGCTTTGCTCGGGTACTTTCCCATGTCATTATAGTTGTGCTTTTAAAGTTGTAGCAACGTTTCGGCAGAATCTCATATGCCATCATCAGGCTTCTGTATTGTGTTCGTCTGTGAGTCAGACTTTCACAGCCTTTCTGTTTTAAATTTGGGGCTAGCCTACTGCTGTGCCAGAATGGTTTTTCTTCATCCTGATTGGTGTTTTTAATATCTTCTGTCTGTTTTGTAGCTTTTTTTGTCTTAATTGGCTGGCAACATTGTGTTTCCTGAATTGGAGGCTTTTAGTGCGGCTTGGCTCCGAGTAAATGGGTGGCTATCATTTATTAGGAAGCTAGGTTTCATCTGGGTGCCTGGTTGGGTTGTGTTTGAGCTGGAGGTATCAGGGGGGATCTGTTTGTGCCCAGGTGTTTGCCTGTCTTGTGGTGTGGAGATTTTTTTGTTTGTGAGTGCAGGCTTCCAAATAATTGACAGTCTGGTGGAATCATCTCTTCTATTCATGCTTTCAGGTCTTTTTTCAATCTCTATGGCTTCTCTGATAATTCTGTAGCTGGGGTTTTCTATAGTGGCTAGGATTTTGGTGCCATTGAAGTCGATTCTATGACCTGTTGCTTTCATGTGTTGAACTAGTGAGGAAGTATGTTCCAGCTTTTTTACTGCATTTTTGTGTTCATCCAGGCAGGTACTATTCTTCACGCAGCTTAGTCAAACCCAGTGGAAAAATTAATCATAGCGGACAACTAAAATAGCAACTCAAATGGCTGTTCAGAGGGCATAGAAAGAATAAGTGCCCAATTTGAGTAATGTGAAATTCTCTGTACTGGGTCTGTGGATGTCTTATAAAAAGGCAAAGCATATATATTCCTATGGCTAAATGCTGCTCTAGTATGAGGTTCTAGCATCTGATTTTAAAATAGTCATTAATATATAATATGCCTCCAAATAACTAGAGAGCTATTTAAAATTTCAGTTGTGTTAACAGTGAAATGCAATTAATCCCTAGATTTTAGATAATATTTATGTTTCTGGAACATATACCAGAACTATTTTTTATGTATTTCCCCCTTCTCTGCAGAGTTATTAACATTAAAAAAAATCTTTTGATTCAAATCTACCAGACTAAACTTAAATAGGAATTATAATACACGAATCAAGCAGCCTTCATTCTATAAGTACTTTCACATATAGGTACAAGAAGCTTTGCATTGTCAATTCCCCCCCCCCCCACACACACACCTTAGGCAAAGTATATTCTTCATAGTTGCTTTAAAAAGTCAAATCTTCAATAAATTGGGCTTTTCTTGGCATGAATTTCAAGGACATAGAAAGTTGATAGTAATTCCTCATGTAAGGCATCAGTATATTTAAAATATACAAGTCCTACTTTTGACATCACTGTCTGGCAATATTCAGGGCTTCATCCCATACCTGGTTCATTAATGCTAGTGTTTACAGAGGAAGATCTTTTGCCTGGGATACTTGTGCACAGTGTCCACATGCTGACCTGTTGAATGGTGATCTATAAATTCATTTCTAAAAAGGGATAAAGGAGAAAATGAAAAGCATCTAAGACGCATTAATTTCTTCCTTCATTTATCCCAGGTTAATTAACTACTCCAATTAACTACTAGATCAAGAGCTCTTAGTTATGAAACAAATCACTAGATCAAGAGCTCTTAGTTATGAAGCAATCATATAAGTGTCTCTCTATATAGAATGGCGTTTATCACTTTTGGAATATGCCTAGTCTAGATATGGCTTAGAGATTTTTGATGTGGCATAATATAGAATAATCTGAATTTGGATTCCTTGTTGACTTTCATGAGATTAAACATCACTGTATTATATTCAGTGTCATCTATGATCTTGCTTTGATCTCTTTTTCTCAGATTTCCTCTGCCTTTCTACTTAAAGCATTTTAAAGCAGAGCAGTGATTTAAAGTATATAATTAATAACAGGATTAAATTATGCTCTATAATTAAGATTGTATAGCAGCATCAATTAATCTAAACTCTTCTAATAAACTTTCTTCATATCTATGAATAGTACTTCTATAGCCAATGGAATAATCTGTAAGTCACTTTATTTTAGAAAATTGAATCAAGTAAGGAACAAAAGTCTGCTGCATCCAGTAGAAATTAATTAGGTTTGGGAAACATGCTGCCTTTTAGATCATTTGGAGCAGCTCTCATCCATATCTGATGAATGGTCAAAGGACTATGGAAGCTGTAGTCTGGTATATCTAGAAGACAGTCACTTAGTCCTCTCTGTAATAAACACAATACTACCAAATCATACCATGTTTTCCCCCAAAATAAGACCTGGTCTTATTTTCTTTTGGGCTTGAAAATAAGCACTCAGACTTATTCTCAAGGAGGTCTTATTTTTTTACATGCAGGAAGTGGTGAGCACGGGGACCACTAGCCCCACTGTCTGTTTGCCCATGGCTGCAATGGGCCAAGCTCTTGGCATGCTTCGGCTTTATTGGCACCACAAATACCATTAATTCTCAGTGTGGAAGCAGAGGTGGGGGGAGAAGACAAGTGATCCGGACATGATGCGTGGCTACATGACTCACAGGAGGCTTGTGCACCCGCAGCAAGCAGAGGCACCCCAGTGGGGCATCAGGCATTGGGATTGCATGCCTCCCATCCCCCATGCCTTTGCCTCCACCTGCTGCTGGTGCCACTGCACAAGCCTTCCACAAGTCTCCTGTGAGTCAGCAAGCCACGCAGCACCTCCAGATTGCTTGCCTTCTCCCCCCTCTTCTGCATCCACATTTGGAACTAACGGTATTGCGCTGCGCCAAAAAGACAGTTGCCAGAGAATGTTGGCCCCCATGCACTCATTGCCTCTCATGCTGGCATGCCCATCCGCCCCAGCTTATTTCCAGGGTAGGGCTTATATTAGGCCTACCCAAAAAATCAGGCTAGGACTTGTTTTGGGGGTGGGTTTTATTTTCAGGAAAACACGGTATTTGTCTGGAGGTCTGCCAGTGAATTTGCAAAATGGTATCTGAGAGGTTTTGTTTTTCAGGTGACATTCGATTGCTAGATAACTGTCAGTGAAGGAAATGTAGGAAAACAAATAAGCCTTCCAACCTTTCATTGAAGACTATTCTGTATTTTGAATGAATACTGTATAGAACTTTTTCTTTGGTATCAAACTTTTTTATTGGTTTATCAAAATATAAAATACAAAGAGAAATTCAAAAAAAGTAATAGAGAACTAGAAGGGGAAGAAAAAGAAAAAAGATATGGGGTAAAGAGGGAAAAGGAAAGAAAAAGACACCAAATTCCGATTCTCTTTAGCATAGTAAAAGATAACATTACAACTGCAAGTTTTTACTAATACCGCCATTTTTATAACAATAAATATGTCTAACTAGCAAAAACAAAGTCAAAGTTTCATTTTTTTTCATTGTGAACACAAACTCCAGAAGCAATTTAAAAATAGAAACAAGGTTAGATATATTATCTTCTTTGGATAAAAGAATCAGTTTGACCATCTCTGCTTCTCTTTGCTATGGGGAATAATATAATACTTAACTCATTAATCTGTGTCATTTAAGAGAATCCTTTATATTATTTCAATTTTTTTAAACCCTAAAGAGAGAAAACATATTTCTGGTTTTGATATTTTACTAACTTTAAAAAAATACTCAAGTATTTATTTATTTATTTATTTTGGCAAGCAATTAACAGGTAACAGGTATAAGAGTAAACATAGTTATGAATACATGAAATGGATACATATAAGAAAAATAAAAAGAAACAATCGGACAGGGACGGTAGGCATGTTGGTGCGCTTGTGCACGCCCCCTACAGACCTCTTAGGAAAGGGGTGAGGTCAAGGTTAAAGTTTTTGGGATTTGGGGAAGAAACCACAGAGTCAGGTAGAGTATTCCAGACATTAACCACTCTGTTGCTGAAGTCGAATTTCCTGCAATCAAGTTTGGTGCGGTTTATCTTGAGTTTGTATCTGTTGTGTGCTCTTGTATTGTTATGGTTGAAGCTGAAGAATTCATTGACAGGTAGGACATTGCAATATATAATTTTATGTACTATACTTAGATAAGACTGAAGGTGGCGTAGTTCTAGGTTTTCTAGATCTAGAATTTCAAGTCTGGTGGCATAAGGTATTCTGCAATGAGTAGAGGAGTGGAGAACTCTTCTTGTGAAATATTTCTGAACTTTCTCAACTGTATTAATATCAGATATGTAATGCGGGTTCCAGACTGATGAGTTGTATTCAAGTCTAGCAAATGTTTTGTATGCTCTAGTTAGTAGTGTGATATTACCAGAGAAAAAGCTATGTAGGATTAAGTAAACAACTCTTAATGCCTTTTTGGCTATGTAGTTACAGTGGGCTCTAGCACTTAGATCATTAGAGATGAGTACTCCAAGGTCCTTGACTGAGTTTGGATCATCAACAAGGTCTTGACTATTCAGCTTGTATTTTATTTTCTGATTTTTTTTCTGCCAATATGTAAGACAGAACATTTATATATTTATATTATATATAAAAGGAAAAAAAGAACCCCTTCATTTTAAACCCAGAGTCCAAAACACAATACTACATTAGAGCTTTCATTCAGTTATAATATAAGTCCAATTAACTCCAATTAGCTTATTGAATTCAAAATCTCTCTCTCAAATTTATTCTTATGGAATAGATCTTTTTCTTCTCTTATTTCAAATTTAATCAATAGTATTTTACAAACCTGGGGAATTATTCAGCACTACAGAAAAAGACAGAAGATTTATACAAACTCATTTTATCAATATAAAACTACTTTAAAGCTTTCTTTTAGTGCATATATCATCATATATCAAACTTATAAAAATTCATTCTAACTAATTAAGTCATTAAATTTAAGTTACTACCTTCAGTTTATCTTTATAGAATAAATCTATTTCTTCTCAGGAGTGTCTACTAAGTCCCTTTTCTTCAAGAAATCCTCAGCATTATTTATATCCAAAGTTGTTCTGTTAAACATTACAGATTAACCTGGAGGAAATCTTCCTATAATAAAATCTCTTTGTCCAAGATGTCTATCATATTTTTTAAAGAATTCTTGGCCTTGTTAATATCAGTGAAGAAAAAGTTCCAAACTTGACTTCTTAGGAGTTGTGACTTAGGAACTGTGACACTCTTGTTTCATTGCACTGTGAGGGTTATATTCAAACCATCATCTTAATAAAAACTGGGGTCAAGATTTATATTCTAAAGGTGCAGTTAAGTTATTTGCATTGTCCAGCATTTGTAGAATTGACACAGTGGGTTGGTAATTTTCTACACCTATTTGTGTCTCCTATTCTTTTTAAATATTCTCTGTATAATTAGTATCTTTGGACCCCTAACTGTTTTATGGTATAAATGATTTTCTGTAAGCACTTTTCAAAGTTTCTTTGAGGACAAACTCCAGTTCAGAGTTAAACGTCTTTGTAGCTCCCTCTAGTGGTCAAAGAATATTCTTTCTTTCTTTCTTTCTTTCTTTCTTTCTTTCTTTCTTTCTTTCTTTCTTTCTTTCTTTCTTTCTTTCTTTCTTTCTTTCTTTCTTTCTTTCTTCCCTTTTCTAGCCCATCAGAATTCATGAACATTGGAAAATTTCAACTACCATAACAAAACAATATAGGGCTACAGGTTATTTTAAAAGTAGTTAATTAAGACCATAACTTTTATACTTATATTTCAAAAGAAAAAATATTTCACACTTCCTTATTTTAGCGGCCACCAGCAACCCTCTTCCTTGTCATTTAAGAATAAAGAAGTCTCAAAAATGGCAATAGCTGTGAAAAATAGTGATAAGTTGTAATTAAAGAGCGCCCCTTTTAGCTAATAGAGATAATAGTCTCATGAATTGATTAAGAAATGAAGGGCAAAGCTTCTTGTCCATTTCAAAAATAAATTCCAAAACAGCTGTTTTATCCAACAACAATGTGATTTTAGCCCCTCCCCCAGCTTCAGCTCACCAAGTATTTTGAAGCATGGCTTCTAAAACTGCTTGCAGACTGTTGCTGTTATTGGAGGATCTTGGGGGTGATTGTAGGACTATTCCCAGCCACCCAGTGTTCCAGTTTCTGATATGCATGCGCATGTGAAGATCAGCTGGCCAGTATGCACCGGAAACAGGTACACCAGGTGGCCGGGAATGGTCCCAGAATCATCCCCCAAGATCCTAGCGTGCATATGTGCAGCGGGCAGCTGCTCTTCCAGTTTCCAGTGTGCTCATGCACACTGGGCAGCTGGCATGCATGCCAGAAACAGGAAGACCAGATCAATGGTGCACATGCACGTGCCAGAAACCAGAAGAGCAACCGCTTGGTGCATGCATGTTCACTGGGTGGCTGCTTTTCCGGTTTCCAGCATGCTTGTGCTCCCATTTCGGCACTAGATGCCAAAAAGGTTCACCAGTACTGTTCTAGGTCATATGACTTCATGGCTCAGTGCTAAAAATAACATCTGACTTGAGTGTTTTCACTCTTGAACTGTTTTTTTTTTAAATCTCATTTGAATAAATTTATTTTCTAAGTTCCATTTTTTGAAATAAAAATGGATTTGCAGTTCTTAGTTTTACAAATAACTTTGTGTAATAAATGAATTAAATAGAAGTGAAACATTAGAAGGGCCTTAATTAAGACACTCATTTAATTGCTCTAAAGCCTTAAAGTTCTAATCACAATCTATTCAATTTGGGCTTGATCCAATTATCACTGTACAATATCCAAACCAAGAGGACTAAAGCATATTCTGTTCTAATCAAAGAAACAGCTGAATATAGTATCTGAAGGGATATAAGTCTACATAATGGTTTATCTTGGACATATATGTTTTTGTATGTAGGTTTAAATGTAAGTATTTTTTGCATATTTCAAATTCTCAGGAATGTTTAGGCAATTTGTAATAAAAATGTGAAATTTATAAAATATTTAACATAGACCAGTTCATAATCAGGTACTTTAATTCAAAAATTGCCTCTAAAAGGAAAAGTCGAAAAATATTTCATTTCTTGTAAATTGAGACATTGCATATGAAATTTTAATCTGTCACACCATTTATAAAAGTGAAATTATCACTAGACAATTATCTTTACCTTGCATAACTTTTTGTAAATAATAAACCAAGTCAGATTACATTAAAAAGAAAATATATGTGTAACTTTAAAACCTGTTTTGTGTCTTGCCTTGACATTTTTAAATGTATTTTCTTCCCACTACAAAAAAATGGTATTTTTGTTTGTTTATTAAAGTTAGCTCTAGAGAGAAAAATATGAGATCTTAATCTTGGTGTAATTACTTGCTTTGATTTATTTTTAAATAATGAGGTTTATGATTGTACCACTATGAGATATAAAGCAAAATTTGAATACTGTTTAAGAGTTGAACAATGCCTATATTTTATGTATATATTTGCTGTACATATTCTATAAACACATATTTTTATATGTGATTTTGCTTTTCATAAAACTGGAAAATAATTAATTTTATTTATTTAGTTCTCAAATGTACACACACACACACACACACACACACACACACACACACACACACATCCACATCTCATTTGAAGTGACTCTTAGGATAGAATAGTTATGTCCTAATATTCACATTAATTTGAGGTCAAAAAACATCATATTGCTTTATAATATGGATTGGATAAAATTATCAAGAGCATAATGTTATAAATAGAAAATATTTTATCTACTTTATGTTGTATATCCAGACCCTTTTAATGGACTGGGTTTCCCTGATAAAAATGTGGTACTTTCCAGTTCTGAGTGGCAGGAAAACAAAATTATTCTGTCTTGAGACTGCAAGAACAGCTGTATGTTCTTTTGTGAGAGTATGAAATCCCAACTATGTCACTTTATACAAACTGCACAATTATTTGTAATGTAAATTTTAGCAAGCTTGGGTGTCCCTAAGGGCCACTACACTCATCTAATGAGAGACAATTTATTGAAACCAGACAGAGGGACAGAGGCCTGCCTTCAGTGAGCTGGAACACCCAGGCCTTTCCTTTCAGATCCATATAATATCCAAGTTTCATCTTTTGTTTCCCATTCAAGAGTCTGGAAAAACTGGGTCAATCCAAGTAGAAAACATTTTATTGAATTAACTCTATGATGAACTGCTGCTGTTTTGCTTTATTGGAGAAATTTCCTAATGTACTGTAATTCTTGACATAGAAGTTATACAGCATCTTTAACAATTACTTTGATTTGAAAGCATTACAGCCATACCTTGTTCTTTAGAGAGAACAGTGTTTTTGAGAAACAAATGTTCTCTGTTTCCTGCCTTTTGCTAATTCTTTTATCATTAGACAGACTTGCATGGTACAAAATCATTTACTAAAAATAATTAGGTGTTATACAAGGTATCTGTAGGAGGAAATAAAACCAAAACAAATCAAGGTGATAGCTGTGGCTGTGTGATTACAATACCAACCCTTTTCCCGACGTTGTTTGCATCTGTGTGTATGAGATGCATGTAGAAAGTGAAGGAACGTTAGTGGCTACACATCCATGGATGCCATTTTGACTTTGACATGCACTGTAGAATGTTGTAAAGTGATGAAGGCATGAGATAGCACTATTCTTTAAGAAGCAGTTCAATCATAAAATTGTGATAACATAAATATTGAAATAATCAACAAAATAAATCAGTTTTGAAATCTATTAATAACATTTTCATCTAAAATTCATCTTTTGTAGAATGAAACAAACAAAATGTTAAAAGGTTATGATATTTATGTACGTCGTTATTTACACAGCACATCTAAATTATATTAAAGTAACCCAAATATCTTTACAATCTTCAAGGTGTGTCACATTTGAGCATCCCTAATGTTTGTAAATTGAAAATTTAAAAATTTGACATGCCCTGCCAGTCTGCCAAGCTGTTTCGACCCACCTCTGTTGCCATGCTTATCCAGTTTTTGACTCAGTCCCTCATTGGGGCTGGACGTGTATGGGCTCTTGCAGAGCATAACTTCACCTTTTCAGCTGTTTTTTGACAAAAATTGAATATCACAACACGGCTCCCGGGGATCCTGTGGAGTCAACACCATTGCGGGAGATCTGGGCTTCACTGCTCTCTCATGTTAATTCTAGCACTGGGACTTTGGCTCTAGGCACTGAGGGTGGTGTCAGAGGCAAACAGTGAGTAATCCTAGCTCAAGAGCCTCAGCTTGTGCCGATGGCTCCCAGCGTCGGCCAAGACCTTCCTAGCAGCCTCTCTTTCTACTGGTACACAGGGCTCCACAGCATCAAAGATGGGCTTTCAAGCACCAGGGAATGGCTCACGGCTGCTTTGTGCTGTTCAGCTGAACCACTGACAGTTCCCTCCTGGATTTTTAAAGGAAATGGAAGGAGAGACCTCACAGCAGTTTTTCCGCTCACCTGGCCATAATTTTGGGGAGACAGTTTTCAATGTGCCTCATTCCAACAGCTGAAAATTCAAATTGGAGGATGCGCGGGACAGGTCAAATCTATCAGTCCGCATGGAGACCCATTCACCTAACAACTCAAAGGCCTCCAAAAAAAAAGGAAAGGGCATGCCAGGCACCACTCTGCAACTCGAGATGCGGTAGCCAAACTTAAGGCCAAGGCATTCACTGGTAAGAAAGCCTCCAAAGTGGAGGAAAAAGCTGAGAAGCAAATGCATAAGGCCCTAGAAAAACAGTTTGTGAAGGGTCTAGAAAATTTAGAGAGGCAGGGCCAACAATCACCCCATTCGATGAGCTGCAGGATTCCCGCTGAAATGTATTGACCTCAAGGGAATCAGAACAGCCCTGATTCAGAGTTCCCAGGCCTGGTCACCAGATGGGACTGGTGAGACAGATTTCTCTCTTTGCCAAGATCTTAGTAGAGCAGGCCCTAGCAACAGGCCTGCACTCTGGGCTACGGAAGCTTCTACTGTATGTAGGAATCCACCCAAGAACTGGAAGAGGCTGGTAGCTCAGGCCACCTTTACTCCCACTGCAGCAGGCCTACACCCTACCCAGGGACAGATGTACCAGACAATATGAAAAATGTGTCTGTGGCCGTTAGGCAGGGGATTGCTGATGGTATCCAGCAAATTCTAGGGTTGGCTGGGTTGGCTCCTGGATTGTACAGGACCCCAGTCCAAGCCTTCCTACAAGAGGTCGGCCCTTCTGAGAGGGCAGAATATGCCAGCTCTTAAGTCTTGGCCCTTCTCACAGTGAATGGCTGGAATACCAGGAAAGGTGTTCCATCGGTCAATCCATTTGTCTGCTTCGGAAGAAGAAGAGGGGGTGGTGAGAGACTCTAATCTATCCAATGATAAAGGCTTGAAGCCAGAACAGTCAATGTTCACGTGTCTCTTTAAACCCACATTGTTCAAATCCCTTTTGTTTAAAGCCAAGAATACAGCCCATTTGGTACCAGATGAGGCTGCTGCAGAGCCTCCCATAGAATCACAGCCCCAGGGTGACTCCTTCTTTCTATAGCCGACTGTACAGACAGAAGTGCTACCATCTCTTAAACTTTTCCTGGACATGGTGCTTAACAGTGCATGTCCCCAGGTACGGATCCCAACCCTGCCTCAAATGACAAAAGTTCTATAATGTGGGCCCTGATCTGGCTACAAATGCCTGTGATGGATACCCTTGTGGCCACTTCAGCATCCACTTCAGGGACTCCTATGGAACTGGAGGATGTGCTAGCCTTAAGGGGATGACAAGTGGTCTGAGCAGACTCTGCAAAGGACCCATCAGGCTGCTGCCTGGTCGGTCCAAGCCTTGACCTCAGCCTTGTTTTTCACAAGAGCATCGCTCCACTGGTTACGACAATTACAGGAAGGCATACCGACTGGAGATAGCCGATTGCACCAGGATATAAACAAACCATTGCTGCTGCAGAGTTCACAACAGACGTTACCCTCAATGCTGTAAAGTTTGCTTCCAAGGCGATGGTATCTTCAGTGGCAACGCAATGACTACTATGGCTCCGCAACTGGCAGGCAGACTCGAGAAGAAAATGGAAGATCGCTTGCCCCATTCAAGGGTGCCCCATTCAAGGGTGACAAGCTTTTCGGGGACTCTCTGGAGCCTTTCCTGGTAAGGTTCTTCAGAGAGGTGGAGAGCAGTTCTGGACCTCAAATGTCGGAACAACTATATTCTTTACAGGCACTTCAAATGAAGCCGCTCCAGACTATCATAGAGAGCGTTCGGGAGGGCGACTTCCTCACATCAATAGACCTGACAGAGGCATACCCCCATGTTAATTACCTGACTTCACCATCACATATTTCTCCATTTTCATTACAATGGGCAGCATTACCAGTATCAGGCCCTGCCGTTCGGGCTTTCATCAGCCCCAAGGGGTTGTTGAAACTTTTTACAAAGTTTCTGGCTGCTCTGATGGCATATTTACACACCCTGCCAGTGAGAGTTCAGTGTTACCTGGATGATATATTAATCCAATCGTCCTCGGATCTCACCGCCAGGAGAGACCTTCAAATTACCTTAAAAATTCTGCAGGCACATAGATTTTCTATAAATGCCAGGCAGAGCTGGCTGCTCACAACCACCCACCTTCTACATCTAGGGGCAGTCAGATATGGTCTCCTGTGAGTACTTCCTCTCTCTGAAACACCAGGAGAGCTTGCAGTCCTTAGTGAAACAGACTCAATATCAGCATACAGTGCCCCTGTCTCTGCTCTCGCAGATCCTGGGCAAGATGGTATCTTGTATATCCATTGTCCCATGGATTCAATTGTGTTTTCAGTCTCTACAGTGGTTCCTCCTGCCCTATCAGAGGTCAGTCAGGAGCCATTCATTGATCAAGGTCCTGGTTCCTCAATCGATTACCCGATCCTTCCGATTGTGGCAGTTCCAGGCCTTAACAGAGGCCACCTATTCAAGGAGCCCAGCTGCATGATTATTACCATCAATGCCAGCCTTTATGGTTGGGGAGCGCACCTACAATCACAGATGGAGCAGGGTTGGTGGTCCCAGTCAGACAGCAGATGACAGATCAACTGGCTGGAACTCAGGGCTGTCCTAGCCCTCAGGCAGTTTCAGGACAGAATAGCAGGTACTCATGTCCTAATACTGATGGACAATGTAGCCACCAAGCCCATATCAACCTTCAAGGGGGCATCAGATCTAAGAATCTCAAGGAAGAGGCAGAGAGGTTAGGTCTTTGGGCAGAGAAGCATCTTCTGTCCCTCAGGGTGGGAACACATTTCGGGGGTCAACAAGTACAAGCTGATTGGCTCAGCAGAGCCAAGAAAGACCACTTGTAATGGCGTCTCCACCCGTCCTTATTCAGGGAAATGACATAGATATTTGTTTGCTTTCCGTGCAATGCCCAGCTGCCCAGTACTTCACCAGATTTGCCACGCCAGGGCGGAAGGGATCAATGCCCTTTGGAGCCAATGGCTATGGCGTCTCCTATGCCTTTCTGCCTCTTCCCCTCATACAGGCTATAATCAGAGAAGACAGAGATTCTACTCCTGCCCCCCTCCATTGGCCCAGATATCCCTGGTTTGCAGATCTGATGAACCTATCGATGGCTTGACCTTGGAGGATTCCACCCAACAAGAGGGGGCCAGGTCCATCTGGAGCCATAATGGCTCCAGCTGGCCGTCTGGCATTTGATGGGGATCTTTAATCAGGGAAATTTACTCTTCCAAGGTGACTGCCACAATCCAGGCCTCTAGGAGACCATTAACAAACTGCATATACAATGTCACTTGGAGAACCTTTTGTCTGATGTGTACCAAGACCACCTTGGCATCTATTGGTAAAGTTATGGAGTTCTTCCAGGATGGGTTGGACAGAGGATTCTCACCCAACACTCTTTGCAGGCAGGTGGTGGCCTTGATGTCAGTTTTGTCTGCAAGGACTTTGGATTCTCTTTCCCACCATCCCTTGGTTCATAGGTTCCTCAAGGGGGCTACGAACTTGCAGCTAACTGTGGTCCACAGGTATCCTACATGGGACCTGTCAAAAGTCCTGCAGACTCTTACGGGGGCTCCCTTTTAACCATTGAGATCTATTGGCCTGCAGTTCCTAACAAGATGGCCTTCTTGGTGGCCATCATGTCGGCTAGAAGGGTTTCTGAGTTGGCAGCACTCTCTGTTAGGGAAGACATATGCATTTTTCACCAGAGCAGGGGGATAACTGAGGTTAGACCCTACTTTCATTCCAAAAGTTAACTCTTTGTTTCACAGACCACAGGAGTTGGTATTGCCGGACTTCTGCCCGAACATGCTTGAAAAGAAATGGCACATTCTTGACGTAAGTAGAGCTCACTGCATATATATCAAAAGGACCTCTACATTCTGGAAAACGGAACTTTTTGTGTCTTTCCAACCTGCCACATTAGACAGTAGGGTCTCTCCATCAACAATGGGCAGATGGATTTGGTCTTGCATATCTACAGCTTAGGAGACTTGAGGTCTCCCAGTGCCCAGTAGACTTACAGCTCACTCCACAAGGAGTGCAGCTACAATGGCAGCTTCAGCTATGCAGTCCTCCATAGAGATCTGCTGGGCTGCCACTTGGTCATCGACTGCCCTGTTCATCGGTCACTACCGTCTGGACATTTTTGCTTCCACTGATGCTGTCTTTGTCAGAGGGTGCCGAAGAGTGCTCCAGAGGGGGCACATGGAGCAAACAGATACAGACCAGATCTAAGCCCTCCCAAGGACACATCGGCTTTGGTAAGACCCTGTTGTGGACGCTCGCAGTAGTATAACAGAGAAAGGGCATTGGCTTACCTGAGATGCCCATTCTCATTAATTGCTAGAGAGTCCAACCCCACTGTAGGGATGTTCTGGTCAGTTCTGGGTGAAAGTATTATTTTTTTTACAGAGACATATCACGTCTGTCAAAACTATTTCGCCGAAAGCTGTGTAACCATGGCAACAGAGGCAGGTCTAAATAGCTTGGGTAGACTCTGTCCCAAGATGAAGGAGGCAGAGTTTAACCCTGTTCTGGAGTCTCTAGCAATTAACGAGAATAGGTGTCTTAGGTACCTTCATTATGTTTTATTATTTTTCAAGCATGGAAAAACTTGATAGATTTTACCTGAAGCTTAAAACAGACAAATATAGAAAAGGCTTTAAGATTTTGGCCTTAAATACAATAATAATTATAAAATCTCATATTGACCATGTGTGCAATATATAACCAATTAATTACAAATTATACAGAATACAGAGTGGCTATTTCAATGCCATTTAAAATAAAATAGGATATAAATCAAGGACTTCCATTTTCTTACATTGTGTGCTTATTTGAATTTTTATTTTATTGGTAAAATATAACAATTACATCAACAAAATACCTTAATGATTAGACATTATAGATTATATATTATAGCAATTAAAATAAATTAGACATACAGGAAGAAAAAGAAAGTTAATATTAAGGGGAAAAATGATCCACATAATATCAATATGAAATTAATGTTAATAATCCTACAGTTTAGTTGTTGTAGTACTTTAGAAAAAAATAATAAAAATACATCAATATGAAAAACAAAAAAAGCTTGTTTGGTTTTGTGGTTAAGTTACCAAATCAGAAATCAAGAGGGAATTCTAGTCCTGACTTAAGCATGAAAACTAACTGGGTGATTTTGGGCCAATGACTTTAGCCTCAGCCCAACTCATTCCACAAAGAGGAGGAGTATAAAAGAATATTAGGTATGTTCACCAATTTGAACTATTTATTAAAATAATAAAAGCAGAATTAAAAAATGTTGAAGAAAACAAACTAAACAACCTTTATTAAAAAAAGTTAAAAGCCTTTCTTAAAATATTACAGCTGAATCACATCATAGAACTTCATTCAAAATCCATAGTTTACCCTTCCTAATAAATTAGAGTGAGAAGCCATAATTTGTTCTTGGAATTTTAACAAATGACTGAAGAGCTGTAGTGGCTCAGTGGTTAGTACGCAGTACTGCAGGCTACTTCTGCTGCCTGCCAGCTGCCTGTAATTTGACAGTTCGAATCTCACCATGCTCAAGGTTGACTCAGCCTTCCATCCTTCCAAAGTGGGTAAAATGAGGGCCCAGATTGTTGGGGGCAATATGCTGATTTTGTAAACCACTTAGAGAGAGCTGTAAAGCACTCTGAAGCAGTATATAAGTCTAAGTGCTATTGCTATTGCTAGTGCAACATATATCTTACACTAACAGTAGTTAGTCTAAAATGAATTTCAAATCAACTTTATTTGTTTAAATGTAAATGTTATAACACACAATTCTAAATGTAACAAACCATAATTATCTTTTTAAAATGCAGTAATATGCAGCTAATTTTTCTGGCTTTCACAGAACTGTTCACATACTTGTTTTGGGAATTTAAAAGATATTTACTTGTCTCAGTTTGAATTATTTGACTGTTTGTATCATATTGCTAAGATACAAATAATATATGCTACTTAGTCATCTGATATTTATTATGTGCCCTCAAGTCATTTTCAGCTCCTAGTAACCACAGAGATAGATTTTCTCCATGATGATCGATCCCTAACCTAATCTCTCAGAACTTCCAACCTGCACTGATTTCCATTGTAACTGAGCCCATCTATTCTGCTGCAGATGGTCCTATTCTTCCCTTTTTTTCACTTTTAGAACCTTTTCCATAATTTTATCCTGGTCATTTGTGTATCAAATGAGAACTTAGTGTTGATTTGTTTGATGATCCATTTATTTTATTTTTAGTTCTTCTATAAATGGTGATTTCTTCAATTTTTTTAAAAAAATATTAAAGTATTATAAATATTTTACCCCCAAACAGTAGCATTGTTAAATACTATTTATAGATGGTGTTTTTAATTATCTTTGGAGCAATATATTTGACACCATCAATATTTTACTTTTTAAAAAAACCAAAAAGATCTGTTGATCTGAAAAACCCCATTTCTCTACATTATGGACCATTTTCCTGAGTTACATACAACATCAATGCAATATTCATATATTCTTAAATTATTAACCTCTAAGAGTTATAGGTCAAATCTAGGCTATTTATTTATGTAAAAATCTGTCTAAAGGAATTACTGTTACAAATTCCAAGGCTCCATCCCTAAAGGTCACTTGTTCGAAGAAGTTAGCTCTCAAGAATATGTATACACCAGGAATGACACAACTTAAAGATCATCTTTTAGTGATCACTGTCTGAAGAATCTAAAATTGATACTTAGATATTTCAAAATTTACAATAGAAATCTTTGTTTTTTCATTTTTGATAATCCTTTTCAAAGAAAAAAATGAGTTGTTACATGTTGTAATATGTGTTGATATTGTAGTTACCAATTATTCCACAATAACAAATTATACCTCTATGTAGATTTCTGGACCCAGCAAACATAGAGGTTTTAATTCTAAATCACTCTTCTTTTACTAATAGTAGCATAACAGTATTAAACACCATTAAGAAAACAAATATTAATTTTAATTAAACTTAATTTTTTCATTATGTTGGCCCTATCATTTGTCTTATAAGATTTAATAAAGAAAAATTAACAGTTTTTTTTTAAAGCTTATAACAATTGTAAAAAAAAATAGTAAACTGTTGACCGAAAGTGAACAGGAAACAGTTAAAGCCCCATAAAGGCATAAATGAAGATTTCTGCAAAAAATTCTGACTTACCATGCTGAATGCTTTGGATAATTGAGTTAAGACACTATTTAAATTTCCTGTCATATATTACCTTTTTATAGTCCTATGAGAAATTAAAATAGTGGCTGCTCAGTGCTGGACAATATGCCCTGCCCTTCCTTTACCAATATTCCCTGGTAAAGGAACAGTCTGATCAAAAGTGTTCTTAGAAGTTGGCTTTAAGTTTGTTTTTTAACTTTGGGTAATGATATCTGAAAGCAGATTCAAAATAATATACTTGCTAATTTTAATGGTCACTGCAGACAGTATATAAAGTGAACACCAATATTGCCTTATTTCATCTTTTATATACTTTTTTCATTATAGAAGATTTGTGTCCAGATTTTGATCAGAAGTTAAGAGAATCTAATCTCTCAGCTGCTAAAAAACAAAATCACTTTCTTCTGCATACACCTAGTCTTTAAAAATGAACAATAGAGGATTAGATTGTTGACAGAAATTCAAACTATGAGATGTTTTCTTACAATTAAGTAAAAATAGAGCAAGATTAAATACATTTTGATGGAAAAATAAAGCCATATATCTAAGCCTTTAGGTAGGTTTATCATCATACTTCAGAAATCCACATTTTATTTTTAATAATTAGGTTCCCCTCCTAAAAAAAAGCATTGCAATAAATAAGACCTTCCCAATGCACATAATGGTGCAAAAATATCCAGGATACAATCTACCCAAACTTTGTGTGTGTCTCATAATTAATATGAAACTGTTTATTTAATAATAAAAGTATTTTATTTAACAACAAAAACTCAATTTTTAATATTTCGGTTTTCAATGTATAAAAAAAAATCTGTAGTCTGTGAAAGAGATGAAACTGCTTATGTTCCTCTCCCTGAAGGTGGAATCAATCATTGTGGCAGAAAAGACTGACATTTAGAAAAGAAAATTCTTAAGGAAAATGTCATGCTTAAAAAACTAGATTTAAATGCCCTGGTTCCTGATTGGTTTTTATTGCCCAGAGATGCATACAGTGATTGATTATGAGACTTACAGATGTTTACACTTTTTTTATTTCTCTGATAAGAATAATATAATTTCCAATATTATTCAGTGTACAGTATCAAAGGTTACAATAGATCACGTTTATAGTGGTAGCAACAATTATCTAATGTATAAGTATATTGAAGCCAGGCATAGTTCAGACTCACACTGCTGTTGGAATAATCTAATAATTATTCCATTAATAATTCCAACTGCCAAATGCAGTCAATGCATAAATGAATGTGCTTAAAATACTATGAAACTTTTAGGATACCTTTTAAACCAAATAGTGTATCGCAGAGGATGGTTGAGATCCCAAAGGAAAGTAATAAATTTATCAGCATTTTGGTACTCGCCTGAAATAGTTTTATTTTATTTTGATTTGCTACACATTTCTTTCCATTAGTCATAAGGTGAACAGTAAGTAAAACATTTTGTTTTACTTTCTGTTAATTGAAACTATATCAATTATATATAAATTTGAATATATTCATTAGAAAAGTCATTTAAGATTGCTGAGTATATAAAAATTACAAGTAGTCCTAAACTTAAAATTGTAATTGAGCCCTGAATCATGATTGTAAGTTGTACCAGTTCATTGTTTGCAATGGGCATTTTTTTGTTGAAAAGAATAAGTAAATGACAGTACTACCAAAAATTTAAATTGTAGTCCCATGATCACATGATACTTTACAGCCATGGCCTAGAATGTGCACTTGGGAGCGCCAGAAACTGGAAGAGCAGCTCCCCAGAGCACATGTGCACACTGGCCAGCTGGTCCTTGCACATGCATGAACATTAAAAACTGGAAGACCAGGTGGCCGGCACGCATGCCTGCTGGAAAGTTAAGTTTCCAGCACTCCCACGCATGTGCATCAGGGAGCTACTCTTCTAGTGTGTGACGTGTTTTGGTACCCAGGGCTGAAAAGGTTAGCCACCATAGTTATAAAAGATAGGCCTTTCAATAAATTGGCTCCCTATGTCAGGCTTTTAGATTTATTTTAGAGAGAAGTTTTATCCTCTTCCCTCCTAGAAATGTGTTAAAAGTGACCATATTGGAAATTAACCATGTAGAACCATATAGAAATATGTTTCTATATTAAGAATAATCACAGAAAAAGAACTGTCATTCTTTAGAAACAATTGTTTAAACTCCCATGGATTATATACAATAACATGGTGCATATCATTTTATTGGTTATCTCAATAAAAATAAATAAAAGCATTGCTGAAATGTCAGGAACAATGCACAGAATATTTTTTTGTGTAACATTGGCATAATTAATGAATTTCCTCCAAGATGTTATAAAAGTGTACAGCTCTTTCAATGAGATCTTGCAAACTTTTGACCTATATTTATTTATCTTTTGCTAATTATTGTTTGAGAAGCAATAAAATTTGTATCTGTGAACTTGTAGTCTAGGTTGTCAAATTCCCTGCAGTGGAACTTTGATTGGCCCATCTCTTTCAATGTTATAATACTTACTTAAAGTATTTAAATTTGGGAGGACATTTTAATTTACCAAGATGAGAATTTTACTTTGGGTTAAAGACTTCATGTCTTTAAATTTGCCGCTAATGCTCATATTTAAAATGATATTCTGTTAGTTTTCTTAGGTGAAAACTATAGTGAAACAGTCATATTGAGGAACATTAAGAGATTATTTTTAGAAACTACAGATAGTTTTAAAGCATTATATTAAGAAACTATGGAGCGACGGATCCTGATTATTTTTATTTTCTTTATATTAAAAATATGCTTAAAATGAATATATTGTATATTTAGCAATTCTTAAAACTACTATGAATTTTTTTAATTGAAGGATGTGATAAGTATAAACTAAATAAATGGATGAACCGATAAATACTTACAATGTTGGATTCAGCTCAATAGTCTTAAATTTCCTAAGATTAACCTTAAAGATCAGTTTTACTTCCAAGAATGTATCTTTAGACATAGAGCAAATTGTTCTGTTTTTCGGAAGTGTTTCCACATGCTCAGAAAAAATCCCTGTGTGTTTGTGAGAGAGAGGAGGGGAGGGGGAGGGAGGGAGGGAGGGAGGGCGAGCAAGAGCGCATTAGATTGAAGCAAACTGGTAAGTATGTCATCGCAGACAATATGTTCATGTCATCATGACAATGTTAGCCATTTTGTTAAGGGGTAGGATTCATCAGCAGTTGTGCTGGCCAACTATCCAAACATTTCCTGAAGTCTAAATATAGCCACTAGCGCCAAAAGATTAATAATCAGCATTATAAAGTAGCAACCTTGCAGTTCAGAACATGAAACATGAGATACAACAGTATACACATGCACACACAAGCAACTGTATGTAATACTTACATTAAAATATTTAATGAATAAATGCCAGAATTCCTCCTTTAATATATTAACATTACAATTGATAATTAATAAGCACATATAAAAGGATGGCATACAGCAACATCTGAATTTAATGTTTAAAGATATTCTTGTAATTTACAATTCTGTTTCGTAAAAGGAAGTTTTTTTTCATCAACATTCCTCTAGGCATATTACCTACAATGGTAGAATTCAGTTGTTATGGCTTCATTTAGATTCTGTGATCTTACATTTGTGCAGAAATAAAAATTTGAGAAGATTCATAGCGTGTCTATTTCTACATAGTTAAATTATTTTGGAAACCCTACTTTATAATATATTGATTTTTTTTACTTATTTACTTAATTTTCTGGTTCTAAGATTCTTAATTATTAAGTGTGCACCTAATTAATTATATTCCTAAATATGTACAAATTCTTTACTATTTAGCAAAAAGCATCACCTTCTTCTCTCCAGCTGTGCAGCATATTAAACAGTGCAATCCTGGTCAAGTCTGCCTAAAATGAAACACTACTTTTCATTATATAGGATTGCAACCTTAAGCTTGATTAATACTAAAAATGTAAACATTTTTCAAGAAAATTGCATCTGATAATTTTTTTCTTCAATTGTGGCCAGTTCTCAGGAGACTGCTTAGACGAGTTCCTGCAGTTTTCTTGGCAGACTTTCAGAAGTAGTTTGCGATTGCCTCCTTCCTATGGCTGAAATAAATTGAATCATCCAAGGTTACCCAGCTGGCTTTATGCCTAAGGTGGGCCTAGAATTCAAGGTTTCTATATTTCTAGCCTGGTGTCTTAACTACTAAAATGGCTCTCCTAATAATTTAGTTACATATAAAAGATGAATAATACTTCTCTTAATTTATGTTCCCTATAATATTTTTTCTCAGGAGAATATAAACTATATGGCAAAAAAGTAATTAATTTTGAGTATCAGAAAAAGAACAAAGGGAAAGAAAAGTCCTTGATATGTGAGTCATCTTGTAGCTTTTGCATTTGGCAGCTTCTCCTAAAATTTTCTGAAATAAGACATTCACATTCACTCAAAGCTGTTAAGTGGCCGATGAGAACTTAGGCTGAGCAAAGCATTTTAGTCAGTACTTGTGTATTTAGGCAAGTAGAGCTTTGCAAAAAAAATTTGTTGTATTGCATTGGAAGATGATTAAAAGCAACTTTTTGCTTCCCTAGAATTATCTCTATTCTATAGGAGAATATTTGTAGCTTAGGGGCCTTAGTGCTATCTGAATTTGTTGCAGATGTTTTCTGCAGATTTGTTGCATAGCTTTCTTGCAGATGTTTCATTACTCAAATTAGATAACATCAATGCTAGTGTTATCAGTGATGTTGCCTATGATATTGCCTAGTTTGGATAATGAAACATCTGCAAGAAAACTATCAAGCTCAGAGGACACCAGATGCCTCTTTACTTCTCTGTCAGACTGATATACATGGAAGTTAGCCTAGTAGCTAACTTATTATCTGTTGCACATTCAAGAAAGATGCAAAAATTAATACAAGAAAGTGAGAATCCCTCGGTTGTGTGAGAAATATCCTTTCTTCTGTGACAATGAAGTTGCTGGCACAAAAAAGAACTCCAGCAAATACAACTGCAAATGAGACGAGTACTATTAACTAAGACTAATTCCACATGCCCATTGGCGGTTTCTCTGGATTTTTGTGTTTGAAAGTTTCATTTTTGGGAAATATAATGGGATCCTAACAACATTGTCCAGTCACCAAGTAAAGGGGCTACTATGGAGACCTCACCCCTTTCCTAAGAGGTCTGTAGGGGCGTGCATAAGTGCACCAACGTGCCTACTGTCCCTGTCCTATTGTTTCTTTTATTTTTCTTATATGTATCCATGTATTCATAACTACCGTATATACTCGAGTATAAGCCGAGTTTTCAGCACATTTTTTGTGCTGAAAACACCCCCCTTGGCTTATACTCGAGTGACAGATTCCCCTCTGAAAAAACCCACCATCATGTGAGAATGCTCAGACACGAAATCTATCCGCCCGAAAATAAGTGTGTGTGTGTGTGTGGGGATTTTAACAGAGGGAAGACGTAGGGAGAAGGCAAAAGTGACGGAAGATCCTTCAGGGGAAACTGAGGGGGAGACTCACCCTTGGTCCAGATGAGCCCCCTTCCCCGCCCCTAAGGAAGTAGAGGCAGCCAGCAAGGACAGGCAAGCCCCACTTTGCGGACTCCGTCCATCCTCGCTCCGTCCCACCCACCCACCCAAAGCCACGAAGTCCCCCAATCGCACAGCCCAGAATCGCCCTTCCCTCAGGGGGCAGCAACGATGCCCGGCGTTTCCTGAGACAAGAAGCTTCACTGTGCAATGAAAGCGCCCTGGCTCTAGGCGTGCGGGCTCAGAAAACAACGCGAGCCACCACCACCACCTCCTTCTCCTCCTGAGTGGACTGAAAGCAGCTGGGGCTGAGGAAACGAAGCCACCTCGGCTTGCGTTGTTTTCTGAGCCCGCAAGCCTAGAGCCAGGGCACTTTCATTGCATGGTGGAGCTTCTTGTCTCGGGAAACGCTGGGCATGGTTGCTGCCCCCTGAGGGGAGGGCGATTCTGGGCTGCGCGATTGGGGGACTTTGTGGCTTTGGGTGGGTGGGTGGGTGGGAGCGAGGACGTTGACTTTAAGCACTGCCGATCGAGTGTTTCACAAATACCAGTGGGACCTCCGTCCACCACCACTCCTCCCTCTTTTGCCTCCTTCCTTTTGATCAATCAGGTTTTCCCAGTATTTGCTCACAGCTGTGTTTTCTCTTCTGCCGTGCTAGGCGTTGAACGCGGGGATTTCTGATTCCCCTTACATGCGCGTGGATATGTCACGGGGCATTTTCTTCCAAACGCCCCACAGGCAGAGAACACTGACTTTCATGATAGTGAGATCGTTTCCCAAATTTCCCTTAAATCAGGGAAGAAATCAGAAACAAACCTTTGGACTGAGAATAAGCATGTTCCTATGATGCCATTTTTGTTCACTGCAGTGTGAAAAGTGTGAAAAAACACACTTCTTTTTCTTCATCTTCTTGTTCACTATTTACTGGTCTCTTTCAAAGAGGAAATTGTGAACATCAAACTTATTCTCAACTGTCCTAGTGAAAGTTTTAATTAGATAATAATTCCCTCCCCGTGGCATTTTTTAATGCCAAGAGTGAATGAAGTTAACTTGCAATTGAGTATTTATGCCATGTTAATTCATGCCATCTTGACACTAATGAAAGCAACATGCCTTTTTAGTTTAACCTACTGATGCCTCAATTAATGTAATTTTATTGGTATCTATTTTTATTTTTGAAATTTACCAGTAGCTGCTGTATTTCCCACCCTAGGCTTATACTCGAGTCAATAAGTTTTCCCAGTTTTTTGTGGTAAAATTAGGTGCCTCGGCTTATATTCGGGTCGACTTATACTCGATTATATACGGTATGTTTTTACTTATACCTGTTATCCTGTAAACAATTGACAAACCAAATAAAAAAAATTAAAAAAATCTGATTAAACCAAATAAAAAAAATTAAAAAAATCTGATTACTCTGCTTATGAAAAGAATATTAATGTAAGTGATCAGCTGCCTACATCTTCCTATAATATTGGTGAACCCAAAAGATTTTTGAGTTTGTAAACTAAATACTATTAGGAGCATTAGTTCAGTGTTTTGAAGCTGTGAGATGTAGCTGTTTTTGATTTTAATTATGTATAAGGAATGGCACATGCTATTAAACTTTTGTTCAGTATCTGCTGCCCCCAAATGCTAGGTTGCTAGCAGCGCTCATAATGAAAACAGTATATTCTTATTTGAACTTAACCAGTTTCCAGCCCACGACAAGCTTGTCTTGTCAGTATCTGCCTAAGTGTGCCAAGTGATAGCATTGACCTAACAGTGGAAGGAGAGAAAGAAAATGTGTCTGTTAAATTGATGCATTACTGCAGGTCTTACAAAGCATGAACTTAACCATATGCTTTAAATGTTCTTTCCAGTCACAATAAACTTCATTAAAGATTAATTAATTACAAATTTTGTCAGCAAAACATATAGAATATTTTTTGGAAGAACTTTGAACATTCCCAATAGTATTAGTGAAATTTGAAAGAACTTCCCACTCCTTTTCTATATGAGTATAGATTTGAAATAGACAATTGACACCACAGGACTCATGGCTGCTTATTGATATTGTCGATTCTTCTATGATTACCATCATACCAAATGTTAGTTTGTAAAATGTACAGGGCAGATTTTTATATATTATTTGTTTATAAATAATTTCTTTACGATACATCATTCTTCATTCATGCAATATATACAGACACTGTTGATATTATCTTCCCTGAAAAGTTTAAATACATGTAGTATCTACTCTATTGCAAACCTTTAGTTGACTGATTCAATGATTCCTTAGCATATTTTCAGTCCACTTGAGGCATAGAATGTTTTTCTACAGAAGCACTTAGCCAATTAACCTTTGTCTCAGAAGTATCACAAACGTTGATGTTCTGATGTTAATATGTTCATAAATGGTCTCCAAGAAATATAATCCAATATACAAATGGAAATATAAGTAAGCATAATAGTGAAATGGGATTTGAAGGTAGCTATCTGGGGTATAGTATCATATTTATAGAAACTTTTTCAATCTTTTGTCCAATGTACAGTACATGCTCACTGGGAATTTGGGGAGTTGACACCCAGGAAGACTCTAGGATAGAGTAGTTTCTGTCAAAAAGGAGTCTATTTCCAGGTGGAATAGAGAGAGACAAAATATAGCTTATTTTCAGATTGTGGCAAAGCAGAACTTTTGATGTATGGAGAAAGAAGAAGAAAAACTTCACTCTGTGCGATCCTGGGAAGAAAACTTTTTATGGCCAGTATGTCTCACAAAGGCATACTTGATCAACACACAGAGGAAGAATCTGAAATAGGCAGTTAGGACAGCAGGAACTATATAGTGGAAGGTGCCCCAAAGGCAAAGATGGGGAAAAAACAAACAGGTTGGGGGACTTGAAGCACCCTTGGAGTCGTGAATGTGGGCAGGGTATCAAGTGTCTGGATTTTGATCATGAGATTGTAGCAGCACTCCAGTGGCAGTAATTTTGGCACCAGTCTTTTTGTTTAGCCATAACTTAAATAAGTCAAAAACTAACTGTAATCTAATGGACACTTTTAAAAATAAGCTATTAAATTACTAATTTCCTCTCTGTGTTCTCTCTATGTTTGGCATGTGTAATACTTATTCAAGATCTGTTGAATTTAGGTAATCAAATAACCAAATTTAGATAATTAAATAACCAAATTTGAATTGCTTTTCCCTGCCTCCAGCTGTCAGAAATGACAGGAACAAAAAGAAAAAGGAGACTTTAAAGCAAGAGCTCTTGGAGAATTATGAAATGACAGCAGAACTGGATGATCTCACTGAGAAAATCAGAAAATCTCACCAGGAAACATTCCCTTCACTCTGCCAGCTAGGCAAATATACAACGGTAACAGCTATTATAAACTTTTATGTCATGTTATGTTTGTTTCATTTCATTTCATTTTATTATGAGGACTGGAAGATTAGATGGGATCTCAGAATTAGAGAAATTAATTGCTCTATAAAAACTCTGGCTATTTTAGTACAATCACATGCATTAAAATAGAATCCTTTTACCCAACACTGATCTATCTTGGATAATCCAGTAAATAACTGAACAATAGTATTTAGTTGATGGACCAAAAATAAATAGAACAAATTTGTACTTGTAAACAAATTTTTGCAATTGATAATAGTAAATCAGTTAAACAAAAGTATCTCTTGGGTATAGCATATTGTTAGAGTGGAAATAGGAAATTTCCATGGTTTTATTTCATTTTACTGGAAAATGGTAAAAAAATAATTAATCTGGATGGGTTGTACATCCTTTTGATAAAAGAAATACCATTTTTAAAGTGGAAATGTAAGGAAGAAAAGTAAAAATTTAGGTGTTGAGCTGCAAAGTATAATTCAGTGTCCAGTGGATAAATAACAAAGTAGCGAATTTCCCAATAAGAATATGTATACGTACCCATAATTGAAGTTAGTAATACACTTTCAATATACAATATTATATATACATACCCCGTGTTTCTCCAAAAAAACAAACCTTGTAAAGAAGCCCTATCATGTTTTGAGCATATGTGATTAAATTAAGCCCCATCCACAAAATTAGCCCTAATTAAGACCCTGCCCACCCCAGGGTGCATGGGGTGGGGTGAAGCACATAGGAAAAAAATAAGCTAGAGTGGGGATGGGGGTGTGGAACTGCCCTACTTACCAGGCCTCGCACACTCTGACATCTGTCTCGCCTTCTGCGGCCGCTTGCTGCCACTCAAACACATAGCCCTGCCCTCTGTTTCATCTTCAGATTATTGACTCACCTTGCGGTAGTGCCATTGACAGCCCCGTCCAGCAGGAGCCGGCTGCTGGCCCACATCTTCATTGCCACCACTCGCATGCATCTCCCTGGTCTCAGATGCCTTCCGGAAAGCCCTCTGCACCCGATAATAGAGCTCTGGATTGATACTCTATTATCAGCTGCAGAGGGCTTTCTGGAAGGCATTTGCAGCCGATAACAGAGCTCCGGATCAATCCGGAGCTCTGTTATGGGCCGCAGAGAGCTTTCCGGATGGCATTTGCAGAACTCATTATCGGCTGCAGAGGGCTTCCAGAAGGCATCTGAAGGCGAAACAGAGGCTGGGGCAGTGCGTGTGAGTAGCGGCAAGGGCTACAGAAAAGTTAGCCAACAGCAGGCTTCTGCTGGGCGGGGCTATCAGTGCAATTGCCATGAAGTGAGTCAATAATTAGGAACCTCCAAAAAAAAGGCCTAGCTGTTTTGGGGGGAGGTCAAAAGAAAATAAGACCCGGCCTTCTTTTTGAAGAAACACGGTATTATAGGTATTTTGCCAGACTGCTAAAAGTTAGTAGCAGAGTAGGATACTATATAATCAAGTCCGTTCAAGAGGATAAAATGAAATAAATACTGGGAGTCAAACAAGGTAAGAATTGAAGATCAAAATCTTGAGCAAGTAAGAACTAGGAAGAAAATAGGAATCAATTAATTAATTTTTATTTGGTAACTAGCAAATAAAACAAAAAAAATCACAGTTAATTAAGATAAAAAGAAAAACACACAACCTTCTAAAATATTTAAGAAAAATTTGGAAGAGGTGCTTAGGTGTACTGTACAATCTGTAGACCTGTGATGGCGAACCTATGGCATGCGTGCCAGAAATGGCATGCAGAGCCATCTCTCCAGGCATGCCAGCCATCTCCTGTTGCTCTTTTGGGTTCTGGCATGTGCATGCGCACCAGCTAGCTGGTCTTCCCATGTGCATGCATGCCAGAAACTGGAAGATCAGGTGGCTGGCAGGCATGTACGCTGGAAACTGGAAGATCAGCTTCCCAGCACACACATACGAGCTGGGGAGCTGCTCTTCCAGTTTACCACGCTCCCCTGCGTATGCACTTCCGTTTTGGCACTCGGTGTCAGAAGGGTTCGCCAACACTGCTATAGATCAATACTTAGCTGTGGACAATAAAATGAAATCAGACTTTTAAGATAGTAATAACACAAGATAGAATGAGTCAGGATGTTTAGTGAAAAATGGACATCATTATGCATGGTGAGCACCTCCATAGACAGAACAATATGAAATAACATATTCCATCATTTCAATTATTCCTCCACAGATGAATCCAGTCTTTGTTCAAAAGGGATATTTTGATATTTCTCTTTGATGATTAGCTGCTTGGAGGAAAGTATTGGTTCTGAAAGGATTGAATCTCTTTATGCATGTTACATATACTCACAAGAAATATGGTTCTATAAGTGAAATATGTTATTTATTTATTTTCAAAAGGCAACTGAACATCACAAATGTGAACATTGTTTCACCCGATTTGTACACGAGCATCAGTGTTTTGTGAGTTTTTATTAGGTTTTGTTTTCTCTGTCTGATTCAACTGTGGGAGTCGGAATCTCATAGGGGAACCAGATCTTTTCTAGCATCTTGAAGCTTCTTTTTGACTTACCAGCCTCGTCTTTCTCTAATAAGGTGGGGTGTATGTTTGAAAAAACAGTTGAGAAGCACACCTGTTTCTCTAATGGATTGTGGTCTGTGATTAGTTGTCACAAAAAAGATGAATTTCAGAAGTCCAGTTTGATGTACAGATAGTCCTTGACTTATGACCATTCATTCAGTAACTGCTCTAAATTATGACAGTACTGAATGAAGGGACTTAAGACCTTTGTCTAAAATTAAGACTATTGCAGTGCCTTTGCACACATGATAAAATTTGAGGTGCTTTGCAGTCAGCTCACACTTACATTTCAAGGGTGCTACAACTCTCCCACATGCCTATCTTTGCCCCCATATTGGCAAATTAACCCGGCTTACTAGCATGTACAAAGCTGATAGAATTGGAAGGAACCTTAGAGGTCTTCTAAGCCAACCATTTACTCAAGCAGGAGACCCTATACCATTTCAGACAGATGGCTGTCCAGTCTTTTCTTAAAGTTCTCCAGTGGTGAAGCATCTACAATGTCTCAAGAAAAGCTATTCCACTGGTTATTTGTCCTCGCTGTTAGGAAGTTTCTCCTTAATTCCAGATTGCTTCTCTCCTTGATTAGTTTCCATCCATTGTTGCTTGTTTTGCCTTCTGGTGCTTTGGAAAATAAGTTGACCTCCTCTTCTTTGCTGCAGCCCTTTAAATATTGGAATACTGCTATATGTCATCCCTAGGCTTTTTCTCTAGACTAGACATATCCATTCTTTGTATGTTTTCGTCTCCAGGCTTTTAATCATCTTAGTTGCGCTTTGCATTTTTTCTAAATTCTCAACATCTTTTTTATAAAGATGGTTTATAAAATGGTGACCAAACATGGTTTTATACAGATGGTTTTATAAAGTGGTTACCAAAACTGATAAAGTATTTTAGGTGTGGTCTTACAAAGAATTTATAAACAGTACTAATGCTTTATGTGACTTTGATTCTGTGCTTCTGTTTATTCAATCAAGGATTTGTATGAGCTTTTTTGCTGCTGCCATACACTGCTGGCTCATGTGTTTAAGTGATTATCCACTAGGTCTTCAGGGACCCGCTTACTGTTACTGTTTCTTTAGCTGGGTTTTGCCTAATCTGTACTTGTACCTTTGGTTTTTCCTGCCTAAGGGTAAAACCTTGCTTTTCTCTGCATTAAATTTCATGTTGTTGGATAGGGTACATTGTTCAAGTCTGTCAAGATTTTTTGGATCCTGAGCTTGTCTTATGGGTTGTCCTGCCAGCCATCTGCAAATTTTATGACTTCTTCTATTCCCTCATCTAAGTAGTTTATGAAGATATTGAAGAGTACTGGGCCAAAAATGGAACCTTATGGTACCCCACTGCTTACTTCCCTTCATGTAGATGTAGTACCATTAATCATTAATCCATTTGATGGTGTTGCTGTCTATCCCACATTTTTCTAGTTTACCAAGAAATAGGTTGTGGTCTTCTTTGTTGAAGCTTTGCTTGAAGTCTAAGTATGTAATATCCACAGCATTTTGCTGCTCTACTAATTTAGTCACTTTGTCAAAGAATGAAATAAGATTGGTCTTATTTATTAATTTTTATTTTATTATTTATTTATTATTATCCCCTAAAATTGAATCTCCTATCATCATTATTTGCCTTTTTTCCTTATGGGAGTCTGGAAGTCAGGATCTTACATGCCACATAACATGGGATCATGGTCTGATTCAAAAGAAAATGAGACAGAAAGTTCTCAAAGAATGGATGTACTGTCTTTTGGCTCTGACCCTACTTGTGTCTTGTTTCAGCCCTACTGATTATTCTATTCCCAGCAGGTCATTGGACAGTTTAAAAAAGGTTGCTCAGGCTTGGCTTACAGATTCAGAAATCTGTATCTCCTCTTAATGTAAACCTCAGTGTGTTTCATTGGGCAAGTTCAAATCAGTAAAGAAAAGTTAGTTTGGTCTAATGGTTAATGCACCAAACTAGAAACTGATAATTCTAGTTCTGTCTTAGTCATGAAAGCTGCCTGGTAACTTTGGACTACTCATTCTCTCACCTCATCTCACCTCATAGGGTTGTTGGGCAAAAACATAGTTATGATGCAACTAACAATTTTCAGTTGGAGTCTCTCCTGATTTAGCAGGGCAGTAAAAGCAACAAGGTAATTTTGTGCTTTATTCACTGTCTTTTCTTTTCAGTTTGCATAATAGTCAAATTATATTTATGCTTAGTTAGAGCTAGTCATTGGCTCAGACATAGATGCATCTAACTTTCTTGCAGGACTGGTAGGGAAGCATGATAAAGAGATCTGGGAAGCCACTGCTGAAGAGTTCATCCCCACTAGCTGGTTTCATGCAATTTTTTTTCAGATGGATGCCTTATTGTGGAATAAATTTCAAGCTCTAGGCTCTGCTTTATTCACATCTTCATTGCCGTTTTTCTAGGAAAGTGGATATAAATTGGCTATTGTATTTAATAGCAGCCCAAATCACTACACATCTTGATTTTACCTCCCACCCTTCCAACCCGCCCCCCATGTACAGCATTTCACCAAGGTCCTTGAGGTTATAAAGTATATCTTTATAGAATGCAGAATCCTGAAAAGGGAATGTACCAAGTCATCAAAACAAAACCTATTATCTCTCTCACACACACACCCCATGTAATGTTGTACCTCTAGAATACAGTCTGCTAGATAAAATCCAACATTGGAATTCAATTCTCTGTACAATATATGAAGGAAACTGTAGAAGTGAAATGTGGAAGTATTTAGTACCATTTTATCTTACCTTCTGCATAGGTGTCATTTATGTTTCCTGAATATGACAAATGGTTTGGGTTATGTTTAAAAATGAGGAAAAAAAGAACTAAGAGATAGCTCAGACATGGACTCTCTCTCAATTTACTTTAGTGTAATGCAATACATATAGTTTATTGTTATGGTCAAAAGACGAGGATAAGGAATATAGAAAAATAAACACACAGAAAAAGAGTTCATATATAACCAGAATTAAATAAATTTATAAATTTTCTGTTTTAAAATAGTTCTTGTGTCTCAGACTGTGGTTCATCGTTAGTTGTATTTGTATCTTTCCAAGTCTTTCAAACCTGTCTGATCACAATTTTTATTGTTCAGGTATTTGTAATTGGTGCACTTCTGTGTTAATCCTGTCCTGTCTCTAAGGGGCAGTTGTGACATTCTTAGTCTTTCACTGCATTTAATGCTCTATATCAGTCCATGACTTGTTAGCAACCGGGCTGCACAATTGGAGATGTATGGCAGCCAAGTGAGCAAAACCAAAACCATCTCCCCAAAGTCTGTGGAAAAGTTGTCTTCCACGAACCTGGTCCCTTGTACTAAAAAGGATCACTACTCTATATGGAGCGAGAGATGATAGAAAGGAATCTCTTGCTGCATTTTAGGAATTGCTGCATCTCTTTGCTGCATTTTAGTTTCTTGACCTCAGTACTTTAGGAGCAGATGTGGGAACAACAATCCCAACATCCGTCCCTGCTGACCATGCTGTCTTCAACCCTTGAGAATATAGTTATGATCTAACAGTTTGGTTGTATCTGTCCTCCTTACTCCTGTTAGGTTCATTTCCATAATAATTCATTTTCAAAAACAAAATATTTTTGTTTTAATTGACTTTAGTCAAATTTGGAAGCTATTTTTATTTTGCAGGCGCCGACAATATCTGGATAGATCACAAAACTGTAATATTCTTCGTAAGATGCTACTTGTGCATATTACCCAATTTTTCAACATTTATAACACAGACTGAGACCCAGGGCAATATAGTTTCTATAGCTTTGGAGGTAACTGCTAGACCCTTCTCAGAACTTACTGTCAAATTGTATACTTTAATCAAATGGAAAAATATATTGAAGAATAACTCTAGTAACTATGATTACTTGATTTAATTTTCATTACAATAAATGTGTATAAATCAGACTTGGCTTTTATTCTAGCCTCACCCACTTGGGGATATGTGTCATCCACTATGCTCTCCCTCTCTTATGCATCCTTGATTTAAATTCAACTGGTACAACTTGTATCAACATATGCATAGTACTAAGTAAAGGTCTAGCATATATTTTCTCAGTGGACAACTGTTTGTAGATGAAGAACTTTGGACCCAGAGTAGAAGAGATTATTATCAAATGCCATATTTGGCAGGGAGAAAGGAAAAGGAATTCCTCATTGTTTTCTTCTGCCTAATAAATGGTTCTTCTCTGTTCATAATATTAAAAGCTTTTTGAGCTATAGAGAAGAAAGGCTAACTTGAACTACTAATTTGCTGAACATATAAACGCGAAAAGAGGTCACATTGCATGTAAAATATACTCTGCAAAATAAAGCTGTTTTCCCCCACACATGAAACCATTCTTCTAATTACACATAATTAATTCCTCAGCTCTAACAGTAATGGGTGGGATTTCAGTGTAGACCTAATGGAAAAAGAAGATCTGTAACCTTTAGAAATGCTGTTATTTATTTTACCCATTGGACAGTTGTAGCTTTAATCTTAAGCAAAAGCAAGTATATAAGGAAAGACTTGACAAGATTTTTTTTAAAAAGTATTTCAACCACAAATCTCACTGATACTGAAATTGTTAAGATAAGTTGCTTTCAGAGGGTCTTTGTTTCAACTACATTTTGTCACAGCAATTGATTCATTTTGTTCTTTTTAGAACTCTAGTGCGGATCATAGAGTTCGTCTGGACCTTGGGCTCTGGGACAAATTCAGTGAACTTGCAACAAAGTGCATTATTAAAATAGTGGAATTTGCTAAACAATTGCCTGGTTTCACAAGTTTGAGAATTGCAGACCAGATCACACTACTTAAGGCTGCTTGCTTGGACATTTTGGTATGTAACTTGTCTCTTTACAGTATTCTGTTGACTTTTGCTTCCAATGACCAGTATATTCAGGGGGAGTCTTGCTGATCATTACTGGTAATAGAAAGATAATGGGCACAACAACCTTCGGAGAGGGATGGGTTAGGGTTAGGGTGCTCATACTTTGCTCTAGTAAACAAAAGCTGCTCAAAAGAGCTGTGACTAGTCATTTCCCCATTCCCCTGTATCTATCCAATCAAGTTTTAAGGAGAGACTGTGTCAATTTTAAACAATTGGAAATGGAAACTGAGTGCCTTTCCTCTTTCCTCTCCCACGATTAGAGGCAAACCAAAGGGTCAGAAAGAGAAATACTGCAGAATTGAAGAATGTAGTTTTTCTGTTCAGAATTTGTAGCACTAAGATCCAAAATATTTCCCTTTTTAAAGTTCAGGAATTTTAAAATGTGGAGCTTATAAATTTGTGATCCCTAGTAAATGTTGTGAGAGTTCATGTGTATGTGATTCATCATTTTTTTAGGACAGAATGGAGAATCTGTGGCTCTGCAGATGTTCCTGAACTACAATTTCTAATATCATTAGCTCTAGCCAATGGTGAACAGTGCTGGGAGAGTCCAGCCACAATTAAAGGACCATACATTCCCTATCTTTTTTTTAGGGTAAAGTAAATAATACAGAATTAATTCCCCAATATCTCGCTTGCCTCAGAGTTTGGTTTGTACAGGAATATTGCCCACTAAAATAATTTATGTTACATACAGAAATCTATAAAGTTTGGTTGAAAACAAAATCCTAGGGAGGGGAATATGATAAGTACTGTAGCTTCTTTTCCTTTTCTTTTTTTATTTAAAGATTTTTATTTTTTAAGACAAACATCTACAGACAAAAACAAAAACAAAACCATCTTCCAATTATATACATACAGTGTGTCAGTTGGTTACAAATCTTTTGTGCTATTCTTTCATAGTCTTTACTCACAAGTTATATAGGTTCCCAAATTGTCAATCTAGCATATGCTTATATATTTATCAGTTATTAATCATTCATTTGACTAAACTATTATTCCATCATTTTATACGAGGTATTCTAGATTTTATTATAAATTTATATTATACATTTATCCAAAGGTTATATATTTTGGGCATATATCAATCTGTTGATCTTCTATTACAAAACTTAGTCTATTTCATTGCCATGTCTTTTTATCTAGCCATTGATAAAATAAGTCCCATATTATATAAAATTGTTTATCTTCTTGTTCTCTAATTTCAAATGTAATTCTTAGTAAAAATATCTCTGGTTTAAAGTCTATGTGTTGTTTTATCATTTTTTCCAACCATGTGTGGATTTTATCTTTTTGCATCTGAACGTGTCCACCACATATGGTAATATGAACCAGGTATCTGATGACATTTCCAACATTTATCCAATTTGTTCTTAAACATTCTCGCAATTCTCGTCGGGGGTAGATGCTGCCTGTAAAACATCTCATACAAATTTTCTTTATAAGCAGTTGACATTGTCATTTTATAATTTTGAGACCACAATTTTTGCCATTTTTCTAAATCAATCCCATATCCCAAAAATTTCCCCCAAGCAATCATTGTTCTTTAATTTGTTCTTCCTCTAATTTAAATTCTAATAAATGTCCATAGAGTTTTTTAATTACCTTTTCATCAGTACCCATCAAAATTTTATCTAAATCAGTCAACTTATCAGAGAAACCTTCTGTTTTAAGATCTTTGTCAAATCTAGATTGTATTTGTGCATACGAAAACCAATTCATTTTTATACCTTGTCCTTCCAATGCTTGTATAGATTTAAGTTCACCCTTTTCATTCAATATTTTACCATATCTAACTGTTTGTTCCTTTTTATATGTTATTGGATAAGAAAAAGCTTCGATAGTGGACATCCATAATGGAATTTTAAAATAATGTTGCTTTTTTATCTTCTCCCAGTTTAAAAACAATGCCTCTCGAATATAATGTCTTCTAAAATACCCCTGTGTTTTAGTTCCCTTATACTGGAGAAAGGCATGCCATCCCAACAGCAAGTCATGGCCTTCTAAAATCAATAATCTACTGTTCCTTAGTGTTATCTATTCCTTTACCCACATCAAACTTGACGCCTGGTAATATAGCTCGCAATTGGGCAAGGCAAACCCTCCTCTTATTCTTGCATCTTGTAACAGTTTAAGTTTTATTCTTGCTTTCTTTCCCTGCCAAATGTATTTTAACACTATTTTATTTAGATCTTCAAAAAACTCTTTCCCTAATCTGATTGGAATTGTCTGGAATAGATATAAAATTCTAGGCAATACATTCATCTTAATTGTAGATATTCTCCCAATCAATGATAATTGCAAGTTTTCCCATTTTATCAAATCTGTCGCAATCTGTTGTTTGAGTTTAAGATAGTTATCCTCCTTCAGTGTACTGCATCTTGCTGTTATATATATCCCTAAATACTTAACCTTATTTGTGACCTGGATTTCCAAGACTTCTCTAACTCTTTTGTCTTGCTAATATGTTCTTTGTTTTATCTTTATTTATTTTCACACCTGCTACTTTTCCGTATTCTTCTATTCTTTCTATTAATTTAGGTGCTGTTTCTAGTGGGTCTTCTAGTATAAATACCAGGTCATCTGCAAAGGCTTGAAATTTGTACTCTTCCTTTTTAATTTTCATTCCTTTTATTTCTTTTTCTTCTCTAATGTTCCTATTCAGCACTTCCAATGTCAACACAAACAACAGAGGTGACAGTGGACAGCCTTGTCTAGTCCCTTTTCTTATATCTATAGAATCTGTTAACTCTCCATTTATCATAACCTTTGCAGTTGTTTATAATATATCATTTCTGTGGCTTGAATAAATTTTTTACCAAAGCCCATTTGTTCCAGTTGTAGTAACATAAATCGCCAACTCACATTGTCAAAGGCTTTCTGCATGTCTAAAAACATCAGAGTCATTTGCTTTTCAGAATGTGCCTCATAATATTCCAAAGTATCCAGAATTATTCTCATATTATCTTTTGTTTGTTTCTTTGGCAGAAATCTGTTTTGATCAGGATGAATAAAGTTATTTAAATATCTTTTCAGTCTTTCTGCCAAAATTGAAGCAAAGATTTTATAGTCTGAGTTTAATAGGGATATAGGTCTGTAGTTTTTAACTTGCTGTGGGTCTTTATCTTCCTTCGGTATAAGTGTAATGTATGCTTCTGACCATGTTTTGGGTATTCTCTTCTTTGACATAACTTCATTCATAACTTCTAGTAATTGAAGATTCAGTGTTTCCTGAAATGTCTTATAAAATTCCGCTGGCAAACCATCTGGACCTGGTGCTTTTCCAATGTTTTTTTTTTTTTTAAAGCTTCTGTTAGTTCCATCATCATTATGTTCCCTTCTAACATTATTTCAATGTCTTTGGGTATCTGGGGTAAATTCACCTTCTGTAAATATTGCTTAACTTTTTCTTCTTGAATATTCTCTTGATAATACAATTTTCCATAGTAATCTTGTATAATTTTTTTCCTCATTTCCATAGCAGACATGTCCTTATTCATTTGTTAGTTGGTTTATCCTTCTTGATTCTCTTTCCTTTCTCAATTTATAAGCTAACCATCTGCCTGGTTTGTTTGCATCTTCGAAATAATTCTGTTTAGCATTTTTAATTTTTTGTGCTAACTCCTCTTTTTCCATTAATCCCATTTTATGTTTAGTTATATCCATTTTAATTTTAATGTCTTTTTTGTGGAGATTTCTGTAACTCTTTTTCCAGTCTCTTATATTCATCTTCCAGTGTTTTAAAAGTTTTTTTTCTGTTTTATATTTCTTTTTCTTGTATATTCTATTATCAAACCGCTTGTGTAGGCCTTCATCTTGTCCCAGAGATTCTATAAAGATGTATCCTCTTTTTTATTTTCTTTAAAAAGGAAAACCAATTCTCTCTCAATTTTCTGTTTAAAGTCTTTTTCCTTTAATATCTTATTATTTAAAGTCCATCTAGATCTCCTCTTTTGTCCTTTCCATGTAACAGTCATTGGATTGTGATCTGCCCAAGTACTTGTTCCTATTTTGATTTCTTGTATGTTAGAAAACAATTCTGTTGACATCCATATCATATCTCTTCTAGACCATGATGCATGTCTATTTGAATAAAAAGTATATTCTTTATTTTCCACATTTTTCTCTCTCTCCATGCATCTTTTAAGTTTGTTTCCTTTATATCATTTGGAAGAAGGATTTTGGCAATGTCTTTCTAATTTTCTTTGTTGTTTTCTGTATTTTATAGTCCAATTTATCATTAATTATTCCATTAAAATCTCCCATTATACAAATATTAGCATAGTCCAGTTCAATTATTTTCATATGTAATTTCCTGTAGAATTCTTCTTGGTTATTGTTTGGAGCATAAATTGCTATTAAAAGTGTTTTTACATTATTGTCCATTATCTCCACCATCAAAATCCTTCCATCATCATCTGTATAAATTTGTTCCGCAGGGATTGTATCTCTAATGCATAAGGCTACACCTCTTTTTTTACATTGTGTCAATGATGTGAATAATTTCCCTAATTTTTGTTGCTTCAATATATATTCATGTTGTTATTAATATGTACTTCTTCTAGGCGGATTATATAAAACTTTAATTTCTCTAGTTTATGGAATACTTTTCTTCTTTTAGTGGCTAAATTAAGACCATTTATATTAATCATAATCTATTTTCTCTCATCCATTTTAGACTTTATAAGAAGGATTTGTTGCTCCAGTAGATCTTGGTTCTCATTGCTCGTTGCTCCTTCTTTTTCAATTGCTGTTATACACTCTCTTCAAATTCGATTAGCAACTCTTTTTTTCTTGTATCTTCCTCCTTTTCTCTAAAATATTCTAGATAGAATAGCTCAGTTGTTTCAACTGTGTCAATTCTGTGTCTTTGTTCCTGCCAGGTGAACATGAGACCTTCTGGTATTAACCATCTGTAATTTACTCCTCTCTTAAGTAACTCTTTAGTCAGAAATAGGTATTCCCTTCTAATCTCTCTCACTCTTCTCTGTACTTGTTTCAATACCCCAATTTCTTTGTCTTTATACTTTAGCATTTTCTCTCTTGCCACCTGCAGTATCTGTGTTTTAATAGTTTTCTTTGTAAATGAAATGTGCACTTCTCTTGGTAATTTATTTCTCATTGCATATCTTGTGTGGGCACGGAACACTTCATCCATTCCATCCATCATCTTCTCTTTAGTTATCTCTAATGCTTGTGCCAGGATTTCTGTCATTATTTCAGCAAAGTTTTCTTCTATGTTTTGGAATCTCAGATAAAATTCTGATCTGTCGATTTCCCATCCCAAAGATTCGCTCCTGTCTCTTTCAACTTCACTCAATCGAGTATCAATATCTCCAATTTTCTTATCTCTTTGTACATCTTGTTCTTCAATTTTCTGGAATCTGTCCTCATATTTCATCATCATCTGTTGAATATTCTCAACTTTCTCATCTGTCTTTTCTGTTTTCGGCTCAATATTCTCCGTTCTCTTTTCAATGTTGTCTGTTTTTACTTGTATATTTTAGATTCCTTGCATAATCATCTGCAGTGTCACTTCCTTCTCCTCCTGTTGCAACATCATCTGTATTGAACATTGTCCTCCAGATGGTGAAGAGGAAGATGTTGGTATTGAAGAAGCTGAGGCTGCTATTTTTCTATCTTCTAATACTAAGAAAGAATAAGAGAGAAGGGCAGACAACTGCCACCCCAATAAAAAATAAAAAGAGAAAAAATAAAAAAGGGAAAAGGAAGAATCTTCAGGCACTTGTATACCTTAATCCAATTGGTTCCAGTTATAGAAGAAAAGAAAAGAAAAAAAGAAGAGAAGGTGAAAAAATAAAATAAAAAATAAAAAAAAGAAATTTAAAAAATAGAGGTCTGTGTATTCCCTTAATTAAAAAAAAGGTACAACAAAAGAAAAGGAAAGGAAGAAAAATATATTCTAATTCCTGGATCAAAAGGCTAAAGTTCAAACATAAAAATCCAGCTGGAGGGGAAATTTTAAAAAAAAGGATAACAAACAATTCTGACTGGAAGCAAACCACTGCCACTTAAATGTCCAAGGCTCTTTGGTAAATCAAAAAACAAAATTTCCAGTTCTATTTTCAAGGTCACTTCAATCTTCTCTCTTTCAACTTCAACTCCAGACTCTGGCTATCAATAGTTTCACAGAAGAGCACCTGTATAAACAATCTACCATGCTCATTCCACTATCTTTTCAGTAAAAGGCTCAGAGTCCTTGAATGTAACACCAATGCCTAAACAAGTAAAAAAGAGAAAAAAATAATGTATCCAAGCCTCTAGATGGAAGTTTAACTTATTTCCCTTCACTTTCACTTCCCCTTGTATATCCAAAGCCAGGAATAAATAAAAAAGTAAAGTCTTTAGAAAAAAGAAAAGAAAAAGGTAAACCTCAAATGAAAAAGCTAAAAAAAAAAGTCCTAATCAAAAGAGACTTTCAAAGAGATTATTTAAAAAGTAAAAAAATAGAGAAAAAGACCAGTCCAGTTTAAAATTGTGAAGCTTTAACCAAATTCCAAGTTCCAATAAAAAGGAAAAAAACCCTTCAGTTTAAATTTAGCTTAATCTCGCCGCTTAACCTCTTTTGTCTTCAGTTTTAATTTCACTTTAAGTCTTTTAGGGTGTTCTTTCCAAAAAATAAGTAGAAATTTATCTCACCAAACTGACACACTTTCTTTCCAGATCTCTTCTGTTCTGGAGCTGTCCCAGCTTCAGCAGCTTAAATGGCTGCCTCTCCGCCGCTAGCAAAAAGGGTAGATCTCCTGGATCTACCAGGGACTTTGAGGTGTCCCTGGGATCAACAGGATGTGCCTTTCTCTGTCACTGTCTCTACAGGACGGTTTAGGTTCGGTGGGACCGTCCAACAGCAGAGATATCGGCAGCAATCTTGAGCCTCGAGATTGCACGTCGTACCACCACGACGCCAGCTCCACCCTCCTCCTTTTCCCTTTCTTGAAAGCTCTACCACTACTACAAGCTGATGAGAAGAGGCCAAGAGGAGATTAGTGTGCACTTCAAAGATGCACTTAGCAGGGTCCTTTTTCATACAGGCTTTCAGATTTGTTAGTCTTCTTTTCATTGTGTGTGCTCTTCCTTCAAGGCAGAGCCATCTATTATCAATTACATGCCTGCCATAGTTAATGCTGCTGTAACATGATATAGTGAAGTAATGTCATGCTTTATAAAATCTAGCATAGTTCCAAGTATGCTTGACAAAGAATTCTGAGAAGGAAGTTGAGAGACAGTTGAGAGACAGAATAGATTAATAAATGGTTAATATATTACTGCTGGTATGGCTTTTTTAAATAAAGGTTAAGAGAGAGTTTTCATAATAACTTCTCTCAACTCTTCACTCTTAAGAGGCTGCTTGATATTTTCAGCTTGCCATTCCCCTGGAACATTTATCGGCAGCCAGACATTATCATCTATAATCTCTCTTGCTTCAAGGACCATCCTAGATCCCAGACAGGATTGGATCAAGCTTTTGTACAGGTGGTAATATATCTCATGCGGATATGTGCCATCTTTAGCATTCTTGACAACTTTTCCTTGCTCCCCTGTCTGGAGCAATGTAGAGATTTCTCTTGTGTGTATCTGATCATCATGGGATCCATTACGTTCTCACTGTTTGGGTGGGGTGAAAAGTAGAAGTGGTTAGGTAGGCTTGGCATTCTTATTTTTTTTAATATCCCTTTATGATCTTCTTATCACTCCTTTTTATTTTTTGTTCTATGCTTGCTTTCTCTTCCCTTGCCCTATCTTCTTCTTGCTGAGAAGTCTGAATTGATTGCTGTCAGGCCAACAAATACATGAAATGAAACTATGGTCCTCTTTCAAACTAGGTTTCAAATTATCCACCTCTGCATTATGGGATTGATTATGGTGGAGTTCTTTTTCTTGCAGGACTCTCTCTAAAGATAAAAAGTTACTCTTGATTACAGATACAGTGCATTCAGAAAGTATTCAGACTCATTTCCCTTTTGTCGCGGCAGCTTGATTCTACTGTTGTTGAAATTCATGTTTTTCTCATTAATCTACATTCAGCACTCCATAATAACAAAGTGAAAACAGAATTTTAGAAATGTCTGTAAATTTACTTATTTCAGTTTAAGAAAAAATTGAAACATCACATTTACCTAAGTATTTAAACTCTTTGCAACAACATCTGTAATTTAGCTTTAATACCTCCTATTTCTCTTGACTGTTGCTGACATGTTTCTACACCTTGAGTGGAGTCAACCTGTGGTAAATTAAATTTATTGGACATTATTTAGAAAGTCATGCACCTCTCTATAGAAGGCATCACAGCTGACAATGCATAATATAGCAGACCAAAAGCCATGAGTCAAAGAAACTGCCTGCAGAGTTCAGAGACAGAATAATCAAAAGGCACAGATCTCGGGAAGGCTACAATAAAATTTCTGTTGCACTGAAGGTTCCTAAGAGCACATTGCATCCATAATTCTCAAATGGAGAAGTTTGGCACAACCAAGACTCTTCCAAGAGTTGGTTGCCCGATCAAACTGAACAATCTGGGGAGAAGGGCCTTAGTAAGAGAAATGACCAAGAACCCGATGGTCATTTTGACTGAGCTCCAGAGATCCTGTGTGGAAATGGGACAGAGTTCCAGAAGGACAACCATCATTGCAGCCATCTAGCGATCTGGGCTTTATGGAAGAGCAGCTAGATGGAAGCCTCTCCTCAGTGCAAAACATATGAAAGCCCTGTTGGAGTTTGTTCCTCACAGTCTGAGAGTCATTCAGGTGCTTTTTTGCAAACTCCAAGTGGGCTTTCATCTAGCCACTCTTCCATGAATCCCAGATTGGTGGGCTATCACTATGAGGAAAACAATATATTTATGAATACAAGCCATAAATGGTTCCTCCCACAATGAGGAAAAAATCCATTCATTTATCAATATGAGGTACCCCAAATAAGTCAATGTATTCATTTAGAAATAAAAATTAAACCAATAAATATTTGAAGTCTTTAGAGTCTCCATTGTCTTACCATTCTTTAGAATTGAATGTTCTGTTTGGCCACTAAGTGGTTCGTTAGGATGCATTATTTTATTTGGAAACGAATTAATAATTATTGAGAATACCTAATAAATTACTGTCTCAGATTTTTTAGGAGATGCAGGGAGCCACAGGATGGAGTAGTACACATGGAACCTTTGTATGTTCTTAAGAGCTTGAGTGCTTCAGAAGTGAGAAAATTAAATAATTTGAGCAAAAGGATCACTTTATGTGTTAAGTTGGAGCACTTATGAAAGTAGATAGCCTTGTTTCATTCTCGCTCAGATCAAAAGGCTTTTACATTTCTGAAGATGATCTTTTCTTATGTAGGATCAACTTTAGCAACATTCCTTTCTCACATACTACCCACAATACTATACTTCCACTGGACTATATGGAAAAACTCCAAAAAGATTAATATGCAGAATGAGGAGCTATTAGCAGGACAGGCTACTACTTTTTTCTGCACAATTAGAAGTGTTCCAGTACCTAAGATGCTGCCACAAAGAAGAAGGAACCAACCTGAAGCACCTTAGGGTAGGACAAGAAGCAATGGATGGAAACTAATCAAGGAGAGAAGCAACCTAGAACTAAGGAGAAATTTCCTGACAGAATAATTAATAAGTGGAATGACTTGACTTCAGTGACTTGTGGATACTCCAACATTTGTTTTTAAAGAAGAGATTGGACAACCATTTTTTTGAAATATTATAGGGTTTCTTGCTTGAGCAGGGGTTTGGACCAGAAGACTTCTACTAAAGCTCTTTTATTGTGTTCCATTATTCTGAGAGGACTCAGATTTCAAGCTGCCAAATTCCAGCATCAATGTGATTGATTTATCATATAAATTCTAGCAAGATTCTTAAGAGTGTTCAAAATTAGAATGAGTCACTGGAACTTCAACTCCAAATCCTGTCCTGTAAGGCAGGGACCTCCAACCTTGATGACTTTAAGACTTGTGGACTTCAATTGGCTGGCGAATTCTGAGAGTTCTTAAAGTTGTCAAGTTTGGAAACTTCTGCTATAAGGAATCCAGAACACAACATAAGGGCTGACTAGTTTCTATTTGAATACATTTGAGCAATAGGAAGTAGACTATTTCCTTGGTTATCAGTTAGGGTTAGGGTTGAACTGCTCTTACTGTTGGAAAGATTTTCTTAACATTCAATCAGGATATACATTGCTATAAATTAAATGTATTGCAGTATTTTGTTTTCCACATAATAATATTATTTTACCTGTATTTTTAGTACAATTTTATTGTAATTTTATATGCTTAGATATGTATTTATGGTTTCATTTTGATGCTGTAAATCATCCAGAGGTGCTGCAATATGGCTGGCAAACAAATTTAATAAACCAACAAACAAAGAGAGAACAGACTTGATCAGTTCCAACCCTGAATGGACAGAGGCACTCCATTGTAGTCTATGGTACATCTTCTTCCCTTTCTTGACTCTAAAGAAAAATTGCAATAATTGCAGGCAGAGAATTTGTACTGCTTATTAAGGCATATGTGATACATATTAAAACATTTGTTACATAGAAAAGATAGAGAAAAAAGTGAGCATTTGGCCTAAAACATCTAAACTATTTTGCTTCAGACAAGTATTTCTTAGGGACTGCAATACTTGTGTCTTAACTTCTGAGTTAACATTTAGTATTTGGTGGCATAAGATGTACACTATTGGATTTTTTAAAAATAATTTAGTTAAGTGATGGCTCCAAAATTTTAAAGAGATTTTGGTCTAGTCGAATCAATTGATGGAGGCAATAACTATAAGGAGGATTATTTCCAAAACTCATCATTTTTAACCTTCCTGAGTTGACCTAACTTTTCTTTCTTCCTTTCCTTTTTTCCTTCCCAGATTCTCCGCATTTGCACAAGATATACTCCTGAACAAGACACAATGACATTTTCTGATGGCCTTACGCTAAACCGAACTCAGATGCATAATGCTGGATTTGGTCCCCTGACAGATCTTGTGTTCACATTTGCCAATCAGCTTCTGCCATTGGAAATGGATGACACTGAAACTGGCCTGCTTAGTGCCATCTGCTTAATTTGTGGAGGTGTGTTTGAATACATCAGCTTAAATATTAAATGAGTTGAATAGGCTAGCATTTCTCCAGATTTTGCCGACAGGATTTTACATTTGATGCAGTTAACATGGAAGTAAAAGGAAGTTTGTTAGCTATTGCAGGACATTTCCTGTCTTATTAAAATCAGATGTTAGAAAAACCTTATTGTTAATATATATTCAAATTATAAGCTGCCCAATTCTCAGCAACTTCATAGTTTGGCACATATTTAAAACATGACAGTAAAAACAACAAGAAACAAAAAAAGAGCAGAGCTGGTAAAATAATTAACTGGATTAATAAAAGAAACTTTACTTTTGGCAGTGCAATAGTTTACAGCTGGAAAAGAGGAAATAAATAGTTCAATTGTTGCAGCCTCACCAGTTAGAAAAAAAACAAGTTGTGCGAAGAATGTTACCACAAGGATGACAAGTAGGAATTGTTTTTTTGAAATCTTCAGAACAAGTAAAAGGAAAATAGAAAGCCAGCGTAGCGTGTGTTTATAACTGTTTAATGTTTGAGTACAAACATTTAACTATTATACCTTCTCAGATCGCCAGGACCTTGAAGAACCAGCAAAAGTAGATGAACTACAGGAGCCATTATTAGAAGCTCTCAAAATATACATCCGAAAAAGAAGACCCAACAAACCTCACATGTTTCCAAAGATCTTAATGAAAATCACAGATCTACGCAGTATCAGTGCAAAAGGTGAGTTTGATAAGTTTTTAAGGAACATGGAGATGTATTGTCAACAGGAGATTGTTGACAATTGCAATTGTTGACCTAGCTGGATAATGCTAAAAGAATTACAGAAATGCATTTTTAGAAAGGCATTAGTAGAAAGGCATTACAGAATAACACCGTTAGAAGGAATCTACAGTAGATTTCCTGTTCCTGCAGGAAATCCTATACCACAGGTGTCAATCTTACCACGTCACATTGCCGTCATGTGGCATATCGCAAAGATTTTTTTCCCTTCACGGATCTCGGGTGGCCTGTGCGTGATGCATTCAGCCCGTGAGCCATCAGTTTGATACCCCTCCCCTATACTCAGACAAATATTTGTCCAATCTCTTCTTTAAAACTTTGTGTTGGAGCATCCACAACTATTGGAGGGAGCTTGTTCCACTTATTAATTGTTCTATGAGGAAATTTCCTTAGTTCTAGGTTGCTTCTCTCCTTGATTAGTTTCCATTCATTGCTTCTTGTCCTGCCTGCAGGTGCTTTGAATAATAGATTGCCTCCTTCTTCTTTATGGCAACTCTTAGATATGCTTGTTATGTTTGCATAATTTCAGTTTCCTTAATGAAAAAAAAATACCGATCCTGAACTTCTTGACTTATGTAAATTTCTGATTTACATGATCATGATGAACTTTATATAAATTTGATTTATGTAAAGCTCATCAATAATCAAAGTTATCATTGCAGAATGACTTTTTAAGTAAAGTAGTAATGTTTAGGATCTCCATGTAGATATATAGAGCCAGGTAAAGAGATCTGCTATCATATCATCCTAGTCCTTCTTTTCATTAAATTAGACATACCTTATTCAGTAACCATACTTTATATGTTTTAGCCTTCAATCACCTAATCATTTTTGTTCTTCTATGTACTCTTTCTAGTCTAATATATTTTTTATATAATTGCAACCAAAATTGGATGCAGTATTTCAAGTGTGGTCTTACAAGGCATTATTAGAGTGGCATTGGCCTTTTTGGCAGCTGCAGCACACTGCTGTTTTATATTTAAAGTGATTATTCACTAGGACTCCATGATCCCTTTCACAATTACTACAATTGAGCTATGCATTTTGTTAGATAGAGCCTATTGTTCAAGTTTGTCAATATCCTGTATCTTAAATCTTCTAGAGCAGGGATGTCAAACTCACAGCCCATGGGCCGGATGTGTCATATGCTGGCCACCCCCACCCCCAGTTTAGTGAAGGGGGAAAAGTTGTGATATATCACATGGTGATGCGTCATTGTGAGTTTGACACCGTTGTTCTAGAACGTTGGCTATTCCTGCTAGCTTGATGTCATGTGCAAATTTGATGAGCTCCCCATCTATCCTTTCATCTAAATAATTGATGAAGATATTGAAGATTACTGGGCCTAAGACAGAGCCTTGGAGTACTCCACTGCATACTTCCCTCCATGTAAATAAGTTCCATTGAGAACTACATATTGAGTGCAATTAGCCAGACAGCTATGAATCCATCTGGTGGTGATGTTATCTAACCTGTATTTTTCTATCTTATCAAGTAGTTAAGTTAGTAGGTTGTGGCCTACTTTATCAAATACCTTACTAAAGTCCAAGTAAATTATATCCATAGCATTTATCTGGTCCACTAATGTCAGTTTATCAAAGAATGCAATAAGATTTGTCTGGCTTGATCTGTTCTTGACAAACCCACGCTGGCTTTTGGTTATGACTTTTTTGCTTCTAGGTGTTTGCAGATTGATTGCTTGATTATCTTTTCCAGAATCTTTCCAGGTATTGATGTCAAGCTGATAGGTCTCAGTTTCCTGTGTCACAGAATAGAATAGAATAGAATAGAATAGAATAGAATAGAATAGAATAGAATAGAATAGAATAGAATAGAATAGAATAGAATAGAATAGGAATAGGAATAGGAATAGGAATAGGAATAGAGCTGGAAGGTCTTCTAGTCCAGCCCCCTGCTTAAGCAGGAGAACCTATACTATTTCAGACAAGTGATTGTCAGGTCTCTTCTTAAAAACCTCCAGTGATGGAGTGCCCACGATTTCTGAAGGCAAGCTGTTTCACTGGTTAATTGTCGTTACTGTAAGGAAGTTTCTTCTTTATTCCAGGTCTTTGGTTAGTTTCCAACCATTGTTTCTTGTCCTGTAGTGCTTTGTAAATAAATTGACCCCCTCTTCTTTGTCCCTCAAATAGTGGAATACTGCTATCATGTCATCACTAATCTTTTTTTCTTTAGACTAGCCAAACCCAAATCCTGCAGCTGTTCTTCATGTGTTTTAGTATGCAGGCCTTTGATCATCTTAGTTGTTCTCCTCTGAACTTTTTCCAAAGTCTCAACATCTTTTTTGTAGTATTGTGTCCAAAATTGGTTGCAGTATTCCAGGTATGGTCTTACTAGGATTTTATAAAGCGGTACTAATACTTCATTTGATCTTGACACTATGCCTGTTTATATCATCCAGGATTGTATTAACTCTTTTGGCTCATATTCATATTCATCTACTAGCATTCCAAGGTCCCTCTCACTGTTTTTGAGCTAGGTTTTACCTAATCTGTACTTATATCTTTGATTTTTCCTGTCTAAATGTACAACTCTGCTTTTTTCCACATTAAAATTCATTTTGTTAGGATATGGCCCATTGTTCAAGTTTGTCAAGATCTTTTTGAATCCTGTCATTCTTTTGACTTCCCAATGAATCAATGGATCTTTTCCCCATTTCTGTGAAAATACTGTCCAAAGGAAATTCTATGTTATCTCTGACTGTTTCTCCTGCTAGCTCAGCTCATTCCAAAAGCAAATATGATGTAGTATATACTTGGCTAGGATTGTAATGCCACTAATTCTAATTGCATGATCACAATATTTAAAAAAAAAATGGTAAGAAGAAAAAAATAAAGTAGGAAATTGAATTACCAACTTGTTTTAGAGTTGTTGGGATGGTTGGAAAAAAATAGTTAATTGAGACATCAGATTCAGACTTCTAATATGATGAGCTACCAGTGCACAGATATATAGATCAATTAGTAATAGGTATGGCTAAATCTACTATATTGGCTGAGGAATACCATTATTTCATGAAAAAATCAAAGATTGAGCATTCAGTTCTGAAGTGTTCATGAGAGCTCAAAAAAATAAAAATGGCAACTGTGCCTGCATTGTCAAAACTGTACCCCTTTTTAAAATAGAGATGACCCTGGTTTACTTAACATGAAAATGTCAAGTGTCACATCTCAACCAAAACATGTTTTTCTTCATGACTTGTGCCTAGAAATTAAAACATATGACTGTAAGTGGGTAAATTTGATTTTCCTTGAAATTAAGGCAGTTATGAATTCAACACATTAATAATTATATCTTTTAGTATAAATTGATATGCAAACAAAGGGGTTTTGCCATATTTTTGCTAAGAGGCTCAATTTTGTTAGTAGATCTGTTGATTCTGAACATTTTTCAGAAAACAAGAGAAATCCAAAATGGCTCCTAAAGGTTGACTATATTAGCAAAAGATTCATTGAATTCAACATAAATATTTTTCTGCTAGTTAAAATGAACCATTGCAGTTTAACAAATAGAAAAATAAAATAAAATCGATGTTCTGCATGACTGCATGACTTTTTTTTCTTAATACCAGTGAAAGAATTTAAAAAATTCCGAAGAACTGTTGGATAGACATTTTCTAAATTAAAGACTCCATGCTTTGAAATGTTTTTTCATCTTAGAAATTGTCCTCTTTCCCAATACAGGATTTCTCTGTAATTTGTTCTTTCTTTCTTTCTTCTTTCTTTCCTTTCTTTTTCTTTCTTTCTTTCTACCTTCCTTCCTTCCTTCCTTCCTTAGCTTTCTATTATATGGTTTAAATTTGCTCAGATATGGCACTAAGATAAAAATACACAGCTACGATTTTATCTTTTTCTTTGTCCTAGCTCTGAATAGATAGGAAACACTCTAATAAAATACCTGAATAATTTTTCTATTGCTGTTACCCAAATATAGACATAGTTTACTGCAATAATCTACGTAATAAGTGGGTTATTCTGTGTATTAGTTCTAATATTGCCTAAATTTCTTTCATGAAACAAGTGAAACATGACTGGAAAAAATACTAACTTTTTACATTTTTTTCTGTTCTGAAGGTGCTGAACGTGTTATTACACTGAAAATGGAAATCCCTGGATCTATGCCACCTCTTATCCAGGAAATGTTGGAGAACTCAGAAGGACATGAACCATTGACACCAAGCTCAACAGTGACAACAGCAGAGCACAGTCCAAGTATTTCCCCAAGCTTGGTAGATAATAGCAGTGTCAGTCAGTCTCCTTTGGTGCAGTAATAAATTTTCTCTAGTGAAATTCCTAACTTCTATGTACAAGGATGACATGGCATATTCTCTCTACGGCTGCTTATTTTTCTGGAATTTTACAGACACTACAATCCAAAAGGACCAAGAATTGTTTATATGTATCTATATTGTGAAGATATGGGTATGTTTATACACATAAAGAATAATAATGTGCAGCTTAATTTGAAACATAAATGTTCAGTACACTAAAATTACAATCATGTTTATGTGGGTGTGCGCATACGCATACGTGCACACGCACACACATGCACACACACACACGGAGTAAATTCTATTATTTCTCTACATTTGTAGGACTGTGCTCTGAATCTCTGATTTCATGAAATAAACAAACTGATATGTTGCTATTGCTTCTTTTGAATGGCCACAATTGCAAGTGACAAGATTGATCTTGAGGAGGTTTAAAATTTGTGGTTATACCATTTCTGATGACTTTGTACATATAAAATATATGAATATGTACTTTCTATCCTGGATGTTCGATGCTTTCCCTTTTTAAATGTGTACATGAAATGCCCCAAACTTCCCTTAGAAATGGATAACATATTTGTCTGGATAAAAAACGTTTTAAAAGACACAGTCTAAGGATGAAAACTTATCATTGCTCTTTTTAAAGACCTCAGTGTATTACTTCTTTCCCAGCAAAAGATCAAAGAATTTCACAGCATTAGCAGAATTTTTGTGGGAGTGTAACTGCCAGCTCAATTATTTGAATATAATTTGTTCTATTGTTAATGTCACTTTAAAAATATACAAAGAATTTATTACTTTGACTTCTTTACTTTTAAAAATACTGAAATTTTACTTCGTTTATAGCCTTCAAGGCAAAAACACTTTACAGTGTTATATTATTTTACTTGTTCACAACCTACTAGGAAAACTTGGTGAAATAACAACCAGGCATAATCACTACCTCTGAATCGATGGCACTAGTGGGGAAAAAAAACCCACTCTGGATAAAGTGTTCCTCAGTCCTATCATTCTCTTCTGTGACATCACAGGGCTGGCACCAAAACACCTTGAAACGGATGATGGAATCTGTGTCTATGACCTTGCTAGTCACCATAAAACAGCAAAAATGTGGTAGAATGGTTACAATTTTTTAAAGTGTCATTTTTTTTAAGGTTTCATTAAAAGCACTAGTGGATTTTTTTATATATTCCAGCAAATCTGTGATGTACTTTCACTGGCTTTGTTTGTACATTGAGATTGTTTAACAATGCTTTCTATGTTCATATGCTGTTTATCTTTTTCCATGAATTCTCTTGGCAAAAAATAAAATATATTTATTTTGACCCTGTGTAAACAAAAATTATTTAGAGCAAACTCTATACACAAGTAAATGGTTTTATATTTTTAATGTTTAAACTTCATTTCAAAAAGGTTTGCTGTTTGCAACCATGACAATTAAAATGTGTGCTTTTGCACAGCTTTCTAGAACATTTCTACAAGCCGGTCAGACACATGACATTTCAATGAGTAAAAAAGAGCATAAAACTGTAAGTTTAAGAACAAAATGTTAAAATGCCTACACACAATAATAAAATCCATCAATTACATCACATAAAATAAGTCAAATGTACAAAAAGTCTGCGACAGAAAAGGACAAAAGGACAACTTAAGAAATTTGTTGGAAGTTTGTGTGCTCTTTCCGCACTTAATTAAAACATAGCAAAATCATCATCTTCATCAGACTCTGCAAAATACTTCACTTCTTTTCTTGCCCGACCTGTCCGTGGCCTGGAAGTTGTTTCAGAAGCAAAGTCAGATGGGAAAATGTCTACATCAGAATCTTGATCAAATGCTGTTTTCTTCAGTTTCTGTTTTAAAATAATTATTAAAAGTTACTGGTGATGAAAATCTCAATCATGTAGCTATTTAAAGCTACTAAGATGCGTTTTTTTAAAAAAAGAATTCATATGTAAGCTAAGCCATGAATTATTTTACAATGCTTTCATTATGAGGACTCAGATTGTTGGGGGCAATATGCTGACTCTTTAAACCATTTAGAGAGGACTAAAAAGTGGTGTATAAGTCTAAGTATTATTGCTAGTGCTATTAACCATTAAATGTATCTAGCAGTTTGTTAAATTACCTTGCTTGCAATTGACTTGGGTGGTTTTCTTCCAGGGTTATATTCACCTTCATTTTCAGAACCAGATGCTTTCCTTTTTTTTGCTCCCCTGCCTTTTCCTATTAAAAGATTGAAGGGAGAATCTATCTCAGTTCACTGACTATATTTTACCATAATAAAATATAAAACTGAATGATATAACTGAATAGATAACACTATCACCATAGTAAACAAATAAAATTTAAATAACATTTTAAAGAGAAATCATTAAATATAAAATTGTTTAGAATTACTATTACTTTCAGATAATTTAATAGAACCAAGATTCCTTGCTATTTGTTACTGTATAACCAATTTCTCAAAGCAAGGTCCTTGACTGAATGACAGACAGAAGCTGTATGATTTTATTCTTGAGAAATTGTGTATCCAAATTTAATTATTATATTAATAAAAAGTAAAACTTAGCAGATCACTATCCTTAACAGGATATTAATAGATGAAAATATCATAGACAGAAATCTCTTAAATGCTATAGCAACCAATAGTTACATGAAACCCCTTTTTTCTGATAAGTTAAACCATAATCGTTAACCCAAAATCTATTATTTGCTATTTAGTCTGGCAGAATTTTTTTTGTTTTTGTTTTTGTTTTTTTAACTCGGCTAGATTCTTAATAATCAATAATAAATATAGTTTGAACTTTTAGTTGGTATATGTAGCTGGTTTTATTTTGTGTCTTAATTCTGCTTTTTCTTTTACAGTTTTATACTTTGCCTATGGAAATGCTTACAGATGTTTCTTGGAGTTTCCAAGCACTGGGGCATTGAAGGAAACCCAGGTTTTTCCTTATCATCAAAATGTAAAGAATCCAATCAAACTTTATTCAAATTGGCTAATAAGTAAGAAGTTAAACATAAAAATGGAAGCTTAATCTAGAGAAGACAAACATTCAATTGATTTGCTTGTTTCCCTCTGTCACAGATTGAATTAATTTGTAGATTTAATTCTAAACATGAAAATAACTTTTCAGTGGTCTCCAGAGTTCATTTATAAAATTACAATTCCTGCAATAACTGTAATTGTTCTTGAAATTGTAATGTCTGGCCTTAAGGATATCAGCTGTGTTATTATCACATGCAAAGTATTTGTAAAGTATTCCATATTTTAATTTTTGAAAGCATTCACAAACTATATTCACAAAGGTCAACAATTTCATTAAGTACAAAATACTGTAGAAGTTGTTGGCCGACAGATTACTAAACAAATTGAAATTGAGTCAAATCTGTCTTGTGACCTCCATATTTTCTTTACCTCTGCCATGACAAGAAATTAAGATCTGGATGTTTTAGTTGCTGTTGCTGGATTGTTATGTGTTACTATGAGACACAAGCTAGTTTCATTTTTTGTTCTGCCAAAAAGCAGATTCAGGCAAACTTTGCATTTATGTTGATTCCTTTCTGAAATACATGTTGATGAAGTAGGCCCAGATACTTGATGGAATTCCTCTTCCAGAATGAACCTTCTTGAATATTAAGGATAGCCAAGAAGCACTTTTCTGCATCTCACTTTGGGAGGGCTACATTTTGCAAAATATAAGAGCGTATGATATTTGAACTCTTTTTGTATAAGTAGCCCTTGACTTACAACCACAATTAAGCCCAAAATTTCTGTTGCTAAGCGACACAGTTGATAAGTGAGTTTTGTCTCATTTTAAGACCATTCTTGCTATAGTTCAGTGATTGCAGTCGTTAAGTTAGTAACATAGTTGTTAAGTGAATCTGGCTTCCCTGTTGACTTTGCTCATCTGAAGTTCGCAATAATCACATAATCCTGGAACACTGCAACCATCATAACTATGAGTCAAGTATCTGAATTTTGATCACATGACCAGGGATGCTGCAATGGTGTGAAAAATGGTCATAAGTCACTTTTTTCGGTGCTACTATAACTTTGAACAGTCACTAACTGAAATATTTTAAATCAAGGACAGCCTTTATTGGTATTGAAGGTAGTTCAAATTACTTTTTCCTTTCTATTGTGTCTGTTTTCAATATTGATTTTACATTGTTCTGAGATCTTAATATTAAGGGGTTCTTTAATAAAATAAAACTAACATACTTGCTTTTGTTTGATGAATATAAATTCAGTAAATATTTTTAATTTTTTTTCAGTGTATATAAACATTAAAAATACATATATAAGAAAAAGATGTCTTAGCAAATTTTAGCTACTGCTTTTAACAAAAAAATCAATTAATGTTAAATAATAAGATTAGAAATGTGTATCACAGCGTTAAGACAATTGGAAGTTTAAAACAACAGCTTTTTTTTTTTTTTACCTTTGGGAACTATGGACTTCTTTGGAATACCAAATTCAGTTTCTGAATCAGAGTTTATTAGTTCCATCTTCTTAGGTTTAGGAGACCTTTTCAGCTTAGAGGGCATATCTGATGATAGTTTTGCTGTTAATTATGTAAATAAATATTAAATTGTATCAGCCATTTAAGAAGCATCAACAGATTAGATTTCTACCAATCCTTCTTTCCCTGTCCCATACCCTAGCACATATAAATATGTAGGAAGGGTCAGTACTTGTTTTTGGTCTTCTATTGATAATGGGAACAAACTTTTAACAAATTTAATTCTATTTTTCAGGCAGTATTTTCAAAACTATTACAAAAAGATGGATTTTATGTGCTAGATTGTATTCGGTACCATACCAGTGTTTCAGAAGGACAGAGTTTTCTACAGGTTTTATCAGAGCAATGTTTAGCATGTTCTCATCTTAAGACATGAAAGTATTATTTTTTATATTTTTATAATAATTATCAAGAGCATTGAATTTAGAAGAGCAAGTAAAGTAGTAAATATAACTAGTAAATTTCAAACACTTGCCTTTTTTAGTAACAACTGTTTTACTTGAAAGTGTCTCTGTTTGTTTTGGAATAAAAGATGAAGAAAAGACTGGTGTTGAATCTTCTTCATCACTGTCAAATTTTGATGTATCTAAGAATACAAAATGTTTTTAATGCCATACAAGCCAACTATTACCTTCTAAAGACTAAACAGAAACATTTTTTTCATATTAAAATGATATAACACAAGTTAATGAATTAACAAAGATGCTTAAAATATTTCAAATGTTCGGCATGCTAAATATGTCTAAAATTTATTCCAAAAAATCTCAGAACAGCTTATTTCACACCTCAAAAAATTAGGGTTTTGCCTTTAAACTGAGATCATTTGTGAAGTGAGATGATTCAGAATGAACACTTCTCTACCAGCACCTAACTATGAGGAAAGTACAAAGAAGATATCAAATGATGCTTTTTTCCTGCCAGTGGATTATTATGATATGCCAATAATGGCAGCAAAACTAAAGCTGACATATAAGATCAATACAAAACTATTAAAGCCATTACTCAGAACTGACTATGCAAAGAAGACTGATAATTGATGAACAGTTTTATTGTTGTTGTTGTCACTGGCTAAGTTAGTTTTTTCTTTAAGAGCTTAACATGCTATATATAGCTCTCTCCACAATAAGCCCATGAAACAGATGGGCTAATGACTGGCCCAAAGTCACCCATGAACTTCTATTGTTAAAAGTAGACTTGAACCTATTAATCTTTACCACACTAGCCATTACTGAGTGGAACAGAGTGCCTATGTAGGTGAAGGTAATTAGCATAACACTAATAGTAAGTGGTTATCAATGTTCCTATCACTGCCTAAGCCCTCAGGCAGGGATATATAACATTTCTCTTTAAGATGTATGTTGAACCATTTTAAAATAATCTGGTGGTTTTCTTTTAATTACAATTAAATATAATTTATAAAATTATTAACTAGTTATATTTGTAATTATGTAAATAATTATATCAAAAATTACAATGTACAGTGTAGAACATTTTGGAAAGTCTATGAGGAGCATACCCAAGACCGAAAGCTCAAATAATTAACTTCTGCTTTAAGGTATAAAAAGCAAAAAGCACATTTGGTTTCATTGCAGCTGTTCAGTTTTCTATATGATCAGGGTATGATACGTAATAGTAATTAAACAGCAACTTTTAAACCAGAAGATATTTAATTCAACAAAATATTCTTCTGATTTATTTATCATTTTATATGATTTTCTAAGGCACTTTTGCCTTAGAATTAGCAACATCTCATATCATTATATGTTATTTTATACTTATTTTCAAAAAACAGAATTCCATTTTCTGGCATCTAATGAGTTTCATTAGGAAATAAGAACTTACGTTTTTATCATCTTAACATAACTGTCTTATGTACTAAATTTTTAAATGCTTGGATATTTCCCAGGAAAAGAATATTTTCTGAGATTCTAGAAGAGATTCAGTGACAATGGGTTTTAAACAAAGGTTCCTTATTCAATAATGCATTGCCTACTGAGTTGAATGTTTGATATACATACCAATATTGGCTTTCCGAGAATAAGAAGGAAACGTGAACAGGTTGCCAAAATCTTGATTAGTTTTGTCTTGGGAAACCTTCCTACGATAAAAAGAATTTTATTTAAAAAAATTTCCTCTTCCTAAGCTGCTAAAAAAAAACTGCAGAGGAAAGGCATTTGATTTTGTCCAGGACTGCAATACAAAGTATATAATAATACATAGATTAACCTATACAGGAAATATATAATAATATATAAAATGAATGATCAAATGGCTAGTTATGTTTCATTTCTATGTGTTACCTCACTTCAATAGCCAAAAAATTCACATACTCCAAATAATATATATATTTAACATCTGAGATACATAATATGTCTACCTTAGACACATAATATGTCTACAAATATGCCTCATCTACAGATTTGTAACAATTTACATTTTGTTCATCTTCATACTGCTAGTTAGAGACTAAGAAGATACTATCCCAAACCTATGACACTTACTCTGGAGAAGGCTTTGATTTAATTGGAGAGAAATCATATTCATCCTTTTCAAGGCTATCTGAGGGCACAAATTCATTTTCTCTGTCATTGATGTTTGGAGATGTTTTTACTTTCAGTTCATTAAGATCATTGTTGTTGGCATCAGCATCATCAGCATCATCTTCTTCTTCTTCTGAGAAATCAAAGGTGTATTTGGGCCTTTCAGCTGGAAAGGTAGACACAACCATAATCTCTGGTTCATGTTAAATGTTATACTTTGCATTTCATACTATGAACATTTGAGGATTTCTGGAAAACCTATAACATTGCAATATTTTTTTTGCAATGTATCAGTCTAGGACAATAAACATTGAATAACAAATCAATACTGTAATTAAATATAGATAGGCTACCTTTCTGCAAATTTGATTGCATAATTTGTTACACATTTAAAAGACGATAATTGTGGATATGGTAAGTGAAGAAGTTTGGATTACTTTTGGTTGTTTTTTTTCCACTATAAACTTGATAAAATCCAAAAGGGGATTGACTTCTAGATCTTATAAGTAGCCTGGAAAATGCAATTCCACAGATGGACAAATACATCATTTGCACTTTGAAATGAAGATAATTAGTTCACAAAGCAAGCTAAGGTATAAATACAAATGTTTTTAGCTAAATAATTTCACTGGTGAAAAAGTCTATTAAAAGTTGTGCTGTATGGAACTGTTGAAGTTGAGACAAGAAGGAAAAACTTTGATAAAACAGTTTCAAAACTAGTCATATATACAAAGGAGAGGCAACAGATCATTGCAAACTTATTGAAAAGTTTAGCTGACACTGGAATAATTTTAGGCAAAATATTATTATTGCATAGAACAATGATCTGCATGATAAGGATGTCAGAAGGGAAACATTTTATCTGACAACAAAAGCTATTTTCAAAAGTATGAAAAAAGCCTTTTTTTAAAATGATTTAATGATTAAGCACAACATTCTTACTGTAAAAACAATGGTCAATTATTAAAACTCATTTACAATATAAAACTAAACAATTTTGCTACATTATAGATATTGCCTTTGCTACCTGCAGCTCTTCTAAGTAAAGAATCTCTTGGAATAATCACAGGGTCATTTTCTTCCAAGTCACTTTCAGATTTTGATTCATCATCTGACCATGGATTTCGTTTCTTTATTTTTTTTGCAGTAGTCTTTGTGGTAGATGGTGTTCTTCTCACTCTAGTACCTAAAACAAGCAAACCATTAGTAGGATAACAAATAATCTTAATTATATTTTCTCTCATTTAACATTGATAACTTCCCAAATTAATGAAACGGGAATTAACACAGGTAGTCCTTGATTTATAACCATGCAATCACACCAGTTTTATCTGACACCCAATACTGTTATCTCTCACAGATACAGCCTGATGACAAGGCGAGGTGGGTGACTTGATAGTCCTTAAATCAAGTTTGGGCTGGTAATGATCAGGTTGGATGCTTCCTTGCCCCATAGATGTCTTGTGATCTGTACAATGTGATTTTTCATTATACTAAATTAACTTAGATATTCAATTTGGTGTAATGTTAAGACATCAGTTTAGAAACTATGAGGCTGTAATCCTGATTTAGGCACAAAATCAGCTGGGTGACCTGGCACTTTCTCTCACCCTGAGGAAGAAGACAATGACAAAGAAAACTGCAGGGATTGTTCAGTCTCTAAGAACTGGACACCACTGAACAGAAGAAAAAAAAACTAAATCAGGATCTGCAAAATTTTAAAGAAAATTATGTATTGATATTTATTTATATTTATGATTCAACACACATGGATGTTAATCAACTGCTTAATGCTATTTTAACTATAGTACTGGTAGATCACATTAAACAGATAAGTCACTGGTCAGTGCTACTCCTGTAATTTGGGGAATTTGCACGTTTTTTTACTATTATGTTAGATGTCACTGGTGAAATGTTTTGTTTATTTGATTGGGTTAAAATTGGGTTTAATTTTAAAGTAAAATTAAAATTGCACTGAAGGACTGCAGCCATTATTACTATACTAATATGTACTTTGTGCCCAGTTCCTAAAATATAATACTCTTTTATCTTTATTATCCAAAACTCATACCAGGGCAATTCAGTTCATGGCCATATCATTCCAAGTATAAATAAATCAGTTGCTATTGTTTTACCATTTTTCCTGAGGTAAGCACCCTAGCTATTATTTTGAATGGTATTTCTCTTGAATGTAGATCCCATGTTCTATTTTTGTTTTTAATGCTTTTAAACCTCAATTTACAATCTCTTTTTGCTCTTGCATTACTGGGGAGCAATTACAGGACCCAAATTTATTTCTATATATACTGTCACATGGGACGCATCTTCATTCCATATTAATATAGCAATCTTTTGCACTAGTATTAATCTGTAGTTTTATAGTTTGTTGACCATTTTCTCCTAATTGCACATGGTAATGACACTGAAAATCCTATTGTACTTTTTTGCCATCTAGCAGGTCAGGGACACAAAACTAATGTGTAGAGTTGCAATTTTATAAAACTCAAATTCTCTATAGGGGTTATTTGATTTCACAGATAGGTGTCAATTTTGGCGGGGGGGGGGGCAGCGAGGCTATTTTGTAAATGCTACTTTCTACCAATAAAAAAGAATTGTATTCTCTTCAACTGGTGGGAATTTTGCCATTTCTGAAGAACCAACTATGATTTTCAAGTTCAATTATAATGATTGATGCTCTCTTTGTTTGTTTTCTTGCAGGTTCATTATTACTCAAATCAGATAACATCATCAGTGCTAGAGTGCCAAAAGAGTACCAAAGTGCCAAAGAGAGTACCAAAGACCCTCCACCTCCACTTCAACCCTGAGTTAGAAACATTTCCTTTTATTTGTATCCATTATTATAGTTAACAAATGTCTCTTTTATTTGGACTCAGGATCATGACAAATTTTCTGTCAGATGAAGCAACACTGGCTTCTGCCCTTCTTAGTTTAATTATTCTTTAACTGTTAACCTGTTATGCCATGAACATGATAGTCTAACCTCTGGTATAACTTGTTCAATCTCACGATGATTGTTTTTATCCAGTAATATATTACTAGTCACAAGTTGGATGCAATTACACTGATATTTCCATTTTGTCTCCATGTTGAGCAACCTATTGCCTTCTTAGTCCGCAGTCTGTTGGGAATTGAGTGTGTGAAACTCCATTTGCACAAGTGGCAGGCATGTGTGCAAAAGAACTCCTCGCCTACCAGTCCTCAGAGCCAGAAAGATTGGGGACGGCTGTATTACAGGACTGTCCTCATTGTATCTGTTTTTCACATAGTGATGACTCTACTATCTCAATATGTTGCCTTGTCCTTGATTCCCCAATAGCTGGACAAATTGAAAATAATACAAATAAATAAATAAATGGTTCTTAATTTTATCTTCTACAAGCATGATAATGGAAAAGGTATGGTTATCCAAATATTTTTTTTTCAATTTTATTTTTATCAGTAGATCTAAATATTATAGTTTTAGCCTTAAAAAAGTCACAGTGCATGTGAGGCAAAAGATTTTTTCAAATACTACAAATACATGACACTGGTGGTACACCTTTGTAATGTTTGAGCTTGAATAATAGTTTATGGGCAAAAAACCTACTCTGGGTCTCCACAAGAGATATCCTTCTGTCACACTATTACTCACCAGGCTCCTTCTTTTCTCTCTTGGGCTTAGGTGTCTTAATCACTGGACCAGAGGTATTAAGCAACTCTTCTCCAGGACCTTCTATTGGTGTACTACCAAATTCTTCATCAAATTCCAACTTTATTGCTGAAGTATCAAGGTCCCCCTAAAATTAAAAAAAGAAAACAAATGAAGTTAATGTTATTATTGGGAGAATAATGCAAACTGAAAAATACGCTCAACATGTAGCTTTGGAGATAAACCTCAATTTTCAAATTCCACTTCCAACTTAGAATTTGAAATTACATATATTGTCTTTCCATTTCTCAAAGCTATATAAGGCAACTAGCAATCAATTAAACTAAAACATAGAATTAAACTATATTAAAACACATACATTATAAATAAAAAATACTAAAAGATTAATCAATTAAAATTTAAAATTTGTGTTTTAGCCTTTGGAAACTAAAGAGACAAGAATAACATTCAATTTCCAAAGAAGTGCTTTCTACATTTGGATAGTACTACAGAAAGAAAAGCTTATATTCTAGTTACTTTTTTGTTAGGTTACTATTAAAGAGCTTTAAATACTGCTATTCTAAGGAAAATCCAAAAATATTCAGATAGTCTAGAACAAACTGGATAATCATTTCATAGTTTTACTACCCTTTCCTTTTTGATGCTTTTTAATCACATTGTTATATAGTTTTGCTATATAGTTTTTTTTAAAATATTTGCGATTTTGTATTTGTTCAATAGTTTTTAAATCGCTTCCAATAAAAAAGATATAAATTGTTTTTGGGAAAATGTAAGATATATGCTAACCAAAAATATTTTAAAAGATGTATTTTACCTTCTTTTTTTTTAGCAATTTCTTGCTGGCATCAGCTTTCATAGCTGATGTAATTTGTGGAACTATTCTTCTACCAAAAGGTGAAGGCATAGTCTCTTCTAAATGAAGTTTTTTCACCTTGGGTTTACCAACTTTGCCTTTTATGGGTTTGCCAGTCATTCCTGCCAGTACATCCTCTCTTTCCTGAGCTTCTACTTTCTAAAACATGCATAAAAATAAAAATTAGATATAAATAGCTTCTAAACTGTGTAATAACCTATTCTAAGGTATTATATTAATACACATATTTTTATAATTCATGCAGTTATGAGAGTAGCTTTAAATATAATATAGCTGTATTCTTTCACTACTATTCCTATAAAAAATAGATTAGACAATTACATCAAATTCCTTACCAAATATTCAGTTTGAAAATCAGACAAATAAAAAATTAAAAGCTCATTAGTGTACATTTAAAGAAATGTTATTAGATTTTCAAGTTGCAAAGTAAGAAGTCAAATATGTAGAAAAATTTAGGAATAATTGAGGAATTTATTCAATCCAAAACTGTCTGAATACGTCCCAAGTCTCACCGAAACCAGGACTCTACGTTTCCTTATTGTAACATTTGCAGCAAATAGAAATTTGAAAACACAATTCAGAAATGAAATTACGCAAATTTCATTCTCTTATAATGAACATAGTTATCTGAAGATAATTGCCTCCAAATAAGTCTAATATAAAACTTGATAGTATACATGAATTTTAATATGTCAGCATACTTCAAGTTCTTCTATAAAAGCTGCTAAATCTTCTTTCCAAAGGTCAGAAGATGATTTTCTCTTGAGATCACCGAGGTCCTTTCCCTACAAAACATAAAAGAATAACAAAATAATTTGTATTAGAGAAATGTTTTGAACACTTAAGGTAAGCCAATATAAGAACATAAATATAACTGGATAAGGCCAAGGTCCATCTTAATCCAACATTTTGTTGCTGACAGCGGCTAGAGCCCTGAAGTATTCAGAAGTAGAAGTTTGAAATCTATCTCCCTCCTTCTAAAGTTGTCCTACAATTGATATTTGGAGGCAAGGCTCTCACAATTGGGAGATAATATTAAGACTTCAAAACAAATAGGATTTAACAGACCTAAAGGTAAAGATTCTCCTCACACATATGTGCTAGTCATTTTCGTCTCTAGGAGGCGGTGCTGGAGTAGGTGGTGCCATCTCCATTACAAAGCCGAAGAGCAAGCGTTGTCCAAAGATGTCTCCATGGTCATGTGGCCAGCATGACTAAATGCCGAAGGTGCACGGAACGCTGTTACCTTCCCACCAAAATGGTTCCTATTTTTCTACTTGCATTTTTACATACTTTCAAACTGCTAGGCAGAAGCTGGGACAAGTAACAGGAGCTTACTCCGTTACGCAATGCTAGGGATTCGAACTGCCGATCTGCCGACCTTTCTGATCGACAAGCTCAGCATCTTAGCCACTAAGCCATCATGCCCCTCTGTAACAGACCTATCCTGGGTAAATTTATCCCAGTCACCTTTTATAACCATTCAGATTAGTGGCTATTATCTTGTTTTGTGGCAATGGATTCCACACAATAATTATGAACCTTGTAAAGTTGAGCTTTGATCTTCTATGTCAATATTATCAAGGGATGCAAAAATTATGTACATTTTGTTAGATTATATTGTTCATTAACAATATAATAATGCTATTAAATTATAATTTTGAGAAATAAATTTAATTTAAAAATAAACATGTGTTAACTTGCAATTTTGCATTTTTTCAACATAAAGGAATATTCTCAATAGCATATTGGGAAATACCTTTATCTTCAAAATTCAGAAAATACCTACTTTTGTATCTCGCTGCTTAATGATTTCCTCAACTTTCTCTTTAGTAAGACACCATAAAGACATATTTAAGATGTAATTGAAATCTGGACCTGAAGTAGATCCTGAAGAAGATGAATTATCATCATTCAAGTTCTGCATTTCTTCCTCTTCTGCAGCCTATTTAAAGATAAAATTAGTTAAAATACTGCACACATATGAATAAATTGGGAAACATAGTAAAAAAATCTAATAATGGTGAAAAGTAATTTTTAATATATTAGGTAGGAGATTGTCAAAATATTTGATCACTTTTTTAAAAGAGTAAATATAATAGCAATAGCACTTAAGATTTATATACTGCTTGATAGACCTATCTAAGCAGTTTACAGAAGTCAGCATCTTGTCCCCAACAATCTGGGTTCTCATTTTACCGACCTTGGAAGGTTGGAAGGCTGAGTCAACCTCGAGCCAGTGAGAATTAAACTGCCGAACTGCTGCAGTCAGCAGAAGTAGCCTGTAGTACTGCATTCTAACCACTGTGCCATCATGGCTATTTCAAAAATGCTCAAATTCAAAATTTCAAAAATACTGGCTTTTCTCTTCAGAGAAAAGCAAAAAAATATTACAATATGAATAGCTGGCTTGTTTATATATAGATATTAATAATAGATGCAATAGATTATAAATTATCCTGAAGACTGTTACAACTCAGGCAAGGCAAAATAGACTCTCAAAGGCTAATAACACCTATAGAATTGTTAAAAATACAGTGTGACTCGGACTGACTTCTATCCAAAAAAGGACCATTTAAAAAGGGACTTTTAAAAAAAGTCTTTACTGTGAAAAAAAAATTATTTTCTCAAAAGGCAAAATCACTGTATATTGAACATTCCTCTAAGACTTTGTTTTCTTTCTTGCTTATTTTTCTTCATTCCTATCAATATATTTGCTGATGAATTATTCAGTAGCAGGAATGAGAAAAGGATACTGGCCCTGATTTTCATACATTGTACAAAATTCTAAAAAGAGCCTTCAGTTCTATACAATTAATAGTACATCTTCCAACAGTCAATTTGCCTAGGCTTAAACTCCTTTTTTAAACTCTACTGAAGAAATCGATGTGCTTATCCTGTTGAAATGCATGAATGTGATGGTGATTTTCTCAACCAAGTAAATTAAAAAGACCAGTAGTAGAATTATGACTTACTTTTTCTTGCGCTTCCTTCCAGGCTTTGACAGGGTCAGATTCATAACCTCTCTGGACTAACATCTGAATCAAATCTCTCTTTGATTTGTTTTCTAAGGGGGAAAAAGAGATTGTAATAAAAAATATATATGCATCAAAGAAATCAATTCAAGAGAAAATTATAATTTTCCTTTAATTCTTTATTGTTCTTACCTATGGCAATTTTGCCTTGTATTTTTTCTAAAATAAAGCGAGCTTGATTGTTAAGCTTTGTAGATTCTGCCCCTAACATTCCTATAAGCCACTCCTTACGCAAACCATAATAATTTAAACGCAAGTCAAAGAATTCTTTTAAGATATCTTGCACAGTTTCATATTTCTTCAGACATCCCATATGATCAAATAGTACCTGGAGAATAAAGAAAAAATGGATTAAAAACTATTTCCACTATTCCACAATGTTAAATAAATGCTATTATTTCTAAAGGAAAAATAAAATTATTATAGAAAACTAGAGTCTTAAAATTTCTCAGCTTTAAATTCAAAAATCAAATTTCACTTGTTTTACCTGATATTGACAAAGCTGTTTTTTTAATTAATAAGAATGTACTAATCTTTGATACATATACATGAAGTTTTTTATTTTGTTTTTTTCAGAAGTATCAAATATTAAATTAAAATCAAAGAAGCATTTTATTTTAACTTACAACTAGTCATTTTGTTTGCATATAGTATTAGGTAACCCCTTCAGTGTAAGCTGCATGTGAAATCTGGACAAAAATGACCAATGAGTAAAGAAAAACAAATAGCGGAATGCAAATTATATACATATCCAGACACACATTTCATACATTGTTATCCTGTTTATTATATGTTTTATATGCAGTACTAGTTCGATACCCGTGCATCTTTATGAAACTATGTGGTCAGGCTGTTCGGGGGGAGGAAAATAAGGAAAAACAAATTCTGCCTCTGTGTACCAGCATCCATCGGTATTCATCTGGCTAGCGTCCTGTCAGTGTGTGAGAGAGTTGAGGGCTGTTTGGAAAGTGAAACAGTATTTGCTGTGTGAGCAAGGAGACAGCAAGGAGCCTGGGTGTGGCCTAGCTGAACTGATCTGTACTAAAGCTGCTTAGTGCTGTGAAACTAAAACTGAAACTCTCCTCTCTGCTTGTTTTTTGCATTTGGAACAGATTTCTTTTCAGGTGGGGAGAGGGAGTAGAACTCTTTAGCATCAGAGTGTATTAATAATAATATACAAAATACTAATGCTCTGATGGTCATTTCAAAAAACCCTTTCTTAGTGAGCACCTAGAAGCCAAGAGGAACATACATGCCAAATTTCAAGTTTGTAGGCTTCACAGTTTCTGGAGATTTTGTGATGAGTGGTATTTTGCTTTTATATATATATAATTACAATGTTATTGCTTGTGGCTAGCATGAGAGCAAAGGGCCAGAGAAGAATGTGCAGGTGGGGAAGACAGAGCCCAGTACCTTCTCTATTGACTTCAGCACTAACTTTCTGGAGAAAATGAAAGGAAGACTGCAAGTAGCTATAACATGATTGTGGAGTGCTGCAACTTATAAGTGAAAACTATTTACTAAATTCCCAAATCATAATCATATGGCTATGGGGGTGCTGGGAGGGCTAGAATTCTGAGGATCAGTTGTAACTACCATTAATTTAGTGGTGTCATAACCTTGAATGATCTTTGAATGAATGGTGATAGGAAGCAAAACTAACCAACAGTGCAAAATCTCAGTAACTATCCATGTCTCAGTAATGTATTTACACAATTTGGGAAGAAGTTCAAACCATATTATTTCAGTCATAGACCAGCATAGAACAATTAACAATTATGCTAAAATATAAATAAAAATGTTATATTGATAGAATTAGATAAAGATAAAATTACAAAGTATAGGTATTAAAATGCAAAAGAACCTGATGAAATTACAATTAATTTTATAATCACTAATTTATTGTTATAAATAACTAGAATAAATAAAATGATATATTATTGGAATTTAAACAATGGTGGGATACTTTAACAAAACGTTTCTCTGCCCTAATGATTTGTTAGGAATCTTTCCACCAATTAGTTGGGTTGGCAATGTATAAACCAACAATATACGTTTGTAGTTTGAAGACAAGGTTACTGGATTGATTTGTATTCTATTCCGATTGGTTGATTGTATTGTGAATTGCCATAAGAGGGATCTAGAGATCATGGCTTGCTCTCTCTGACATTCTGTATCTCTGACATTCTGTTGCTATCTCACTTTGACTCTGAGTCTGTTGTATTTATGCTGTGCTTATACTTTGATATTTTTGTTTACTATAAATGACAAAGGCAACCGATAAGAAGACTTTGTAATTGGATATTCTTTGGACTGTTAAACGTATATGACCTGGACCGTTTATTGGACTGTGCTATTTCTTAAAGTAAACTTTAACTCAATTTAGTGTATCTGTGTGTGGCTGGATAATTATTCATAACTATTCTCATAAACGTTTCCATGTGCATATCCTTGTTACTCAAGGATTACTCTGTACATATCATAACATTTCTTCCAACAACCAGTTCACCAAACTGCTCAGAAAGTTAACAACCGGTTCCCCCGAAGTGGTGCGAACTGGCTGAATCCCACCACTGAATTTAAAAAGAACACTGTGAGAATATAAACCTATGCTCAATTATATTAATTCTAATATCTGCTGTAACCCTGCTAGGGTTTGTTAGGATTGTAGCCATTATATTCAACCAACTTTAACAAAGAAATAGCAAAAGAAAACATAAAGTGGTATGTGTATATTTAAAAGGAGAAGAGGGAAAATAAGTAAGGCAGGGGAAGGGAGAAGTGGAGTGAAAGGAAGAGAAAATATTTTATGGAAGCCTAGTAATGCTTAGAATCACCTCACTTGGAAGACTTGTTGTAAAGATCATTTTTAATCATAACTCTTACAGAGAATCAGACTACGTTGTCTGAAATTTCTGCCATATGGTCACCTAGCAAAACTAATTAGCTTGCCCTGCCCAGATATTGTGTCATGAGGAAATATGATCCATAGTTTCAATTTCTCCTGACCACAAGGACTGAAAAACATCACACCTTTTCTCCAAGACAGCAGAGCGGAGAACATTATAGTGAGCCAGAGTAAAAGCTCTTTTGATGTTTTGAGGACAATATTGTAGAAATAATGTGCAGAAAACTTTTTTATGGGTTCACCGAGTATATGATGCGGCCTATTTAAGTTGATTTTGCAGAGCTATATCTCTGGCACATTGCTTTAAAGATGCTTTGACTTCATCAAATCCAAATGGAAACAATACAGCAGAGGTGGTATTCAGCAGGTTCTGACCAGTCCTGGAGAACTGGTAGTGGAAATTTTGAGTAGTTCATAGAACAAGAAAATACCACCTCTGACTGGAGATTTTACAGTATCCTTCCCCTGCCACGTCTACCAATCCACGCCCATAGAACCGGTAGTAAAAATTTTTGAATCCAACCACTGGTTAGAATACATAATGACTTAAAGTGACACAAAGTAATTTATGCCTTGAAATCTGAAATTTATCTTGGAGAGTCAAAAAAGGAACAGAACACAACAAGAAACCAAAGCCAAATTCCTTATGAATATTTCTTATGAATTCCTTGTGGAGCTTTTAATAGTTCTATGTTCTTCTATGTACATTTTGAAAGTCATAGGACAGCTGTGATATTATTTTGTCCTCAAATACTTTTAGTCTGCCAGGTGTATGAAAACAAATCTTAATATGGAAGCTTCATTTCTCATCTTCTCATTTAGGAAGTAAATTTGTTGGTGCATGAAAACAATCCCAAGATATTTGAAGACCTAAACTTGTTCAATATCTTTGCCATTGATTTGCCACCTATGATTATGTCCAGAAGACTTATTTGAAAAAAATAGCTTTTTAAATTATTAATAATTAAATTATTCTCTCTGAAGTAGAAAGCAATTGATTTTACAGCTCCTCTCAAAACAGTGGATGAAACAGAATTGGTAGCTAGGCAAAACTTATTGGAAATTATTTTATTTTGTCTATAAATTGATAGCCTATTCTGCATCCTCATAGAAGAATTTAAAGGTGTTTAATAAATCCTGTTATGAGGAAAAATCATTCTGCATCTTTAACAACAATGTGTTATTTATTATTAACTTTAAGGCTGCAATCCTAAGCATATTAGTTGATTGCACGCCTTGCCGAACAAAATACTGTAGTTTCCTTCTGAATAAACATACAGCATGTGTTTCTGTAAACCTACATATATATGAAATAATTACTTATTTAGTCACTGTTTTAGGAATCAGATGCTAAATAAAATGGCCAATTTTGAATTTTCAGTTCATTTAAATGCTGATTAATATCTTGAATAGATAAATAACTATAGGCCAAGTACAATTTTTTATTTTAAAATACCTTGAAAAGAATTTCCCAGCATTATTTTAAATAAAGAATTACTAGGGAACAGATGACCTGAAGTAGACAGCAAAAATAGGAATAAAGCCAGACAAACTAAAGGGACTTCTAATCAACAGAAGGAATAGGCTGGGGACTGTAATTAAATCTCTTTGAAAGATTTACTCCCTTATCCTAGGATGCCACTTTACCTTTAAAAGTTGGAGGTGATTAGGAGTGTATTATGTTCAATGCATGAGCTGCGTTATTGGCTAATAATCTCTCAACAATTCTTCCTACCTTGGTTATATTACATTTATATTGTATTATATTTATGCAACCCCTTTTTTACAGAACTACTTTTGAAGAGTACTAGTAGAACAATTCCTAAGCTATTTTTATTCAAGTATTTTAGGACTATTTGGATCTATTAAAATCTATAAATTACACTGGATAACAAATACTTTGCTTTCTGAAAATTTTTGGATGTATCTTATAAATTTTTGGCTGCTAATCCCAAAAATTATTATACAGGTAGTTCTTATTGAAAGTACACTTGTTCAGTGACTATTCTAAGATACGATAGCACCAAATGAGCAATACTTATAAGTTCTGAAAGTTTCAGTTTTCACAGTATTCACATGATTGTAATTCCCATGATTGCACGTGCTCAGCAACAAAACCAATGGAAAACCCAATAGAAAGAAGCATCTGGCAATCATATGACCATGGGATTCTGTAACATCAGATTTACCTAACGACTGCAGCTGAGAACTGCACCATAAATTTGTGCAGTCACATAATGTCAAACCTTATGACAACTTCACTTAGCAACAGAGTTCCTAATCCCAATTGCCATGATCAACTGAGCAAAGAGAGAATGCTACTTTTTGTATAAAATATACAAAGAGAAACATTAGTCATGTGCTACACAGAATATATTACTAATATAACACTGAAAAATGGTAAACAGCTACTGGTCTGGAGGTCAAACATAGAGGAAAGTTACCATAGAATTACAAGTTAAACTTGTTTGAAGCTTAAAAACTTTGTGGAGTCCAGCAGCCTCTGCTTGAGCAAGCTTTTCTTCTGTCATTTTTACAACAAATTTCACAGTTGTATCAGTATGATATTCTTTGTAATCAGAAATTAATGCTGGTGTTTTTTCAGTCCCATTCAACATTGGTTCTAATACTTGTTCTTTATAAACCTGTAAAGACATTAAAATGAAAATAAAACGCAAAGAAAATAGTTGACATATTTTAAGTTTAAAATTGCATCAAAAATATTTACCTGAGTCCATGTTCGAACTGGAAGTTCTGTAATTTCTACTGTGTTCCTATCAACCACAAATATTTCTCCACTCACTACATATTGATTCTGACCAAGTTCTTGGATTGCTCCTTTAAAGTTTTTGTAGTTTGGAAGCTACAACATTAAAAATATGCATTAATTATACACATCTTAAAAAGTCTCATATATATTTTTATAATTGTAGATAACAAAAAGCATTCAATTAAAATCGAATCAGTATCTAAGGCTAAAATAACATTGATATAGAAATGGCATGTTATTTCTGTAGGAAACTTCACACTATTAATTTTTCCATACAAATGAGCAAACTAATATATAACCACAGAGAAAGGACAAAAGTGAGTGTGAATCACAGTGTATACAAGGGTGCTTTTTTCTGCATAAATATGACATAAATGTGATATTTGTAAAAAAAATAAAAGTCCTAAAACTAAAAAAATATTAAACAAACAGGTCAAAAATATTATATTTGTTCACTGATTTATTAAGGAAAAATTTCCAAAACTATGTATTTGTGTTTGGCAAAGGTATTAGATGCATTGCAGGAAAGTAACTCTTTCATCTAGAGCAGGGGTGTCAAACTCAATTTCATTGAGGGCCACATCAGGGTTGTGTTTGATCTTGGGGGGGACAAGGGGCATGGCCAGGGGGCATGGCCTGCTCAACATGACCTGTGGCGGACTGAGCACTCTGCCAGCAAAAATGGGCTCCCAAGTTGCGATGGCTTTCTGCAATCCTCTGCCAACTAAAACAAAGCTTGGAAGGACCACACACAGCTCTCCCTACTTCTGTTTTTGCTGGAAGAAGCACTGCAGGCTGGTCTTTGCTGTTTCCAGGGTGACCCTGCGGGCCAGATCTAAGCACCCTCTGGGCCAGATCTGGTCCCCAAACCTTGAGTTTGACACCCCCTGCTTTAGAGTTTGCTGAACAGAGTAGGTAGACTGTTTTTGGTTGAGGGTTCTTTTTTTATTATTTCAACACAAAAGTCTGGTAGTGTCTTTCTCGTGCTTGGCTTGGGCATGGCAAGGAAGAGTTCTCTTAGTACTGCTGATAGTTGCACTCTAGGTGTTTCTTGCTAAAACAAAGGTTCTTAACCAGGGGTGGGATTCAATTTTTTTAACAACTGATTCTGTGGGCGTGGCTTAGTTGGTGGGTATGGCTTGGTGGTCATGTGACTGGCTGGGCGTGGCCAACTCAACATCACTCACATCGAGGCACGCATCTCCTCACCTGGCCTCTCGTGATGTGGGGATGCTGCAACAGTCGTAAGTGTAAAAAAAACGGTCATAAGTCACTTTTTTCAGTGCCACTATAACTCTGAATGGTCACTCCACACAAGCAAAGTAACAGCAAAGGAGGTGAAAAAAATTCTAGAGATGTTCCTGAGACAGGAAGTCTAGTCCTGCCAAGAATGTAATAAGGGTTAACGGAGAGGCAGTTTCTGTAAGCAACACCAGAATGTTTCCTTCCTGCCTTCCTTACAGGATTAGGCCAGTAATTTCCTCTAACAACCGGTTCTCCGAACTGCTTAGAACGTTAACAACCGGTTCTAGCAAATAGGTGCGAACCTGTACAATCCCACCCCTGTTCTTAATTATCAACCACCACTACTGTGATGGCACAGTGGTTAGAATGCAGTACTATAGGCTACTTCTGGCTGCCTGTAATTTGGCAAATCGAATCTCAGCAAGCTCAAGGTTGACTCAAATTTCCATGCTTCCGAGGAAGGTAAAATGAGGTCCCACATTGTTGGGGGCAATATGCTGACTCTGGGAGCAATATGCTGACTCTGTAAACTACTTAAAGAGGGCTGTAAAGCTGCAAAGCACTGTGAAGTGGTGTATAAGTGCTATTGCTACTGCTGTCTTATTGTAAAAGTCCATATTGAATAATCTCTATAAGAATTCCCCCTCATCTTCTTGTCCTCATCTAACAAACAGATTATTTCTCTCTTAAGTCTCTTATGTTCTCCCCCAGTGAAGGCATTCCACTCTTCTATATCTCTAGCTAGATTAGATCTACTATGTTGCAATCACTTCTCTGATCAGACAAACTTCCCTGATGATGTTCCTAATCTTGCTATTCATCATGCTGACAATGAGAAGCAAGAAATCCTCTTTCATATCCAGTAGTTCTTTTAAATATGGAGATCACCTCCTCTGTTGTTGTGAATGTGAGTTCCCACTTGATTGTATTAATTTATCTGGTCACATATGTTCTGTATGTTCAGTCATGCTACTTTGGCACTATCAGGGAGAAGAAGAGAGAGTAGGGAGCACCTTCACTGCCACTTCTGAGTGGAATAGAGAGATCTGGGATGGAATATTGGTTTGAATCAAAGAGAAGTAGAATGAGAATGTAAAGTCATTACAGAGATTTATACTCTGGGAAAATATAAAGCACGACAAAGAAACTCAACTCTGATGTAAGTGTGTTAGGTGTAAGTTGAACTAGAAAAAGGCTTTGACAGGTTTGAAACTGTCAAATTATTAAGGAGATTCTAATACTCCTAATAATTTCATTTCCTGACCTTTCCTATCTTGAAGGGATGAGAAGATATCTAAAATTCTCCAGAGGGAAAAACAACAACAATACTGCTTCCAGTGAATTATTCATCTGCATGTGTATCACAGTTTTCCCAGCTTGGAAAAAAAAGGAAGAAAACCATAGTTCTCCTCAAGCCATTTCTTGGGCAAAACAAAAGGAGCTCAGCTTTTGTTCTCCTGGTACTGATTGTTGTAGCTTCTTTTACAAGCCATATATGTTCCATGTGGCTGAAGGTTCTTTGTTCAAAAAAAATAAAGCTCAGCTCTACAGGAAAAGTTTATATTCTTATCTTTCTTTCATTATTTTCCTTCCTTCCTTCCTTCCTTCCTTCCTTCCTTCCTTCCTTCCTTCCTTCCTTCTCTGTTTCTTTTTCTTAAAGCCTCTACTTAGACAGGCCTGAATAGAAAAAAAAATCCTACAACATCTGCAGAAAGCAGAACTAAAACTGAAAATGAGGATTTTCCTCCATGGGATAGAAAAAGTAAGCATTGGAAAAGATAGGCTTAATCCTAATGCTTTCCAGGCTATAGATAATGGCCTATCCATTTCATCCACAATGATGGATATAATAAAACCTAAGAATTAATACAAACTTCTAAATATATGCAATATTTCTGTGCAAATGACACTTTCATGAATAGAGGTAAATTGTTTTATAATTATAGTTAAAAATTGAGGCCAAACTGTCCTTTAAAAAAGATTTTTAAACCATTACTAATCAATCAAACATTGATAAAAGAAGCCCCAAATAATATTATCTTACTTGCACTGATTTTAGCTGCTCAATTTTTTCTGCTTCATTTCTCTTTCCACAGTTTCTTTAGTGTGATTGTGAACCAGATTTGTTTCTCTCTTAACAAAAGCTTAAAGCCTTTGTTTACTCTTGCTTTCTGATTTCTGGCTTAACTGGCATATCACATAGACTATAAAAATATTTATAGTTTACTTAGCGTCTTCTTCTTCTTCTATCCAAATTTTTCTATACTGATTCACAAAACATAAGTTTATCCCTCTGTAAATAAACATTTAGCCTCTTTATAAGAAAACTTAGAATACATTAATCTGCAGTGAATATTGCATTACCATGGGATGAGGATCCAATCCATCCAACATTCGTCTGACATTGTTCACAATCTCCCTGGTATCATAGTTTGGAATCTTACATGCCCATCCTGTACCGATGCCCTCAGCTCCATTTATTAAGACCATAGGAATTATGGGAATGTACCATTCCGGTTCCACACGCTGATTATCATCATACAGGAACTTAAGAAGATTATCATCTACTGCAGGAAAAAGTAGTCTTGCTAAAGGGCTTTAAAGAAAAGACAAATAAAATGTTGAGATTATTTTGGTTTGTAATTAAATAAATTGTTAAGCTGAATTGCTGTAGAAGTTACAAATTGTTAAATTATACAATTTAGTTATTTTGCAAATGTACATAGCTGCCCATCTCATAAAATGTGCCTTTTATTCTTTTTAAAAATGAACTAGAAGGTTACAGGTATTCTAAACATTATACAATGCATCTAGTGGAAAGCCTTCCTCAGGCATTACAATATTAAAGTAATTTTCAATAGGGGTTAGAAAACTTCAGTTACTATCCAGACACCTTATGCAAAAATTATCAGGTTGCATGAAAAAGTACCCTTTGATCCCAACTGTATAGGTAGATAATATTGTTCAAATCACACTGTGGTACTATTATTCATACTTATTCTTAAATACTTCCATTTTTCCCTTTTACTCTAATTACTCTAATTTCTCCCCATAAAATAAAATCCATGTACTTGGGCATCAGAATTACTGTCTAGAAAGAAAGTGAAAATATAGGTTTGTATTGGGACATAATTGTATTTCCAATTTGGTTATAAAATCAAAAGCTGAATAATAGAAAATAAAGCTGTGGGTTTTTTTAACTTTATAAATCCAAATCTCTCCTCTCTGTCTCTCTCCCGTCCTCCCTCCCTTTAAGTCAATGTTGACTCCTAATGGCTGTCTAAACAGGTTCCTGCAGTTTTCTTGGCAAGATTCCAGAAGTGTTTTGCCATTGTCTCCTTCCTAGGGCTGAAAGACAGTGATTGGCCTAAAGCCTTCCTGTCTAATAAGGCAGGTCTTTAATTCATTCTGGTTTCCAACCTGGTGCTTTATACTACATCAGCTTGGCTCTCCCCTTCTCTTAGAAAAAATACAAATTAAATGAAGGTGTGATGTTTTTCATTTTGGCAGGTTATGTGTTTTGTGTTTCTTCCACACTTCTGAAGGACAATTTTCATTGTGTTCTGTCATATAACCATTGAGTTGACCAAAATGTTGCACTTCTGGACTAAGAAACTGAAATACTTACATATTCTTTCTAATATGTAAGTTGTCTTCCACAATAACAATAACATACTTCACAATTCTGTATTATTTAGATTTATGTTTTGAACTACACTTTACCTCAACATGGTGAAGATGTAACGAGGACTTGCAGCATCCTTGCCACCATGAAGCCTAGTACCAAACTGACCAATAGGCTGTAGCAAGCTGACATTATTACTTCCAACAAAGCTCTGAGCCAAATTGACAATTGTCATCATTAATGCTTGCTAGAAGAAAATATTAAAGTAATGTTACTATCAAAGGGAAAAATCCAACATTATGAGTCAGTATAGAATAAACTGCGGACAAAACTACTTAATGCTCTAACTATGACAGGGGCTAGAAAAAATAATAAATAGCCCCCTCCATTTTGAAAAGACATTTATTATCAAGTTATTATCATTTTATACATTATTACAAATAACAATGTTGACGATGATCATGGTTATAAGGAATTTAGATTTCAATTGAATGTTTTTCTCTCTCTCAAGCTTACTATAGGTGAAGCAAAAAGAACTAACTTTCAAATCTGCCTACTTTGCTTTGCAAAATTATTCTTCCAAAATGGTCAAGATAAAATGGATATTTTTTTCTTTCTATACCCACCTCTCCATGGTGATAAGCAGACATTTCTGCCACAGAACCAGCCAACTGAGCAACTTTAACTTCACGTTTATCATTTCTCTTAAAGCAAGTATACAAAACTTTACGTTGCCCTGGTTTAAAGCCTTAATTAAAACAAAAAGAAAAAGAAAAAAATCAAACTTGTACTCTTTCAAAGTAAGAAGAGATACTTAATTAAACTGCACATTTAATCAGAATATCTAAGTTAATTTATATATGTTGAATGCAGCAACAATTATCTAGTAAATATAATAAATTGTAAATTTATGAATTAGATTTCTGATACATACCATAATAAAGTTAGCAAATTTAAGGGTAGTTTTATTAAAATTTCATTTGTAAAGAAAAAGAAGGTTGGTAAAATAAGAATAAAAATGTTAGGGGCAATGTGCTGATATTGTCAACTTACTTAGAGAGTGCAATTGCTATTGTTAAAACAACTAAGCTTCTTCTAGATAAAAGGCTAATGATGAAAAAAGAACAGAAAAATGTAAATAACAGAATTCTGTGTTCCAATATAATTATATATTTAAATCACAAAAAGAAGATACTATATACCATAAAAGTACACTCACCATCAACAAGAGATGGGATGGATCGCTCATTATCAGAGTTGGAAAAGAGAATCAGCTCTTTGTTGATAAAGTCATTGTAAGTGAGATGCTTTGTGGCAGTTCCATACAGAAATTGCTAAAATAAATAACAGTTATTATTACTTTGTAACAAATAACATTATTTGTTTCTCCTTAATATTCCAACATTACCTCTGGTAATCCATGCAACCGACGTTGTCTTCTATCTTCCATGAAATTTGTCAACCATTCTTTTCTGTCATCAATTTTTTTCTTACTGAACGCCTACAAAAATACAACATAAGACTGCTCACGACTATAAAATAGATCAGGGTGGCTATAAAACACCAAGTTTTAATCAAGGCCCAACAAAGATATAAACTAGAAATAGCTAATAACTGCCGGTATAAGCTATAAACAGAGTAACTATACACATGACCAGAGGCCAGAAAATAGTGTTTTCTATTATATCTATTCCATGCTACAGTCTAAAATATGCAACATAAGCTAATAGATGACACTTTTTTTTTAGAAAAAAGTCCCAACTTGAAGGCAATTTAGTATAAGACTTGTACACTTAAAATATGTAGTAATTATTTAAATTAAATGTCCATATTTTATTATTGTTTATAGTTTATTTTTATTCCCAAATAAAGAAGATAGAAAAGAGAAAATGGCCATTTATTTTGTGCTCTTTTTTCCAAATAAAGAAAAATAGTAAAAGGAAAAAGGACAAAAAGGAAAAAGCAACAAAACATCTCTAAAAAAACATTTTTAAACCTTGAATCACAGGAAAAATATTGCTCATTCTTTCCATTATGTTGACAAAGAATTTAGACTATAATACTAGAATGGCAACATGTCTTTGCAGATTCTCAGTCATCCAGGTCATGGTTGTCCCAAAGGTCCTTTTTCAAGAGACAACTGGACCAATTATAGCTGAAGAAGCTTCTTGGATGAAAAGCAAAACATCTTCAAAGAAAAACAAGGAAGTCCAGATGCCTCTTAAAAAAGCACCTTTGGGATAAGAATGACAACTTTTTTCTGCTTCAGAGAACACTCTGTCCAGTAAATTTATAGTAATCCATGTAATTATTTATATCATATTGAAATAACCTTTACTTAGCAGGATCCAACTTTTATTTAGATCTAAAATATTTAAATCTAAAAATAAGGCGATAATTTATGAACAAGTGTGATAAAGGATTTAATAAATTTGGAAATCAGTATCATAGATGAAGTTGTTCTTGTTTTTCCCTTCCTATTCACAAGATCAACACAAACGACTTTCACTATACCCGCAAAACTTTATATGTTTTCAACTCAGATAACACAAAACAGGTAGTCCTCGACTTATAATCAGTCACTTAGCAACCATTCAAAGCCATGGCAGACTCCCCAAAAGGTATTTATAATCTAATTTCAAAGTCCCACAATCATTTGCTTTTACAATTGATTGCAGACATCCTTCAGCACAACTCCCCCTTCCCATCCTACCCAGAAATTTCCACACAAGCATTGGGTCTCTTTTCGCATCCCACCAGGTTCTACACTCTCTTCCCAATCTTGGTCCCAATCTATCAATTATATTTAAAAGTTCTCCAGAGCAAAGGAGATCAGGATAGGGAAAGGAGTGGACTACTGTTACTGGGCCTCTTCATTTTGCTCTGCTGGCATTAGCTGAGCAAAGAAATTACTAATGCCAGCAGAACAAAACAGAGAATAGCAAAGAGCCTCTCCATTTTGCTCTCCTGGCATTACTTAAGCAGAATTCGCTATTGCTGGTGCAGCAAATAGGACCTCTCCACTTATGGAAAGTTTAGCTTTTCTTCTCAAAACACAGGCCTCAGTTGCTTGGAATCCACAGGCAGATGTCATTTTCCAAGCTGGTGCTTCTGTGATCATGCTAGGCAGCCACAAACTGCTTCTTTGGGCAAAAGAGTTTGTAGCTGGGCTCAGAAAAAGATAGCCAGTTGTGAGATTATGGCATCTGTCTCCTTCCCTATCTCAGCCACCTGAGGTCTGTAGATTTTCAAAAGGCAAGTGTGTGATTGTGATGAATATGAGTGGGAAGCAGGCCCAAGTAGCTGTGGGGATCCCAAGGGTCTAGAAGTGAAGCATGGGGTAACTCCTGGGGTGGGGAGATCTTGGGAGGCCTGAGGGCCTCCCATGATCTCCCTATCTGGGACACACCACGCTTCACTTAAATATCTACATGTTTGTTAAATCAATGCATTCAAGAAAGCAGGAATGAGGAATGATTAAGGAAGGCAGTTCATTTAATGGGCTGGCTCCATTACAGTGATAACTCGAGGACAAAGACAAGACAAATACAGCACCTCATAAATAGCTCCATATTGAGAGGATTCAGTTTTTCCTAATTAAATCTTTTCAATGTAATACATTTATATAAAGGTGCAACTGATGAAAACTACACTTGATTTTAAGTTTCATCAGGAAGTATATGTAGTTATTAGATAAATTCCAATTTGCTGACTAGGTCCTAAACAACATAGATGTAACATATTCTCCTTGTCTGAAGAAAGAAACAATTTAAAGACTCTAAATGACTGGCATTCACTGTCATTTTATAAAACTGGGGAAAGTATTCAGGAAAGAAAAGGAAAAGGAAAGGATCAAGGAGAGCAGATAAGGAGAACATTAAAACAGAAGGCCAAGATGAACCCTCTGCTGTCATCTTCTTGATAATGAAGCCTGAATATATATTGAAACCCAAGACCTTACTCCTTGAGTAAAAATAAATAATTTAGCTAAGCTGGTTTGATTAAAGTACTTTGGAAATTTTTCTTGGTGATCCTGCAATTCCTTACATTCCAGTGTTTCCCCAGTAAATTCCTTTCTTATATCTAATGGTACATTGGTTTTATAAAGAAATTTTAAATTAAACATTTAATTTATACCTTACCATTACTATTTCAGGATTAGTACAGTTTGCTTAATTTTGTGTTTTTACCTTTGGGCATATTGGGCATGCAGTCCTCTTTTAGGATTTAGTTTTTAGATTTTCCTGTTCACCTAATTTTTAAAATTTAAATAGACTGACAACATACATATACAATTTTTCATCCCATGTAATTTTACAGATGGCAGAAGTCCATCTTATGACATTTTATTTTATTTTATTTTTGTATGATTAGAAAGTCACCCTCATCAGAGTTTTCTTTTACTGTGGTCTCTTGCAGATTTTTGCCACATAAATGTATATATCACTGCTTAATTATCAGATAAGACATTGTATTTTGTCACTACGAAATACAATGATTTCAATTGGTTTTAATAATTTAAATAATTAGAATTAGAATAAATATATATTCAGCTGATATTTACCAATGTAATGGCTGCATCATCTTCAGGACCAGCATATCGAAATAAAATCCGATGTCTTTCCATATCTGCAAAATATTCTTTTGCTTCTTTAGCAGTGCTAGTGCCTAAACCTAGTTCAATTGGAAAAAAAGCTTGACATTTCAATCTATAGTTTTTCTCAATGTATTACACAATAATTTAATAATCAGCCAAGAACACTAAAAGTATAGCCAAAATAGTTTAATATTGATCCAATAGTGATTATATAAAGATTTAATTTTTTTAATCAAATTAGTATTGCAAACGAGAAATCAACTAAATTTCAATTAATTCATTTTAAAGTGTATTTTGGATTAAAAATATTTTTGAGAAAAGAGAAAAGGAGTTTAGTACAAACCTTTGTAGTATTTTATTTTCCATGCTTTATGATTCTCCATATGTTTTTTCCATTCATCAAATTCAGGAATACTATAGAAGGAAAGTTCCTGTTTATTTTTACTTGCCTTAAAATAAAGAGAATTTCAATTAGATTTTATTTCATAATTTTTCCTGTGTATTATAAAAAAATTACATATGATACTTGTTATGTTTATTTCAAATATGATTTGGACCAGCAAAACATCACCTCGACTTATAATAGGTTAATCCAAATGCAGCTCAAAATATTTGACATGTACATATGCTTGGCCATATATGCCATGTCATTAAAATGAATAATATATTTATTTCAAGATTTTCAAGGACTGGATATTGAATAATAAAATTAGGACACTTGAATGAATAGTGTCATACACAAAAGTTTCCATGATTCTCTAACAGATTACTATTTCATACAATAAATGCTGACATTATACAAAGAAATAAAAGCAATAAGTTTATATTAAGCTTTATTTCTGTGCAATAAAGGATTGTGCCTATGATATACAATCTAAGCCAGAAACACAAATGCTAAGTATTTTATATACAACTTTTGCTGAAGCAAAAAAAAAAGTTATTTTCTTAAGTCTTGAATCATTCTTAAATGTAAAGAAATATGCTTGAATATTGGATGAATTATATTCATACTTCATTTCAAATATTAAGACATAAATTTTACCTAAGATTTATTACATATAGCATGTACACTGACTATATTACCTTTACAATTGGAGTAATGAATTCTTCAAGGAAACCATGTTTCAGAAGTGAAGGCCAATTGTGATGAATAAAATTGATTAGCAAACCCTTAATATGTGATCCATCTTGATCCTGAATAAAAAAGGAAAGATGGCTAAATATGATGAATCCTGAATAAAAAGAAAATATGACTACACAAGGGATAACTTTTAAAAATGATTCTATTTTTACTTTATAATTCAATTAAAATTCATATATCTATAACAGATAACAGATAATCAGAATTGGAAGGGATCTTATAATTCACCTAGTCCAACCCCCCACCCAAGCGGGAGACTGTAAACCATTTCTGACAAATGATAGTCCAATCTTTTCTTGAAGGTCTCAAGAGATGGCGCTCCCACAAATTCCGAGGACAAGCTGTTCCATTGGTTGATTGTTCTCACTGTCAGAAAGTTTCTTCTTATTTCCAGGTTGAATCTTTCCTTGTTCAGTTTCCATCCATTATTCCTTGTCTGGCCTAGAGGCGCTTTAGAAAATAGCTTGACCCCTTCCTCTCTGTGGCAGCCCCTCAAATATTGGAACACGGCTATCATGTCTCCCCTGGTCCTTCTCTTCACCAGACTAGCCAAGCCCAGTTCCTGTAACAGTTCTTCATATGTTTTAGTCTCCAATCCCCTAATCATCCTGGTTGCTCTTCTTTGTACTTTTTCTAGAGCAGTGGTTCCCAAACTTTTTCAGTCCACCGCTCCCTTGGTGCTACAAACTCATCCTCAATGCCCACCACCCAGGGGCGGGATTCAAATTTCTGTGGGCATGGCCTAATTTGAGGGTGTGGTTTGCTGGTCATGTGATTGGGTGGGCATGGTTTGCTGGTCACATGACTGGGTGGGCGTGGTTTACTGGTCAAGTGACTGGGTGGGCGTGGTTTGGTGACTGGCAAACCAAATACAAGTGGTCCTCACTTAATGGCCAGTTGTTTAGCAAGTGTTCTAATTTATGACTGGCCTCCCCATAACTACTTGACCTATTTTTGGGATTTTGAATAGAATCTAATCAGAGATGCTTTGCCGATTCTTGTTGATTTGTTTTATTTGTATTTCTTTATTTTATGTTGCTGAATTGCATTGACATGTGTGTCCCTTCTTGTGCACAGACCAGAAGCTTTTGTAATTCTTTGCAGAAAAATTACCAACCTCTGGCTTTGCTCTACTTTTCAAATGTACCGCCACTGCCGCATTCTAGGTGCCGGTCCCGCAGGTCCACCCCATTGAGCCCGCTGCACTGGAGGACTTGCCCAAGCAAGTCTGAGCGGAGCAGTGCACCAAATCAATGGGGTGAGCCTGGGAGAGGGAAAGAGACAGAGAGAGAAGAAAGAGAGAAAGAGAGAAGGAAGAAAAGAAAGAGAAAGGGGAAAAAAAGAAAAAGGGACAAAGAAAGAGGGGGGATGGAGGGATGGAGAGAGGCCTGATGCATCAGATTGAAATTAGGCCTAATTTAGAGGCCCTTTTCCACATTGAAACATCTTTGCCAGCACATTGAAACATCTTTGGCTTCTATTAATTAAAAGTTTTGTGGATGAAACATGGCCAAGACTATCAGGAAGCTCTCACATTTTGTTGAGGCTTTAAACAGGATCCATTGGACCAGACCTCCACCCTAAAAAATTACTTTTCCCCAATGTATTACAGTATCAATTCTGAAGAAGGCAGAACCAAAATATACTGGTAAATTACAAGGAGAACACACACAAACACACACACTCCCTTCTAATCCTGCTGGAGAAGGTGATTGGACTAGAATAGATATCTCATTTATATTTCTCTTCCCTCCCTCCCTCTTTATTTCGTTTTCTTTCTGTCCCTTCCTTCCATTCCCCCCTCCCTCTTTTTTGTCTGTCCCATTTTCTTTCTATCCCTTTTCTCTTTCTCTTCTTCCTTCTCTCTTTCTCTCTCTTTCCTCTCTCTTCTCCTCTCTCAGGCTTACCCCATTTACTTCGTGCACTGCTCCATTTGCACTTGCTTGGGCAGGTGCCTCCGGTGCAAGGGGCTCAATGGGGTGATCCTGCGGGGCCTCGCTCCGAACGCAGTGGTGGTGGGATGTTTGAAAAGGAGAGCAAAGCCACTCTGGCTTTGCTCTCCTTTCCCAATGCTGCGTTTGAGGCGAGGCTCAACATCTTTTTTATAATGTGGTGACTAAAACTGGATGCAGTACTCTAGGTGTGGTCTTACTAAGGCTTTATAGAGCGGTATTAGTACCTCACTTGATCTCAATTGTATCCCTCTGTTAATGCAGCTTAGGATTGCATTAGCTTTTTTGGCTGCTGCTGTGATCACTTTGTGATTCACTTTGAAAGCTACTTAGACTATATTCAGATAAATATGCTTATTCAGTGTTCTATTACTTCTCTATATCTATCTATCTATCTATCTATCTATCTATCTATCTATCTATCTATCTATCTATCTATCTGAGGGAGATGAGAAATTTAGAAAGATAAATAATATTTTTTCTGCGAGTCATGTGAATGTTAGTTTTAATAGCAATATCAACCTATATACTGCTTCATAATGCTTTACAGCCCTCTCTAGTTGTTTACAAAGTCAGCATATTGCCCCCCACAATCTGAGTCCTAATTTTACCGACCTCAGCAGTATGGAAGGCTGATTCAACCTTGAGCCAATCTGGATTGCACTGCCGGCAGTCAATCAGCCTGCAATACTGCATTCTAACCATTGTGCCACCATGGCTCTTTAAATACAGTTTTTTTTCTTTTTATAGATCCAGGATTCGAGCAACATATGCACAATTCTTCTCTCTCTCTCTCTCTCTCTCTCTCTCTCTCTCTCTTTCTGTGTGTATAATATATGAATGCTAAAAATACAGTGTATAACTGAAAATATATCAGAAAAAAATAATGGCAGAAAACTATAAATATATAACCTATTAAAAACTTTAAAAAATTGAAGAAGCTTCTTAAAAATGATCAGAAATCTTAATATCCAGAATCAATCACTTCAAAAACTAAAATCAATGGAAACTTGTTTATGATGTTTATTTTAATAAATAAAAATAATATCAATGTAATATCAATAATATCAATATATTAATAAATATATCAATAATATCAATTAGTATAATGTACATAGGTTGTCAAGAAAGATGTCAGCAAATTAAATAAAGTCTAAAGGATAATAAAGGCAGTAAATGTAAATGAGGAGCAATAGAAAGATTCTAAGCAAAGAAAGGACTGCATGATGGATAATTAATTTTAGAATTCAACTGACCTGATCAGTCATAATCATAATTTTGCCATATCTTAATGTTTTCAGAGACTCTGGATCTTCATAACTTTTCTTATATTGTAGACCAACTATTTTTATAATGTTATTAATTTCTGCATTTTCCATAATCTGTGTAGAAATGTAGAATTAAAACAAGCTATATTAGTGAATACATGCATATACATTAGCTATGCACTCAACAACTCTTTAAATGACATATTTTACCTGTTTATGAGATGCCTCACGAACGTTAAGAATTTTTCCCCTGAGTGGAAATACCCCATATCTATCTCTTCCAATAACACCTAAACCAGAGACAGCTAAAGATTTGGCAGAATCTCCCTCAGTTAAAATTAATGTACAATCCAAAGAATGCTTGCCACCTACAACATAATGAAAAGAGCCAAAAAAATCAAAGTAAGGGGATTGAAGTAATCTTCAGTTAAAGCCTAAATTCTTAAAATAGAGAATAGCACATTTTCAGAAAAAAAAGCCATTTTATTAAAAAATACAGATGCTTGATATGAACTTGCTTTTTAAATAGCATGGCTCTTTAACCATGGTATAACTATGTTCAGTATTAATCTACCTATGCTGAAAAATACTTCTTTCTTCCAAATAAGTTCAACTTAGCAAGAGTATTACCTGAAGCATGTTCGTAGTCATTAATTAATGACGTTGGAGGCATTTGTATTATTATAAAAAGTATCCCAAATGATTGTTAGCTCTTACCAGCATCATTAGCATCATCAAGTTTTGGAATGCCTTTAATTTTACTATGTTTCACCGATGAACATTTTTTGTTCAGCTGCGTCTGTGCCTTGAATTTCACCCAATTCAGTATACTTTCTACAATGCCACAGTTAGAAGCCTATAAAAATTGAATTCACAACATATTGAAAAATACCAGAAAAAGGCTTATATTAAAAATAAAGAAATATATCAAAGCACTAAAATCATTTTTTTCTTTAAAAATATCTGTAAAAGTAATCTGTAAAAGTTTATTCTTTACACAGCTTGATATTTCCTTATTTTTATTCTCATAATTAACAGCAATAACACTTAGACTTATATATCACTCCACAGTACTTTATAGCACTCTTTGAGCAGTTTACAAATATTAACATATTGACCTCAATGATCTGGGTCCTTATTTTACCAATCTCAGAAAGATGGAAGTCTGAGTCAACCCTGAGCCAGTCAGGATCAAATTCCTGGCTCTGAGCAGCCTGCAATATTGCATTTTAACCATTATGTCACCAGGCTGTTTCACATACCACTCAGAGTCACAAAATTTATGAACTGAATTGTTCGTTATATTCCCAAAACTAGATAACACTTTGCAAGATAGTTAATAAACACCAGTATTTATTATTAATTAAAAAGGAAATGCATTTCAAATATTAGAGCATTATTGTTTTATTACTTTTCATTTAGTCATATTAAGAATAATTTCTGAAATGTAAACCATATCAGGGATTTTACTTTCTTTAAAGTTGGTCAATGATTCTTCAAATGATTATGCTTATGAAATAAATATGCAATACTTACTGCTTTAAAAAACTTTTCTGATAATTGACATTTGGACCCAAAACTTTTTGGCTGGAGTGTCATATTCTCTTTTGTTTGAGAATCGAAAGAAGGGTTTTCAATAAGACAGTTAATAAAAACCCATATATGGTTCTTTACCTGTTCAAAAATAATAATAACAAATAAACGTACAATAAGTGAAAATCAGAAAACAAAGATATAGAAATAATGAAGCAATCTTTTTTGGGAAATTATTTCAAAATATGAGCATCAGCTTACCTGGAATGGTTTTACTGAAACACCAGCTTTGTTCTTTTTTTTAACCACCTCTATCAATTTTCCAACAATTTGATCTACCACATAATCAACATGCCTACCTCCCTTAAGGTAAAAAAATAAAAAAAAGTTAGCAACAATAACAAAACAAAATTGTGTTTTAGAACTTTGTGTTCTAATAATGAGAACATTTTCACAATAGGACCAAAGAAATATCAAATAATCAAAAGAATGCCACACACCCTGAACACATTAGGAATGTTACTACTCTCACATTGAAATATTTTTAATTTATATGTGTTTACCACATATAAAATGTATATGTGGTACACACATATGTGAACATATTTTCATTTTTACAAGTCCATAAACTGCACAATAGAGCTTCACAACTATATTGAAGTAAAAAATGTTGGGAATATTTACTGTAATACAATAGTTAAAAACCCAGTTTTCATTGCAAAAAATTATGAAATGGTTTGCCATTATATTCTTCCTAGCCTGGCTTCATGCCTAAAGTGGCACAAGAAATCATAGTGTCAACTACTATACCAAACTGTGTCTCAAGGGTTGCAGCATGGGTGAAATTCTACCAGTATGGACAGATTCTATAGAACCAATTGTTACTGTGCAGTTTGGAAAACTGGCAAACTGCACCACTGGCTGGCCCCTCCCCTCCCCCTTGCCCCACCCAGTCACGCCTTATCTCACATGCATGCCATCCAAATTGCCTGCATTGTGCCTTTGCCTAATTTTTGGTAAGTTGGTATTTTTCCTTCTTTTCTCCCGATAGTCAGCTGTTCTGACTATCAGTTGTGCCGCACTATTTAGATTAGCTAGAAAGCAGGAAATCTTTGGATTTCTTGCATTCTAGCTAATCTAAGTTGCTGTTGTACTGCTTCGCCTTCGCCCAGGAGGCTTCCTGAGGCGCAGTCAGGGTGGTATTCAGGGGGTGGGTGGGGGGGTGGGGAGAAGTGGCCTGAGAGCAGAACTGAACCTTCCTTAGGACTGAAGCTTCTATTTTTCAGTGCAGACTCAGGCAGCAGATTGCAGGAAGGTAGATCTGTGAGTGACTTTGTGATTCTGTGAGCAACTCAATCTGCCTGCCTGCTTTGCCTGATTTTGGGTAAAAGGGTCGTTGGTTCTTACCTGATACAACCTTTCTCGTTTGGTGGAGATAGCATCCAGGATTGGGTTGTCAGTTGCTGCTGATTGGACTGAGTCTGTCAGATCTGTGAGGATACTCCTCTGTTGCCAAGGGTGCCCCAGAAATTGGTGAAGGAATAGTGACAGACTGACATATTTTCTTTGTTTTTTAAACAAGTTTTATTCAGTTTTCCACATTTTAACATCTCTTTTTAGTGAACAGCATGATCACAGGTTTCACATATACATACAAATATGACCACAGTTAAATATTCAAGTTTTGTATTCTATTTCTTATCTTAACAATGCTTTTATACATTTTCTATTTTATTATATTATTCCAAATGCTTATCTCATTATTTAATTCACATAGATTAACTTCATAATTATTATACTTTAGTACTTTTAACTGTCACATTTGTATATTCCTCTTAAATTCTGATTAATAACACTCCTATAAATTGGTTTCCCACCCTAAAATACCAGTTTAAGTGCACCACCTCTAAGTTATATATTAATTATCTCCCCTTTTAAATCCCATTAAATGCTTAACATTTTATTACCTAGAACATTAAAATTAATAATCCCATTTAAAACTACATAACATATATCACTCAGATTCTGCATGGTTTCCTCTTTTTAATTTCATAAAGTTTATCTACAATTTCAGAAAAAAGGACATATTAATCTACTCATTTAATCCTAAACCCTGATGTTAATTCCATTTCAGCTCTCCTTCTAGATAATTTCATTTATTTCAGTATATTTAAAATATTTCAAGATATTTAATAAACATATTCCATTATTTGTTACAATTATCTCTATGCATAAAGGAAAAGAGCATTGAATTCCATTATCAAAAATTAGTAGTTCTATTTTCCATCTTATCAATCTATATGTCTCCATTTCACAACTACAAATTTATTTGTTACCCCCCAGCACCTTGCAGAATCCCCTTTCCAAATATCAATCAGCCATTATCTCTATGTCTAATTAAACAATTTTTCCCATTTTTTAGAATTCCCATATTTCTTTGTTCCCAAGTCGTTTCTTATCCCTTCTTTCCCCTTGTATTTTCCCCTTTATTCTTTCACTCCAGTTTTTATCACTCTCTCTATTTATAACCCCCTTCCGCCCTTTGAATTTCTGCTGATTCTTTTTCCCTTTTTTAATTTTCTGAATATTCCCCTTTATTCAATTCCCCAAATCTCCAATATTTATTTCCAACTCTTTTCCTCTCTCTTTCCAGAGTTCTTTTTCTCAATGGTAATTAAAGATGGCCCCTTCTATGATTTGCTCCACCTCCTCTTCTATCCTTTCTTTGTTGTTCATACGCCGCAATTGCATTTTCAATGAATTTTGAAGCAAAGCCCAGCATTTCACCTAATTCTTGTAATATTTCTTTCGTGTTTCTAAGTTCCATTTTTAATGCCAGAAGAGATATCACCATTTTACAGCTTTCTAATTAGCAATTTAGTCCAAATAGCGTCTTTAAAGTTAATTTCCAACAGTCAACTTTTATTTTCTTCCTCTCAAATTTTAATCCTCAGATAATCCAATGCCTAATCCATATCAGAATCAACAATTGATCCAATGGCAGAGTCTTTCTGTTTCTTTGTTTCAATTTTTCAATTTTTCAAAGTTATTGTTTTATTGTATCAATCATCCTTACAGGTTTTGAGAAACAGTCTTTTGAAGGAAAAACAAGTTAGATTTAACTCAGATGGCACTCAATCTTTGTTCTGATAACTCCCCAACCCCTTTTTTCTTCCCAATTATTCAGAGCTTTTAAAACCACAAACCACCAAAAAGGTCAAATCCAATTGATATTAAATTTTCTCTTTAACAATCTATAGTTCATCTTTATTAGTGCCTATATAGAATCAAAATATACTTGTCCAAATTGATTAGATGATTCCTTCTCCAGATTCTACCTTTTTCAGTTCAAAGCTCCGTTGCTGTCAAAAGCAATTCACACCTTTTTTTCCCTCTTTCTATTCACCGCTTTAAGTCCTTTCTTGAAAATTCTTTGAAATGTTAATCCTGGGGTTACCTTCCATTTAATTATATTGTCCCATTCCTCCTGCTGTTCGCTTCTCTCTCTCTCTCCTGCACAAACGTATTCCAGTCTAATCTTCCCCTTCAGGATGGCCATTTTAGACCACCGCTTCAGGCATCTTCAGGAGGGGACAATTCCCAAGCCGGGGAGGGGATTTGCGACTCCCCTCTACCCAGCTGACGGTCTCCCCTTCCTCCGCTGCCACTACGAGATGGCTTCTGCCCCAAATCTGGTTGATCGGGGCTCCAAAGCACGGACCAAAGCCACACTCAGTCACAGTCAGCAGTCCATCTTCGGAGAAGCTCAAAACCAGAAGTCCAGACTGACATATTTTCTTGTTGTTGTTGTCATGCTCTACTGCAGCGGTGGCCAACCGGTGGACCATGAGAAAATTTTGGTGGCCTGCAGAGAAATCTCACCCCCAGAGCACCCCCGCCCATAGCAATTAATCCAGGCTGCGCAGAAACACAAGGCTGCGCCACCCACATGACCCACATGGGTACCCTCCCTGCCCACTCACTCCTTACCCGGCAAACTTGCCTGCTAAATTGCTATTTTTCTGACCATCAGCTGTTCTGCTGTGCCAGGAGATTTAGATTAGCTAGGAAGCAGGAAATGGTTGGATCTCTTGCTTTGTAGATAGTCTTTAGATCTTCGGCTGTGTTTTTAAGCACAGCCGAACCTACCATAGGATTGAAGATTCTATTATTCAGTGCAGACTCACGGCAAACGAATTTTATGTGACAGACTGAGCTAGCCGATGGCAGATAGATAGATCACTGAATGATTCTGTGAGTAACTCAATCTGCCAGCCTGCTTTGCCTGATTTTGGATAAAAGTTGCTTTTTTATATAAAAAATTCAATATTTACATACATGATGTATTGTGAGTTAATTTTATGAGTTTGCTTGCTAGCAAATTTTATGAGTTTGCTTGCAAGCAAATTTTATGTGACAGACTGAGCTAGCCGATGGCAGATAAATAGATCTCTGAATGAATCTGTGATTCTGTGAGCAATTCAAGCTGCCTGCCTGCTTTGCCTGATTTTGGGTAAAAGTTCTTTTTTTATAAAAAATTCAATATTTATATAAATATTTATAATATTTATGTACAAGCCATACCCAGACAATCAGATGACTACCAAGCCACACCCACAAATTAGGCCACACCCACAGAACAGGTTAGTGGTCCCTGGAATTTAAACTGATCAGTTTGGTGGTCCCTGAGGTCCAAAAGATTTGTGACCCCTGCTCTATTGGATTCAGAACGGACTTCCATCGGAGTGGGGCTGGATGCTATCTCCACCAAACAAGAAAAGTCGTATCAGGTAAGAACTGATGACCCTTCTCCATTATGGTGGAGATAGCATTCAGGATTGGGACATGCCAAAGTTGGCTGTCCTACGGGCAGGACTAGTTCGGTCCGAATCCCTTAGACAAGGTGGACCTTTTGAAGAATTCTCTGTCCAAAAGCTGCCTCCAGAGATGCAAAGGAGTCCAGTTTATAATGTTGATGAACAGAGAAGATGAAGCCCAAGTTGCCACCCTGCAAACCTTCTCCAGAGAGACCTGAGTGGCCCACACTGACAATGTGGCCTCACTTCTTGTCGAATGGGCTGTTACTCTTGAAGGAACTGCAAATCATTGGGATTGATGGTTTTGAAGATGCACAGTCTGATCCACCTCCCCACAGTCATTGGAGTGACCTTACAACCCATGGTAGAAGGTTGAAATAATACAAAAGGAATTCAGACTTCCTGAGGGGAGAAGTTTGTTTTAGTTGTTTAGTGTATATCTAAAGTATGGGCAGGCTTTGAACAGAAATCAGGTAATATCAGTTCCTGGGCCCTGTGGAACCAAGAGTTCACCTTTGGCATGAATGAAGAGTCCAATCTCAAAACAACTCGGTTGGGGTGAAAAATACAAAGATCCTTCCTGACAGATAAGGCAACCAAGACCGAAATCCTTCTGGCCAAGATGATGGCTACCAGGAAGGCCACCTTATAAGACAAAAATTGCAGAGAAGTAGATCTCAGTGGTTCAAATGGGGCCTCAGTCAGCGGATGCAGTACTTTAGAGAGGTCCCATGTGGGGTATTGATGGACCACTGGAGACCTCAGATTTGTAGCCCGTTCAGAAATCTGTGGACATTACGATGCCTAGATAGGGATTCTGAGCCCCCCAAAGAAAGTACAGAAGAGACGGCCACCCCTGCTGCCACAATGTGTTGGGTGACAGGCCCTTGTCAAGTCCTTCTTGAAGAAAGTCCAGCACCTGGGTGACTGAGGCCTTGGTAGGGCCCATCCCAGATCGAGAGCACCATTCACAGAAAGCCCTCCAGGTCACGTCATAAATGCGATTGGTGGAAGGCCTCCTGGAGGCCTGAATGGTTTGTATCACCTTGGAGGAGTAATGGTCCTGGATCAGAGATCCCCATTCAACTTCCAAGCAATCAATTGAAGTCACTTGGGTTAAGGATGTAACAAGGGTCCCTGGTTGAAACATACTCTGTCCGCCGACATCCTCCAAGGGCTGGTCACAGATAGGTTTACTAAGTCTGCTAACCATGGCCATCTGGGCCAATGAGGAGCCACAAGTATGAGCTCTGCTCTTTCGCCCAATAGCTTTTGTATCACCTTCAGGATCAGAGACAGTGGAGGAAAGGCATAGAGGAACTCCCGTGACCAAGGACTGTGTAAGGCATCCATCCTCTCCGCCCCCGGAACTGTAAACCTGGAGAAGAATCTCAGGAGTTGTGCATTGTCCTGAGAAGCTAAGAGGTCTACTGCTGGTCGTCCAAAGCACTCCGACAGTTCCTGAAACAAATCTGGGTGTAAACGCCACCCTGCGTGGTCTATAGTGGCTCTGCTAAGCCAGTCTATTTCAACATTGGATACACATGCAATATGTTCAGCTCTGAGCAATATATGATACCTTTCCGCCCAGAGGCACAGCTGCTCTGCCTCTAGGATCAGGGGCCTTGAATGTGTTTCCCCTTGGCAATTTACATGTGCCTTAGTGGTCACATTGTCAGTTAAGACCAGGACATCCCTATTAGCTACTATGTGTTAGAATTGCCTCAGGGCCAGGTGGACTGCCCTAAGTTTTAACCAATTAATGTTGTGATCAAATCTGCCTGGGATCACTGTCCCTGGACCATCCTGGATTGGATATGAGCTCCTCAGCCATAAAGGCTGGCATCCGTGGTCAGCACCAGCTGGTTAGGGTCCTTGAATAGGTTTCCTAAGGAAGGAACCCCAGATAACCACCACCAAAGCGACTTGATGACTTCCGGGTTTAACATGACTCGGAAATGGGAATAACTCCTGCCTGTCCTTTGATAAGGAAGAAGAAAGCATTGGAGTGCCCTGGCATGCAACCTAGCCCAGGCACTATATTAATGCATGAGATCCATTTTCCTAAGAATCTAGAAAATGTAGCCAGGGGTACTCTGTTCCTAGATTTCACTTGCCCAATCAATTCTGGTACTCTCCTGATGCTCCTGGGACAAGAACACCTTGCATGATATGGCATCTATTACAGCTCCCAGGTGGAGCAACCAATTGTTGGGAATGAAGTGACTCTTGGCCTTATTGACAGAAAAACTATGCTCCTGTAGTACCTGGATGGTGAGTTCCAAGTCCTCTGCTGCTTGAGATGGCGAGGAGGACTGGACCAGGATGTCATCCGGATAACACTGGACTCTGATTGGGATAGCCCTAAGGTGAGTTGCCAGGGCTGCTAACAGCTTCGTAAATTTTCTAGGAGCAGATGAAACACCAAAGAGCAAGGCCCTGTACTGAAAATGTCTGCCATTATAGCAGAACCTGAGGAATTGTCTATGGGCAGGTATAACGGGGACATGAAGATAGCTTCAGTTAAATCTGTGGAAGTGAGAAGTAATTTCCTCCAGAATAGACTGGAATGAATGCATCTTAAACTGCCTGTATCTTGGTTGGTGGTTTAGATGCTTTAAATCCAGAATTGCCCTCCAACCTTCTGAGGTCTTTGGTGTGACAAACAGGATGGAATAAAATCCCATCCCTTGTTGGTCCTCAGGCACCAGCTGAATAGCATGGATTCCAGCCGCTGTTGAATAGCTATTTCCATGAGGATCTTCCTCTCTCTGATCTTAGAAACAGGGCAATGAAAGAAAAACCTTGGGGGTAAGGAGAGGAACTCTGGAGAAAGGCCTGATCAGACTGTTTCCAGGATCCAGGTGTCTGTGATTACTTCCTCCCAATGCCTGGCAAACAAGTCCAGACATCCCCCAATTGGAGGGTTGACAGCAGATTTCTCTAGGGCATTGGAAGGGATGATCCCCTCCCCTCGAAAGGACTGCTTGTTCTGGAACTGGCAGTTTCTACCTATCCTGTCCTGCTGTTGTTCCTGCCTGGGGATGAGACTAGAAAACTCCCCTCCAGCTTCAGTCGCCCTAAAGGAGGGGCGGCGAAAATAAGGCATTGAGCGGAAGTCACCCTTTCTTGACCTGGGGGCAAAATCTCCCCCTTGTCTTTGGAGTACACCAGATCTTGTCCAGTGCTTCTCCAAATATTTTCTCCCCCTTGAAGGGGACAGTGGTCAACTTCCATTTATGCCTCATGTCTGCCTGCCATTACCTGAGCCAAAGCAGACTTTGAGAGGCTACAGACGATCCTATTACCTTTGAAGGATACCTGGCCCACACTGAAGGTAGCATCCAGAGATAGTATTCAGCAGGTTCTGACCAGTTCTGAAGAACCAGTAGCGGAAATTTTGAGTAGTTCGAAGAACCGGCAAATACCACCTCTGACTGGAGATTTTACAGTATCCTGCCATGCCCACCAAGCCATGCCCACAGAACTGGTAGTAAAACTTTTTTAATCCCACCACCACTGGTGGCATCAGCCAAGAACTCAACAGCTGCTAGAACTTATTAATGGGCTAATGAGATCTGACATCATTTGTTGGAATTCTTTCCTGCAGTTCACATAGCCAAAAGAGTGATGCCCTATTGAAAAAGGGTGCTGCAATGGAGGCCTTCATTGCCCAGGCTGCTGACTGATGAGACCTCTGAACTATCTGTTCCGCCCTCTTGTCTTCTGTTCTCAGTGGGTTTTCAGACTCAGCAGGAATCTCAGAATTGGACTGCAGGGCAGCTACCGGGGCATCTACTGTGGGTACTTCCAGAGCTCTGGAGAGATCAGCTCCCACATTAAACAACCTCCAATCAAGGAAAGAAGGGCTTGGACCTGACCCAGGAGAAGACCACTGCCTCAGGATGACTGTTGTAAACATCTTTGGTGAAGGGATGACCTCTGCAGTTATGGTCTTCTCGTAGAAGCATGGATCATTGGGGTCTTCAGATGCATCTGCTGGCTCAGGTGGTGCAGAAGCCTTGCCTTGCTCTGTGGCATTCTTTGCCTTGAAGAGGGGTGATTTAAATAGGGCCGGTTAAAAAAGCCCTGAAATTACAGGATTCTCAGAATCCAGGTCTTCAATATCAAAGATCTCTCTCTCTCTCTCTCTCTCTCTCTCTCTCTCTCTCTCTCTCTCTCTATCTATCTATCTATCTATCTGATCTCCCATGCCAGAATAGGCAGAGTGATCACGTAGAGAGGGAGCGTCAGAATCAGCCTCAGAATACAATACCTGGAAAGGTCATCAAGAAATGGAGACACTTGTCTCAAGCCCTGTCTGGAAGAAGAGCAGGAAGCTACTGAGGGAGATGGTCTAGGCTGCTTTAGGGCTGCAGATACCCCTTGTTTTACTGCCTCCACTAGCAAAACCTGCATGTTGAACTGAACATCTGGATCTTGCCCCACTGCTGGGTGGAGCACTCTGGTTCTTTACACAGTTGTTGCTAGCTGTCCTGTTGCTGGACAGACCGAGAAAAATTCTCTTCCCTTAGAGGTGTCAAAAGAGACTTCAGGCTCTTGCAATCCAAACTGCTCTCCAGCTCCTCCTGTGGCCAGCACCTGCAAATGCCTCCTGTCACTTTGTTTAGCACCCTGTCCCTACAATACTTATCCCGCTCTGCTGCCTTGGAGCCCCTGCAAGCCTCTACAGCCTTGGCTCTTGGCTTGGAGTCTTCTAATGAGGCTAAAACATTTTGTTGTAGGGCTGAGAGAGCTAAACGGCCAGCGAGCCGTTTCCTCCACTCTCATATTTGTGTGGCCAGCATTTACTGTTGAATCTGCCATTTTAAATAACTGACAGGCAGCCTAACTCCCCTGGGAGTCTGCTGACCTGTGGATTTGACGGCTCAAGGAATTAAGCAAGAACCTAAAACAAAATTTGGCAGAGTGTTAAAGCTGTCAACTCCAGACTCTGATAACAGCCGTTTTCATGCCCTTTAAAAAAAAAATAGTTGCCACAGAACAAACAGGCTTAGAATGGCCATTTAAAGCCACACAATAGCCCTCCCAACCCAAGACAGTTAGGGTGTGGAGGTTTCCTCTACACACCGCCCTGTCAGCCACTCTTACTTGAAGAGAATCGGCCCTCAGCCAATCTGTCCACGTCGCTCCAGACCGAAGCCCAGAAAGATCGCTCTTTTGACAGCTGCTCAGTTGGTAGACTGGGAGGTGGCTGTCACTATGATAGCATTCAGGATTGGATTTTCTCTGATCTTACCTAATTAATCTCGAATTTGTAGAGCACTAAAAACACGTCCAAGCTGCTTGACTGGGTCAATTTCTGGGGCACCGTTAGCAACAGGGTAGTGTCCTCACAGATCTGACAGACTCAGTCCAATCAGCTAGCAGCAATTGACAACCCAATCCTGGATGCTATCTCCACCATAATGGAGAAGTTGCTCTTTTTTTTTTATTATAAAAAATTCAATATTTACATAAATATTACAATATTTACATACAAGCCATGACCAGCCAGTCATGTGACCAGCAAGCCATGTCCAATCAGCAAGCCACACCCACCAGTCACATGACCACTAAGCCACACCCACAAATTAGGCTATGCCCACAGCACCGGTTGTTAAGAAATTTGAATCCCATTCCTTGGTTGCAGTAATACCAAAATAATCTAAGTTTGCAATCTTAACTGCCTATCACTAATGAGATTAAAAAATGAAAAGTAAGTAACAATTATATTATATTGAAAATATAATATCTGATGTGCTTATCCAATCTTTAAATTGGATGACTTTTATTAAGAAACCACTAACAATGGAATTTTTAAGACAAACTATTTTTCTAAGCAGTCTGCTCAAAAATATTCAGATGCAGAGTTTTAGAAATAAATAAATGATATGCTACATACTAAAATTTCATAATTCTAAGGCATGTAAGAGATGTTGATACTGACAAATCATATACAGCAACTCTTACATTTGTTTATCTGACATCAATAATCTGTTTGAAATTACTTTCACAACTTATTTTAAAATATTTGCCTTACTTTTTTCAGGTGTATGTATGAGCAATACCAAAATTAGCCCAGTGACTTGCATTTTATGTTGTTGCATATATCAATGCTCGCCAACTGGTGGTCTGTGGCCCATGGTGGTCCGCAAGAAAATTTTGGTGGTCCACAGAGAATTATCACCCCCAAAGCACCTCCCAAAGCAATTATTCCAGGCTGCGCAGGAACACAAGGCTGTGCCACCCACAGGGCCCATGGGAACACAAGGCTTGTGTCGCTTGCATTGCGAACAACATGACGTAGTGAGGGGAGGGGGGAAGGGAGGGAACTTGCCTCACGTGCCTGGCCTGGGCACCGGCCTGCTTCTTTCTGCTTCTTTCTTCTTCTGCTTTTGACTGCACACAAGGAAAAGTCTTCCTTTCTCTCCCCCAAACTCTGTCAGAAATTAGTCTTTGGGACCCTGCAAGGCATCCTGCTCCAAGAGGCTGTGTCGGCAAAGACTCATTTCTAGTCGAGTTTCGGGGAGAGAAAGAAAGACTTTCTGCTGCTTCTGCTGCTTTCCTTGTATAAAACCAAGTCTCTCTCTCCCTCTCCCCCAGAACGGAGCTGGAAACGGTATCCTATGATCCCAAAAAAAGAACGATCGACCGGTAGGAAAATGGGGTGGGGAATTTTCTTGCAGACTTTTTTAGTGATTCTCTGCAGACAGAGACCCTGGGAAAATCGCAAAAAAGGTCTGCAGGAAAATCCCCCACCCTGTTTTTCCTACCGATCAATCATTCTTCATTTGGGATTGCAGAATACCGTCTTTCTCTCTCTCTCTCTCTCCCACTGGCAACAGAGCTGAAAAGCAGATTAGGAATGTGGCTGCCTTGGAGAGGATGTGGGGGTGTGAGGGACCTGTGTATATGGGTGTGAGAGAGAGAGAGACAGAGAGAGAAAGAGAAATAGAGAGGGAGTGAGAGAGAACATCACAGCCAGCCCTCCTAGGCTAGATCAGATCTCTCTCTCTCTCTCTGAGAATGGAGCCGAAAAGCAGATTACGAATGTGGCTGCCTTGTAGGGGTGTGTGAAGGACGTGTGTGTGTGTGTGTGTGTGTGTGTGTGTGTGTGTGTGAGAGAGAGAGAGAGAGAGAGAGAAAGAGAAAGAGATCACAGCCAGCCCTCCTAGGTTAGATCAGATCTCTCTCCTCCCCCCCACTATCAGCAAGCCACCGTCAGTCAAAATTCATATTAGTGGTCCGCGGAATTTAAAATTATGAGTTTGGTGGTTCCTGAGGTCCAAAAGGTTGGCAACTCCTGGTTTAGAGGATGCCAGTGTCAAGTGTTCTTTGTTTATAAGGGCTTAAGACAGGGGTGGGCAAACTTTTTGGCTTGGGGGCCTCATTGACTTTTAAAATTTGACAGATGGGCCGGGTCAGCACAAGATACGATACATATAAAAAAACTGCAAAATCTCCGCAAAATCAAGTCACTGCGCCTAATGCGCCACCCGGTGTCAAAATGCCTGTCATTACAAGTCAAAATCAAATGAATGCAATCATTCAATCATTCACATCAAACCTTAATTCTGCACCAATCTTCGGCGGGCCGGATTAAAAAGTCCAACGGGCTGGATGTGGCCCGCAGGCTGTAGTTTTCCCACCCCTGGCTTAAGATGTAGGTGTGCCAAACAAGGGTCTTGTGATAGATCAATTGTGATGGGTCTTGTAATAAGGAGATTACATCAAGTCAGGGTCATTGGGAGGTGAACTGCTGATGGAGGGCTGCATGAGTTGGCTGAGGATTGGTACTGTCTATGGTTGGCTATGCGATTCATTTGGATTCTGATGGCTTCATAGGCTGGTTGTTGTGTTGTGTTGTGTATTATTTTAATCACTCTTAAGTATGTAAAGTAACTCACCTTTGTGGTAGCAATACTGTTCACAAAACTAATTTGCTGAAATCCTTTTTCACTTAAAGTAAGACAGACATCCCATCGTTCATTAGCAAGTTCATGAATAACTTTTAGAGCAAGTCCAGTTTCATCCAACTTATCTTTTACATAAAGATCAACGTAACTACGAAAGCCATTCACCTAGGATTTAACAAGAATAATCATTTTCTGTTTTAAATACATAGAATTTCATTATATAAATATTTTACTAAAGTTCTTACAGGTAATTTCTTTCCATTAAGCATAACTTTGACTCCTTTGCATGCTCCTGCCAAATCATAAGCTCTTCTTGTCATAAGAGCTACTATATCTTTGTCAAGTTTTTCCATTTTAAACTTAGAAAGATCTGGTTGGAATGTCACACATGTATAGTCATCGCCTTCAAAATGTTTAATCTTAGGATCTGAAGTCTTCATCATATTATTCATCCAGGTCTTCATTTAAAAAAAAGATAAGCAACAAGCATATACATTAATAGAAAATTTCTGACAAAAACATAGCAGTAAACAAATACGTTTTTCATTCAGTCATTCTAAATTAGATGTTTCTTTTTTTCAATTCCCATATAAACTAAAACTTTAAGGATATGTTAAATACTATCACATTTTATTTATTTTATATTTCTCTTGAAAAACATAATCCATGTGTTCACAATATGATATATTAATGCATTGAATATGTGATTAATTCCCACATCATCATTAGATTAATTTATGATATACTGACTGAATGCTGAATAAAGTGGAAAAAATAAATCAGGGTTCTGACCAATAATACTTCTGTAGTACTCTATTAAGAATAAGACTAACTACAGGTATACACTTATACAATTATATTCATTTGAATAAATTCTATTTTTCAAAGTTTCAATCAGAAAAATCTCTTGTGAACTTATCTTTGAATATCTTGTCCTATCATCTTTTTAAAAACTGTTTTAAAAGGTTTAACTACATAAGAGATAAGTTAAAAAAGCAAAGGGAAACTATCATACCTGCTTAAAACTATGTTTGTATTCTTTGCAAGCAGTCTCAACTGTAAACTTGGTACTGAATATATTACAAAGTTTTGCACCATAGCCATTGCGACCACCTGAAAAAGTAGGAAGCATTAATCTCTTGAAATGTTTTTGTTTTTACTATATCTCTCCCACTGATACATGCCATCGATCTGCAAATGGTATACAGATAGTCCTTGACTTACAACAGTTCATTTAATGACCATTCGAAGTTACAACAGCACTGAAAAAGTGACATAATAATTTTTCAGACTTACAGTCACTGCAGCATCCCCATGGTCACATGAACAAAATTCATATGCTTGGCAACTGACTCATATTTACAACAGTTGCAATGTCCTGGGATCATGTGATCATCTTTTGTGACCTTCTGATAGCAAAGTCAATGGGGAACCCAGATTTAACAACCATGTTACTAACTTAAAAACTGTCGTGATTCACTTAACTGTAGCAAGAAAGATCATACAATGATGCAAAATTAATAAACAACTGTCTTGTTAGCAACATAAATTTTGGGTTCAATTTTGATCATAAGTCAAGAGCTATTTGTATTGTGTTTTAATATACAAATACTTTAGCACTTGATTTAAAATTTTGCAGCAGGAATGTAAAATTAAGTCTTCCATTTATAAATCTCTTAACTAACACCAGTTAAAGCATCAAATATCATGAAATTGTTATTACTACTTAAAATTATCATTTAAGTTATACTGAACCTGTAACTTTTTTTTCTTCATCATCATAATTACTGGATGTTAATAGCTGTCCAAAAATTAAGGCAGGAACATACATCTTTTCCACTTTATGTTCCACAACAGGAATACCTTTTCCATTATTCCAAATACTTATAATGTTTGACTCCCTGGAAGAGAAAACAGTAAATATTTTAACCGCAGAAAATTACAGTTGCCTTTATAGTTTTCAACAATGTAAACAAATGCTTCAGTGTATCATACAGTTTACAAATTCACAAGTTACCCGATTAGCAGTAAGTCAGTCACTACACCTACCAATATCTTATGCTGTGTTAGAGCAATTAAATAGTATGCAAGACAAACATAACAAACAATGATATCACTGGTTGAACACCACACAACGCATATCTTTTCTCCAATGCTGAGAGAAGTGGTGGCTGCAGTTACAATTTTCAAATAAGAATCTTGCCTATATTCTAGACTATCTTTTACTTAAAGTAATATTAAGCTTACAAGCGTTTCCAATCCCCACCACATCTATTCTACAACTACACATAATCTTCTTCAGTGTAGTGGGATTCCACAAGATGGAAACCAAAAGATGGACATGATAACTCCTCCTTGTAGATAGAATATTTTAAAATTGAAAAATGGGAATTTAAAACATCTTTTACCTGAATTAATGTCCCTGATAAAATATTCAAATATTTTACGGATATCTTAGTATTAGGAAATCTTTGTCACACAGCTCAGCTTGGTTTGTTTCACTATACTACACATTAATGCAGTGTACAGTGATTAAATCCTGATCTTGATCTAAGACATACAATCTTGGTGTGCTATCCAACAAATACTCATCCATGTCAACAGATCAATACACAAAGGACAAAAATGTTGTCTTAGATTACCAATTTGAAGCTGCAAACACCAAAATAATATTCATATACAATAGAATTGCTTAAAAAATCTATGCTAGAAAATACATGAATTAGAATCCACAAGATTTAAGAACAGGAAATGAAAAAAGTGGGAAATAATATTGGGATAGCTATAAAGTGTGACAAAATAGCATATTTTGCACAACAAAATAGCATATTTAAAATCTATCATTTATATTTAGAAATGTCATAACAACTGCTACAATTTAAACAATCAAATGTAAAATCTGTGTATCTTGAACAGATATTTAAATTAAATTTCTTCATTGAAGTATTTTCATTTTATATATATTCAATTCATATTATTTTATTATGAAGTTATATTCCTGTTTTAATTTTAATATTTAAGACAAAGAAGCATCTTATCACTTCTATCCCAAAATTAATTCAACAATAAAAAGTACATTAAAAAAATAAAGATATTGACCTTCAGGTATCATAATTCTTTCTTAGACAGCCAAATACATATTTATTTATTTAAAATATTTCCATATTTTATTATGCATATGCAATAGTACAACACTAACCTTATGACTTATTGGATCATTTTTTGAGAAAAAAATAATACAGTCTGATTGACCAAAATGAACATTAAATTTTAGAGTGACCACATCTTTTTTAACCTCAATGCTAAAAAATTCCATGATCATCTAAGAAGAAATATATCATAAATAGAAAAATAATTGTAGGTGTGAATGAACATTAAAAATAAGTCAATATTTACTTACCTACAGAAAACAGAAAAACAGAATGACTGTGGGTGGGCAAAAAATAAGTGGTAGCGGGAGTGATGTTGCTTGTGGGAAGCTAGCAAGGAGTGCAGAAAATCATGATCATGTTACTGAGAGAAGCATATGAACACTGCAATAACCACAATTTTGCCAATAAAACTGATTTGAGTATCATGAAAATTTCAATTCCACAATAATGGGTACTGGACTTTTTATGCCTACTTTAAATTAATGAATTTTAGGCAGCCTGATTCAAAGTTGCTGTAGTATAAAGTTGCTGCAGTACTGTTTGAGCTAACTTGAGAGTACAAACAAGAAACAACAATAAGAGTTTTAGTAAATATTGTTATTATAAATGAACAAACATCTTACTTACGGATCAATTGATATTTTGATGCATGTCATATTCTTATCTCTTTGCTTATTGTCAGCTGCATTTACTAGAATAAATAAGCATTTATTAGAAGTAATAACTTCTATTAGACAATTTTTAAAAGTTACAAATAAGAGAAATGCTATACTTTTATATGTGGTAATTACAACAAACCTCAGCAATTGTGCAAGAAAAAGTTACAGGCCACAGAGTTCAATTGGATTTTTTAATATAATGATTTAGAATAGTATCATATTCTTCCTCTATATAAAAAAAGCTAAAGGGCACCTTGTATGTTATGTTTATGTCAGTTTTCCAAGGTGAAAATGCTAACAATCAAGTTTTAAAATCATCTTGTGTTTTGTTAAAATATTTTAATCTTACATATTTTTATACTTTTATCAACTGACATATTTCAACATCCATTTTTCCTTTTATTATATAATCATATAGAAAAAAGTTAAATTTCTAAGCAAGATTCATTAAAAGTAAATAAACTTGCTAAGAAAATGTAGTAATTCTCTACATGAAACTGCAGGAAACATCCTGTGTTCTGCTTCACACCCCTTGGATTGCCTCTCCCACCAGGTCCTTAAAAGCCTTTTCCCTTCCTCCTTCCTACCCGGTCCCTGTAGGTTTTACTCTCCTACTGAGTACCTACAGATCTTTTACTCATTCTTTCAGGCTAATTCCCCCTCCTACCAGGACTTTGCAGGCTTTTCCCTCCCTCAACATGTCAATGTGTTTTGAAAAGGCCTGTGGGAGTTTGGTGAGAAATTAGGGAGATAGGCGAGAAGGGGCTAAAGTGTCTCTGCAGTTGGTTGTAAGAGTGAATGACCACTGGGGTGCTGCAATGGCCATAAATTTGGGAACAAGTTGTAAATAAGTTTTGGGAGGTCCACTATAACTTCAAATGACCATTAAATGTTAAAAGACTAGTCATAAGCCAAAGATTATCCATGCAACTCTTAATTTGTAATACTTAGGAAAATTCATAATTGATTTTCAGGATATTGTAAATATAAGAATGTTAATTGAATAGTGAATCAGGTTGATGTTCCTTGTGATTCAAATCAAGCTGCTGAATATTTTTTAAAAGCATATGCTGATATTTGATATGAAATTGTAATAAGAAAATATGAAATAAAGATGTAATACAAAGTTATCCCATGTTAGTAGCCGTCTAAATTAGTAGCAGATTTAATTACTATTTAGTTAATTCCTGCTGTAAAATTATCACTGATTGGTATAGCTTCCCACTATTAGTCACCAGGATTTTCATAGAAATGTGTTTTTTTTTAAATTTCTAGATCACAGATAAATAACATGAGTATATAAATATCTGTATAAATTAGGAATAAATTCATAATTCATTCCGAAAGGAAAGAAAACATGGTACCTTGGTGTCTTTTCATCTTTTTAACAAGTTAACACATTTACTATTAATAACAATGTATTCACAACATGCCAAAATATACCTGAATAATTCTACTTCAAAATAATTTTCAAATGCTGTTAATATATTATTGTTATACTTACCAAGAATTTCATCAAATATTTTATATAAACCAGGAACAAAAGTGACTTCTCTACAATTCATTCCTGTATCTTCATCAAACACCCACATCAACTGTAAATAAAAAGTTGTCATAAACAAAAAAAATGTATTATTTTAAAATATGCTTATTTTTTTTAAAAAAGAATCCTAATTATATTTTAGAGATTTATTTAATTGATTTATACTACCACTCACTCACCAAATGACTCTGAGCTACTAATAAATGTTAAAAAATAGGAGTCCAAATTATCATTTGTATTTAATTAAAAAAAGTCCAAATTATCATTTGTACCATCCAAATACAAGTAAGATTTGGTATATTCAATAATACTGACTCTTCAAATAAAGAGAAAATGAAATTACCTGAGTTAAAGGTTCTACGGAACCAATGTATGTATCAGGACGGAGAAGAATATGCTCGAGTTGTGTCTTTTTTTGATAAACTCTCTCAACAGACAGCTTTTTTGAATCATTTTTATTTGTGTGTTCAGGTTCTTCTTTTTTTGAAGCATTGTTTTGATTATCAAACAGTGTCTGTAATATATATAAAAATAATATAAGTCCCAGTTTTGACCTATTCAAAAACTTTGGAAAATGTGTTACTGGTACAACAATACCTATAATTTGGAAATTAATCGAGTCTGTTACTATATAATTTTAAATAATCTTTTTCAGGCTATGGGCTCCTTTGAAATCCGGAGGGACATACAGATGTTGTTGAAAAATAACTATAAAGAGAAAAGGCTGCTAAATTTAAGAAATGCTTGCCAACATGAACGTGAAGACAACTATGCTACATTTTCCCATTTTATTTAGCACTTGAAGAATCATGCCAGTTTACTCATATAGCTTGGTAAGCCTACATATTTCTAAACAAAATATTGAGTTGCAGATATCATTTTAATATTTAGATAATATTGGGCCTAGATGAGCTTACAGTTATTTGTGAAGATAAAATTGTTAGCAGCTAGTATTTGCTTAAAATTTATTCATTTATGTTGTAAATAATAAGATAAGGTAAGTCCAACAATGACAAGAGATGTTGCCTATAATACTATTTTTTAACCTGCACAGGAATTTATAGTCTCTTCAGTTTCACTAAATGGCTATCATAGATAAAAATCCCATTCAAGAGGAATGCTAAATAGATACCTTCTGAGGTAATAAAATAACATTTGGAATTATATTAATAATCCTTGGATTCATGCATTTCATTGTCTTTAGTTTGCCAGTTTGCACTGACCATAGTTTGTTGTTTAACTATAAAGACAACTTAAGTTTTGCCACAAACCAGGAAGAGAGAGAACTGTACAATAAAGAAGATCAGGTTTCTTTAAGGTTCAAATAGTTTAAAACCATTTTATTTATTATCCAGTATATTAATCAGAAGAATCTAGAAAATTTGTTTTTTTTAAGGGTAAGTTTTTTCTGTATGTTATGTTAAATGTTAGTCTTTTGTTATATTAACATATCGGGATTATTATTTGTGAAATATGGATATGCACCTGTGGATTAGAATGGAATATGGCATGTATATTCAAATGGGAAAAGTTACTATTTGGAATATTGTGTATTAGAGTTTGTCTTTTTGTAAAAGAGAAATTATCCCTCTTTGTCATGTCAAACCTGGGTTTTCTTTTACAGACATTGCAAAGTTGCAAACCTTTGCCTATACAAACAAACCTACCCAAAACCTACTTCTTGGTAAGCTAGAAAAATGTGGGATAGGCAGCATTGCCACCAGATGGATTTGTAACTGGCTGTTAAACCGTACTCAGTGAGTAGCCCTTAATGATACTACATTTACATGAAGGGAAGTAAGCTGTGGGCTACAACAAGGTTCTGTCTTAGGCCCAGGATTCTTCAATATCTTCATAAATGACTTAGATGAGGGAACAGAAGTGGAATTCATCAAAATTGAAGATGATACTAAGCTGACAGTAAGAGAGAACACCCCAGAAGATAAGTTCAGGATCCAAAAAGATATTGACAAATTTGAATACAATTAAATTTAATGTAGAGAAAAGCAAGGTTTTACACTTAGACAGGAAAAATCAATGGTATAAATACAGATTAGGTGAAACCTGGCTCAAAAACAATAACTATGAGAGGGACCTTGGAGTCCTAGTGGAAGGTCAACACTAGGTATGCAGCATTACCCCCCCAAAACTAATACAATGCTTGGTTGTATCAACAGATACAAATGATACAATACTATATAAGACTTTGGCATAGAACCAGTCACATATAGTATTAGTACTGCTTTATAAAGCCTTAGTAAAGCCATACCTGGAATGCTGCATCCAATTTTATTTTTATCATTACAAAAAAAGATGTTGAGCCTTTGGAAAAAGTGCAGAGAAGAGCAACTAAGATGATTAAAGACATGGAGACTAAAACATATGAAGGATGGCTGCAGGATTTGGCTAGTCTAGAAAAAAAGACTGCGGGCAAATGATAGCAGTATTCCCGTATTTGAGAGACTGCCTTAAAGAAGAGGAGAGTGGTCAACTTATTTTCTAAAGCACCAGAGGGCAAGATAAGAAACAATGAATGGAAATTAATCAAGGAAAGAAACAACCAGGAATTAAGGAGAAGCTTCCTAACAGTGAGAACAAACCAGTGGAACAGCTTGCATTCAGAAATTGTGGGTGCTTCGTCACTGGAGGTTTTTAAGAAGAGACTGGAGACTACTTGTCTGAAATGGTGCAGGGTCTCCTGTTTGACAAGGGGGCTGGACTAAAAGATCTCCAAGGTTCCTTCCAGCTCTATTCTATTCAATTCAAAACTCCAACCCTAGAAGATCCTGAAGTTGGAAAATAGTGGGAAAAAGTTAGTTTCTAGTGAACTGTTATGTAGGTGATGCTCTAGTCTAGAAATTAATCCTTTCCACTTTTATTTTTCTGCCTTCAGCTGACTTCCTTTTGCATAATGTCCACAGATCTGCTTGCATACTATAAGGCAAGAATTGTGTTGAGCATGTTGAATTTGCAAATAAAATAGACCTCTTGAAACGTAACTTGTTCATTCATAGAACAATATACTTGTTTACATTGGATATTGAAACTATTTTCTGCCTTCTACTGTTGAAATCCGGAATGTTGAGTTTTATATATGTTATCTAATGTTAAAATCTTAGATCTTTGTTTGGATCTTTTGCTGGTTATTAGACTGAAGAATGAGGAATTTATTTATTTGATTTGCCTATTATGAAATGGGTTTTATGGTTCTTAGTTAAGAGGAGGCGAACAGTTTATGGAGTTATTTATACATGCCATTACTTTCTTAGGGATGAGACAAAGTACTTTTAATTTTTTATTGCTTTTTTCTTCCTTTTCTTTTTTTAGTTTGCATCTTTTAGTGTTCTATTTTAAACCATTAATAAAATCACTAAACAAATATTAATTTAAAATTATTGAAATAGTAATTAGATTAACAACCACTTTTAAAAACTCACATTACTGAATAATCGGTCAGTCACAGAATGCCAAATTTCTTGTATGTCTAAACACACTCAGTGAATAAAGAATTTATTCTATTCTGTTCTGTTCTGTCCTACCCTACCTTATTTAAACCAATGGGACAGAGAGAAATTTAGAACCTAGAGTTAATTGTGCTTCCATGATAGAATAACTCAATATTTCAACTGCTACAACTGAAAAAAATATATCATTGCTTCTCCTTCCAAGCCTGACACCATTTGTATTAAATGGGAATCTCCTTTTTAAAACAAAATAAGCAAGATATCCACTGTATTAAATCTTTGGAAAGTATAGCAATTCATTTTTGAATAATTATTCCTAAAAGTAAAAATGAGGCAAAATATTATTTCTATCCACTCTGAGTGATATCTGTGTCTCTAACTATGATTATTGAGATTTCGAAAAGCCTCCCAAACACAAATTATCTACCCCTTCAAAAATACCATCCATCCAATATACAGACTTTACTTGAAACATAGGAGCAGAAATTCTGAAAAGCATTTTTCAGTATACCATTTTAAGTTCCTATTAATTTTTAGATCATTCAACTTATTTCAAATATCTTGACATTTAAGCAGATAGACTGTTATGTGAATTATATATGTTATTATGCTCTTTCCTAACAGATCGTTTTCCTAGATTTGTAAATGCTTTTTGGTAAATGCACACAATGAGACTCATTAAGCCATCTCTTATGTTTTTTGAAACATGTGCAGACATGCACATAGCTCCTGACAAGAATATCTTAACAGAGACATGTCATTTCCTTGGCACATCTGTGCTCTGGAAGGACTATGTAAACTTGGGGAAAAAATAGGCTTAGTTTAAGGTATTCCCAACAAGTATTTTACATTTACCTATGCATACCCTGAATCACATTTTAATTTTTCTTGCTCAAATCAAGAAAGCTTGTAGGTAAGCAATACAGATGTAGATTTGATAGAAGAGAATCACTGTAACCTTTAATTTTGATGGGAGGCAAAATTGATCAAAATCATGTTTACATTAATTTTCACTACTTCTGTATTCTGTATGCAGCTTATCCTAATCAAGCTGACAGAAAATTTAATTTCTAGATTGGAAATAGGGCACAATATAGTTTTATATATACATAGTTTCAGAATTTTGGAATTGAAGGACAGCTTTTGCTTTCTGAAAACTAGTATTTAGATACTTAAAGACTATATATTGTTAAGAGTTACAATTTCCAATCAATTTCCTCAAAAAGATTGCTAGTGACAATTTTGTGAAGATATAAAAATGGATGCTATCCTTTCAAAATATAGATTATTAAATCATACATTGTCAAATAAACCCAGGCTGGTAAAATGTTTTGCAAATCTCTTTCGATTTAAACTTTAAAAGTATAAATTTAAGGAATTTCTGCAATTTATTCAGAAAGGGTCAGAAGGTAGCTACAGTAGAATACATACAAGAAATTACGTTAGTGTATTAAATTATCTAGGGTCAATATACTGTTAATCAGCGAATACATTGTGTTTTTACAGAAATCAAAACTTTTATTCATTTACAGGAATTATCCAGAAGAAATGCTACAAGTTATATTTTATTCATAATAAAAAGTTTATTTTCAAAAATGCAAATCAAACTTATATATTATCCAAATTTAATTGAAACTATCATTTATGTGCTTTATTAAAAATTATGATTCTTATAACATTCAGGTACAGGGGTAGAAAATTCAAGGCATAACCTTGTTGCTGAAGATGTAGTGGAAAATAAGGACAGAAATAATTTATTAGCAAATAAATATGAAGATTATGAAAAAAGATTAATTAAAGGTTTTTGGAAACCACCAAATGAATATTTTTACATTCAGCCCAACTGATATTTTTTTGCAATTTCAGACTATTTATGTTTACCATTATTATGAAAAGTAACGAAGTTAAATCCATGCTTTAACGGAGCATTTATGAAGAATTGCATATTATTAAAATGTCTGTTTAATCCAAAAGTTAATCAATATGAGTCATTCCCATCAATTTTATATTTACACAAATAATATATTTTTCACTACCTTGTATCAATTTACATTATTTGCTTAGATATTATACAAGTAACATAAATTGGCACAAAAGATGCAATTTACATGAACTGTCCAAATGTCAGATAAAGGAGACTTTGTCTATTGTTTTGGGATTATTTTAGGAAAAAGTTTGGGGATTATATCCAGAGTCCTATAAATTGACAATTTGTTGTATTTTTAAAAAGCTGATATTTATCATTAAGGCATGCACAAGTCTGTGATAGATTTTTATTTAGCTGCTATGAGCTATGAAGTTCTTGAATTTAACTATTTTCTGTTCTAGTTTTCATTATATGAAGTCATATTTTTCTATTTTATAGAAAAATGTAGAAATACCAAATAATCAAAATGTTAATTGATTGCTTTTAAAATCATTTAATTTTAATAAAATTATTTGCTTATATTAAACGTCCCCAACCTTACTATCTTCCAGGTATGCAAGTTTCAGCTGCCTAAATTCTTAGTCTTTGTTAAACCATTGCTAATAACTATGAAGTTCACAACTCGTAGAAGGCACTTAATAAGCTAATAACATTTTATGATTGAAAAGGGAACTAATGGCTTCCAAATAATAATAGTAATAACAATAAAATGCCATCCATCAATTATACACTGCTTGGATCCACACATATACTATGTCAACAAATTATGAATCCTAGATTCTTGAGAAAAACTGAATGTGTATGAAGGCAAACTGGCTAAACAGGCAATTGTGATTTTACTTTACAATACAAAGAAAGCTAATTTTAAATCATTACTGTTAAATCTTGTTTGGAAGCCATTGTAGATATTATTTGAATTATGAACTTTAAAATTATGAACTTTTGCAAATACTAACCATTCCAACCTAGGAGCTACCAGATAAAATATACCATAAAATAAACCTTTCCCATCTTATCAGAACTTCGCTCACATGCTGTCTGGGGATGTGCATAAATACCATTCACTGTTTAGAGGTATATACTATAGTGACTGTGCAAGCCTGAAATTAAGTGCAAGAGTGATTTTTATGTTTGTTTGGACTTATGAACAAAATGGATTTACAGTCTCCTGGAATATAACCTGTTTATAAGTATGGGAACATCTATCTATATTTGTTTGGATATAACGACTATAATTATCTGTGGATTCCTTGCTTATTTCACAAAGGAAATGATGATATATGTGTGCATATTTCATGCCTAGTTGTTTAAAAATGAAGCATTTCATTGCTGAAATTTGATTGATTGCAACATTTTTCACTTTCCAAAAACAGCTGGAGCCTTTTTTAGGGTATTTAATGTTCACAGTAAGTTCTTTTTGAGGTTTGTAGGTAATACATTATTACTTATGATGATGTCATTATCTTTTTGTGAGCTGCTGACCCTACAATTCCAGAAAGATATAAATTTGATTAAATAAATAAATAAATCTAGCCAGAGAATCTATTCTAAATGTTTTGTTTAGACAGATTTTAGAACATACAGGAAAAGCTCACATTTACATACTGTACCATCTCAAACAGTATACAGGTAGTTTTTACTTAATAATGGGGATTGGATTGACAACTCGACTGCTAAGCAACACAGTTGTAAAGAGCAATGTCATGTGATTGCAGTAACTTAAATGGCAGTTGTGGCAGTCTCACTTGCCATTGTTAGACAAATCCAGTGAAGTCATGTGATCACCATTTGGATGTCTTGCTGGTTTCTCCATTGAGTTGGCTTGGTGGAAGATGGTATTGAAGTTTGCAAGTTGTAAAAGGTTACAATCAGTGATCACATGACTATGAGACACTGCAACAGTATAAGGTGACTACCAGGTATGAACTGGAATCACATGATCTCAGGGACATTATGATGGTCCCAACTACAAAGAGCAATCAGAAGTCCCATTCCTTCAGCACTGTCACAACTTCCAATGAATAAGTGATTGTTCAACAAGGTTCATTATGGGCTTGCCTGGGCTACACTGAGTGAAAAGGAATGCCTTGGGCTACCTCTAAAATATATAACTGTATATAAATCAAATAATAACATTAAAAGTTCATGATCTTTTAAGGCTGCATTATTAGCTGTCAAGCACCACATGCAGCCTATGGGCCCTGGACTGGACATGCCTGATCTATACTTAAAACTGCACTTTAAAATTTTTCTTAAAGAAGACAATTAAGAAAACTATCAAAATACTTCTGAATCATTGCTACTCTGAAGAGTAAGCTGGAATCATTCACTTGTAACTTAACCTACAACATGTTTGTAATGTTATTTTAAAAAAACGTTGGTTTGCTTATGAGAACATGGCCTTTACTGTCATAAAAAAAACAACAGGTTAATGCATTTCCCAAGTTACAGGCCCACTTATAGAATCCATTTTATTGCCCCTTCTGCAACTTTGCAAATGTAAATCACTTTTGTATGAAAAGCAAAGGAATGAACTTTGTAGGTAATACATGATTTTTCTATCAGTCCAATGCTGACACAATCTTAATTTATAAGACTGTAGTCTCAGTATCCTTTACTTTTAAGATGCAGCTGCTTCTGTAAAAACACATTCTTCAACACAAAAGACATGTGACTTTATTAGTTTTACAAAGAAACAGCAACATTAACATGAAAAGTAGATTTTAAATATTTTTTTCAGCACCACTTCAAGTTCTAGCATTCTATTGGTTCATGCATCTGTAGAATAGCAGCAAGCCCTTTTGATAAACACATGAACTGCTTTGCTATTGTTGTGCTATGTTGCCTTTTTATGGTCAGTTACAATAAGGAAGTGACCCTGTTTGAACTTTCTGTGGAACAAGAGAAATAGAAGTTAGTAATAGGCTAAAGAAATTACAGAAATTAAGAAGTATCCATTCTATTGTCTCTCTCCCCAACCCCAATCTTTCAAGAAAAAATGATTACTCTTAATTAGCCTAAAATAACATCTGTAATCCTAAATACCCACACTGTCTAATTTTCTCTTATACTGCACCTTAAATACTCTCCCCCAACTAACTCTATTTTATTCTACTCTAAGATCTAAGATTGAAAAGGCTATAGTTTCATTATTTTATGATAGGAGAAAACTTAAAAACACATGTAAGTGTAGAAACTGGACTGGTTTTCATATAAGTGAAATTATTGTTCAGAAAGCTTCTTCCTTGGTCTAAAGCTAAACAAATCGAAGAATTGTACAGTCTGGGAAACCAGGAAGAGGCAAATAGGTCTTCTCAAACGAAATTCAGTGAAAGAGATGTGTAATTTAACGGCATGAATACGAACGAATACAAGGCCCTCCTGCTAAATATGTGGATGAATCTTCGCTGAAGCAGCAAATCCTGCAGGCCCAAACCAAACATGTCAGCTCCCCCATGCCATCAAATCCACATTCCCGTTGCCTCCATTCCTTTCGCGGGCCGGAATAATCGTCCCCTGCCCCAGTTCTTCGAATTGTCTTCCCGCATCTCCATCCTAATAAGCATCTTTGCTCCTCCATTATTCCCTTGGGGCCTTCCACCTCTCGTTTCGGTCTGGACTGTTAGGAAAGCATCAACAGCGGGAAAGGGAGAAAGAAATAGGGAAAGAATGCCAGGCAACTTACCACCCAGGTTAGACCTCCGCTGCCGCCGCCGGCTCCTCCACCACTGCCATTTCCGCCGCCGCCGCCGCCGCCTCCTGATTTTGCCATTATTTTATAGTCGTTTCAGTATAAATAGTTATAAATATAAAGGTCTAAAAAGGGGGCGGTGGAAGGGAGAGGAGAAAAAGCCACCCAGAACCGGACTTGGGCTACAGCTACACTCACACCCTCGTTTCCTGCACCGCAGTTTCGGGGGGCGGGAGGTGATCCACAGAGATTCTTCACACCCAGGTCGCGCGCGCGCCTACACACAACACAAGAGAGACACGGAACCCAATGTTCCGTCTCGTGCGAATGTGTGCCCACCCTCCTTCCCCCACAGCCCCTAACTTAGCTTCGCGCACCTAAGAGGTGTGAGCTAGTACAACCCTCCCCCCACGTTTCACCGTGCACGCGCCCCTATACAACTCCCCTCAGGCGCTGTATAGAACGGTCGCAACAGCGCTGCTTCTTCCTCTGTTTCTCTATTCTGCGTTTCAGATCACAAGTATTTATTTAATATTTTAGACAGAGCTTTGTCTTTTAAATACCGATAAATAAAAACCGTTCTGCGGTTGAAAAGAACGACTAGAAATCAGCAGGCGAGGGCCCAGAGAAATCCGCAGATGGGGGGAGGGGAAGTCTGTTCCGATGACGTTCCTGACACCAACGTTGGGCGGCGGCGTAGCAGATTAGGCCAGCTTGGAATCTTCTGCGTAACTGCGGAGGTGTGGGCCACCTTTTTTCTTCGAAGTGGGATCCGAACTGCCAAGAGGCCGAATTAAAAAACGGCCTGGCAAACCTCCGACCGATTTTCCGCCCGCGGAAAAGCCCTATCTTCAGACAATAACTGCACTGCCCCCGTCCGGCACAGCTACCGCAACCTCCGAATGCTCCATCTCTCCTCTCCTCTCCCCACCCCGACAGGCCGCCATCAGCCAATTATAATCAAACGACAGCCGCGCAGATCTCGTCTTCCACCAACCCCGAAAAAGCCATTCTGAAGGCAGATCTACATGACTACGGATGGCAACGAGAGAACTCTTTCGGAATGAGGATTTCAGGGAATCGAGGATATGTTGCTGAGTTAAAAGAGAAACAGAAAGAAAATTCTTCAGTTTCGAAGTTCAGGCCACGTTGGTTCTTTCAGACGTAGACGGTTAGCAGTGCCTAAATTAAAATCGCTTTGTTGTTCTTGATTTTGGATACTCTAAGTGCTGTTTGATTATTTGAAAAAATACTGTTTATAGAAATAAAATCTTACTGATATTTTCTGATAAACATATTTAAGCCCAATTTAAATAGGCTGAATAATGTGCCTTAAAATTGTATTAAAATTGTAACCTCATTTCATTAGTAACCTTGAGAGACTAACAACCATTAAATTTTAATAGGATGTCGGTAAATACGCTAAAACACAATCTAAAACAGTTGATTTCTCCAAATTTTAAAGTATGCGACTGGAATACTTACATGCTTAATTGCTATCACTTTTATTGCCAGTTTTACCCAAATAAGATATTTTCTCATATAAAAAGATGACGTATTTTTTGGTTATTCAAATTTTAGAATAATTTTCTGTTCATAGTAATTTACATTAAGTAAAAGTCCACATTATTTAGGGTATGACATATCATACATGGATTAGCAATATAAATTAACATTTCAACGAGATTAGTAGAACCCAATAAAATATAAGTATTAAAAAGATATATGTTCAAATATTAATGCCTAGGTCATTTAGCCATTGAAGCACAGCATAGTTTATATTAAAAAAACCAACCACTCAACTGGTATAGGTACTCATTTTACAGCCAGTCATGATGTGATCTAGTTTGATGTGGAAGTCTACAGCCATACTAATGGGAGCATACTATGTCCCATTTAGAGTCCCGGCAAACTGAGCACTCTTAGCAAAAACAAGCTCTCATGCTCTATTCCCGATTGTGATCGCCTCCTGCAACCCTCTACCAGTGAAAACAGAACTGGAAAGTGTTTGCTGGCAGAGACACTGTGAGCTGGTCCTTCACTGTTTCCAGGGTGGCCCCACAAGCCAGATCTAAGCACACCATGGGCTGAATCTGGCACACGAGCCTTGAGTTTGAGACATTCTTTAACCCCTGCTTAAAAATTGTCCATTGGTCCACCTTTTTTGTGGGGTCATTTATATGTATTCCTATAACTGGGCATTTAGCAACCCATTTGGCTTTCCATTATCTAGAATTAAACATAAACAGCAATTTGTAAAACAGAAGTTTACTTAGAAGTAAATAATATATGATTATCCAAATCTTTCTTTCCTTGGAGAATTCAATAGGATATATTAAATTACTCCCTATGACTGTGATGGCAAACCTACGCCACACTTGCCAGAAGTGGCATGCAGAGCCATCTCTCCGGGCATGCCAGCTGTCTCCTGTTACTCTTCCTTTCGTTAACATGCATGCTACCTCCTAGCTGAAGTTTATTAACCATATTTCATTATGAAATATATAATACTGAAATTCAGGTAGTTCTCAACTTACAACCACAATGGAACCCAACATTTCTGTTGTTAAGTGAGATGTTTGTTAAGTGACTTTTGTCCCATTTTATGACTTTCTTTCTCCAATTATTAAGTTAATCACTGCAGTAGATAAATTGCTTATCAGTTCATAAAATGGGATCACATGACCTTGGAATACAGCAGTGGTCATAAATATGAACCAGTCACCAAGTATCTGAATTTTGATCATATGATCATGGGGAGACTGCAAGGTCGTAACTATAAAAATGGTCATAAGTTATTTTTTAGTGCTATTGTAACTTTGAACAGTCACTAAATCAACTGTTGTAAGTCAGACTATCTCTATAATATCAATATTGCTGTTTCAGGCCTATCTGTACCTGTGCTTGATTGTTATGCAGAACACTGGATTAGAGTTTTATATTCTTAAAATATAGCCAATCACATTAACATTACCTACAATTAGAACTATTAATACACCAGCAAGTTGGGAATGTAATCCTTTAAAGATTGTATAGTCAATTATAAATGTTGAATTTTGCCTCTAAATATTGACTTTAGCCTCCACAGCTTGTGCAGATTCTAAAAACATTTAAAATGCAACTTTCTTTGGAGCTGAACAGAATAATGCCCTTTTGGAGATCAGCAGCTGTTATGATATTTGGTGTAATGATGAAGACAGGCTAAAAGCTAGAAGACTGTGAGTCCTGTCATCTAGTCCTGTCGTACACAAAACAACGGTTGGTCTGTGTCTTTCTAGCTAGTCCTAAAAAGCAGGCATTGGCAAACCACTTCTGAAATCTTGCCAAGAAAACTACAGGATTAGGGTAGGTGTCAAGAGTCAGTACTGACTTAAAGGCATGTGTGCATACAAAGGTGATAACTGCCATGTAAAATGGGTCATTAAAAAGAGGATATAATGAGAGCTAAATCAATATGGTGGTTTAAGGCAGTGAGCTGGAAGTGGATGATCCTGAATTCTAGTCCTGATAACCTAAACAAAAATCAGCTATACTTTATGTGGATAAATTCTCTTCAGTTCTATCAGCATTGCCAATGGCAAAACATTGTGTCTGCTTCTAGGCATAATAAATCCAAACTTTTTGGAAACAGTATCTTCTATTCTGTAACTAGCTAACAGAATATATTTCACAATCTAACATAGGTAGAAAATTGGCCTATTGAGTTCATAGCAATCCCTTCCTAAATTTATGTTATATAGATTAAATCCTAGGCTTTTTCTACTGCTTTTCCAAACCAACTGATGCTTTGCCATTGTCCACAAAGTGATCAGAGACAATTGCAAGTGAAGTACATTTATATGACTCTTATATAAATTTGTATATCATGATTATTTGAATGTATAATAGCACTGAAAAAAACTGACTTATTATAGGTTTTAATACTTACAGCTGTTGAAACATTCCCAAGATCACATGTTGAAAAATTGGGTGTTTGGCAAATATTTATGATAGTTGCACTGTACTGAGTCATGTGATCACCATTTGTAACCTCAGCTGGCTTTCAACAAGCAAAGTCAATGAGGAAAAACCAGATTTGCTTAACAAATTCACAATTCATTTAACAACTGCAGTGATTCTTTTAACAACTGTGACAAAAAAAGTAAACTCATGCAAAACTCACAACTGCCTTGCTTAACAATGGAAATGTTGGGCTAAATTGCAGTTGTAAGTCCAGGGCTACTTGTAATTAATTCTAATGTAAATCATTTCACCTGCTTCATATAGAAAGAAAAAATAGTAGAGAGCATTTTCAAACACTCGCAATTTTAAAGCCTTTTACTAGAAAAACTGATCGATGCAGAAATATTTACTTATTCTTGATAACAGCCATATTTTTAAAAAAAATAATTATATGAATAATAGGAAAAAGTCCATCAAAAACAGATGATTTTTTTAAAGAGGCAGTTGGGATATTATTTAATTGGATATTTTGAAGATTTTCTGTACCAGTACATGCTCTGTAGAATATTCCGCCCTCCAAGATTGGATTTTCCCTAAACCCTAATGTCCTTCAATTTCTGATTGTGTTCCTGAATCTGGGATATATTTATGAAACATAAATATGTTTCCTGGCTTTATTTTTAATTGGCCAAGTATCTCAGCTATTGAATATAACATTTTACAACAATAAAATATCCAAAATAATTCAAATATTTTTATTATTTAAAATGTTTTTTTAAAATTTTAGAATATAATAGAATAACAGAGTTGGAAGGGACCATGGAGGTCTTCTAGCCCAACTCCCTGCCTAGTCGGGAAACCCTGCACCACTTCAAACAATAGTTATCCAACATCTTTTTAAAAATTTCCAGTGTTGGAGCATTCACAACTTCTGAAAGCAAGTTGTTCCACTGATGAATTGTTCTCACTGTCAGGAAATTTCTCCTTAGTTCTAAGTTGCTTCTCTCCTTAATTAGTTTCCACCCATTGTTCTTGTCCTGTCCTCAGGTGCTTTGGATAATAGCTTGACTCCCTCTTCTTTGTGACAGCCCCTGAGATATTGGAACACTGCTATCATGTCTCCTTTAGTCCTTCTTTTCACTAAACTAGACATTCCTAGTTCCTGCAACCATTCATGTTTTAGCCTCCAGTCCGCTAATCATCTTTATTGCTCTTCTCTGCACTCTTTGATGGAGATGTTGAAGAATACTGGGCCTAAAACAGAACCTTAAAGGTACTCCACTGCATGCTTCCTTCCATGTAGATGCAGTTCCATTGAGGACTACACATTCAGTGCGGTTGGTCAGCCAGTTACAAATCTATCTGTTGGTGATGCTGTCTAACTAACTCACATTTTTCTACTTTATCTAGTAGTAGGTTATGGTCTACTTTATCAAATGCCTTACTGAAATCCAAGTAAATTATATCGACAGCATTCCTCTGGTCAGCTAATTTTATTACTTTGTCAAAGAATGCAATAAGATTAGTCTGGCATGATATGTTTTTAACAAAACCATGTTGGCTTTTGGTTATTACTTTGTTTGCTTCTAGGTATTCGCTGATTCATTGCTAGATTATATTTTCCAGAATCTTTCCTGGTATTGAGGTCAGGCTGATAGATCTGTAGTTTCCTGGATCTATTTTTTCCCCTTTTTTGAAGATGGGAACTACGGTATCAGCTCCTTTCCAGTCCTCTGGCAGTTCCCCAGTGCTCCAGGATCTTTGAAAGATATAGTTCAATGGTTCTGAGATCTCATCTGACAGTTCCTTTAGAACCTTGGGGTGTAATCCATCTGGTTCTGGTGATTTGAACTTGTCTAGGGTAGATAGGTGTTCACTTACCATTTTCTTCCCTATTTTAACTTGTGTTCCTGTTCTGTTTTTTGTGGTGCTATTTTTGATAGGTTGGACTGTTTTTCCCTTTCTATAAAAGCAGAAAAAATGAGTTAGTTCTGCTTTCTGCCTGTTGCTTGTCACCTTTCCACTTTCTCCTAGCAATGGACCAATTGTTTCCTTGACTTTTTTTTTCTTGTTTTTCACAGGTTGGAAGAAGCTTTTTAATTTTTTACTTTTGTTGCAAGCCTTTTTCATTGTGAGCCTTAGTGTCAGGATTCTGGCAGTTACTCCAATGAAATCATGAGCCTCGAGCCACACTCCCCCCTTCTTTCTGTTGTCAACTATAAAACATGTATACAAAATGTTTTATGAGTTGACACTTAACTTTCCTCAGTTCATCTTTACAGGCTATTTGCTGATATTCTGCCTTAGTTATTTGCCCCTCTTTCCACTTTTTATACTTGTCCTTTTTGTCTTAATTTGTCAGAGAGCTCTTTATGCAGCCATGCTGGGTTTTTTTGAGAACTATTATTTTTCTTCTTCATCGGTATTGTGCTAGACTGGGCTTTTATACTCTCACTTTTCAAAATTTTCCAAGCTTCTTGAGTTGTTTTCCCCTTGAAAATTCTCATCCAGGGAAGCTCTCGAAGTTTATTGAAATTAGCTCTCTTAAAGTCCAAGACTGTAGTTTGACTTTGTTCTACTACTTGTGCTTGCATAATGTTGAATTCCAATATTGCATGATCACTTGCCCCCAAGGTTCCTGTAGCTTCAACACCTTCTATCATTTCATCTCTGTTAATGAGAATTAAGTCCAATATGTTCCATTCTCTACTTTTTGGGAAACAAGTTGTCTGCTAGGTTTGTTAGGAACCTGTTGGATCTTCCACCTGGTGCAGAGTTTGTCTCCCAGTTGATGTCAGGGTTGAAATCCCCAGTTACTATTGTGATGTGCTTCCTACACACCTTAGTTAACTGACTAGCAAACACTTCATCTATTTCCTCTGTTTGGTTGGATGGCCTATAATATAGACCTATGGCAATGTCATTTCCCCCCCCCCCTTTAATGTTGACCCAAATGCATTCAAGATAATTTTCATCATTCTTGTGCTCTATTTCTGTAGAGATGTAGTTATTTCTTATATATAGTGCAAGTTCACCTCCTCTTTTATTTGGTCTATTTCTTTTAAATAATTTAGATCCTTCTAGCTATATATTCCATTTGTGAGCTTCATCTCACCAAGTTTCCGCAATGGCAACAATATCATATCTACCTTCATTTACTTGAATTTCTAATTCACCCTATTTATTCCTCATACTTTTAATTAAAGTATTTTTTATAGTTATTGTAGTATTTTTTTTAATTATAAGCTTCCCATAGTCATTGTGATGGATAGCACTAGGAACTGAATAAATAAATATTTTTTATTGACATATTACAGAGAGCCGACATTTTATTGTTTTATATTTATTGCTAAGTTTGAAGTGATTGATATCCTTATTTTTATTTATTGTAAACCAACCAGAGTCACATACTGTAAGCTGGGCATTGTAAAATAAATAAGTTTACTTAATCTATTTTACATTGAACATGATTCATCATAGATATATTTTCATATCTTAATACTAGTATATAAATATTTATTCAAGAGATTTAGTGTCTGCCCAATTCCAATATGGGTGGCCTACTTAAAAAATAAGATGTCATGCCCCTGTCGGAATCTGATTCCGAGGGGGAAACCGAGCAACTGACAGGGAGTAGGAGTGTAACTCCATTGGCTATGGAAGAAACTGGTGAAAGCCAAAGTCTGGCTGGGCAGAGCAGGGGAGAGGTAGAGCAAGGCGGAGGGGATTTGGAGGAAGACCCAGGCCCACCCCATCTTCATCCTAGGGCACGCAGGGAGAAACGGAGAAGGGAACAATGTGAGTTGCATGGCTTATGGAGGAGGAAAGGGCTCTGATTCCCTTCATTAGCTGCAGCTGGGAACACAGTGTTTAAAAGGGGGAGTTGCACACAGCCAACTGTTGAGAGCAAATTGTGAATTATCTGGTATTGTAGAGGATTATCTGGGTTCCTGGCTTCTTTTTATCTGTGTATATTTTTCTGGCCTTCCAAGTCTGTAATTCCTTCTCCTGCCTTGTCAAATTAATTACTGCAGCGAGATTTGTGTGGATTTTTATTTACAGTTTTTATGTACTTTGTTTTCGGACTAAATTTCCTCCACTTAAAGACTGTTCTTGGGAGAATTTTTTTCCTCCAGCTGAAGGTAACCTGGACATTGGGAGCAAAATTGGAGGTACTAAAGGGACTTTTCTTACTTATGTGACTGTGTTGCCTTTGTGCCTTATGTGCCGAGTCATCACATAAGAATAGAAAAACAATAAAAAGGCAGTTCAATGCATCTTAGCAACAATACCAGATAAAGCATCTCTAACAACAATAAAATCACCAACAGGATGCCACAAACTTCCGACTCAAGGCCTGGGAGAGATTCTTTTTCCACAAGCATGGAAGTGCGATAGATCTGGGTGGATATCATTATCAGATGGCAGATACTGTGACAATGAAGACATGTCTCCTGTGTCCAGCTAGATGGAATGTTTTGATTGAAAAGACCCAACATGCATCAACTCTGTCCAATCTTAACTAGATAAGAAAGAATTATGGATAGGCGATCCCTCAAATAACCTGGCCCTAACAAATAATAAGAATTTGTCTTATTTAACACTAGAAAATAGGAAATTTAGAATATAAATTTGTATACGCAACACAAACATCTAAACACTGATTCAAATGAGACTTTGGGTCTAGGCTGCATTTGCTTTTGGGCCCATTGAAGCCTTCATTGCCTTAGATCCTGGGTGAAGTAAATCTTGATCCATGATACCTTGAATAGGCTCATTTTCTAAAGAAATAAATCAATAAAGAAACAGAATATTGTGGTATTTATCTGTTTCAGGCTTGTCTTGTAACCATTTTATATTTTTAAGCTGCAGTATTTAATATATTTTTATTATTTTCTTGGATCATACCAAATGAACTGAGTATATTCATAGCTTAACCACCATCTAATATGGATGTTTTACTTTGAATTCCCAAATAGAGCTGTTAGTTGCGCCTAATGGGTGAGTGATCCCTTCCAAGTCTATGATTCTATGATTTTTTTTCAGTAAGACTTAGTTTAAAATCAATACGTACATTATAAATTCAGCAGTTACCATCATGCATTTGATCCAGACTTGGAGGCAGCTCAATTAGTAATGAGCTGTTGTTGTGCAGGCAAAGACAGTTCAATGGTAATATGAAAAGGGAATCTTAATGAATGTGTGAGAATCCAGTTGTAGCTGTCACTTGACACTTTGTGAACTTGTAGATCTGAAAATACTGGTTTGACAGGGCAACTTAGAATTGAGTGGTTGGCTAGTATAAAGCTGCTATAATCCCACAAATAGAGCACAAATTCTCACAAATTCATGAGCATGTCTCATCATATTCCCTTCATGACCTGAGGCGATGGGCAAATTAATTGCATTTTGAAGCAAGATTTGTTTAGCAACTGGAACAGTTGGAATTAGTCTGGCCTTATCTTGCCTTTGATTTAGAATGCTTTGAAACTAAATTTTGATGCTTAATATTTCTAAATGCTAGAAATTAACAGTTCTTATATATTATTACAAGGCTTAATGTTAAATTGTAAAGCAAAATAAACACAATTGAAAACTTTAAATTATCGCCATGCTTCCTTATGTAATGCTATAAACATTTCGTTCAAATTGTCTCTACTAATCCAACCCATTAATTGTGTTAGTCAATCCAATGAATAAGCAAATGTACATTCTTTAATGCAACTGTAATTTCTTAAATCATAATATGTACTATGAATAGTACAATGAAAAAGATGTGGGTCATTTTTCCACTGAACTTTGTGTAAACCTAATCAAGAACTAGCAAAACTTTAGTAGGTTTCAAAATAAGTAAGCAGAAAATTCTGATTTAGAATATGACTGCACACACTGGGATATATTGATTAAAAAATCTTGTTTTAGGGTTGAGAAAAAGATGAAATATTTGGGGGCTATGTTAACAAACACAAATACAAAACTGTTCCAAAACAATTATGTACCTCTCTGGAATGACATTAAAAAAGACTTATTAAGATGGGATAAATTGCAGTTATCACTATTGGATAGAATCTCTGCAGTTAAGATTAAAGTTTTATCAAAGATGCTTTTTTCTGTTTCAGACACTACTAATACTTGAAATTGCTATTCCATTTAAACAATGGCAGAGAGATATTTCAAACATCACATGGCAAGGAAAAAATCAAGAACTAGATACAGACTAGATCTGTGATGGTGAACCTATGACATGTGTGCTGCCTAGAAGAGCCCCACTGCACCTGTGCACGTGCGCCACCACCTGACAGTTGATTGTTGGGTATCTGGCACGCATGCGTGGGACAGTGGTGCATGGGAGACATGTGCAGAGATACTCAGTGCGTACGGGGGGTCTTGCACAATGTGCAGAGATGCACAGTGTGCATGGGGGAATTGCACGTGCATGTGCAGAGATGCATGGTGCGCAGAGGAAGTCACATGCACATGCGCAGGGGGCGTGGGAGCCCCCCAGCAAGCATTGCCTTCTGGGTGCTGGCACACGAGCGCACGCAACGTTCGGCATGGGAGCCGAAAAAGGTTAGCCACCACTGGACTAGATATAGCAAGATGCTAAGGAAAGAAATTGAAATTGTATTTTGATGCCTGATGTTTTATCTGGTTAAAAGAATGGGTGAACCTTCAGAATAAAAGCCTATTGGACTTAGAAGGCCATAAATTAATATTTGGTTGGTATGGTTACCTATGGTATGATAAAGTTAAAGTAAATGTTGATTTCAACAATTATTTTGTCAGATGTGCTATTTTGAGATTTTGGGAATAAATATAAAATATGGATTTCCATGAAGGTGCCTCTTTGGGTTTCCTCACATGAAGCTTTTTTAAGAAAAGAAATGATGAGACCTAACTGGTGGACTTAAGGTAAAATAATATTTTTTAACTCAGGGGACCCTACCCTCAAATCTAAGGAGAAGCTAGAATCAGAAGGTCATGTTTGTCATTGGTTTACATATTTATAACTGAAAGATTTCAATTAGATAAAATCATGGGTTTAACTTTGTTAAAAATTTCCATAAGATGATGTATCATTGGTATTTAACTCCAAATAAATTGTCAAGAATGTATAAAGGTACCTCAAACAAATGTTGGAAATGTATATGTAAAGAAGGGACTTTTATGGTGGACATGTAATAAAGTAAAAAATATTGGAGTAGGATTCACATTTTAATACAGAAATCCTTGAAGTGAATATAGAGAGGAAACCAGAGATTTTTCTTTTGGGTTTAATGGAACAAGACTGGGGGAAAAAAATTAGAACTCTGATGTTATATTTGTTGACAGCAGCAAGATTACTCTTTGCACATACAGCTAAGTGAAAAAGTCCTGCATGGTTTACGGTTTATGACATTTTTGGATAGGCCATTGATTTTGATATTTTATGCTAACTGCTATGCAAATGTTGTTATGTTTAAATAAATACTGGTGGTTTTAAAGTGAAAAGCATAAGCTTTTTGCAATTTGGTGCTGTTTGGATGGGGATTGTGAATTTTCTTACATGCTTACAATGCATGCTTACATGACTATGAAAACAGATTAACTGATGCATACTCGTGGCATACGTGTTGCAATAAGGCCGATGCTAGTGTTTTGTTAACATTTTTATTGTTTGTGGCCCTGAAAGAGTCTGTTTAGGTAACCAAACATGGTTACTAATATGAAATTGGCCAGCCCTTATTGCTTATCACCAGGTGGCACCGCTTCGGCATAGACTGTATAAGCCTTTGCACGTGATCTTTGGTGACAGTGATTGGTGCCAGACTGCAATAATGGATTCAATCAGCTCCTGCTTGGTTTTCAGATGCTTCTTGCTTATTTTGTAACCAATCTTGGCCCACAAGTTCTCAATTGGGTTCAAATCTAGGCTCTGAACTGGCCAATCCAGGAGTTGAACACCATACTTCTTCATCCACTGCTAGATGGACGTGGCTCGATGACAAGGAGCATTGTCATCCTGGAAGTAAAAGTCCTTCCCTACAAGTTGCTGAGCTGAAGGAAGCATGGACTTCAGCATACTGCTTGGAATTCATGATTCCTTGCACGATTTGTATCCAACCAGTACCAGAAGCAGCGATACAGCCCCAGATCATCATGTGCAATGGATGCTTCACAGATAGATTCAGGCAGTACGACCTAAATTCTTCAGCTGGAAATCTTCTGACATGCTTATTGCACTGATTCCCAGTCAAGTAGAAATTGCTCTCATCACTGAAGATGACCTTAGCCCGCTGTTCGTTGATCCACTTGGCATACGTCTTGGCCCACGCACGTCGAGGAGTGGTGAGCATCTGTGAGCAAAGGTTTACTTCGAGCCCTGCAGCCTTTGAGCCCTCTGGCAAGCAGACTGCGACACACTGTGCTTGTGCACATTTTTACATTACATGTTTCACCCCAAATTCTTGTAATCTGAGGTGAGGTGAGCTTCCTGTCAGCCATTGAAATGCGTTGCAGAGCCTGATCTTGCCGTTTTGTTCTTTCTTGGTCTTCCAGAGCGGAGCCTGTCATCAACTGAACCAGTTATTTAGTATTTTTCAACCACTCTGCTCACTGTGGTGTGATGGCATTTCACTCTCTTGGCTATTTCTGTACAGGAGTATTTCTCTTCATGAAGCACAATGATGTGATGCCGCTGCTCAGTACTGGTGAAAGCAAAAGCCTTCATCCTTGCCCACAGCCAGAGCTAAATTAAATTTCTTGATGCATTTCATGCCTATTTATAGTCAGAGAGTATGACAACATTGATTGGCTCATAGATTTAGCCTCTGTGCATTTTGATTGGTCAGCCAAAGCTCGCTGCTGATTGGCTGCTTTCGATCCTAACATTCTCAAAAATGCAAGTTGTGTTTGTTTTAGCACATAAACTCACTCAAAACCTTTAAAAGACTGTGGTTATATTATTAAAAATTATGCACCTCAATTCGACAGAAATTTTCATCAAAGTACTAATTTTGCGTGCTTTCTATGAGTGAAAAGGATTAAACATGTAAATACAACTTAAAACTGAAAGCGTGCACGACTTTTTCCACACAGTTGTAAAAGGAATGTCACCTCAATTCTCTTCAGAGCTGCTCAGAGCATCCAGTAGTGGGAGGTGCTTCAGTCTCTGCATTCATAGGCTGAGCTTGAATTGAGGAACGCTCCTCCTCCTCCACGTGACTCCTCCACAGCGTTCCCCAGTTTTTACTTAGCCTCGTGCAAGACAGGCAGTGCATTGACTAGCTCCTTGGCCGAATCAGGATTTTTTTCTTCTAACTAAAATCATTTTGTTCATTACCAGGTTGGATTTATTCTTATCTCTTAGCCCTGCGCAACTGTTTAATTGGGACCCTTATCCCCCCCAAGGTAAGCGCTTTTGCGCCCCAGAGGGAGGCAAATGGGAGGGCCAGAGGTGCCTTCGCACCACCTCCCAGAGCCTAAATTTCCTTCCCTGCCTTTTCCTCTGTGCCGTTTATACTGCGGTTTGAATTGCTTTCGTTTTTTGAGTCGTTTCGTTAATTCCCCCCCCCCCACCGAACGCCGTTCCAGCGGGGAAGGTCTGATCTTTCCCTTCCCTGCCCCACTCAACTTTAAAGCTTCGGATTGCCCCTTGGGAGGGAAATTCGCTGCTGGGAGACCTGAGGATCGTTCGCTCTTTTGGCGGCCGCCATTTTGAGAGCCTCCTCATGGCTGGACGCCATTTTGTTTTTTCATTATTTTCGCTGTGAGTGTAATTTGCTCGAGGATTCAGGACCCGTAGGCCTGTTTCAGAGCAATTCAAACTCAATTAGCCTCCTAGCACTGAGTTTGATTCCTCTTTTTGAGATTTGTTGGCATTATCCCACAGCTTCGCAGCAGCGCAGTAGCAGACAGCAGCAACCACCCAGTCCCGTCTGGGCTGAAGGCTACTAAGGCCCTTTCCTCTCCTTTTATCTCCGTTGGAGAGCGTTATTGCTCCGGGCCATAGGCGTTCAAATTCGGCTGATTTGGACTATTGGTTTTCTTTCTTTATTGGCTCCAAGCCTCTGTGATTATTGGATCAAGGGTTCAATTTTTGTGCTGCAAAGATAACTGTTTTTTTTTTTTTTTCATATAAATTTTTATTGAATTTACAATTAAAAAAATAACATAACAACATTACATAAGAAACAGAGAGAGAAAAAGAAGAAAGAAAGAAGAGAAAGAGAGAGGAAAAAAAAAAAAATGCTCGGTCTTGCGACCGAAAAAGGAGAAGAAGAAGTATAAAAGAGAAAAACAAAAAACAAAAAAACAAAGAGACAGAAGAAAAAAAGAAAATACGTTAAAACCAGACTAATATTCTTTTTGACAGTCTACAAGATCCAATTCTCCTACCTTACTTTAAATATACACATCTTATCGCTATTTATGGATATTTATGCTTATTTATGCTCATTAAACAGTTTATCTCTGATATAACCAATTATACCATGCATTCCAATTATTATCAAATGCTGAAGACTCTTTATTTTTAAGAGCTATGGTTAAATTGTCCATTTCTGCGCAGTCACATATTTTCTGAATGACCAATTGATCTGTAGGTAAACGGGATGATTTCCAGCACTGGGCAAATGCTAATCTGGCCGCAGTTAGAATATGAATTATTATGTATTTCGTCTTTTTAGGAAAATGTTTATCAGAGATCCCTAGTAGGAAGAACTCTGGTTTGTATTCAATTTGATCTTTGGTTATCTCCTCCAGCCATTTTCTAATTTTTGCCAGTATTTCTGGGCTTCTTTACAGGTCCACCACATATGAAAGTAGGTTCCCTCTATGTTTTTACATTTCCAACATTTTGGACTAGAGTTTGGGTTCATTTTCGCTAACCTCGAAGGGGTAAGTGCCATCTATATAACATTTTATACATATTTTCTTTGTACGCAGATTTCGTAATCTTAATGATTCTATTCCAGATCTTTTCCCATTCTGTTAATGTAATGCTTCTTCCAATATTCCTACTCCACATTATCATGTTCCCTTTCACTATCTCTTGCTCTAATTCTACCTCCAATAAATATTTATAAAATTTAGAAATATTCTTTTATTTGATCCTAATAAGATTTTATCTAAGTGTTGTAATTTGCTATAAATTCCAAACTCTTTGATATCTTGTTTGTATCTACTATGGATTTGTATATATAACCACTGATCAATTTTAAATCCCTGTTCCTGTAAGTCCTGTCGAGTTCTTAGTTTCCCTAAAGGATCTAATAAATCTTTATATTTAGTCATTTTTGTTATATCCAAATTGTTGGGATGAACCATTGCCTCCATTGTTGAAAGCCAAATCGAATTTTTAAATAATGTTTTTACATATTTTTTTCCAATTAGTTAATAGTGAATCTCTAATAAGATGTCTATGAAAGTACGCCTGTTTAGTTTTCCCACATCCCATAGAAATGCGTGCCATCCTCTCTGAAGGTCGTGCCCTTCCAAGGCTAGAGTTCTTTTATTCCGTAAATTGACCCAGTCTTTTAACCATAGTAAGTTGGCTGCCCAATAATATAATTCCCAGTTTGGAAGCGCTAGCCCACCTCTACTTTTTGCATCTTGTAAGGCCTTAATACTGATTCTAGCTTTTTTCCCTTTGCATCAAGTGGGAGGACAGGAGATCGGAGGTGAAGAAGTCTGGTGCAGGCTTCGAACACCTTTTCTGGCGTCAGGAGCGATCCCCAGGGATACATGAACCCCGGAGAGGTTCGTGTCAACGTGGAGATCCTCGAGCTGCAGAGGGGGAAGGCAACTCCCCAACAGTGAAGAGGGAAGCTCCCGAGCTCGGCGCTAAAGAGTAAGCTGTCATTTTATGGCGGCTTCCAATCCGGTCTGCCACTTGAGTGAATAAGCAAAGCAGTGACAGCCTGCGAGATCCAGTAAGAGGAACAGAGAAACGGTTTATATCTTGGATTCTTTGAAGTCTGAAGGGAGTAGAATGACAGAAGAATGATAGCATAAATTCTTCTCTCCTGGTTGTGATAAGCACCTCTTGGAAGTCGGGCGGAGAGCGGCCAGAAAAGCAATTGGGGAAGCTTTGGGGAAAAAGAGAGATTGCTAAAACCTGGAGATTGGAGATCCGGAACTGGTCTGAGCACAACATGACTATTACTATTACATCTACTTAATATTGGGGAGAAGATAAATTGAGCATTATATTGGACTTTGGAAGATTTGTATGTGGATTTAAAAGTTGGAAAGCAAAGAAAGAAGCAGCAGCAAGAGGAAGAAGCCAGAGGCGAACAGAACGCTGGTAAAGACGGTTTTGGGACTGCAGATTAGTCAGCACTTTTCACCATTTGCTGATTGGAAGGCTGAAAAGAAACCTCTAGCTGGAAGATGGAACTTTAGCTCACCCAATTTGCTCTCTTTATTACGTGGTACTACTTAAGTTTACTAAGTTGGCACTATTTTCTCTTTAAGATGACTTCCTTGTGGTTGTTTGTTTGTTGATTTTCTGAAGCTGTGGTAATCTCTCTTCTACCCCTTCTCTTATTATCTTGCCCCTTGCCTCCCTATTGTATCTCCTAAACACTTTACATAATTTTACTTACTGGGGGGGAAGAGGAGGATACACTATTATCAAAGAGTTAAGAGTTTACTGTTGTAAGTATTAATAGTAAAAGGGATAAACTTTGTTGATATAATCTATTTATAAATTATTTAGACTACTTACGACATTTAAGATTAATTCCTTAAAGTGTTAATTGATGTACTATTGTTGACCAATTTTCTTATTACATTGACTAGAATAATGTTGCAGATCTCTATTTATGATATAGGGAAAAGACTGTGGAGTGAGATATAAAATTGAAATACGTGAATAGTCTTTCAAGTACAGAACCCAAATACTGAATGGTGATTTGGGATAATATATTAATATTGTGCATAAACAAAAACAAATACTTAGAGAGATGACATCCACAACAACTATGGCCTTAAAAACAGGAAAGAAGGCTATCCCGACCCTATCGACTACGTTGACAGCCACCCCACCAACATCTCAAAAAACTATCGAGGAGTCTTTAATAGGGAAAAGCAGCCCAATGTCCCCAATATTAATATACAAACTTCCATATTAGCCTTGCAGGAAGCTATATCTAAAATGCAAGAAATGATGATTAATAATCACAAGGAAACTAGAGCAGATATAAGTGAATTGAAAGATGAGATGGGGAAAATGAAGGCTGAAATGAAAGCGGATATAAGCGAAGGTGGAGGGTAAGATAGGGTCTCTACAGCAGGCCATGGAGAGAAACAAGTGAAAATAAAAGATATAGAGTAGAACAACACGCATGAGTCTAACTTTGAAAGGATGGATGAGGAATTTAAAAATGTACAAAGATAACTGTTTTATCACCCTTCTGAACAATATTAGGGTGCTACGACTCAAATTCTCATATATATATATATTCATATGTATATATATATATATATATATATATATATATATAATTTTAAAAAATATATAATAATTAAAACAAAACAAAACAGGGGGACGTGAAATAATTATCAGGGCACCCGGTCTTCCCACAGATCGGCCCCTGGGCGTGCCCACCGCCTCAATCTTGATTCCTAATATATCATACAGCATTCATACTATTCATTGAAATGGCAGATGGTAACACTTCCAGAGGACCTTCTTTGAAGGCAAAATCCAAAACCCATCACTTGAGCAGACAGACTAAGGAGACCTCCAAAGCCTCCCAGAGAGATGCCTTGAGACGCCACAAGGCCCTGGAAAAAGAGTTTGATAGACGCACCAAAGAGGCTGTTACAGTGCCTCCAGTCCTCCCGCCTTCTACTCCCTCTACTTCTGCTCACCCCCCCCCTCTAGATTTTCCCTCCTTATCCAGGCACAGCTCGGCCCTGCAAGAACAACAGGCTCTGATCCCTGGAACACCGGCTAGAAGGGCTCCTGAAGCCACCTTCACCCCTACAACAGCTGGCTTCCGTCAAGAGGAATCACGCATAGACGAGGTTCCAGAGCGAGTAAGATCCTGGATGGAGTTGGCTATCCGCCAAGGGATCGCAGACGGACTCCAGCAAATAGCCAGGTCTGGTCACTACCCAATGGTTTCTGACCACGAGGCTCAATCTGTAAGATCCTTGCCCAGAGTGGACCAACTTCATGGCCAGGTACACTTGCAGAAGGATATCCCCCTTACAGAAAGGGAGGAGGAGGAGGAGGAAGGGGAACTGGACCTGATCAGGGAAGATGAAGAGTTTGAGTTGGGGTCCATGCAGTATAGCAAACCCCTATCAGAGGCGGACCCTCTGGAAGGGGAAATGTCCGAGGACGAGGGGCTTACCCCCGACCAGCCCGCCTTCATGGGCCTGTTCAAACCACATTTATTTAAGTCCCTACTATTCAAGGCTAAGAATATCTCGGGCCTGATCACGCAGTCACCCTCTGACCCCCCCCTACAACTTCAGAGGGTCCAGATGACTCCATCTTTAAACAGCTCATGGTGGAGGCCGAGGTGATCCCTACCCCACCCATTTTCTCCGACCTGGTGTTAAAACAACTGGCCTCTGCAGCTGCACCTCCAGCCCCATCGGGCTACAATAAGAAGTTTTTCAATTTGGACCCAGAATTCTCTAAATTACTGGTTACCCCTGAGGTTGACGAGCCCATCGTGGGCCTAGCCACCTCCTCAACCCTGAAGCACTGGAGGCCCTGAAACCAGAGGACAAGCGGGCCGAGCTGGCCTTGCGCCGGGCACACCAATCGGATGTCTGGGCAATCAGATCGGCTACGGCTGCTTCCTTTTTCACAAGGGCATCGATCCGATGGCTCCGTCAGCTCAGGCAACACGTCCCCTCATCCAATGTCAGGGCGCATCAGGACATCGCCAAGCTCACGGCTGCTGCAGAATTGTCTGCTGATGCCACATTTCATTCAGTCAAACTCTCCACAAGAGCAATCACATCACACATCACGGCCCGCCGTCTGCTCTGGCTGAGACATTGGCAAGCAGATATTAAAAACAAGGTCAAATTGGCTTCCGCTCCCATCGTGGGAAGCAAATTATCTGGCCCGTCCTTGGACCCCTTATTGATGGAGACACTCAATAAGAAAAAATTTCTCCCCTCCCTTATGTGCAGGTCAGAATTCAGAACCTCACAGCCCTTTCGGAGAGGGGCCTTTCGGCCCTTCTACCAGACTCCCTTCTCCACCAGGTACCAAAGGCCCCCAGCCTTCAGCTCGGGTCAATCCCTGGATCGTGCCGATTCAGGAGACAGGAACAGAAGGGGCACCAATTACAAAAGGCCCTTTCGGGGATCAGGTAGCAGGCCTTTCCGGCGTTCAAGATAGGCCAAGGCACTCCCTTCCCATTGGCGGGCACCTTAAATTCTTCACCGACGGGGTTTTTACTTTCATTTGTTCATTGTCCCAAAACATTCGGGGGGGTGGAGAGCAATACTGGATTTAAAACGTCTTAACAGTTATCTGGTATATCGTAAATTCAAAATGCGCACATTGCAATCCATTCTCTTGGGAACCAGACAAGGGGACTGGCTCACATCCATAGACTTGACCGAGGCATACTTACATATCGCCATTCAGCCTTCTCATTCCAAATTTCTACGTTTCTGCTATAACAATCATCACTTTCAATATGTAGCCCTTCCTTTTGGATTAGCCTCTGCCCCAGGACCTTTACCAAGGTCTTCGCAGCATTAGCAGCCCATCTCAGGAACCTTCCTGTGTGTCTCCAGTGTTACCTGGATAACGTTCTCATCCTATCTCCCTCTGAACACCAAGCAGTAAAGGACACCCAGGTTACCCTAACTGCTCTCCAAGAACACGGCTTTCTTATAAACTGGAAAAAGAGCCAATTATCCCCAGCCACTCGGATAACCCACTTGGGGACAGTGATTGACACACTGGAAGGGAAGGTTTTTCTCTCCTTGGACAGACTACTCAGTATCCATAAATCCGTCAGAGAGATCAGGTGATGTAGGAGGGCAACCCTACTAGATTTGTTTAGATTATTAGGGAAAATGATTTCGTGCATTTCCATTATCCCCTGGGCCTGTCTTCACTCCAGATCCCTCCAGTGGTTCCTGCTCCCGTACCAGAGATCCGGCAGAAGCAACTCAAAACACATGGTCAGGTTACCTCCAAAGGTCCTCACGTCCCTCCTCTGGTGGGACAAACCGGCCATCAACAAAGGATGCTTCTTCAAGGAGCCCCAAAGGCTCACTATCACAACAGACGCCAGTCTATTCGGATGGGGTGCACACCTTCAGTCACTCACATCCCAGGCTAGATGGTCTACAACAGAGCAATCATGCAGCATAAACTGGCTGAAACTTCACGCCATCCACCTGGCCCTCCACAGCTTCCTCCCCCAGGTACGCAGACAACACATTCTCATTTTAACAGACAATGTGATGGCCAAAGCCCACATAAACAAACAGGGGCACACAATCAATAGGACTAATGAGGGAAGCTGAGCGCCTTTGCCGTTGGGCGGAGAACAATCTCCTTTCCATCAGGGCAGAGCATATCTCGGGAGTATCAAATACTCAAGCAGACTAGTTAAGCAGGGCCACCATAGACCAGTCGGAGTGGCGCCTCCACCCATCCCTGTTCAAAGAAGCAGCAGTAATATTCGGACAACCGGTGGTAGACTTATTTGCCTCCCCTCTCAATGCCCAGCTCCTGAGATTCTTCTCAAGGTACCCTTCCCAGGGAGCAGAGAATTCGCTGACCCTGGCCCACGGGGCTCCTATATGCATTCCCCCCACTAACATTGGTGCCCAGGGTTATCCAGAAGCTGCTACATGAGAGAGCAGAGTTACTCCTCGTGACTCCTTACTGGCCCAGAAGGCCATGGTTTGCAGACCTCCGCAGTCTATCAGTGGCCCCTCCCTGGAGGATCCCACCAGACAGGATCTCCCTATCTCAAGGTCCCCTCCTGCATCTGGATCTTTAATGGCTCCAATTAGCCGTCTGGAGGTTGAGCGGGAACGCCTGAAAAGAGAAAAGTTCTCTAGCAGGGTCATTGATACTATTCTAGCTGCCAGACGGCCCTCAACCATTCGAATTTACAATGCCACATGGGCCATTTTCTGTAAATGGTGTAACAAGTTCCAAATTAACCCAATTTCTCCTTCTGTTGCCCAAATTCTAGACTTCCTTAAGGGAATCAACTCTCCAGTTCCTGACATATAAGGTAGTTTTCCTTGTAGCTATTACATCCGCCCATGGAATCTCGGAAATCGTGGCCTTATCCATTAGAAGGGACCTTTGCGTATTTCATGCTGATCGAGTGGTCCTCCAGCCCGATCCCACCTTTTTGCCCAAGGTCAATTCCATTTTCCATAGAGCACAGGAACTCATCCTTCCAAATTTTTGTCCCAGGCCGTCGCAGGAAAGGGAAAGGCAATGGCACACACTTGACGTGAGACGAGCTCTGCGAATCTACATCAAGTGCACAGAGCCATTCAGAAAATCAGAGGCCTTATTCCTTTCCTTTCAGCCCAAAACGCAGGGTCACAAAGTGTCACCGCCCACCATAGGCCGTTGGATAAGAGCAGCAATAGCTAGGTCATACCAGTCACAGGCTATGCAAGTGCCCAGAGGTATAACGGCACATTCTACCAGGAGTGCGGCAAGCTCGGCAGCTTGGGCCACTCAGGCACCAATAACTGAAATCTGCCGGGCGGCGACTTGGGCATCCCCATCACCTTTTATTAGGCACTATAAAATCGATGTGTTTGCCTCAGCAGAGGCTTCCTTCATTAGACGGGTTCTGCAGCGGGTTCTTAGAGATCCCGAGGAGGTTCCGGACCAGACGGATTCCCTCCCGTAGGACAGGCCCAGCTTTGGTGTGTCCCACTACTGGATTCTCTGAGCAGCTCTGAGGAGAAGGGGCATTGGTTCTTACCTGATACGCCCGTTCTCTTTGAGCTGCGAAGAGGATCCAGCCACACCCAAATTTCACCGTCTGGTGGTGTCTTGTTTCGGCCAATGAACCACTAGGTAGTTAAGATGAGAGCATGGATTCTTTTCCTCTCGTCTTCGCAAAACTGGGAAACGCTGTGGAGGAGTCACGTGGAGGAGGAGGAGCGTTCCTCAATTCAAGCTCAGCCTATGAATGCAGAGACTGAAGCACCTCCCACACTACTGGATGCTCTTCGCAGCTCAAAGAGAACGGGTGTATCAGGTAAGAACCAACGCCCCTCCCCACAATGGATAAATGGCTACAAAAACTGTTAGCAGTTAGCAGAGTTAGCAGAGCTGGCTAAATTGAGTGATTTGATTAAAGAAAAAAGTACAAATACTTTTATTTCGACTTGGAAACCACTTCTAAACTTAGTGCTTGAGGTAGAAAAAAATGAAACTTTGATTTTGGGTTTTATCAATTAGATCAGGGGTCTCCAAACTTGGCAACTTTTAAGATTTGTGGACTTCCAACTCCCAGAATTCCTCAGCTAGTCATGCTGGCCAGGCAATTTTGGGAGTTGAAGTCCACAAATCTTAAAGTTGCCAGGTTTGGTGACTCCTGAACTAGATAGATATGTTGTGATAGAAATGGTTAGTTTCTATTATGAAAAAATAAAAAGTTGAGCATAGATCTTAATGCCTTATTTTACTGCAGCACAGGAGTCAGAAGTCAGTGCTTTTTTTTCTTTTTCCCTTGCTTTCCACTATCCACTTCTTTTTCCTTTCCTAATTTCTCTATAATTAATATCTGCTTTTGTATTTTTTTTGTCATATTATAAATTAATAAAACTATGTAAACATCATAAATAAAGAACTAGCAAAACTGGCTTAAGTTGCGTCTAGTCTAAATATGTCCTAATAGATTATGAATATATTTTGTGTAATGTTTGAATCACAGTAAATACCTGCAGATAATTATTTACCTGCAGATAATTATTATTTAACCCTTATGTTAGTACAGTTACATCACTGTATAATGTAATGGTATTGTACTAACATAAGGGTTATGTAAGTGATATTATTATAAATGGTGAGTAATCATTTATGGATGAAAAACAAAGGTTATTTATATTAATGTTCCACAGTGAAACTTGATGGATTTTTAATAATTATGTCATAGAATAAATCATTATTCAACATACATTTCTGAAGATATCCTCAGGAGATGTTTGGTAGATTCAAATTATTCCATAGAGGAAAAATGCTATCAGAATACTGATTCTAGTTGACTTTTTCCTTGAGTATTAAATCTCTTATATAGAAATTTTGTGGGGGGGGGGTTTCCAATACAATGCATCAAATAATGGGAACAGTATTGTTCAATGTATTAGGGTTGTCAGCTATTTTGGTGTATTTCAGTTTCAATTTCAAGAATGAGATTATATTTAGAATGGTCACTTACAAAATAACTCCTATTACAAAACAAAAGAAATCAAATAGAACAAGAGCCTGCTGGATGATAGAGAAACATCCTTTTGCCACATTGGTGACCATAGGCACAATAGAGTACAGGGAATCAAGAACAGTAGAATAATAAAAAATAACTATAAAAAAAAAATAACAAGCAAAAAGTTGAGGAAACAGAAGGTTCATTAAAGAGAGATGACAAGGAAGAAATAGGCAGTAGAGAGAAAGTAGAACTTAACTTATTCTTTGCATTAGTGTTCTCGCAAAAAGAAACTAGCCCAACCTATCAAAAACCTAACTATAAAGAATAGAAGTAAAAATTTAAAAAAGTAAAAATGGTTAGGGAAGGCCTATCTGATCTTGATGAATATAAGTCACCGGGACCTGACATATTACATCCCAGAGTTCTAAAAGAGCAAGCAAACCTTGAATCACTGTACATATCTTTCAAAATTCCTAGAACACTGGGGAATTACTGAAGGATTGGAAAACAGCTGATGCGGTTTCCTTCTTCAAAAGGGGGGAAAAGTAGACCCAGGAAACTGCAAACTAATCAGCCTAACATTAATACCTGAGAAGATATTGGAAAAGATAATCAAAAAACAAATCTGCAAACATCTAGAACCAAATGAAGTTATAACTAAAAACCAGCACAGGTTTCTTAAAAATGGATCAAATCAATCTTGTCATTCTTTGGCAAAGTGATTAAATTAGTAGACCAGTGAAATGCTGTGGACGTAGTATACTTAAAGTTCAGCAAGGCATTTGACAGAGTAGACCACAGCCTACTTCTTGGAAAAATGTGGGCTAGAACAGAGTTACCACTGGTGATCCATAGATCACTGGTGATCTGTGAGAAAGTTTTGGTGGCCCATAATGCACCCGGATGGAAGAGTTGCTCTGGGATGACCAAAGGGCCAGTCCTGTGACTAGAGCTCTGGGACCAGCCAGGAAGCTCATGCTGGAGCTGGAAATCACCGCCATAGAGGGAAATAAGTGCACCTTGCAACTTTGCAGGTGGTGAACGTGCAAGAAGTAGGACATCCCTCAATGGCCAGGATGAAGTAATGGTGTTGTTGCAACAAGGGTGGGGGGTGGCAGCACAAGTGGGCCGAAGCAACGGATGTTGGCAACCCGTGGCTCTTTTGTCCCCCTACTGTGGCTTCCTGTTGGCTGAACTCACCACTAGCTAGCCCTGCCCCTCCTTTTCCCCTCCCAGTCACTTCTTGCCTGGCCTGAAGGTAAGGACGGGAGATGGGAGTTTTGTTCCATATTCCAGAGCAGGAGTGAAGCTTCATCTCTTGCTGGGTCTCATAGGCATTTCTTCCAGTCCTTGTTGGTGCTGTGCGTACTTCAGTCGCTCAGGAGACATACGACCTTCTCTCTGCCCCTAGACACTGGCTCGGCCCAGCCCTTTCTCTATACCACTGTTGGTCCTTCCATGGCCTGCCCACTGTTCTTGCACCACCTTGCGCAGCAGTTAAAGTTAGCATTTAGTTTACTTTATTGTCATTGCACCTCGTACAACGAAATCAAACACCATCTTCAGTGCACATCATGACCATGACCATGAAAATACACACATCCTTCACCCTTCACACATTGAACCGGAAACCCCCGACACCACACCAACATTGCACTATACAGCATAATTCAAAAGAGCTACTGGCCTGAGATAGAAGCTGTTTTTCAGCCTATTTGCCCTTGTTTTTATTATTCTGTACCATCTGCCAGATGGTAATAGTTCAAAAAAAGGGTTCCCAGGATGAGATGGATCTTTGAGAATGTTTTGAACTTTCTTAACTTTCTTAGCTTATCCAACATGCTTCACAATGGGGGAGAGGCACCCCCACCTCCTCCCGGAGCCCATTACGATGCAGAGCATCAGCTGCAGCCGGGTTGGGCAAGTGTCTTGGGGCGGAAAGCAGGTTGTGCATCTCCCCAAGTGACTGAGGTCCAGGACCAATAAAGGCTGAAGAAGCACCCACGAGACCCAAACAGTGCCGGAGAATCAGAATGAGAGAGACAGACACACAAACATGACAGATGAGAGAAAAAGATGAGACAGGGTGAAACAGAGAGATGAGAGAGATGAGAGAAAAAGATGGGACAGAGAGAGACAGAGAGAGAAGGGGGAGAAGAGAGAGATGAAAAATCCCAGTGTTGTTTTCTGTGGGAAATGGGTCCAAATGGCTCTTTGAGTGTTTAAGATTGCAGAAACAGGTGGCCAAGCTAAGTGCCTGAAGGGCCCCATCCATTACTGGGAGTCCAGGCATTTCAGCGAGTGGCGCGCTGGATTTATATTAGTGGTCCATGGGTTTTAAAATTATGAATTTAATGGTCTCTGAGGTCTGGAAGGTTGGTGACCCCTGGGCTAGAAAGCATCTTCACCAGATGGATTTGTAACTGTTACTCAATGAGTAGTTCTTAATGGTATTACATCTACATGGAGGAAAGTAAGCAAGTGGGATACCACAAGATTCTGTCTTAAGCTTAGTATTCTTCAATATCTTCATAAATGACTTAGATGAGGGAACAGAAGGGGAATTCGTCAAATCTGCAGATGACACTAGGCTGGTAGGAATAGCCAACACCCCAAAAGACAAGCTCAGGATCTAAAAATATATTGACAAACTTGAACAAAGGGCCCTATCCAATAAAATAAAATTTAATGTGGAGAAAAGCAAGGATTTTACATTTACATGAACTAGCAGGTGAGCGGTAGCTCATACAATCCTTGGTTGTATCAACAGAGACACAGAATCAAAATTATGTGAAGTATTAATACCACTTTATAAAGCCTTAGTAAGGCCACATCTCAAATACTCCACCCAGCTTTGATTACACATTGCAAAAAACATGTTGAGATTGGGAAAAAGTGCAAAGAAGAACAACTAAGATGATTAAGAGTCTGGAGACAAAAACATGAAGAACAGTTACAGAAATTGCCTGTTTAGAGAAAAGGACCAGGGGTAATACGTTAGCAGCGTTCCAGTACTTGACAGGTTGCCACAAAAAAGAGGGGTGCAATTTATTTTCTGAAGCACTAGAAGAGGGTAGGACAAGAAACAATGCATGGAAATCGTAAGTTTGTTTTGTTTGTAGTTATACAGTTGTATATTTATCTCACTGAGTACATTTATATATCCAGAATTACTAAGAGTCAGGTATTGGAAAAGAATTAAATACTTGATGATTGGAGAGATCGAAGATTGATTAGCATAAACTAATAGAAAATGCTCTTGAGTAACTATAACAAAATGAAGAACAATAGCAACTTTATATAAAAATGTGTGTCAGTCCAAATTAATACAATATAACATGCTTATTCAAATTAGATAGTTTATCGAAGCTCTACACTTTTAAGTAACATATCTTTATATTGGAATTGTCCAAATTTTAGAAACATAATATATTTAATATTTTTCTAGATCAGAATCTATACCAAATTTGAAATAATTAGGTATAACATAATATACATCAACATTATCTTTTATCAAAGTTTCATTTTTAAAAACTAAAGTTTAAGTAAATTAAAAATTACAAGAAGCAGTAGTATTATACTTCTATTAGTTTAATATTATTAACAAAAATGTTAAAATATCACACAAGTGTTTTTAAAAATGATATTCCAGAACCCAGATTTAAGACTAAAATCTTCAATTAAAAAAAACTTTTTACAGATTAAAAAAAACTTATATTTTAAAATTTGAAATATGCAGATACTATGCATGATTATTTAGCATCTTTCTCAATCCTGAATACCTCTATAGGCTATAGGTATTCAGAAAATTGCTTTCTGAATTAATAAAAAAAAATACCATTTTTTTCCTTTGATATGTTTTTTTTCATTATTTCAAGAAAACAAAGTAATGTAGAATTTCACTGCATTTCATATTAGTGAAGTCTGATTGTTTTCAACGGCGATACTGAAAATACGAATCTTGAGGGGTTTTTACCCTATTCATTTACTTCTAAAAGTATTTTTCCTGGAAGTTGTTGTTTCATCAAAATATTAATTTAATATTCAGAGTTCACTCAATTTTATTATTATCTCAAAACAGTCTTCAATTTCCTTTAAACTTTGTCTAAACAGCTGTGCATGTTGCCATGCAATATTGCCATCTCCGCCACTTAGTTCAGCTTCTAACATAACATTTGTTGTGTTGGAAATATCAGGATAAAAATGAAGTCTTTTATCTATGAAATGGAAAAAAAAATCCTGTTAAAACAATTTTAATAACTATATATATAACTATATATATAACTATAACTAAACTACATATAACTATATATATAAAACTATATAACTATATAACTATATATGTGTGTGTGTGTGTGTGTGTGTGTGTGTGTGTGTGTGTGTGTATATATATATATATATATATATATATATATATATATATATATATATATATATATATATATATGTAAGGATGTTAATAAGCTCTGAAAATTATTATACAATGGTAATTGTTTAAATCATTTTCAGAATTTGCTGACATAGAACAGGTAAGAGAACACATATCAGCTTCAGTGGTGGTATTCTACCGGTTTGGTCCAGTTCTCGTGTACCAGTAGCGCCGAAGAGCAGTGGAGACCGAACCAGTTCTCTAAAATGCTCTGCTGTTGGGCCTGCCTGCACACCCAGGCTCCCATACTGACCTTTATGTCCTGCTTTTGAAGTGCAGCTGCTTTGCGTGGCACAACAGATTGCCGCATGCCAACTGCTGAAGTGAAAGGGAGAGTGCAAGATTGCAGGAGGTGAGTTGGAAAGCCTCTGTGCCTGTGCAAAGCGCATGTTTTACACGCGCACAAAGTGTGTGCGTGTGCATAAAGCACGCGCACCAAGCTACATCCACCGAACTGGTGGTAAACTTTTTTGAAACGCATCACTGATCAGATTACTATCTTAAGTATTTAAAAAGACATTCATTTTCTTTTCTACATTCTTTTTTCGACTCTGTAGTACATATAGTACATCTGATGTATATTACACATATTTGGAAACTGGCATGTGTATGGTAATACTGTTCCAAAAATGGTCCTAGAAAATGAGTTTAACTAGTTGCCAGACTCCATAGTAGGAAGTAACTTAGAAAATGCAAAACACAATATCCTTAAAGAAGAGAATCAAGTTGCACTAATGGATATTAATACAGAAGATTTGAGGAAAATAATTCATGAAAACTAGAAAAATGTTACAGAATGTCCCTAGGAATTTCTAAATTTTTATACAATTAATTAAAGACAAAGGTTTCAAATGGGGAGAAGAAAGTTCAGGAAAAAAAGTTGTTTTATAGATACTATAGGTAGTCCTCGTGTTACAAATGTAATGGAGCTTGCCAATTACATTTATAACCAGAGGATTATTAAAAGTGAATTGCATAACTTGACCGCAATCAGTCCCTGCTTTTGCCTATGCATTTGCTAATTGAATGCATGGGTCTTTAACTGCACATGAAGTATCTCAGGGTGGAAAAGGCCATAGGGGTCTAGCGATGGAACAGGCCACCTGCTTAAGACCACCCAAGGCCTCCCCCAAACCCCTAGGGTACCTCATATTCCTTCCCCATCCTGCCGTGCCTGGTCACTTACCTTGTGGAGATCTGTCTCTTGTCTGCCAAGATTTCTTTGCCTGCTGCAGTCTCGTTGCAAAAAGGTTTGCAAGCTGGTGGGAGGCTTTAAGCAATTCGATTTTGCTGTCCCAGTAGTTGTTACTTGTCAGCTTACAAACACTTTTTGGCTGGATCTGGTATAGGCCTCTGTTTTGCAGAGAACAGAGGCCTAAACTACTGTAGTGCCAGATCATGCAAAATCAGTAGCAAGATCAGAGCAAAGGCCTCTTTGTAATCTCTCACTATTTTACACTTCTGTTTTCTGCAAATGCACAGAAGCAGGCATCAGAACCTATGGCTCACTAGATCATCACAAAGTAAGTGAGTCTTCACAGGCTCAATGGCTGTGGAGATTTGGCGGGGTGGGGGAATAGGCAGAATGAATGTTTCAGTGCTTCTGCTGTCACTGGTAAGTGTAAATGACAGTTGTGGTGCTGCAACATTTGTAACTTCAGGACTGCGTTGTAAGTACTTGGAGGGGGCTAGGCCACAGCTTCAATGGCTGCTAAATAAACTGTTGTAACTCAGGGATTATCTGTACTTGAAAATACTTGATCAAAATTAATTTATATGATAAGAGAGACAAGCAGAGGTCCTTTTTTCCCTACTCAGAACAAACTTAAATTGGTAGTAAAAAGCATTTGAATAATGAGTGGATTTACAAAATGTAAGTAGGCTAAATTAAAATGCCTGATTTAATCTATAGCCAATTAAAAGTTGAACAGAATTATTCATAAAAATCCTATATAGGTGGTTTTGAATTGTAAGCACAATTCAGCACAAAATTTCTGTTGCTAAATGACAGTTGTTAAGTGAATTTTACCCCATTTTATGACCTTTCTTGCCAGTTATTGAGTGAATCACTGTAGTTGTTAAATTAGCAACATAGTTGTTAAGTTAATTGACTTCCTGATTGACTTTGTCAAGTCACAAAAGGTGATCATGTGACCTCCCAGGACATTGCAAACATAAATATAAGTCAGCTGCGAAGCTTCTGAATTTTGGTCACATGATAAGGGGGATTGTATGAAAAACAGTTGTAAATCATTTTTTCAGTGCTATTCTAACTTTGAATGACAACTAAATGAACTGGTATAAGTCAAGGACTACTTGTATAGAGTAGGATTGATTTTTCTATGCTTATGATCACAGGGATGCTGCAGCACCTACGCTTTTATTGCTTCTATTTCACCCACTGGGTCCCCACTAGGCCTACTTTCGGGTTTCACGCATTTTCCCAGCTCCATCACCAATGGCTCATTTACCTTTTATGGTAGACCTTCTGGAACCTCCGCAGATTACACTGGGGAAGAATAACAAACTGTTCCATCCCTAGGCCACCTGACCCAGAGTAAGCACCCTTTTTGGAGCAAGCCAGAGATACTATCTAGCAATGCAGCTTAGCAGAGTGGGCTAGGAATGGAACAGCCTCTCTTCTTCTGCAATGTCTTTCTTTCTAGCCCAGCCATGCTAGAAGCTCTGGGAAAATAATAGTTTTTAGGTCAAAGCACATGAGAGATTAGAGGCTGCAGGAAAGTGATGTTGGAACAAAGTTCTCCTATCTTTGTTTCCCTCCTTGCAGCATCTAGCCTCTTTTTCTATCCCTTTGTAATCTTTTCCCAATGCTTCTCATTAGACAGAAGACAGACAGCTATGCAGCAGGCATACGAGGAAGCATGAAGCATTGATGAAGAAGTTGCCTCTTTTCCACCACTGTCATTCCCAGGACAAAAGAAAGCAGCAAAACCAGCAAAGGTCAGCATGTCCTGCGTTGTCCTCCAATGCTTCTCATTCAAAGGTTGCTTTGTGGTGTGCATACAAGTAAAAAGCACTAGTGAAGAAAAAAACAAGCTGTTTTCTTCCCAAGACACATTCCTTCATTCTGGAAGTTAACACTGTTTTAAAGCACCCTTAATTCATTAGGGCCACTATGAAAATAGCACTTGTTGCTGGGCCACAGTCTAGCTATGCCAAAGAGAAGGCAGCTTGTTCTCATTGTTAGTGTGATCTATGAAATGTGCAGATGGAGATTTATAATAAAAGTTTAGTGGGCAATGGGTAAGCGATGGGTGACAGAGATGGGGAGGAGCATGTGAGATCCTGAGGGGGAGAGCACAGGTGTTCAGGGAGTAGGATGGCATTGGGAAGCTTCAGGCAGGGCCTGCACTAGATCTCCCATGGCACCTGTATCTGCTTAACAACCCATGCATTCACTTAATGATTATATCTGCAGAGCAGGAATGAGAGTCATTAAATGAGACAGTCATTTAACAGTTAAATGAGACTTTTAACCATAATGGGCAGGTTCCATTATGATTGTGAGTCAAGGATTACCTATACTTAGTAAAAAATAATAATTCTTGAGACAAATATGTTTTAAACAAATGCAGAATTATATACATTTATTTGTAACATGTAATTCTCACAATATTTAACCAGAATTAAATCCCACTATATTCAAATATTTATGAAATATATATGAGAATCCAGCTACAGGTTGGAATCAGATTCACAAGTAGAGATACCTTCTAAGCAAATATTATTAGAGTTGCCGTATAAACCAAGAAAATTTGAAGTTCTAGTCTCTGATTTGTTAGTTTTTTTCTCACGCTATTCTGAAAAATGACACATTTGACTTGTTCGTGTTTTATTAAAAATTGATAAACATGATGTATTGTTAGCATTGGATACATTGTAATACATCACAATCTTATTTTTTAATATTTTTGCACTGATTGTAAATAGTTATTAAATATTATATATACCTCCATTAACACCAACTGTAATGCTTCCAGAGTGCAGTGTCCACTTTACTCTTCCACTCCCAAATGTTTGGTTGGTTGTTCTAACTGAAATGTTGTCTATTTTTAGACCAACAGAGCCACATTCAAACTTCCAAGAAATGTAGCCAGATGAGAAGCCTTCCTTTCGAGCTAAATAAACCTAATAAGAATGACAAAAATGTGAATATTAACCACTGAATTGCAACCCATTAATATTATGATATTACACTCAACTTAGTGCGTAATCATTTCAATGATGCCAGTCAAATCTTAGTTAATGGTGTTGCTTCTTAAAAGTACAAACCTTAATATATTCAGTCATATAGTCTACTATGCATAGTTTACTTCCTAGTACATGCTGTGCATTCATCATATTAAAAATAACTTATAAAAATAATTCTATATATAACTTAGTAGAATTCACGTTTCCTTATGGTTTTACAATAAAATTCGTAGGCAGATAGTTTTCTAGACTATTTAAAGGTGTTGTGCTTTACTACATAATGTTCTACATAAGAAAATAAAATTGCAGATATTAAAAACTTATCAGATTCTGATATACAGCAATGAGACACATATGTGCCAAAATGTATTCAGATCAAGACTAAAAAGGTGATAATTTAGTACCTTGCTTTGAAAATAGTGTTTGCTACTATCAGCTTCAATTAAGAATCCTATATATGTGGAGCTGCACAGCTGATCAAAGCTGTATATCAGAGGTGGTAATCCTTACTTAGCAGCTACAGTTGGGATTAGGTCTGTTGATAAATCAAGTTGTCACTAAGTGGGAAATCACATAATCTCCCTATGACTTCCTTTTCTCACTCTCCTTTCTCTTTTGAATGCTGGGGACAGTCAGAAAGTGAAAAGACTAATGTTTCAAACTTTCTGCTTTTGTTTGTCTCTTAACTACTTCTCCACTCTTGGGAATCCTCATCCTGGTGCTGAGTTACTTGCAATAACTAAATTCATGTCTGTATTTTGCATTTGTTGAATAGGGAGAGATTCAAGACTGTAAACAGACATACAATGGGAAATACACATCAAATGGGATGGAGTGGCAGTCATTAACGTGCTACACAGATAGCCATTATGTGCCCTGCTTAGTCTCCGTGTTTCACCAAAAATGTGACCTCTCCAAAAACAAGCCCTACCCCAATTTTCACGCATGCAACCTTAATAAGCCTTACCCCCAAAATAAGGCCCAGTTAAGCCCCGCCCATGAGATGGGGTGAGGTAGTCATAAAAATCTAGCTAGGTTGGGGATGGGGGAATGGAGGACGAATGGAAGCAGTGCGGAAGTGGAGGATGAAACAAGGCGGAAGATGTGGAGCATTAGCTTTCCTGAGGGCCCTTCAGCCAGGCCATCAACATTCTGCCTGGTCTCAGGACATTGATTCCAGAAACCTCATCCAGGAGCCTGCATAGCCACTGCCTACTTCTCCTTGCTCGCTGCTACAACAGAGCAGGAGGCTGAGCAATGCATGTGGGGATCTAGGTGGGGCTGCTGGAGCCACCGCAAGACGAGGCAGGTGGCAGAATGTTGATGGCCTGGATGAAGGGTGCTCAGGTAAGTCAGGGCGGGGTGTGGGGGGGATGAGTGGCACCAAAAGCAGATAAAGGGCTTGAACACCACACTTTCCACTGCTTTCGGCGTCATTTGGTTTTTGTCCCCACCCCCATCAGGCTGGTCTAGTCTGGTGGAGGGATTGCCTTCTCTGCTACATCACGAATGGGCATTGATGGGCATTGGCCATCGCCAGTGGTGGGAATCCAATAATTTAACAACCGGTTCTCTGCCCTAATGATTTCTTCCAACAACCAAGTTAGTTCACCAAACTGCTCAGAAAGTTAACAACCGGTTCTCCCGAACTGGTGTGAACTGGCTGAATCCCACCACTGCCCATCACTGTCAAAGCAAATCCCGGGCACTGCACTGCAATGGACAGACGAAAAGCGCAGCTTTTGTCTGAAGAAGGAGAAGGAGCAGGGAGAAGAGGGAAAGCGGCCAAGTGAGAAGCATCCTGACCCGATTCAAAAATGTTGTGGATTTTTTGTTCGGAACTCGATTTGGTTGTGGTCAGAATCATTCGTCACCAGAGATTCCACTGTATTGAATGTAGTGATTATATCACTATCATGTAATAGTGATCACATGTCTGAGGAATGCTGCAAGGGTTATAAATATGAGCATTGTTTATAAAAAAAATTCAGTATTGTTATAACTTCAAACAGTTGCTGAATGATGCAGTCACTAAGCAAGGATTACCTGAATGACTTTCTAAGCTAAATGGAGCTATGTGCATACACAGACAAATGTTAGGTCAGGCTGTCTATTTCCATTATCTTTTGCTACTGGTACTTATGCTGACTTTTGAAAATGTTTTATTTGTGTTTAATGTATCAGCTCTTTTTCTATGTTCTATTTTGACATGTCATCAGTTCTTTAATTTCTTCACGAAATTAAAAACAGGTTGAATCTTAAATGTATGAAGATTGGTGTGCTGTATTTTTTTGCTCATGATTAAGTAAAATTTAGCGTAAGAAAATTTTGTGCAGTTCTTATGTTGAATAAGATAGTAGTAAGATAAATATCCTCACTCTAGAATTTTTTTAAAAATTTTTCTAGATAGCCAAACTTCTAACAGGAGTAATAGTTATACCAGTTCAGAGGGAGGTCATGTAAGCTACTTTGATGAAGAAATGTTTTACAATAAGGCATGCAGTGTTTAGGATTTGAAGGGATAAAAGTGCTTTGGAACATGCTTATCAACAGTTTCCCAAAACAAATATTATATTAAGTCATATTGCATCTGTAGAAGACATCCGCTAGATACCCAGAAAGATTCAACTGTTCTAAGAAGTTGCTAACTGTGCCATCTGAGCATCCCTACATGCGTATGCCAAACATCTCTTCCCTTTAAATCCGAGTCATGTGCAGCCTTATTTTAGAATATTTTTTTTCTACTTACCATTTCCCAATCTGATTCGATCTTTCTCCATAAAGAGTCCATTTTCCAAACTCCATTCTCCCAACCATTGATTTTTTCATTATTATTTGATATTCGCATGTAACAATCTTGCACTATATTATAACTGAGATGAAAAAGCTTGGAGGCTTTCTCTTTTACAGTTGGAATAAATACTACTTCTTTAGTCTAAATAATCAAACCCAAAACTGAAGTTAGTTTCTTGTCAGACATTTAATAAACATCACTAATGAAAAATGTGTATCTGATAGAAACATTTTATATAATATATAGTCAAGTGAAAATGAATTCCATGGTTTTATGTATCAGGATATAGTAAAAATCATCTGGTCTTCAGCAGTACTTAAAAGTAAGTAAATGCAACCTCAGACGAACAACACACATGACATATTATATCATGTTATTATTTATTTTACAAAAAGAAAGTCAAAATGTAGAAACAGAAAAAGGAATAAATTTAAAGACTGCATGCATTTTGTATGCCTTTCTCAAATATTTTTTTCATGAGATTGGTAGATAACAAAATTTTTTAAAAATGTAAAAATAGAAAGGCAATTCAGATTTTCATATTAATTTGGGAAATGAGGGGTAAGTTCGTTGATATTAACAGATGAACTACATTTTGCTAACATACCTAGAAGCATGATTGTACTGACAGTATCGATGTTAATATTATTTTTAAAAATGCTTTGTATTTTATTTGCTTGTAATTTTAGTGTTCTATTAATAGGAAGTCGAATCTAATCAAAATAATAAAATAAGTCTCCTTTTCTCTGTTCTCTGTTTCTTTGCTCTAGGTGAGAGTAAAACAAATTGAAAAACTACACTACAATTTTGGGATGAAATAAATAGGAGAAATCTTTGGCAAGTAAATAAAACCAACAAATATAAGCATAATTATTCTGTCCTCTATAATTACTGACTGAATGTATAAAGGCAGTTAGATTAACTCGACAACGCATCCATACAAAGTCTTTTTATTGGTTCATCAGACATCCTCAAGATAACTCACAGTTACATTGAGATTCATCTCAATGTCCAACTCTTTGCATAGCTGACTTTCTGGTGTAAAAGGTTAGTAATTTTTCATTCTGATAATGGTGGAGCAAGAGGGTGGAGCAGCAACATGATGCTGGGTTCAGGCAAGAGTGAAGGAACCTCCCCCAACCCACCACGGGTCAATTCAGTGACCAATCAGGATTATAGATATGGCCACATGACATGGACTAAATTTCCCAGGATACCTTAACTACATTTACCAGGATGCATTCCCTTAAGGGGACAGCTCCCAATTTCTAATTAATTATATCAATTCCCTATTAACTGTAACTGGCTGGACAGCACAATAATTTCATTTGAACACACACCAAACCAACAAGTCACAATTAGGGCTTACACTAAGAATTCTAAAAATTGCTACAAGATGCTATAAATACCTCTAAAGCACTTTCATCTCTGGCAACTCTCCAAGCCAATGATCCAGACACTCTTCCACCAAGTTCTCCTGGCTTTGGTGTTTTTGGACAAATAAACTCAACAAGCTCTACAATGAGTCTCTGTAAGAGCTCATTTTTTCTTGCTTCACTCAGTATTTGCTGCCTCTAGAATAAATGACAACAATAAAATTACACCAGGATCTTATACCTATGTACTCAAGAGGCAAATATTCTCAGGAAACTGAAGGATTAGAATCTGAATTTTATTGTAACAAATAATAATATAAAAATAATTTATGATAATTTATTTTATCTAATCATATATATCAGCTGCAATTTGTATCAAATTTATTTATTAAATTTGTATGCTATTGAATCATTCACACAGAATATACAACAATATTTTAATTAGCATTAATATTAAAGCAGTTAAAATGTGAAGATAAAAAAATATGAAAAATGTAAACAGTGGTTTAAATCACATTGTAGAATCAGATAAACTGACAGTTTCATTTACAGGTGTAGTTGTCAATGTATGACCTGTCATTTGAACACTGTTCAAAATTACAGCTGACTTTAAAAAGCTACTTATGATTCAACCTTATATTATGATTGCCACCAAACCTTCCTCCTGCAGTAATATAATTGTATTCCAAGCACTTGACAACATGCCTGCACTGACAACGCTTGTAGTGTTCCATGGTGACTGTCATTTGGAACATTTTGGGATGTTTTCCGGTATGTGATTTTTTTCTGACTATTATTTCCAGACAAAAATGCCCCCTTAGGATAATGGAGTCACTTAACGAACCTATAATCTGCTTAATCACTACATAATTTGCTAAATGACTGCAGTGCCTCACTTAAGAATTGTTGTAAAAAACGGTTGTAAAATTGAGTCCAGGCACACAATTCCTCCACATAAGACTGAAAAACTTTAAGTGAAATCCCAGTCCAAATTCTGGTTTTAAGTTAATTCTTTTGAAACCATGACTACAGGTAATCCTCAAATTACGGCAGTTCACTTAACCACCATGTTAGAAGTTATGACGTAGTCCCTCCCCAGTACTTATGATCCAGTCTCGAAGTTATGAATGTTGTAGCACCACTTCTGCCTATTACCCCACCCCACCCCGTTGAGATTTACCTTGTAACAATCTAGTGAGCTGTAAGTACCTTTGCCTGCTTTGGTGCATTTGCAGAAAACAGAAACCTAAAGTAGTGACAGATCATGCAAAATCAGTAGCATGAAATCTCGTGCTACTGATCTCGTGTGATCTTGCAGCATCAGATCTGGGGCAAAATGTTTGGCAAACAGAAGGAAGCTTCTTCATTTGCAAAGCTTTTTGCCCCAGATCTTGTGCAGGCCTCAGATCATAGAGAACAGAGGACTAAAGTACGAGATCAGTAGCGTGAAATCTTATGCTACTGATTTCGTGTGATCTTGCACTAAAGTACTTTTGGCCTCTATTCTCTGCAAACCAAGGCCTGTAGCAGATCCAGCTGAAGAGCACTTCTAAGTCGGCAGGACTTTGGGGCAGCAAAATCACCTTGCTTCAAGCCTCCCATTGGTTTGCAAACACCATTTCACCATTCCAGTCTCGGTGCAAAAAGCGTTTACAAGCCTATGGGAGGCTTCAAGCAAGACGATGAGACTTGCAAAGGCCTTTTGCACCATCCAGTCTCAGCACAAGTCAATAGGAGGCTTGAAGCAAGGAATTTCACTGCCCCCAAGTCTCATAGTTTTACAAATGCTCTTCGTGCCAAGACTGCAAGACTGCTGTGCCAACCACAGCAGAGTTTCTGGAGAGGAGACAGATCTTCATAAGGTGAATAACCTGGCGTGGCAGGATGGGGGGAGAGCAATTGTGGGGACCTCAGGGGAGGAAGCATGAGGGGCCGGGAGAGGTATCCTTGGGTGTTCTGAAGTAGGTGGCCTGTTACATCAATAAACCTCCATGGCCTTCCCCACCCTGAGATATCACATATACACTTAACAATCCATGCATTCAATTAGAAAATGCATGGGTGAAAAACAGGGAGTGATCACAGTCAAGTTACATGATTCACTCCTAGAAATCCTCTGATTTTGAATGTAATAGGCAAGCTCCATTACATTCGTAATGGAGATTCACCAGGACTACCCGTACTGGTGAATCCCTACATTTGTTTATTTAAAAAGATCCCATTGAATTATTTAGGATTTACAATATTTCTGTATAAGTGTCATTTATGGTTGGGGTTATAACGTACAGAAATTCATTATATCTAACTGTTTTAAAAAGTTTTAACATTAAATTGGGTTTATGCTATTTGACAATTTTGTTCTGAAGCTGGATTAGTTCTATATTGTAATGAAGAAAAAACATTTTAAAAGCATGTTTGATGGATTAAAAATATTATTCTGTACAATTGACTTACAATCACAATTGGGACTAGAATTTCTGTTATTGACTAATGGTCATAAAATGTGGTGTTATGTGATCACATCTCTTAGGAATGGTAATCATGACATTCATCGATGCCATCGTTAAGCAAATTTCACCAGTTAGGCAAAGACCCTTTCCAAACTAAGCCATTCCAGTCTTAGTCCCTCTCTCTTTTGGTTCCTCCAAATCAGGGACTGCCTCCACTTCATATCTCCACAATTGCCTATTCTCCGTATCTCTGCCCTTTTGATCTTTTGGTCGCTCTGTATTTCAAGGCAGCAAGTTTTCTGCATTTTGCTGCCTAGTTGACCTTCATTATTTTCTTGTTCCTGCTGCCATTAAGGCCCTTCATCTTCAGCATGTCTTGTAGGAAAATTGCCTTGCAAATCATTGTGCAGCGAGCAACAGTGTTTCGAAGGGCATGCTTGGTTAGCAGTGGGAGCAAGTAGACAGCAAAGATTAGCTAAGGGAGTAGTGCAGGAGTCTAAATAAGCATAGATGGGAAGGAGCTGAAGTGCCAAATGCCCAAATTTTGATCACGTGACCAAGAGCACTGCAATAGCAGTAAGGTCAGACACTGGCTGTAAGTCCCTTTGTTCAACACCACCACAACTTTGAATGATTACTGAACAAATGGTCCTAAGTATATGATTACCTATATGACTGTCCGTCCTTGGAATATAAGAATGTTGTGAATAAGACAATATTTGATAGTTTGGTTAAAAAGTTTAAATTCCTAATGACAGGTGTTTTGTCCTATTAAGCATTAAAGTCTACACTAAATTAGATTGATGAATCAATTTAAATCACATGAGCCTTCAACTTTTCTATCTACACACAGAACATACTATTTGTCATAAGTTTAATAACTGAACATTTCAGGGAGGAGGAAATCATCATTATGGGGACCCAGATTGTTGGGGAAAATATGCTGATTCTGTAAACTATTTAGAAAGGACTGTAAAGCACTGTGAAGTGGTTTTTTCTTGCCATCACTGTTTTTTCTTGCCATCACTTATAATTTACATGCAGCTAATCTTCCATACAGAAATAGCATATGAATCTAGAGTGATAAGTCTGTTATCTCCTCTCAACTAAACAGCTACAGGTTAAATTTTCAATCTTTGATTCAAGACTTGTTTGAATCCAACTTTTCTGTAAATTTAATAGGTAATTAAGTTAAAGCTACATACAATTTTGTTAAGATTATTGATTGTTTCTTGTAGCACTGTTTCTTTGACCTGTGTCCTTCTAGAAAGCAATTCTTCATGTTTACAAGAGTAACGCCAGGTGACATCAACAACCTGAAAAGCACAAATTATGAAAATACCTTATACAATATTATAGAGAGAACATAGATTGAATTTCTAGCATGTTAAGATTAAAACTATTCCAATGAAGAAACAATATCCTCCTTGTTGTGCAGCTATACAACTGCTTTATCAGAACCAATGCTATAGCTAGAGTTATTGGCAGGTCTGGTTAATTCAGTAAACATTGTTCACCTACCTCCTCTTTCGAAAAGGCAATAATATAGGACAATTTTTTCCCCCATCCAATTTCATACAAAAGGGGTTTATCACAGACATTTTCACATGAGTCGCAATGAAGCCATCTTTGCTGTGACACAGAATAAACTTCAGTCCATACATGATCTGAGGGGAAAAAAAGAGAAGCAGCGAGCATTAAAAAAGAAACTTCTCAATTTTAGAATGTTAAGCTCCTCAAAGAAATAATTTTTTTCTTTTTACACTTCACTTAAACCTCATTTGCTTATTGATTTAAATATATACTCTCCCCATATTGCATTACTAAGATCACTTAAAGAAAAAGCATGAAAACATTGTCTAACTTAATGACTTAGATTGTTTAGAAAGATTAGATAATTACATAAAGATATAGATTATAATATTAATCTCTCTTTCCCTCCCCCTCTCTTTTGTTCCTTGCCCTATATATTCAGGATTTGTTACAATTAATAAAAGTTTATTTTTTGCTAAATTGGTAAGTTTGTTTGCTAAGTTTGATGATGTTCAAAAACAATGAAAGACTTCTAAATACCGTATATACTCGAGTATAAGTCGACCCGAATATAAGCCGAGGCACCTAATTTTGCCACAAAAAACTGGGAAAACTTATTGACTCGAGTATAAGCTGAGTTTTTCAGCACATTTTTTGTGCTGAAAACCCCCCCCTCGGCTTATACTCAAGTGAGGTTCCCTCTGAAAAAAAAAAATGGTGTGGAGCTCCGGAGCTGGGCAGCCGCTTCCCTGCTTCCGTGTTTCCTTTGCAACTTGTAAGCATGGGGATAATCGGAAGCAGAAAAGTTCTTGCATGAGGATGTATTGTTTTTTCTTTATTTAACTGTTTTTTTTGGGGGGGGGGAAAGACCCACCGTCATGTGAGAATGCTCAGGCACGAAATCTATCCGCCTGAAAATAAGTGTGTGTGTGGGGGGGGATTTTAACAGAGGGAAGACATATGGAGAAGGCAAAAGCGACGGAAGATCCTTCAGGGGAAACTGAGGGGAGACTCACCCTTGGTCCAGATGAGCCCCTTCCCCGCCCCTAAGGAAGCAGAGGCAGCCAGCAAAGGCAGGCAAGCCCCTCTTCGCGGACTCCGTCCATCCTCGCCTCCCACCCACCCACCCAAAGCCAGCTCCTCCGCTCGGGAAGAGGGGGAGGAGGAGGTGGTGGCAGCGGCTCGCGTTATTTTCTGAGCTCTAGGCTCTAGGCTCATGATCTTAGAAAACAACGCGAGCCGAGGTGGCTTCGTTTCCTCAGCCCTAGCTGCTTTCAGTCCGCTCGGGAGGAGGAGGGGAGGAAGTGGTGGCAGCGGCTCGCGTTGTTTTCTGCGATCTCAGAAAGCGACGCGAGCCGAGGTGGCTTCGTTTCCTCAGCCTAGCTGCTTTCAGTCCGCTCAGGAGGAGGGGGAGAAGGTGGCGGCAGCGGCTTGCGTTTTCTGAAATCGCAGAAAACGCGAGCCACTGCCACCACCTCCTCCTCCCCTCCTCCTCCTGAGCGGACTGAAAGCAGCTAGGCTGAGGAAATGAAGCCACCTCGGCTCATGTTGTTTTCTGAGCCTAGAGCCAGAGCGCTTTCATTGCACGGCGGAGCTTCTTGTTTCAGGAAACACCGGGCGTCGTTGCTGCCCCCTGAGGGGAGGGCGATTCTGGGCTGCGCGATTGGGGGACTTTGTGGCTTTGGGTGGGTGGGTGGGAGCGAGGATGGACGGAGTCTGCGAGCGGGGCTTGCCTGCCCTTGCTGGCTGCCTCTGCTTCCTTAGAGGCGAGGAAGGGGGCTCATCAGGACCAAGGGTGAGTCTCCCCCTCAGTTTCCCCTGAAAGATCTTCCGTCGCTTTTGCCTTCTCCCTATGTCTCCCTATGTCTTCCCTCTGTTAAAATCCCCCACACACACACACACTTATTTTCAGGCGGATAGATTTCGTGTCCGAGCTTTCTCACATGACAGTGGGACTTCCTCCCCCCCTAAAAACAGTTAAATAAAGAAAAAACAATACATCCTCATGCAAGAACTTTTCTGCTTCTGATTACCCCCATGCTTACAAGTTGCAAAGGAAACACAGAAGCAGGGAAGCGGCTGCCCAGCTCCGGAGCTCCACACCATTTTTTTTTCAGAGGGAATCTGACTCGAGTATAAGCTGAGGGTTTTTTTTTTTTCAGCACAAAAAATGTGCTGAAAAACTCGGCTTATACTCGAGTATATACAGTAAATAGAATGACTAAACAGTTATGGCAAATAAAAGCTTGTTACTTTCTTTGTACTACGTTCCCAAGCATTCCATAACTGGAGTTCCAACAACTATATATGAATGTCTTTTTGGTTCTTTTAATAGTGGGACACAGAGGACAATCCCCTCAATAGCTGAATATAAAGAAATATCACCTCAAGCTTCAATGGTGATATTCACAATGGTCAAATATGGAAGATTCCATTCTGCACCCTACAATGGATGTCTCTGCATTTGCAGAGCGGCAGAGGTAGAAGACCTAGCTCACATCCTACTTGATTGTTGCCTGTATAAGAGGGTGAGATACAGGTACCTCTGTCTATAAACCAAATAAATGACCGATTGGGATCCCCATATCAAAACTATTACCTTATCTGCGGCCATAATCTGAAAATAACATTTAACACAGCACAGTACTTAAGCAAAATGGTTTGGTTGAGATCGCCATATATGGGACAGATAAGGGTGGATTGTAGGGGTGACACCAAAATATAATTTTATCATATTTTATTTATCTATATATTAAATTATTGTATTTTATCCAATTCCATTTTAAATTGTTTTTATCAGATTTTATTAATAATTTGTCTGGACCTCTGCACTTTGATATGACCCAAGGGCTAATTAATAAAGTATATTACTCAAGCCTCAGGGAAGGGAGGGAATGGGGAGAGAGAGAGAGGGAGGGAGGGAGGGAGAGAGAGAAAGAGAAAGAGAGAGAGGGCACTAACTCAGAAAATTCCATCTTCCTGCTTTTCAACCTCAACCATAAACCTGTGAGGTAGAATGGGCTAAAATGTTATCAGTATATTCTGTTTCCTTCTTAGGCCTAATCTTTTGGTGAAGTCTATTTTTACTACCCGAATTTCAAATTTATGAGTCGTCTGTTGTCTCCAAAAATATTTCTTTCACTTCAGAAATTCTCTCAGTCAAGATGATAGGTGTGTATGTTAGTAATAATAATCGTGCTCATAAATGAAAATTTAAGAGGCCACATCAATATACTCTGATGCAGATTATGATTAGAAACGCAGTGGGTTAGGGTTAGGGTAAGCACTATTGATTAACAATTTCAGAATGCCTATGAAACATGGTATTCTAAAACAGCTATACCTGTTGCATCCCAAATGTATCTTGCTTCAAATCCTACTGCTCTACAACAAAGTGTAAAACAATTGGCCCATTCACCACAACGTCCTTGTCTAGTTTCCAATAGCTTCTCAGGATTGTTGTATCTGGAAACATAATTTTTTAAATATAAAGTTTTTAGTTACTGCTATAAGAACCAAATAATTCAAATATCTTAAAAGTTTCCCCATAACTATTGATATCAGTAACTATAAATTTTACAATAGGTCCAATGTTATAATATTGAAATTTGTCTTTTGGATTATTACATCCAAGAGTTCTTTCAGTCAGTCACCATGGTACTTTAATTTCTTATTTTTTTCTTCTATCGCTATTTCCTTTGTGTGATGTGGAGTCCAAAACAAAGCACTTTATGACTTAAATAAACATACTCTCTTATTTCAAATCTTTAAGCTAGCAATTATTATCCAATAATTAATTCCAGATGTATAAAATCCTACTACATGATTCCTGATTAAAATGAAACCTGCTAAACTAGAGTGATATTTTAATGTTTTAAATTTATTGATAGCACTGTTGCTCAACTCCAAATCTTGAAACAATAAAATGGGCGTTGGTATAATTACCTGAGAATGCCCTTTCTATCTATGCTGCAAGAGAGTCCAGGAATGGGTTAAACTCCTCCTTCTGATGTCATAGAGCTGAGTCTGCCACTATAAAAAGCCAGCCTCTGGCTGGCCTGCCCATCTTTTAGGCGAGACATATAACCAGACGTATAAGGTAGAGCTGGACTCTCTTGCAGCGTAGATAGAAAGGGCGTTCTCAGGTAATTATACCAACACCCATTCTCCTATACACTGCTTCAAGAGTCCAGGAATGGGACATACCAAAGCCTGCATGTCCACGGGAGGGCCAACGTTTGGTCCAGTCACTCTGACTGAGGAACCACCTGTTGAAGTACCCTCCAACCAAACAATGCCTGGACTGAAGCAAATGAATCCAGGTGATAATGCCGTATAAATGGTAACAGTGAAGCCCAGGTAGCCACTCTGCAGATCCCCTCCAGCAACGACTAAGTAGACCAGGCAGCCGAAGTAGCCCCACTCCTAATGGAGTGGGCTGGGAACTGGCATGGATAAAGTTTGGTATGCCTTGGATATACAAGCTCTAATCCACCTACCAATTGTTGATGCAGTCACCCTGTTCCCCAGGGTAGAAGGATGGAACGACACAAACATGGCTTCAGATTTTCGAAAGGCCATTGTCCGTCTGATGTAAATCCGAAGGGCCTGCCTCACATCCAACGTATGCCACCTGTGTTCCAATTTGTGTTGTGGTCTGCGGCAAAAGTCTGGCAACACAACATCTTGCGCCTGGTGAAACCACGTGTTTATCTTAGGGACAAACATGGGGTCTAACCTAAGAACTACCCTGTTCTGTTGGAAAAGACACAGGTCCTATCGGAGCAAGAGTGCTGCTAATTAGGACACTCTCCTGGCTGAGGTAAAGGCCACTAAAGATTGTACCCTGAGGGACAGCATTTGTAGAGATACAGATCTGAGGGGCTCAAAAGGGGGCTTCGTTAGAGCTTGTAACACTTTACGTAAATCCCAAGTGGGAAACCTATGTACAACAGGAGGTTGAGGGTTAGATGCCCCCATTAGGAACCTGCGCACCGACGGGTGATGGGACCAAGAAGCATATCCCTCCCAGGATAGAACAGGGGAGAGAGCCGCTACCTGGTGGCGAAGCGTGTTAGGGGCAAGTCCTTTGTCTAAGCTCTCTTGTAGGAATATTAGAACCTCTGCCATAGAAGCAGAAGAGGGGTCTCTGGCCAAAGGCATGCACCAGGAGCAGAATACAATTCTAAAATGGCCGCCAAGCTCCTTAGGCTCTTACCAGGCCCCAAGCAATCGAATTAAGCTGGAACAGCTGAGAAGCGGCAGGAAAAAAATTCTGGAGTCAGCTGTAAAACGGTTTAGCTGGCGGCAGCAACGAGATTGCAATCAGTGCAGCTGCATGGGAGGTTCCTCCAAATGTTCGCAGTCATTCGCAGCAGGGTCAAAGTCCACAGTCCTTGCGCAGCAGGGCTGAAGCCTCGGTGCTGCAGGAGAGCAGATCTCCACTCTCCTGGAGACAGAGCTCTATCGAATCCCCGGGAGTTGGATTTTAAATTTACTGCTGTCTCTTTGAGTTCAAACTTTTCCTTTAGCTGTTTAAAAGCACTTCTTCCAGAGACTATGCTCTCAGACAAGAAGCTGAACCAAAAGATAGGCGGGCCAGCCAGAGGCTGGCTTTTTATAGTGGTAGACTCAGCTCTATGACATCAGAAGGAGGAACTTAACCCATTCCTGGACTCTTGAAGCAGTGTATAGAAGAATCTGAAAGATTTGGGGTGTACACGGTGCCTTGTAACACAAGCGGTGGTGGACAAACTTGAGCTACGGGTTTTTCAGTTGAGCATTCCAATTAGGTTCAAACAGGTTGATGGTTCTGTATTAGGGGGGGATAACAGCCACTCATAGGATGGATGTGGTGAAAATGGGGGATCACTGGGAACTAATATTGTTTGTAGTGATATTCTACTCTATATGATAGCAAAGAACCAGCAAATTGTGCTAGCCAATGGTTGTTGTAACCTTGCATTATATATGGAATTTCCAACTATGCAGACTGAAATACAAATGAGATGCATATATTAAATTAATAATGTCTAATACAAATTATTTACAATTATTAAAGACAATTTGCTAAACTCACCTTGGGAACCTGTTGCTGAACTGGCATTGGTTACAGAAGTGATTTTCAACTCTACTTGCATCCCATCTCAGGTCATCTTCATTAGGTGACAAATTATCTTTAGTTTCTGTCTGTCTCCCACATTTGCTACATGGTAAGCTGTCTACCCACTTGAAAAAACTACATTTAAACCAATTCATTAACTCCATCAGAAGAATATCCTCTTCTCTCAGAATGCAATCTACACATTTAAAAAAGAATTAAAATAAAGCAGGAGTCCAAGTTATCAAATTGGCATAACCATTTCAGGAATTACACAAAACTGAAAGGAAAATAATTTTGAAGGAGCACCAAGAAATAGTAACACTATTTCAAATGCAGTATAACTTATATATTCTTATATTTTAGGGAGATATTAATTGGGTGTTTGAAGCTAAGACACAGTTGGCTTGTTCCTTATTGACTTACTGAATATTTTTTAAAAAATGCAGTAGCTTTAAAGGTTTGGGTACTGAAATTGTTCATAAATTCAGAGACAGTAAATTGGAAATATTAGCATTCTATACATAAATATCAGGACATCTCCACTGCCATAACCAACATAGAATCAATAGGATGACGAATCTTGAATACTTACATTCAAGTTTTCAATTTAGAATTTCAACCAAATCTTCCTTAAGTTGCCCTTTTTCTGCCTTGAGATGCAACATTATGGCACTGAAGGTACTGAGTGAAGGTATTGAGTGAAAAAAAACTACTTCAAGTATAACTTATTAGAATTATTTGTAAGTGAATTAAAAATATTTGCTGCACTAGATAAATATAAATCAGGGACAAAAATGACCACCTTTAATAGAATCATGGCAAGAGTAATGCAGATAACTGCACAATCCTCTAAAACATCTTTGTATCAGATAGCACGAACATAAGAGCTACAATTCTTACACCTATATAAAAATACATAATTTTATCATTTCTAAAGCTATTCCAAAACACATTTCCTGTGATAATTTTGTTTGTTAACATATGAATGCATTTATATAGTAATGTTTTGTTTGATACTGTTAAACTATTCAGATATTACCTCTGTCCAGTTTTTGGGCTTGTGATAACTTTTTCTGAGCTTGCTTTTTCAGATTTTGGAGTGGAATACAAGCCAAGGCTTTCTGTTGTAAAATTGGGTTTTCATATGCCATTACATGCAGAAAATTTGATTGAAGTGTCTTCAAAAAAATTGATTCGGTTGTCTAAAACAAGGGGCAAAAAATCTTCTCATTTCAATTGTCTTAAACAGAATTTCTAGGAACTTCAGATAAATTTATTCTTCTACATAAACATTCTTATATCTGATGACCCTCCAGATATATTCTAACAACACAGGTTTCAAGATATTCAGGGATATTGGAAGTTATGGTCCTAATATATTTGGGGAACAATGGTTTTAAAAAGGCTGTTTGAAATATGTCAAAAAGGATGTTTGAACTAGTATGAGAGGTTTACAGGAAGTAAAACAAGTTTAAACAGCTGTTCAAAATCAGTATGTAATGTAAAATACCTGGGTGTGCTTTATTTTTAAACATGGCATGCCTTAGGAATAGAAGGAATATCAGCAACCATTACAAGTTTATAACATCAGATTCTAGGGAAGAATATAGAAGAATTGCAGGGACCTTGGTAGAGCTCAGATGTTTCATAACCAAACCAGGCAACATTATCAGTGTTAGTAGGCAGTGTGGTTTGCTCTCATTTTATATACTAGTGGCTTGCCCTGTCAGTGTTGGTGAGAGTGGTTTTGACGGTTCCTTGATTAGAATGTTCTCTAGCATTAGTTTGTTGGCCTCAGATGGTATTACTAGTTTAATAATGAAATACCAGTTCACCACTGAGCTACAAATATTCTTTTCTAGATGAATTAAGCAGAATATACCTAGATATGAAGTTAATAAACTAGTTTCTAGTGCAAATAAACAATCACAAGCAATTATGAGATGATTGGAATAAATCCTTAAGGAAATCATATTATATCCTTAAAGACTAAATTTATGCAATATATAATTTTAAAGATTTTATATAAGCACAGAAAATATTTCTAGGAATTGACATATGAATTACATTTCCATTTCACACTGTGATTTAAGTCAATTTACACTCCTAATTTCAAATATTATTGTTTAATGTAACAGACTTTAAAATAGGTTACCATGACAGCAGACTGAGTATTTGTGTCTAATTGGGTATCAGTAGTAGGCTCTGTATTTCTTATCTTTCCAGAGGATTTCATTTGATCTGATCCATTTATTCAGCTAGTTTTTCCCCCAGCAATTATATTTCAAATAGCTGCTCAATTGATGCCTCCTTAAGAAAAGTAAGATGAGTTTCCCCCTGAAATTACAATTACAAAAGTGAAATCATCTATATTAAAAATCATTTTGTTCTGAATTATACCATCTCTTCTAGCCTGGTAAAATAAATGCATAACTAAAAAATACTCCTGTCAACTATAGCAATCTTAATAATGGTAATTGCGATCGGAATTCCATTTCCACTTTCATTAAACGAGTAAAACTCATGAGACCACATCACTTAGTGATGGCAATCCTAGCAATCATTGTTGCCATCTTTAAGCAAGAATCAATAGTTAAGCAAGGGTTTCATGTAACTGTTACTTGTGACCAGCTTCCAACAAGCAAAATCAATTGGGAAGTTAGCAGAAAATCTTAAGTCCAAGGTGGTTCACAAACACGCTGCCATGACTAGTTTGTGTGCGTATATACTAATTATAATATAAATTATAATACAATCAAGAATGGTTGGATATGGCATAGATGTTTTTCACTAGAAGAACATATATTAGTATAACATATAATTTTTTAAAAAATGGTCAAGTTTTCCTTAGCACATGAAGCCCGAATAATAGGTTAAATATTTTCACTGTAGAGGGTGAGAATAAGAAGATATTTCAAAAGGATCATATAAAATTCTTCTACATAACAATTTCAAGATACTTACCACTACAAACCTCATTTCAAACAGGCATTCAATAACTCCTCTGACAGCCAACAATGTACTAAAAAATGCTTCATCTCCAATCCAAAGAGATCAATATTTTTTTGAGGGTCTGATTAGAATGAAAACTATTTAAACAAAATATTTTTTAAAGATATGCTTGCATTTTGAAGCCAAGAACGTGCTCTCATATTTCACGAATGAACTATGGCTGTTTGCTGACCCCATGAACCCTACCATGACTATTTTGAGTTTCATGAATATGTTCTCTGGTTTCATAATTCTGAGATAATATTATTTGCATAGTAAATCAAGTCTGTAAAACAATTCAATTAAATTCAATTAAACAATTAGACAATTAAACAATTAAATTAAATTAAATTAAATTAATTAAATTAATTTATTGCTTATATTCACAGCTAACCTGCATGATAAATCAGTATTTTTTTAGGGAACATAGCTGGGCTAAACACATTATTTTACCATATTTTGCAATTATTCCCTGTATTTCTTCTTCTGAGTGTTTTTAGATAAAGAAACTCTGCAAGGAGACTCTGGAGCAGCACTTCAAAGAAACCAAGTCATCCATTTAGCTAGAGGTAAGGAGGTGCTATCACACTATTGTGGAAAAACAGCCATTTTAGAATTTATTTTTTAAGTGGACAATAAGTTATCCCTTTCACTTCTTAGACATTTTATTAGCTTATTACATTTACTAAGCTAAAAGAGATTCCTTTCAGTCCCAGCCTATTACTGCTTTTTGAAGATCTTCCCCATTTGGGGGACATTGTTATTGTTGAGCAATGCGAAGGAAGGCTAAAAAGAGATGAACTAAAGTAAGGACGTATGGGGTATATTTTCTCTTTTTAATTTTGATGGAAAATCATAAGGATTTAAAAGGTGTTTTTATTTTGTAATTTTCATGAATTGCCCACCTGTATTTGATGTTGGAAGTTATAATTTTCAATTTTGGATTGTTCTAGGAGGCAGAAATAACCTGATTTTTGTGAATTCTGATTGTCCAGGAGATAACTAACTGGTCTACAGAAATATTTTTGTTGTTTGTTTGATCACAAAAGGGAATTTTTACTATCTTTTTATTTGTAACTAGTTGTCTGCTGATCTATTTTATAACCTCTTGCTGGAGTTTTACAACTCTTTTTTATTATTTCATTGTTTACTATTAAATTCCAACCCACTTTCCTTTTTGCTGTAAGGAACTCTGTGATGAAAATACATTTTCTGGCAGTGAAAGTCATCCGATTGGACTTATACAGAATTATACTGCAAATGTTCTTTCTAACATTTTTAAAAAAAGAACTTTGATTTTTATTTTTTAACTTTGATGGAAAAATTTTCTTTTTAATCATTTTTTATTTTGGGAAAAAACTTTATCTCAACTTTTCTCTATGATCATTAAGTTATAATTCTCTTGTCCCTGGAAAGAATAGTGTGTTTTTCAAAATGTCTCTAAAAGGAAATTTTCTGGAAAGCATTTGAAAAAAGAATGCTCTCCAACCTACAGGTTTTATTTGAAAATATAAATAAAAAATTGTGATGGGTCAACAGTGACTTTGAACAAATTCTAGGAGGATATCAAAAAGTAGGAAATAACAGTTGGATTTAATTTGCAACTTGAATTTGAATACCATCTGTTGCTGCCAAATGTGAAGAGGAAAGTATTTGGTTCGAAAAGTAATATGTATACAAGAAATTCTGAGATAATGAATGAAGCATCGTTTGGATTTTCTTGGCAAGATTCATGTTGTGTTTTTAAGGAGAATTTTTCAACAATGGATGCTGCAGAGATATTCACAACAAAGACTTATGAACTTCAGAAATGGGATGCAAATTTTTGGGAAAATTCTCAATTAAATTCCTTTCCCAAGGAAAGGTTTTATTATTAAGACTCAAATGAGGGTATTTGATCCTGGACAGATCAGAGATGACGACTGGGGTATTTGAGTAAATAAGAAACCATTGTAGATGAGGTGGAGCCAGCTGTCTAGGAGAGAAGACGTGCAAGCAGATCTCTCTATGAAGCATGATCTTTTAAACTTCACTTTGCGGGACCTTTCAGGGGTCAAAAGAAGGCTCATAAGGTTTCCGAAGGTGTAGGGGTGCCGAAGAACCTACACAGGTAGCAGTTCATGCGGGGAAGCGGAGAGAACCTGGATTGAGCAGGCGAAGGAAGGACAATCGGCAGGTCATCCATAGAAGACAGCTGGTCATACTATCAGTGAATTAGCATAACGAAGGTGCATACAAAATGGACAGCCTTAATAACTTTAAAGTGAGTAAAACAAAAAGGGCACTGAAAGCGATCGATATAGAGAAAAACCGGCATTAAGAGTCAGCCCTAGTTAAGAATGGAGGGAGCGGCGAATGTTATGGCGGGCAAAGAGATTGGAAGATAGGAAAACCATTAAAAAAAAAATCTGGCGAACAGAAGGGAGAAGATCAGTGCATACAGCTGTAAAAGAAAAAATGATCAGATTGGTGTCTGGAATTAATGTAAGCAGAAAAGTTTGGATTATACTTGCAGAAGCGTGACTTTTGAAAGTGTCCAGTGTTGATTTGAGAGAGATCTGTGGGATTACAAAATAAAAATGGAGGATATTTGAATGCTTTGAACTAAATGGATTTGACTTAAAAACCTGAGAGAGAATTGATAATTTTGATCAAATATCGTGAAATTGGATTTTGGACTTTGTCTCTCTATATCTTTTTGAACTGTTCTGAACTTTTTCAGAAAAAGAAACTTGGAATAAATTAAAATGGACGGTACAAAGAAAATGACTCTGCAGTTTTGAAGTTGACAAAGAGACATTGTAACGCTTCGTGAGAGACATCTGTTGGCCACTGAACGGAAGAGAAACTATAATAAGGAGAAAAAAAGGGATAGTTGGTTTCTTTTCCCTCTACGTTAACACTTCTGCCTTTTGGCTTCCTTTGTTGATTCTCAAATTACAGCACATATAGGTAAATGTAAGATTCTGCTGGTCTCTGCATATACTGAATAATACAGATTGATATAAATCATATATTATATACTTGGCAGTTAAATTGACTAGTTAAAGCATAAGAGAAAATATTTATTATACATATCTTGATATATTGGTATATTATATAGTATGTTATAGATTAATTAGATATATATTTATTATCCTTAAGGTTTGACTAAGTGGGATTACTTTAAGTAATAATTTGTTAAAATTAATTACTATATATGGATTGTTGTTATTGTGTATATAATTTAGCATACTATTGAATACTGGGTATTAGATTGGATTTATTGTTTAAATTGGCCTTAATATTTATATAAGCATTCGGATAATTGATAGAGTTGATAGTGGTTATAGAACTGATATAAGGGAAGGGGAGTCCAGTATTGTAGTGTGATGTGTTAAAGTTAGAAATTACAGAATTGGAGGGACTTGAAAGAGAAGGAAAAAATTGGAAGAGGTGGTGGAAAAATAATATGATAACAAAGATATTTAGTATGACAAGTAATACAAATATACCTAAACCAGGAGTTGGAAAAAAAATACCCACCCAAGCATTGACAAGGGCTTCAACGGCAAGTCCCTCCACACAGAGAGCTATAGACAAAATGTTACCAAGGGAGAGATCGAACTCAATAAAAAATCTACAAGGATTAATGTTGGATATGCAGGAAATGCTATCCAAAAATCATGAAGACTTGAAAACAGAGACAGGATCAGTAAGATCTGAGTTAAAAGAAAAAATCGAAATTATAGATGAAAAATTTGAATGCTACCAACAAGAGATGTGGAAAAACAAGAAAAAATAGTGGAAATAGAATTTAGAATGGATAAAGAGAAGAAAAAGGTAGGTATCAACTGATAAGTTGATACAAGCAAATAAAGATCTGGAATCTACGGTAATCCTTCTGGAAGCAGAAAAAGCAGACCATTACCCGAGGTTCCAAAATACTAAGAAGGAAAAATAGGAAGATTTGCTGGATGTAATGGGTGAGATAATTGAGAAAATAGTAAGAACTGAAAAATAAGAAATTGTGATGGAAATAGATGAGACGTACAGAGTACAGATGAATTATACAAGAAGGCATAATCTTCCTAGAGAAGTTCATGTCCAATTGATTAAGTCGACTCATGATGAAATATTGCACAGAACGAGAGAGAAGCCAGTAGAACATAGTGGAAAGCAGATAACTGTCCTTAAACAGGTGCCGAGAAGAGTAAGGGACTTAAGAAGACCTTACCACTTTCTGACAATGAAACTTATAAAATATAATATCAGTTTTAGTTGGTTGATGCCGGAAGGAACTATGGTCAATTGGCAGGAGAAGAGATATCAACTAAACACAATTGACAAAGCGGAAGTTTTTTAGGACCAACAATTTGCTAATGAAGGAGAGACAGTAGTGGAAGAAGTGGAAGGAAGGAAAGACTCGGCAGAGGAAAGAGGAGCAGAGGCAGCAAACAAGGATGAAAACTCACCAGATAATAAGGAGAAAAGATATGGAAGAAGAAAGGCAGAAATATATGAAAGACAATATGCAGAATCTAGGGAAATGAGAGCAACAAGAAGTACAAGACAAAGAAATTGATAAAAAGAGAGAGAAATGTGAGGTAATTTCAATGAACATTAATGGCTTAAACTCTCCAGTGAAAAGGAAGAAAATATTTCATAACCTACAAAAATTGAATGCGGATGTAATAGCCATACAAGAGGTGCATATAAAAGAGAAACAAAAATACCTGCTACATAACAGAAAATTAGGAAATGCTTTTATGTCATTAGATAAGCAAAAGAAAAGAGGGATGGTGTTATACATAAAAGATTGGGTCTTTTTTAAAAGATTGGAAATTTTTAAAGATAAAGATGGTAGGATATTGATGGTAGAGATAGAATTTGAGAATAAAAAGATTTTTTTTGATAGAAATTTATGCTCCAAATGGTCCACAAGAACACTTCTTTCAAAAATTGTATAATAATATTAAGGAAATACATTATGAAGAGATTTGTATCTTAGGTGATTTTAATGCAATTATAGATAAAACAATGGACTATCAAGCTGAAAATAAGAAAATAATAAGGAAAAAGGTATTAATGAAAATTTTTCATGATTTGGCAAAAGAAGCTAAGATTTATGATGCATGGAGAGAACACCATCCAAGTAAGAAACAATTTATGTTTTATTCTTTTTTAAAAAAATAAATTTTATTAATTTTTCAAATTTTAAAAAACAAAAAACTTTATACATTGTTATCAACATCAAGACATCTTTTCTATCTCCTTACATTTTTCAGTATATGTATTTACATATTCCTTTACCATTACATCTTACTCTTGCTATAAATCAATATCCTTTATCAATCTTCTCTATGGTATATTTACATATTTACATATTCCCTCATTCTTTTCCTAATTGCCATTTTCTTTTCTTTTTATTTCTAAACCACTCATACCAGGCATCCCAGACCCTATAGTAAATTGAAACTTCTGTCTTTTATTTTCATCGTTAGCTTGTCCATCTCTATACAATCTATTATTTTTTTTATAACCATGCCTTCTGATGGAACTCCTTTTTCTTTCCAGAGTTGTACGTATGAAATCCTTGCGGCTGCTAATATGTGTAACATGACATATCTATCTGTTTTATTGCATTTTTGTGTTATTATACCTAATAAAAAAGTTTCCGGATTAAATTCCATTTTCTGATTCATGATTTCTTCTAGCCATTGTCTAATTGTATTCCAATATTTTTTCACTTCCTGGCATGTCCACCAGATATGAAAATAAGTGCCTTTTTTCCCCCACATTTCCAACAGTTTGGGTCTGAGTTAAACATTTTTGCCAGTCTAGCGGGAGGAGGGTGCCATCTGTAGAACATTTTATATTGATTTTCCCTGTATACTGTAGATGTAATTAATTTATAATTTAATCCCCACATTCTCTCCCAATTTTCCAGGTCTATATTATAGCCAACGTTTTTCACCCATACCACCAACCTCTCTTTGACCACCTCCTCTTCCATTTTAAAATCTAGTAGAAAGTTATATATTCTTGAGATCATTTTCTTTTCTATTTCTTGTAGAATTTTATATAACTGATGCTTTTCCATGCAGAAACCAAATTGTTCTTTGTCTTTGTTGAGGTAATTCCCCATTAGGAGAATGAGCGCATACAGGGACGTAGTGAGAGTAGTGAAAAATAACACACACACAGCACACAGATACACTGTACAGTAAATGTAGGTTTTTTACTTCCAATAAACATTTAAGCACAGTCCAAGATAAGCAGTCCAAGTCATTCACAGATAAAGCAGTCAGTGTTCAGTTTGGGGATAATCCAAATATCAAAGTCCAGTATCAAAAAAAAAACAGTTCAGTAATAGACTTATATCAACGATCAGTAACAGTCATTTAGGAGGAATGGCAACACTCTCCAACAGAAGGAACAGATACTCACTCACTCTCTCTTCTGAGACAACCCAGATTTCTGGCTTCATCTTATGGCCATTTGCGGAACCGCACCCAATTAGTTTTAACATTCTCTTAAAGACATAGTATTAAAATGTCTATCCTAGTTTATATATTTCCAACCCAAATAACTGTTAGGTGACTTACATTCCTAACAGTCCTTTTTGTATCTCGCCTGATTTTGCATGTATGGCCACCAATCTATCTTTATATTTTGTTGCTATAATTTTTGTCTCGTTTTTAATCTTCCTTATGTGTCTAATAAGTCTTTATAAGTCTTCTTTTTCCCCAGATGCATTGCATTTGGGTAGATTTGTGCTTCCATAGTTGAAAACCAGTCCGGTATTTTAATATAATGGTTCTTTTTAATCTTGTTCCATGTCCGAATTAATGTCTCTGAAAATATGCTTGCTGTTTACATTTCCCATCCCACAGAAAACTATGCCACTCTCTCTGCATGTCATGACCCTCTATCAACAATACTCTTCTATTTTCCAGGTTGATCCAATCTTTAATCCATACTATAGCCACAGCCTGGTAATACATTTCCCAGTCAGGGAGTCCAAAGCTGCCCCTTTCTCCTTTGTCCTGTAATAGTTACATTTTTATCCTGGCTTTTTTCCCATCCCGAACAAATTTACTTATTATTCGATCTAATTCTTTAAAAAAGGTTTTATCCAATCTTATTGGTACAGTTTGAAAAAGATATAGTATTTTTGGTAAAGTAGACATTTTAATTGCCACGATTTTTCCCAGTAATGATAGTTGTAATTTTCCCATTTTGTATTATTAATTTGTCATAATTATCTTTTTTGATTGAAGAGCATCTTGCTGTTAACCAAATGCCTAATTTACCAAATTTACATTTTTTTAAAAAAATTATCAACTTAGTGAATACAAAAAATTAAAATATACAAATATACAGACTCAAAAAACAAAGATTCATACAAACATTACCATAATCTCTGTGGTAAAACTAATTAAACTTTCCTTTAATACATTTGACAGTGAGTTAAATATTTCCTAAATTATATTATGTGGAAGTTATTTCTTACTTTCTATGGGTTCTCTGTTATTTATGTTCTATCACAGATAATGTTCTGTTGCTAATATTTGTTGTTGGATTATACTTATTTATTTTTACCAATGAATTCCTTCTATTGATTGTTTAAAGTACGAGAGAGTCTAAGACTGACATTAATGATTCCTGTTTGTTATTGTATATATCGTAATCTGTTTCATAAGTTTATTTCACACACACACCCCGATTCCCCTTTTCATTTTTTTTAATGTTCTAGCCAATCATACCACTTATTCCAGGTCAAGTAAAATTCTGCCTCCTCTTTTCCTTTTAATTTTAGTGTTTTTCCATTTCTGCACATTCAATTTTTTTTTAAATAATAAACTGTATTGGTGGTATATTAGGCAATTTCCAAAATTGAGCCAGTGAGATATGTGCCACTGTTAGGATATGGATAATCAAATATTTTACTTTGGAGGGATAACCTTCCTTAATGTTACCCAAAAGATACAATCTAGGTTCCCACTCCAATCCACCCTGGACAATTTCTTCTAACCAAGTTTTGATTCTAATCGAAAAACCACTGGGCATGTCCACCAGAGATGGAAGTAGGTACCATGGTTCCCTTTGCATTTCCAACAAGTTGGATTGGATGTTGGATATATTTTTGCTAATCTGGAGGGTGCTAGATGCCATCTATATATCATTTTATATAAATCCTCTTTATAAGACACTGATTTAGTTATTGTAAGATTTCTCTGCCAGATTTCTTCCCAGTCTTCTAAGTCTATATTATGGCCGAAATTTCTTGCCCATGCTATCATTGGTCCTTCCACAATTTCCTCTGCTAATTCATATTCCAATAGATAATTATATAATTTAGATATCATATTTTTGTCTGGGCCCAAAAGTATCTTATCAAATTTAGTACTCTTTGATTCTATTCCAAATTCTTTTAAATCTTTCTCATATCTTATTGCTATTTGGAAATAGGACCAACAATCAATCATTATTTTTTGGTTTTCCAACTCTTGAGTCGATTTGAGCTTTCCTTCTTTGTCTAAAATTTGGTAATATTTGAGCTTTTTACTGATGTCCATTGTATTAGGGTGGAACATTGCCTCCATTGTTGACAACCATAACGGAACTTTAATATAATAATGATTTTTCCTAATATCAGACCAGGTTTTTATCAAAGATTTGCATAGAGTATGTCTCTGGAAGTATGAGTGACTTTTACTACTTGGGTTCCACAAAAAGGCATGCCATCCTATTTGTAAGTCATATCCTTCTAATGTTAGAATTCTTTTGTTATCCAATTTAATTCAATCCTTTATCCATATTAATATTGCTGCTTTATAATAGGTCTCCCAGGCAGGGAGACCAAAGCCGCCTCTGCTTTTATTATCTTGTAAATAAATTTTCTTAATTCTTGATTTCTTGCCTGCCCATATGAATTTCATAGTAATTTTATCCAATTCTTTGAAAAATGATTTATCCAATAACATAGGAATCGTTTGGAATAAATAAAGCAGTTTGGATAGAACATTCATTTTAATTGTGGCAATTCTGCCTAATAAAGAAATCTGCATTTTGCTCCATATCTCCAAATCCCTTCCTATTTGTTGTACTAGTTCAACATAATTGTTTTCTTTCAAAGTTATTGTTTTGGGTCTCAACCATATACCTAAATATTTAATCTTACTGACAATTTGTAGTCCCATTATTTCTTCTAGTTCTGTTTATTATTTGTTATATCTTTAACTAACATTTTTCCTTTTTAATTTTCAACCCAGCTAGTTTACAGAATTTATCAATTTCTTTTAATAAGGTTGGTCCTGACTCTATTGGATCCTCTATAATAATGACCACATCATCAGCAAATGCCTGTAGTTTATATTCTTGTCTTTTAATCTTGATACCTTTAATTTCCTCATTCATTCTAATTCTGTCCAGTAATGTTTCTAATATTGTAATAAAAAGCACATGCGATAACGGGCATCCCTGCCTGACACGCCTTTTTATTTCAAAAGGATTGGTAAATTCTCCATTTATCATTACCCTTGCTTTCTAAGTTAAATAAATTGAATCTAACATATTTGTGAAGTTATCCCCGAATTTCATCAAGTTTATCTGGCGTTTCATAAATTCCCAGTTTAGGTTGTCAAATGCCTTTTGTGCGTCCAGGAAGACAAGACCAACTTGGCTTCCTGGATGTGTTTCATAGTATTCTAATAAATCAATTATCATTCTTTTATTATTTCTTGTATTATCTGTCTCATGAAAAGAAATCCATTCTGGTCAGGGTGAATTCTTTCATTGAGAATTAGCTTCAATCTTTCCGCCATCACTCTCATAAAAATTTTGTAATCTGTGTTTAAGAGAGACATTGGTCTGTAATTTTTTACCTGGGTGGCATCTGCACCCTCTTTAGGGATCAATATAATATGGGCCTCCTTCCATGGTTCCGGGACTGTTGCCTCTAATAATACCTCATTGCAAATCTCTAGGAACAACTTTTCTAGTGATTCTCCCATCTCTTTGTATAATTTGCTTGGCAACCCATCTGGGCCTGGAGTTTTATTGCTTTTTTGGCTTTTAATCGCTTCTTTTCACTCATCTAAAGTTATCTCCTTATTTAATATCTCTCTTTTATCTTCCGTTAATGGCAGTAATGTACTTTCTTTCAAGTATTCCTCTAATTTATTTGCGTCTATTTCTTCTTGGTTATATAAATTCTCAAAATAGTCTCTTATGATTGTTTTCTTTTCCTCCAATTCTATCTCTAATATCCCATTATTATCTTGCAATTGGTATATAATTCTTTTTTGGTTTTCTTTTTTCAGTTTATACGCTAACCATCTCCCGGGTTTGTATGCATTTTCAAAGTAATTTTGTTTTGTGTATAGCATTGTCTTAATTAAATCTTCCTGGTCTAATATATTCAATTCATGTTTAAGTAATACCAAGTCATTTTAAATTTGTTCGTCCCCTGGGGTTTTCATTAGTCTATCTTCCAAATCTTTTAGTCTTTTTATTAAGAAGTTTTGTTTCTTCCACTTTTCTTTATTTCTGTTGGCTGTATAGGCTATCAATATAACCCTTAGGTACGCCTTCATTGTGTCCCAAAGAATTTGCAACGAGGTATCTTGTTTTTTATTGAATTTAAAAAATATCTCTAATTCTTCCTTAATTTTTTGAGTGTATCCTTTTTCTTTCAATAGTTGTGGGTTAAGTGTCCACCTAGCTTTTTTATAAGTTTGTGTTTTCCAAGTTATTTGCAATGGGTTATGATATTCCCAAGTGTTGGTTAATATTTCTATATTTTTTATATCCTTAAGTAAATCATTATTCATCCATGCCATATCTAACCTTGACCAGGATTTGTGTCGATTGGAGTAGAAGGTAAACTGGGTCACTTCTGGATTCAATTTCCTCCATGCATCTACTAAATCTAGTTCCTCGGCCATGCCAAAAAAACATTTAGGCAATGTATTTTATTTTAGTTTTGATCGCTGGCGTAATCCTGTTTATTGTTAGAAATTGCATTAAAGTCGCCAATTATGCAAATCATAGGGCTGCCTAATTCTATTAATTTTGCATATAGAGTTTTATAGAAATTGTGATTTGTATTGGGGGAGTATATCCCTACTAGTAAAATCTTTTTGTTTTGTATAACCACCTCTACAATTAATATTCTTCCAATCTTGTCATTATAAATCAGTTTTGATTCTAATTCTTCTTTGATATATGCTACTCTTTTTTTCCTCTGCTAGCGATGTGTATAGTTTCCCTAACTTTTTGTTTTGTAAATATTTCTGTTCTTGTGGTTTAATATGAATCTCTTGAAGAAATATTATGTCCAATTTCAGCTTTTCAAGTTTCAAAAGTATTTTTTTCCTTTTTGATGGATTGTTTAAGCCATTAATATTTATAGAAGTCAGTGTTAGTCCTTTCCCCATTCTTTCTTATTTTAGGTGTTACCTCTCATTGGTTTTGGCTATTGTTTGACTTCTGGTTTTGACTCCTGTTTCCTTTCGGGTGGATCTTTCCCCTGTATCTTCTTTGTTTTGGTTTTCCTTCCATTCTTTAGTTCTTTGTTGTATTTCTTCTTGACTGGCATTTCCAATTCGTCTCTGCTACTTGTTTCCTCCTCTGATCCGCCCAGCTGTTCAAAGAACTCTTGTGCTTTATTTAGGTTATCAATTTTCACTGTTTTTTCATTCCAGGATGTCAGAATACCTTCCGGGGTAATCCATCTAAAAAATATATTTTTTTATTTAAATAATTAGTGAGGAATCGATAATCCTTCCTCTGTTCTCAGAGTCTTCTTGGCAGTTGTTTCAGTACTATTATTTCTTTATCTTTGTATTTTATTGTCTCTTCTCTAGAAATCTTGTAAATAATATCTCTGACTTTCCTTCTAGCAAATCTAATATGGACCTCTCGAGGGAGTCTGTGTCTCGCATAACTAGTATAGACTCTGTAGATATAATCAAATTCATTTATCATCTCATCTTTGTCTCTTTGAAGAAAATCTGCTAGAAATTTAACCATCACCGATGTTAAGAACTCCTCTCTAGTTTCCTCTACATTCTGAAATCTCAAATAATAAGAGGCTCTATCCATCTCAAGGTGGATTAAGGCCTCTAGAGTTTCCTTGTTGTGAGTCGTAATGTTATGGTTCATAAGTTCTAACTTTTTCTCATTTTGTTCAGATTGTTGTTCAATTATCTTGATTTTTTTCTTCATTTTTCTTGGTTGGATCAAGCCTATTTTTTCGTTCAGGTTTCTGATTTCAGTTTTCATTTCCCCTATTTCTGATTTCAGCTGTTTTCATTGCTTCCCGGTCTGCTTACTTTCAATGTGATTTTTGGCCATAGATTCTTGTAACATTAGCATCGCATTCTGGATTGCTAATAGGGAGGCTTGCACTGATTGGGTGCTGGTTGTGATAGTTGATTTCTTGGGGGCCAACATTCCTTCAATTATTCGTTGGGTTGAAACTGCTGGACTGGATAGTACCACCATTAACACAGGTTTTTCCCTTGTCTTAGTAGTGGTGATAGTTGTCATATCTTTTATCATCTATTATCCTATATATACTATCCCAAATTACCATCAATTCTATGATTTTTCTAATAAACAGTCTCTTAATTATTAATGAAGTTTTCCTAATCAGTATCAACCACTATTTTTCAATACAAACAGATATCAGACAATATCACCTTTGATTAACTACTCACCAACTTCCATCACAATCAGTATACACTTAATCAATTTTGAACTCTTAGCAATCTATATTAGAGGAAAAATACCTATGGTGTTGTTGTAATAAATACTATAATAATTTCATTCCATCACAATAAATCACTGGGAAAGGGGTTAAGTAGGACAATTAATTACCACCTTCCTTTTATCAAAATCAATTAGGGTTATCTAAACACATTACTATATGATATCTTCAATATTTAATTCTTAATTATACCGACACTATACGTAAAATAAGAACTGTGAGGGAACCAAAGAAAAGAATCTATATAAAAAAATAGGAACTCTAAAATAATCACCTGCTAAGTAAATCAAAAAAATAGAATTATATAAGTTATCTGATACAATATTCCTCCTATCTATAATATGACAATAAGCTAATTAAATATATACCAGTGTTCTTGTAGTTCAATATTTTTCCAGTTACAAGTTTATAAGTCTCTTCATTCACAATGAAACAGTTTACCAGAATTTAGATTTCTCAATGGCCGTCTTAAGAATTGCAGTCACTCTTCTTTCCATTTAGGTTCTTATCCGATCTTTTTTTTCTTCTCCAGTTCACTTGATTTTAACACATTAGTTTCAAGCTGTCAAAAGGAAAAGGAACCTTCCCAAAATAACTTCTCAGCTCTCACACCACACTCCAATTTTCCATCAAGATTCCTCTTGTTTTCTTATTTTCACTATTACATTCACTATTGTCCCAGTATTAGGGATGGTAGGTTAAAACACTGCTGCTGATTTCCACTCTCCCCCATTTCACCCTGGGTTTCCTTAGTCCGCTTGATTGTTCTTTCAAACGATTGTCTATCTCAATTGTTATCCAAATGAATTGTAATCCAAATAAAGCTTCCAATCTCATGCGATTCCCACCCCTTCATCCACTGCCATCTCGCTGCTTCCTGCTAGCAAGTTTGTCACATCTCCGGGTCTGGCCACACAAGCTGACTTCTATCGCCTCGGACTTCGGGCTCTCTTCTTCAGCGTTTCGGGATCGCAACCTCCCAAACTGTCTCCAAGTGTCTCTTCTCGCCTTGCCAATCCCTCCAGGACCTGAAACCGCCACAAACAGCTGTCCAAAGGTGAAAATCCTGGCTCAGGAGATCAGAGCAGAATGCTCCTGAACCACCACAACGCGACGTCACCAGAAGTCAATTATAATAATTTGTATTATTAATTTGTTGTAATTATCTTTTTTGATTGAAGAGCATCTTGCTGTTAACCAAATGCCTAATTTACCAAATTTACATTTTATTATAACAGACATCGGTCTTGGTCGAGACTGGTTATGGTATGGATGCCAAAGAAGCTTATCTCAGAAATAACTGAAATAGAAATTGAACCGAGCTTGTGGGCAGATCATAGCTATATCAAGTTTAACTGAAAAGGTCGATCCAAGACACCAAGATGGACCTTACAAAGAGCGATTCTAAAAGAGGAGGAATTTAAAATTAAACTGGAAAAGGAAATGAAAGTCTTCTTTAAGGAGAACAAATAAGACACATCCCTAGAAAGTACCTGGGACACAGCTAAAGCATTTATAAGAGGGGTGGCGGTAAATTATATGGCGAATAAAAACAAGAATAAGAAGCTATAACGAAAAGCATTCCATTTCTAATATAGAAACTTGGAGATGGAAGCTGCAAGAAGAAACAAACCAGAAAGAGATAAAAATGCGAATGGGTTTAATAAAACATGAAATAAACTTGCTGGAAAAAGAAGACCTAGCCCCAAAACTGAAAAGAATAAAACAAAATGTATTTGTAAACCAGAAGATGGCTAGCCTGGAAACTGAAGAAACAGCCAGAAAAAAGATGGATCACTAAGCTACAAAACAAACGGGGAGAAATATGTTATCAAGAAGAAATGAAAAGGAATATAGCTCAGAAATTTTATGAGGATCTATATAAAGAAGAATACGTAACAGAAGAAAAAGTGATAAACTGTTTTAAGAAAGTGAAACTTCCGAGAATATCGGAAGAAAAAAAAAGCTTACTGAATAGAAGAATAAATCTTGAAGAAGTGATTTGGGCAATAAATAAACAAGAAACCAATAAGGCGGCTGGCCCAGATGCACTCCCTGCTGAATTATATGAAACCCAACAAGAGTTATTAGGCAACAGATTACTTATTTAATGAAGTCCTGGATAAGGCAAATATTCCAAAATCATGGAAGGAAGCAACAATTATGATCATTCCAAAAGAAAAAAAATGACCAAAGATAGGAAACTGCAGGCCAATATCTCTATTAAATGTGGATTATAAAATTTTCATAACTGTAATAGTTGAAAGATTCAAGAAAATATTAAACAAACAGATCAAAATGGCTTCCTTCCACATACATCTTAGGAATAATATCAGGACAATTTTAGACATCTTAGAGCATTATGAAAATTGTAGTGGAGAACAGGTAGCACTATTATTCTTGGACGCTAAAAAAGCCTTTGATAATGTAAAATGGAGTTTCATTCTGCAACAAGTATATGAATTTTGGGCAAAAAATCCTAAATGTAGTATTAACATTATATCACAAACAAGAAGCTAGGATATTGATAAATGATCACATAACAAATAAATTTGAAATACAAAAAGGAACAAGCCAGGGATGTCCATTATCACCATTATTATTTATTTTGACATTAGAAGTATTAACAAGAATAATTAGGAAAGAACCGGAAATAAAAGGACTAAAAATAAAGAAGGAATATAAATTACAAGCCTTCGCTGATGAATTGGTTTTTATTTTAGACAATCTGCAAAATTCTGGACCAAAATTGTTAGAGCAATTAGAGGAATTTGGAGAAGTAACGGGGCCAAAAATTAATAAGGAAAAAACTAAAATACTTACCAAAAAAAATGACAAATGCACAAAAGGAAAATTTAATGAGGATAATGGGCATCCAGACGACAAATAAAATTAAATATTTAGGAATTGTAATTTCGGCAAAATATAAAACCCTCAAAAAGGATAATTATATTCCACTAATTAAAAAAATAACCGAAGATTTTAGGAAATGGAGTAACTTAAGACTTTTCTTTATGGGGAGAATTGCATCCATAAAAATGAACGTATTAGCAAAATTATTGTTTTTATTCCAAAACGCTCCAGTAAAATTAGAGAAAAATTTCTTTGATCAATTGGATAAGTTAGTATCAAAATTTATATGGCAGGGAAAAAAGCCCCGAATTAAACAGAAATTGTTGCAGGACACAACAAAGAGGAGGTTTTGACCTACCAAATTGGGAAATATATCATAGAGTGGATACTCTGACTTGGGTTAAAGATTGGATAAGTGTTAAAAATAAAAGAATGTTAACATTAGAAGGATATAACTTACAGGCAGGGTGGCATGCCTCTTTGTGACAGAACAAACATCAAATTCATGGTTACTTTCAAAGGCATAAAATTAGGCAGACTTTACTAAATGCATGGAATAAAACTAAACAGCATATCTACGTTGAAATACCAACTTAGCTATCTATATTAGAAGCGTTAATGTACCCACATTTATTGTGTCGAGGTCAGGTCACTACATATGAGGACATATTAGATGAGAAGGGTGACTTAAAAACAAGACAGGACTTGAAAGATATGAGATTTGAGATAGAATGATGGGCCTATTTACAATTACAGTCGAGGTATAGTAAAGATATGAAAGAATGGGGTATTAGTAGATGGAAAACAGAATTAGATAAAATATTAGGAATGGATGAGAAATTGATTAAACAAACTTACAAAATATTATTAGAATGCAAACTGGAAGAGGAAAAGGTGAAAAAACAATGTTGGCCTGGATGAAAGATTTTGGATATGGCATAAATTTGGATGATTGGCAAATTTTATGGGACAGGAATAGAAAAATAACCTTGGCGGCATCATATAAAGAAAACTTACACAAAATTTTTATCGATGGCACATTCCACCATCAAAATTGGCAAATTATCCCCTAAATGTTGGAAATGCAACAAAGAAATTGGAACATACTACCATGTACGGTGGAAATGTGAAAAAGTTCAAACATATTGGTTGAAAATTAGAAATCAGTTAGAAAAGATATGTCAAATTAAAATAGAATTTAGACCTGAAAGTTTTCTATTGGTAATCAATGTGGGAAAATATAATAGAGATAATATACTTAATAGTCCATGTCACCACTACTGTGAGATTAGCCCTTGCCCAAAGATGGAAAGGTAATGATATGCCAGAAGACATAGAAATAACTAGAAAAATTTGGATATGCACTGAAATAGATAGAGTAACCCAAGAATTAAAAGATAAGACTGAATCTGATTACTACAAAATTTGGAAGAAGTTTTACTACTGGTTTAAAAAAGAAAGGAGTAAATGTATTAACAATGATTAAAATTTATGTATATATGTAAATTTTTATTTTTTGCTATATTATACGAGGATGTAAGACAAATAGGTAACGTGTGTCGGGATGTATGCAACACGTTCATTGTTTTTAAATGTTTTTCTTTTTGTTGTTCATTAATAAGATTTATTGTTAAAAAAAAAGAAATCATTGTAGACTTTCTACAATGGTAACAGAAGACTTTGAACTTTAACTCTGCTGTTGTTTAACTTGTGGGGGGGGTCCTTAACTCCCGGTCCACAGCCAATTGAGAATCGGGCTGTGTAAGTAGCAGGCAAGCTGCAAAATCATCCACCACCACCTCACTGCTGGAAGAGCCAGAAAGGTTGGGGATTGCTGATTTAACCTGTTAACTATTTTTTCTTTGTATATGCAATGTATAACAGGTCAAATTGGATTTGCAAATAGATGTAAACATTTGTAAGTTTTGGACCTGTTTTCCAAAGAGGAAGCTATTGTTACAATACATCTGTCACTGTTCAACTAGGGGAAGATTAAAAAATATCCCATACTATTCCAGAAAGCCTTTGGGAAATGATATGAATCATGAGATGTCACTGTATAACTGAAAGTTAGATAATTTTGGAATGTAATTCTTAAAGTATGGTTTGTGTTTTATAACAGTTACTGTTGCAGTTGCCATTGAAATCTGTTTATGGAATTGGAATGTATGCTTAGGACCCAGTTGTAATATAAATGGTATATAAACCTGAATAATAAATATTTGTTTTTCTGAAATCATAATTATCTTCTTTTGCTCATTTATAGACATTTAATATAACTTTGAGAAAAGTATCTAAAAATTCAGTTAGATCAACAAAATAAGGGTTGAACCATTCAGAGGACACTGCTACCATTTTCTAAATAATTACATAGCCTGGCAAGACATTTATGGACATAGTTTAATCCTCTTGTGCTTCCTTTAAAATTCTAAATACTGATTCAGCCTTCTCCAAAAATGCATTTGCTTTTAGAAGACTTCCTCAGCCTGACTTTTTAATGTAGGCTAGACTCCTGTACTGTTTATATAATAAATTTATTCTTTCTGCTTTTCCTGCAGTATCAGCTACTCCTTCTAAGGAATTCCTCCTCCAAAATGTGTTCATCTCTCCCATTTCTGTCCATTACAGGTATAAATAAGGCAATCCTCAAAGCTTTGGATTTTAGTGAGACTATTTTGCCAGTAATTAGATTTCTTTTAATGCTTCTTAATCAGAACTTATTCCAACCCTAAGAATTAATTGGAATTCTCAGTGTTAACCCATTCAAATATGTTTTGTGCTACACAAAACTAGAAGGGACTAATGTAGTGTTATTCTTGAAAAACTATTCCTTATGTAGTCAAACAGTTCAGAAATTTGGATGATAATGAGTATTGAACCAATTTCATTTGGTTCTTTGGAACTTGATAGTTTTATTTTTAATATATTTTGAGACTCACGCATTTTAACAATACCCTTTCCAAATCTGGTACACCTGATGCATTGGCCATCAATGTAATTTAATAATGTAATTTTTAACCAACAAGGGAGCTGCCCCAAACGCCCAGGGGCATATTATTCCAATCTTATCCTGTAATTTTATCCTGCTCGTTGAATACGATGATGTGTTCCAGGTAGCTGCATTTCTTGCTTGTTTTTCTATTGTGATATTACAGCTCCCAAGTTAGCTTTACATGCTTAATTTTTAAAATGAATTCTATTGCAACTCCAATTATACTAAACCACTTTGCTCTTCAATCTGAAACACAAACATTATTTGTGGAGAGAATATGCATTCAGCACCTACCCAGAGGTTCTCCCCAGCTCTCAAATTTGTGTATGCCTGGACAGAACAAATAGCAGGGAGCATCTTTGTTTTAAATTCATCTACCTGGCAGAAAGAAGCTACTATAAGAGATTAGTCTTTTCCAAAATATAATGGGAGTTGCTGGAATGCAGCTTCGTATTACGCTGAACAAATGTACAGATAAACTAGTAATGCCCCAGCAGTGCTGTATCGTATACAATGCAGATCTTAATGGTGACTTCTTTCTCCTTAAACAGATGCAGGAGAGATAGTTTAATTTGCAATTGAACGAGCACAAAAACAGGAAATTGCGCAACTGAATTTCTCAACTAGTAACCCGCCCGCGACACTAAAAACAGTTGTTACGCCCCCGATTCAGAAACGTTTTCTTTTTTTAACATATACCCATGGAAGTCCCATCCCGACGGCCTTCACGGAAAAACCTCCTGTTTGGTCCGTTCTTCTCACCTGAGCAGCAACCCCGAGGCCTCTAAAAACGTTTCTCTAGAATTCTGGGACAGGTCATTTAATGCTCGCGAGAGCGCTGTAGTGGCACATTCCACCGCGGCCACTATCCCATTGCAGTGTCATTTGCCTACCGTTAGTCTGAGAGAAAGAGAGAGAGAGAGAGAGAGAGAGAGAAAATAGAAACTTATTTTTGGCGGCGCCCCCGCCCGTATTTAATTCTAAATCTTGCTGACTCAGAGTATCATGCGTCTAAATGGGGCGCCGATTTTAGTGACTCAGAAAAAGATGGCAATGACGCCTTCATTCGTGTAATAGCACCGCTTCCCCTCCGTTATGAGCACGCGCAGCAGCTACATTGTCACCTCCACACCGCCTGATAGATTTCCCGAACCTTACTTGTCGACTTCTTGAAGGTTTACCGACGCTGGGCAACAGAAATCCGAGCTACTGAATGGCACTGACCGCAAAATAACACTTCTTTGTTGCCAATTAGTGTAGTCTGGATTTCACATCTCCAGATATGGTAACCCTATAACGCTTTCGAGTAATTTATTTTTGGTAATGCTAGTATCTTTTATGTCTGCCTGATATATGTTGCAGAATCCAGACAGTAACTAGAAGACAAGAAAACTTTTCTGTAACCTAGTGCTCTTCCGGCTTTTATAATTCAGATTTGCAGCTTTAATTAAAAAGCACTATGGATCTTATCCTCATTGTTCCCATTTTTTTCTTTCAAGAAAATAAGAGGAAAAAAGATAAGGGAAATCAAGATGTTTTATAAATAAAGAACACTATCACCTCCTAGATTCCTTTGGTGAATGAGACAAGGCAGTTTTATAATTGCATGCTAACAAGCCTCAACTGGATGCATCTGCACTGCCATCCTAAGCATGCATTTTAATATTAATATTCATATAAAAATGCTAAATGTATTTTTATTTTCCTGTAAAGTTAAATCTCGCTTACCTTTATGGGAGTTACTTCTATATCTGAGAAATTGTGTATTAGTTGAAAGTGAAACTTGCAAGTTCTGCCAAGTTCATTATAGCTTAGCTCTAGTACAGTAAATTGTTGCTCATACAGTTGAATTTTGGTAATCTGGAATTAAATCTATCTACATTGTATTACCACAAGAAATGACAAAATATGGAGTTCTCCAAATTTTGCAGAACTATAGGCCAGCAACATCAATAGGGTCACAGGATTACTTAGACTTTCTATACAATACCATTAAAATGGAATGTATATCATATGTATATAGGCCCCAAACTAAAAGACTTGTAATGGCATAAAATACTTGTAAGGATTTGTCAGTGGTTATAAAGTAAAACAATAGTAAGGATATAGATTGTCTCTGATTTTGGATAGCTGATCTCTTTTTCTATATGCTGAAGAGGATACTTCTGTTTCTTAAAGAGTAGAATCATATTACAAATATGCTGTAGGCAGTGAGAAGACCTCTGAAAACAGGTTATGTGTTATATGAGTCTGCTAAACAGAAAGAACATAGAATAATAGGGTTGGAAGAGATGTTGGGAGTCTTCTAGTCCAAGCCTGTGCTTAAGCAGGAGATATAGCATTCCAGTCAATAAAAAAGTCTGTATGGACATATTCCAGCTCTTATGTACTCCTGTCCTTCCTTTTGGGGAGGGGCAATGGCTATTGTCCCCCACACCCAAGGGGAGGAAACAGAATACTTATGAGAACTATATAGTGCAAATCAGGGATGTGAACCAAATTGCTTATCATGAAGTTAGCTACTGCATTGTGTTCTTGATGTTGCTGATTAAAAGTGTTTTTAATAGATCCATACAGTTTTCTAGGACTTTTGAAAAAATTCTGAGTCTATTTTCCAGGCTTGATAGTCTTTGATGGTTTCCCATAGAATCACTAATCAAGCCTGACCCTGTTTGCTTCCAAGCTAAAGTGTATTGTAGTATATATAACAAAATTATGGCATAGTGAGTTATTTTTCAGATTATTTTATTTACTTTATTTTCCTACAAAGCCAAAGTTTTGTTCTACTTCCAAAAATTTACAAGAAAGATAGTAGTAAACACTTTACAAGAAAGATAACAGTAAACACTTTAAAGTTTGAAAATTTCCTTGCATATATTTTTGAATTTAATGCATTACTTTTTGAATTTACATTACATTGAATTTAGTATGACCAAAGAGTCATTTCTTGCAAATTTTATGAATAACTCTGGAATATACTAGAAAATTTTATGATAAAATCCTTACCTCTGTTTTTAAATTGCAATCATAAATTCTTCAATTAGGCTTGAAAATTAGATTATAGAAACTATTTCATTTTACTTAAATTTACATTATATATCTTGCATGTTTGGTATATTAATAATTTTTTGACTTTTATAAAAAAAATGCAAACTTTACCCATGGTGAAAACTTGTAAATAATAATTTTATTTTCCTCCCCTCATAGGAATAAACTCTGAAGTAGTACAGTGATGATTCTCCAGCACTTGAGAACTGTATTAAGAGCTACAAGCCTCTACCTTCCAAGTTCACAAGTACAGCAATATCTAAATATCAATAAAAGATGTACTAGGTTAGTTCATGGTCGAAGAAGGGTTGTTGTCACAGGTATAGGATTAGTATCTCCTCTTGGTGTTGGAACCCAGTTGGTTTGGAACAATCTTCTCCAAGGAAATTGTGGGATTGTTGCCCTTGAAGGAGAAGAATATGCTTCTGTTCCTTGTAAGGTTGCTGCATGCGTGCCAAAAGGGGTTGATAAAGGTCAGTTCCATGGAGAAAATTTTATAACAAAATCAGACAGCAAAGCTATGTCTTCTGCCACCATCATGGCCATAGGCGCTGCTGATCTAGCATTAAAGGATTCTGGTTGGTCTCCACAATCTGACCAGGATAGTTTGAAAGCTGGTGTGGCTATAGGAATGGGAATGGTTCCACTGGAAGATATCTCTGATACAGCCTTGACATTCAAAACAAAAGGCTACAACAAGGTCAGCCCATTTTTTGTTCCAAAGATTTTGATCAATATGGCAGCAGGTCATATTAGTATCAAACATCAATTAAAAGGACCAAACCATGCTGTGTCCACTGCTTGTACCACTGGAGCACATGCCATTGGAGACTCTTTTCGATTTATAGCTCATGGTGATGCTGATGTGATGTTGGCTGGAGGAACAGAAGCGTGTATTAGCCCATTGTCTCTGGCTGGATTTGCCAGAGCTCGGGCTCTGAGCACTAGCTTTAACTCTAACCCTCAAAAAGCTTGCCGTCCATTCCATCCACTAAGAGAAGGATTTGTTATGGGAGAAGGTGCCGCAGTTTTGGTTTTGGAAGAATACATGCATGCTATCCAGAGAGAAGCCAAACCTTATGCAGAAATTTTAGGCTATGGACTCTCAGCTGATGCCTGCCACATTACAGCACCTGATCCAAATGGAGATGGAGCTTCGAGGTAACAGCTATTATCATAAATCATTGGTATAATTTCATAATGTAGGAATAGCTTGCTTTCTGGCTGATCAGAGGTCTTTTATATGGGAACATTAGATAATTGAGAAATTTGTTTACCAATTTTGTGTGCGGCGGTGGAGTGTGTGTGTGTGTGCATATATATGTGTCACCATTTGTGAAGAGCCTGCTGGCAAAGAGCATTCGGAGATTCTCAGTCATCCAGGTAATGGTTATCCCCAAATATGCTTTTTCAAGAATCAATTGGACTTTCTGTAATCAGTTCCCTCTTGAAAAAGCACCTTTGGGACTGCTGGCAAACACAATGGTGCACTGCCATGGTCATAAGCAGATACTGTGACTTGCTATTTATCCTAAAAGCAAAGTTACTTTGCTGGGTTAACCTTGGCTACCATTTCACAATCATTTGAACTAGTCACCAGGTGCAGCTGTGTATTCATGTTATTTGCCCAATGACAAATTCTGGTGATCACCCATCTTCCCAGGATAAAGCCAGATATGGCATGGATACCAACAGCCCTCCTTTAAGGTGACTTCCTGTAAGATTATGTAAGTGATACACTGGTAAAGAGCCTTTTTTGTGATCACACTTTGAAAAGATGTCTTTCCATTTAAAAGTTAGGCTTGCACTAGTACATTTATTACTGAGACATCTATTCTTTTTCCTATGTTTTTGATGTTGATCAATGGAACATTTTTATTCCTTTATTTGCCTGCTTCTGAGGCTTCTATCACTGCATAGTTACATTTCCAAATTTATTATTATGCAAAATAACAGTTTCATTTTTAAAAAGCAATTGAAAAACAGCTGACCCAGTGTACTAATTGTTAGCTTAATACCTATTTTTTCAGAATTTGGTGAAAGTATTAAAGTGTAAAGCAGAGCTTTTCTTTAGGGAAGGATGTTAAACTGACATAGTTTTAAATTCAGCTAAAGCCATTTGAAATACTATTATGATTATTGGAGATAATCATGGGACAATCATGCTAGCTCATTGTAAATGAGATAATTATGAATTATACGGTACCTACATGATACTATTGCATAAAAATTAAATGAATCTATCTTATCCATTCTTAAAATAATGATTCCCCATTACCTAAAAAATACTACATTTACTGCTGTTAATTGTTTCCGTTTGTTCAGCTCCAAGATACATAACAATTAAGGAGAGACATAGCATTTGATGAAATATTCTGCCAACCAGCACAACTGTAGAATCAAGATAATTACATTTATCAGTTCACTAGAACTTAATTTTCTAGTTTCAACCAAACTGGCAATACATACTATAGAATATTATTTTTCAATTAAAATTATAATATAGAAAAGGGTGTCTAATCGTGTCTTAAAGACCCAGCTTAAGAATTCAACATTTAGTTGTAACAGATGTGTTGTGAAGTTCTTCATACTTCCTAGTTTGGGTGAGAATCTTCTTAATCTTCAGTGCAGGATTGCAGTAGATGGGATCCCAGAGAATCTTATTTACATATATGACATTTTATATCCTTACAGTGTTCCATGTTTCATTATTTTCAGGCATGCAATGGACTGAAATAACTTTCTCATATTCGATAAACTAATGTCTTCTTTTTTGTTCCAAAGGTGCATGTCTGCAGCAATCAAAGATTCTGGAATTTTTCCGGAAGATGTAACATACATCAATGCTCATGCCACCTCCACTCCACTAGGAGACGCTGCAGAGAATCAAGCTATCAAAACCCTTTTTAAAGGTCATGCTACTGCTCTTGCAATCTCCTCAACTAAGGGAGCAACAGGTCATCTCTTGGGTGCCGCAGGAGCTATTGAGGCAGCTTTTACTGCTTTAGCTTGTTACCATGGAATTTTGCCACCTACTTTAAATCTGGATCAGACAGAGCCACTATTTGATCTCAATTATGTTCCATTAGTAGCACAAGAATGGAAAAGTAAAAAGCGGTGTATTGCTCTCAGTAACTCCTTTGGTTTTGGTGGAACTAATGCCTCATTGTGTTTTGCTAATATTTAATCTTGTAATCTCTCGATGTAAATATGCTCCCTCCTCCATTTATCTACCAACCAAATATAAGTATACATGAAAATTGTTTGTCTATTTTTTATTCACATCTTTTTTTACTAGTGCTTGCTTGTTCTTTTGAATGCTTTGTTTCAACTGAAGATTGGAACATCTTCATTAAAAAGATGTGAAAGTTTCAAATTCAGAATATTTTGAACTTGTAATACCCCATGGGATTGAAACAGTTGTTTAAAATTTGAAGTGAGTGAACACTGATATAAATAAATAAAATGATAATCATATCATTAATTGTAAAACAAATGGAGTTTGTGTTGCTTCTAAAAATGCTTAGCATAAAATGCTTTTAAGTAGAAAAGAAAATAAGCTGTCTGTGTAACTGTTACAAGAAAAAGCTTCTAACAGGTACAGAATTAAAAGTCAAACCGCAAACAAGATGCCAGCAGTAACCCCAAGTAGAGACAAGCAAAAACTGAACAGGAAAAGCTTAAAGATGCTTTTGGGAGCTAGCACAGAAAAAAGGGCGGGGGGAATATATTGAGTGCTTTAATAATCAAAAATATTATTTCTAAGAAAAGGGGGCTTGAGGAGGGGGATAAGGTACATGATTTAAACAGGAAAAGGGGTAGGGGTAGGAAATGGGTTTGTGCTTGTGTAAGGAATAAAATGCCAATCTATGCTTTGATCTGCATTCACCTTTGATGAGCCCTTATTTGGAAAATATTCTGTGTTTGTGAGACCTGATTGATAGATGTATGAGAGGTAGTGAAACTACCGGGTGAGAGGGAGTTCCAATCTGCATTTCTGCTGTCCTGAGAGGGAAGCAGTCAGAGAAGAACAAAGCAAGTGGTTAGATTAAAATATGAGAGAGTTTGTTTTCTAAAATGGGAAACAGAGGGAGTAAACCAGACAAAAACAAACAGGGAACCGAGTTCCCAGAGCATCCAATCATTCCTCCAGAAAGCCCTTTAGGAGTAATGCTTAAACACTGGAAAACTTCAGTCAGGACCAGGGATAAGAACAAGAAAAGAATTATTCAGTACTGCTACTTCGAGTAACCAGTTCCCCATTAAAGGGAGTGCAGTCTTCTGGCCATAGTATGGCAGTTATGAAGACTGATTATGCCAAGCATTAAATTTATATGTTAATGGCAAAAAGCATTCACAGGAAGAATCAAAGTATGCATGTGCTGGATACCTGAAACAAAGTCTTTTGCAGTAAGAGAGGACAAAGTCAGTGATACAGAGGAAGACTATGTTACTTTAAAGAAATGGGACCCTCTTGATTATCTGCCACCACCACCATATAATCCACAGGTACCCCTAGATCAGGTGGTAGGTACCCAGGAACAAACCCAAGGAGGTGACGTGAGTCTGGAACAGGCAGTGGGTGAGCAACAGGACAGGATAATAGAAATCTAGAGTGTGGAGAGACCTGTAAAGGACACTCAGGAGAAACTATGTCCAAGGTTGTGCAGAGAGATTGCACAATGTGAGAAAGACCTAATATAGTTTCCTATGCCTTCTGGAAAGGATAGAGATGTTAGACCAAAGAAAGTGGTCCCAAAGAGACCCATGTTTCCCTTAAGGGAAGTGCCTAATGGATCAGATGCACGGGGATTACCTCAGGTAATTTATGTGGAATCTCCACTTACCAGTAATGATGTGAAAGTCTTTAAGAAAGAGTTGAATTCATTAGTGAAGGATCTAATAGGAGTTTCAAAACAATTAGACATTTTCCAGGGACCCAATATACATATAATTGGAGTGAATTACATTCTATTATGAATAATACAATGGAGAGGAAAGGAGGTTTAATCACTGGAGAGGAGAGAGGTTTAATCAGAAAAGCAGCCATGACACACTGGGATAATAAACATCCACCAACTGGAAATAATGGTGGTCCTACCGGGGAACAGAAGTTTGCTCTCCAGAAACCTAATTGGCAGAGTAACAATGAACAGGATACGAGACACATGGAAGACGAGAGAGAAATCATAACTGAAGGAGTAAAGGAGACTGTACCTAAAAACCAAAATTTGAATAAAGCCTTCGAAATATACCAAGACAAAGATGAAGCACCAACTACATTTTTGCAGAGACTGAAAGATCACATGAGAAAATACTCAGGCATAGACCCAGATGCTCAAACAGGAGAATGATTCCTGAAATTTAATTTTGTGGCTAAATCATGGCCTGACATCCAGAAAAAGATACAGAAAACAGAAGGGTGGGCTGACATCCATAGCTGACCTTTTAAAAGACGTTCAAAAAGTATATGTGAGAAGAGATGATGAGAAGCAGAAGCATAAAGCAAAGATCATGATTAACACCATGGAAGAAGCAAAACATAGAAAGGAAGAGGAAACCTCCCATGTTTTAGGACATGGGAGAGAATTCATTCCTACATGAGGTGTAAGGGGAAATAGAGCAAGAGGCAGAGACATTCTACATGCCTGGGGAGCGGGATGTGGTGGAGAGTTACCTAAACCAAAACCCAAACGTTATGCCTGTGGGCTAGAAGGACACTTTAGGAGAGATTGTCCTATACTAAAGAAAGAAGATGAGTGACAGCTGAATTTTAAAGCTGACAGGATCTGGAACTAGATTAGGGATATCACGGCCATTGTCTTTAAGATCCCACCAAGAGCCCTTGATAAATGTACAAGTGGGATCTTACCAAGAATCTGTAGGGTTTTTAGTAAGACACTGGGGCAGCTAGAACATCTTTAAGTTATATACACCAAGGACTTTACTTTTCTGACCAAACTACCATTGTAACTGATGTTAAAGAAGAAAGCTTTTTTTTAAAAAAAAATTATTGGTTTTTAAAAACAAACATAAACAAACAAAACATAAAAATATCAAGCTATCTTCCATAGGTGTACATACAGTGTGCCGGTTGGTTTACAAATTGTTTTGTGCTTCCATTTCATAGTCTTCAATTACAATTACATTAGATATAATCTCATATTGTCAATCAAAAAGTAATACCTTAGTATCATTATTAATCAATCATTTGACTATACTTTTATTCATTCATGTTTTACAAGATAATCATAATTTACTTAGTTTATTTTATAACAGTTCATGTTATCATCCCAAATCTATCCTAAAATCATTTTGTAGGTATAATAAGAAAGAAGTACATCTTTATATATTTATTATTTTCTAAAAGTCTACATATTTCATTACTGTACTTTATTGTCTAACCATTGATAGAAAAGATCCCAAATTTTATAAAATTGTTTATCCTCTTGTTCTCTAATTTCAAATGTCAATCTACTCATTTCAGCACATTCTAATATTTTCTTAATGATTTCCTCCTGTGATGGTATTTTCTCATTTTTCCAGTTTTTAGCAAATACAATTCTAGCCGCTGTTAATACATTTACAATCAGGTATTTCAAGTCTTTACCATATATTCCAGGTAAAATTCCCAATAAAAATATCTCTGGTTTCAAGTCTATATGTTTTTTTGTCATTTTTTCCAACCACATGTGGATTTAGTCCAGTATTTTTTAGCATCCGCACAAGTCCACCACATATAGTAATATGAGCCAGGTGTCTGATGACATTTCCAACATTTTTCAGATTTATTCTTTCTTGAACATTCTTGCTATTCTTGTTGGGGGAAAATGCCACCTGTAAAACATCTTATACAAATTTTCTTTATATGCTGTTGACATTGTCATTTTATAATTTTGAGACCACAATTTTTGCCATTTCTCTAAATCAATCCCATATCCAAAATTCTTCCCCCAAGCAATCATAGTTTCTTTAACTTGTTCTTCTTCTAGTTTAATTTCTAAAAAATATCCATACAATTTTTTAATCACCTTTTCATCAGTACCTGTCAAAATCTTATCTAAGTCAGTCAGTTTATCATAGAAACCTTCTGTTTTAGAATCTTTATCATACCTTGAATATATTTGCGCATATGAGAACCAATTCATCTTTATACTTTGTTCCTCTAGTTTTTGCATAGATTTAAGTTCACTCTTTTCATTCAATATTTCACCATATCTAACTGTTTGTTCCTTTTTGTATATTATAGGATACGAAAATGCTTCAATAGTCAATAACCAAAAAACATTGTCTTTTAGTCTTCTCCCAGTTTAACCACAGAGACTCCCATGTATAATGTCTTCTAAAATCCCCCTGTGTTTTAGTTCCTTTGTACCATAAAAAAGCATGCCACCCCAACAACAAATCATGTCCTTCTAATGTCAACAATCTAGTATTTCTAGTCTGCCAGTTCTTCCTTTTGTCTTGATAGCATATTCTTTGTCAAGATCTTTGTCTTATCTTTATTTATTTTCAAACCAGCCACCCTTCCATATGTCTCTATCTTTTCTATCAATTTTGATGCTGTTTCTAAAGGGTCTTCTAAGATGAAAACCAGATCATCTGCAAATGCTTGCAGCTTAAATTCTTCCCTTTTGATTTTCATTCCTTTCATAGTCTTTTCATCTCTAATATTTCTGTTTAGCACTTCCAAAGTTAACACAAACATCAAAGGTGATAGTGGGCACCCTTGTCTTGTTCCTTTTCTTATATTGATAGAGTCTGTCAATTCTCCCTCTATCATTACCTTTGCCATCTGCTTATAGTCTATAGCTTCTATTGCTTGAATAAATTTTCTAGCAAAACCCATCTGTTCCAACAGTAATAACATGAATCACCAATTCACATTATCAAATGCCTTCTGTGCATCTAGGAATATCAGAGCCATTTGTTTTTCAGGATGTGCCTTGTAGTATTCCAAGGTGTCCAAGATTACTCTTATATTGTCTTTAATTTGTCTCTTTGGCAGAAATCCATTTTGATCAGGATGGATAAAATTATATAAATATTTTTTAAGTCTTTCTGCCAATATTGAAGCAAAAATTTTATAATCTGCATTTAGTAGAGAAATGGGTCTATAGTTCTTAATTTGTAATGGGTCGGCCACCTCTTTTGGAATAAGTGTAATATAGGCTTCTGACCATGATTTAGGTATCTTCTTCTTTAACATAACTTCATTCATAACTTCTAGCAATGGAAGATTCAACGATTCTTGTAATGTTTTATAAAATTCTGCCGGAAGTCCATCTGGGCCTGGTGCCTTTCCATTATTTTGCTTCTTGAGTGCTTCAGTTAACTCCATCATCGTTATATTGCTTTCTAACATTTTTTCAGTCTCTTTAGGTATCTGAGCTAAATTAGCATTCTGTAAGTACTGTTTAACTCTTTCCTCATCAATATTCTCTTGCATATATAATTTCCCATAGAAGTCTCGAATGATTTCCTTCTTCTCTTTTCCAACATGGCAAACTTGGCCTTGATCATCTATTAACTGCAATATTTTCCTTGATTCTTTCTCCTTTCTCAATTTATATGCTAACCATCTACCTGGTTTGTTTGCGTCTTCAAAGTAGCTCTGTTTAGCACCTCTAATTTTCTGTGCTAATTCTTCTTTTTCTATTTGACCCATTTTATGTTTAATTATATCCATTTTTAGCTTGATGTCCTTTTTCTGTGGCATTTTCTGTAGCTCTTTTTCAAGTCTTTTATGCTCATCCTCTAAGGCCATAGAGGCTAGTCTTTTCATAATATTCCTTTTCCTTGTATAGTCTATTATCAAGCCTCTAACATATGCCTTCATTGTATCTCATGCATTCTGAATTGATGTATCCTCTTTTTTGTTTTCTCTAAAGAAAAAAGCCAATTCTTTCCCCATCCACTGTGTGAAGTCTTTTTCCTTTAAAATAGCATTATTTAAGGTCCATCTAGATCTTCTTTTTTGTCCTTTCCATTTAATTGTCATTGGATTGTGATCTGCCCAAGTACTTGTTTCAATATTTATTTCTTGAATATTAGTTATTAATTCTGTTGACATCCATATCATATCTGTTCTGGACCATAATAAGTGTCTATTTGAATAGAAGGTGTATTGTTTAGTTTTAGCATTTCTTTCTCTCCATGTATCTTTTAAGTTTATTTCATCTACCATTTAAAAAAAAGATTTAGGGAGAGTCTTTCTGTTTTGCTTTATTGTTTTCTGTGCTGTATAGTCCAATTTATTGTCTACAATTCCATTAAAGTCTCCCATCATAACGATATTAGCATAGTCCAGTTCAATTATATTCATATGCAATTTTCTATAAAATTCTTTTTGATTGTCATTCGGGGCATAGATTGCGATCAGGAGTGTTTTCATATTATTGTCCATTATTTCCACCATTAATAATCTTCCATCATCATCCGTATGGATCAATTTCGCTGGGATAATATCTTTAATGTATAAAACCACTCCTCCTTTCTTACATTGTGTCAAGGAAGTAAATATTTTCCCTAATTTTGGCTGTACCAAGAATTGTCCATATTGTTTTTTAATATGTACTTCTTGTAGACAAATTATATTAAATTTTAATTTCTCTAATTTGTGAAAGGTTTTCCTTCTTTTAACGGCTGAGTTAAGTCCATTTATATTAATTGTAACCAATTTTTTCTCTTCCATGGTTATATTTTATAGTAAGGTTTAGCAGCTCTCGTAGATCTTAGTTCATGTTGTTCTTTGGCTTCCACCTTTCCTCCTACTGCACCTTCTACTTTTTCAGTCGCCATTTGGCAGTCCTCTTGGAATTCAGTTAGTGAGATCTCTTTTTCTGCCTCTTCCTCTTTCCCTCCAAAAAATTCTGTATAAAATAATTCTGCTTTCTCAATTGAGTCAATTCTATGTCTCTGTTCTTGCCATGTGAACATTAAACCTTCTGGAATCAGCCATCTATAATTCACCTCTTTTTAAAGTAGCATTTTAGTCAGGAATCGGTATTCTCTTCTCATCTCTCTCACTCTTCTGGGTATTTGTTTCAAGACCACAATCTCCTTATCTTTATATTTCAAAGTTTTCTCTTTTGCCACTTGCAATATTTGCGTTTTAATGGCTTTCTTTGTAAATCTAATGTGAACTTCTCTTGGCAAGCTATTTCTCATTGCATATCTTGTGAAAACTCAATAAACCTCATCTATTCCACCCATCATCTTCTCTTGAGTAATTTCCAAAGCTTCAGCCAGTATTTCTATCATTATCTCAGCTAAGTTTTGTCCTTTTTCTTCCTCTACATTTTGGAATCTAAGATAGAATTCTGATCTATCCATCTCCCATCTGAACATACCACTTTTATCTTGTTCAACCACCGTTAATCTATTATCAATATCTCCAATCTTCTTGTCTCTTTGTTTATCTTCTTCAATTTTTTGGAATCTCTCATCATACTTCAACATCATTTGTTGGATGTCCTCCACTTTTTCATCGGGTTTCGCTGTTCTTTGTTCAATGTTCTCTATTCTCTTTTCAATATTCTCTGATCTTGCTTGAATATTTTGAATTCCTTGCATAATCATCTGCAGAGTCACTTTTTCTTGTTCTTTTTCTTGCTTTAACATTGTCTGTATTGAACGTCATCTGCCGGATGGTGGAGAGGAAGAAGTAGAAGTTGAAGAACCAGGAGCTGTAAATTTCCTACTCATTTTAAGCAATTCAAAATCTTCAGGTTCTTCTAAACCTTAATCCAATTGTGAAGTAACCAATTATAGTTCAAAATAAAAATAGTAGAAAAAAAAGCCCAATAATAATGATTAAAAAAAAGAAAAAAAGGGACAAAATTTCTTCAGGTTCTGTATACCTTAATCTAATCAATAGTTAGATGAAGAAAAAGGCTTAAGAAAAGAAAAAAAAAAAAAAAAAGGAAAAGGAAAAATTCTTCAAGTTCTTCAACACCTTAATCCAATTAAAAGGTCTCAAATAGAAAAGAGTGCATGAGAATAAACCAGAAAGGTAGATGAAAAAACAAAAATACCAGGAAGGAAAAAAAAGGCTTTTAAGGCTTTCCCTTTAAAATAAAAAGCAAATGTAGAGATTGGGCTTCCAAAGAAAAAAAGAAAAACAAAGACAAGCTCCAACAAAGTCAAAAAGCCATATAGTTATTACAAGAAAAAAAGATAAAATGAAATACAGTAAAGCTGGTGAGGAGGGATAGCACAACTTAGAAAAAGTAAAAAGGGTACACTGCACTTTGTTTAATTATCCAAGGCTCTTATTATAGCTCTCTTCTCCAAAAACTTATCACCTTTCCCCCCTAGGTTTCAACATCAGACTCCAGCTGTTGATAGAAACTCAGAAGAGCACCTGCAATAATACTCTCCCATGCTCTTCCCTCTATCTTATCAAATAGCAATGTCCTTGAAAAAGAGTCTCAGTTCTTTCTTTCTCAGCTTTGTCTGGTCACAGGGAAATAGAATATTTTCAAGCCTCTAGTTGGCAGTGTTACAAAGTTTCTTTGCTCTCACTGTCCCCCTCCTTTTCCAAGCAAGATATAATAAGAATTAATTAAAAAAAGAAAAAGATATTTTTTAAAAATGAAATAACTAAAGGGAGCCTCTAACCTAAAATATTACAAAATCAAAAAGGTGAAAAAAATAGATATAAACAAAAAAAGCAGTCCAGTTTCAAAATGCAAGATCGTGTATAGAAAATTCAGCAATGAGGAAAAAAAAACACATTACTTTGACATTCCTGTTTAAAATCGCCGCTTAATCACTTCTGTCAAAACTTTTACAGATTCTTTCTTTTCCTTAGGGTGTCCTTTCAGATCTTAGAATAAAAAAAAAAGTTCTCACCAAACCGGCACACTTTCTCTTTCTATTCTCTTCTGTTTCGGAGCTGACCCAACTTCAGCAGCTTTAATGGCTGCCTCTTTGCTGCTGGCAAGAAGAGCTTCTCCTGGATCTACCAGGGCCTTTGTGGTATCCCTGGGATCGACAGGATGCTCTCTTCACTTTCACTGTCTCTTCAGGATGGTTTAGATCCAGGAACAAAGATATCGGCAGTGATCTCACACCTCCAAGATCACATGCCATATCGTCGCGACGCCAGCTCCGCCCTCCAGAATCCTTATACACTCTTAAGCACCATACCACATGCCCATGCTTGGTTTAGTGTTATAAACCTTAAAGATGCTTTTTGGACCTGTCCTTTAGATGAGTGTTCTAGAGACATGTTTGCATTTGAGTGGGAGCATCCAGAAACACATAGAAAACAACAATATAAATGGACTGTTCTCCCTCAAGGTTTTACAGAATCACCAAATTTATTTGGACAGGTGTTGGAACAAGTACTTGAACAGTGGATAATTTATTGTTCTTGGGCAAAAAGAGGCTTGAGGTTAAGAAAACCAGAGATAAACTGTTGAACTTCCTAGGATAATAAGGACTTAGAGTGTCAAGAATAAAATTACAATAGGAAGTAAAATATTTAGGTTATTTAGTAAGTGAAGGGAAAAGTTCAGAAAGAATACATGGAATAACTTCACAACCTCTACCAAAAACCAAAAAGGACTTAAGAAAATTCTTGGGTCTAGTAGGGTATTGCCATTTATAGATTAATTCCTATGCAACTCTCACTAAAGACCTATATGCTAAATTACTTGATAAAGAACCAGAAAATTTACATTGGACAGAAGAAGAGAAAATCCTAATACAATCCATCAAGCAAGAATTAATTACTGCACCAGTATTAGCCTTCCCTTCTCTAGAAAAGCCCTTCCATTTATTTGTAAATGTAGATGAAAGAATAGCATTAGGAATTTTGACTCAGAAGTGGGGAGGAAAAAGATACCCTGTGTCTTATCTCTCCAAATTGTTAGATCTGGTGTGCTGTGAGTGGCCAAACTGTATTCAGTCAATAGCTGCCACTGAAATAGTGGTAGAAGAAAGGAGAAAATTGACTTTTGGAGGAGCTCTTATAGTAGGCATCCTAGTCTGGTCAGTATTGTGGCTGAAGGACACAAGGATCCTGTGCTATGAAGCAATACTGATGGGAAAAAATGATTTACTTTTAGTAGTAGACAACTCAGTAAATCCAGCTCAATTTTTGAGTGGAAATACTGATTCTAATATGGAACCTGAACATCAATGTGCTGAAATCATTGACTTGCAAACTAAAGTGCAAGATGATCTTAAAGAAACTCCTCTTAATCAGGGGTATAATTTGTTCATTGATGGATCATCTAGAGTGATCGAAGGAAAAAGACATAATGGATATGCTATTGTGGATGGAGATAGCAATTTTCTAGTGGAAGCAGGGCAGCTACCAGTTGCCTGGTCAGCCCAGACTTGTAAGCTTTATGCTTTGAAAAAAGCCTTAAAGCTCTTAAAGAGTGAAGACGGTACCATTTACACAGACTCAAAATATGCATTTGGAGTAATACAAATATTTGGGAAAATTTGGGCTGAAAGGGGACTCATCAATACAAAAGGGAAAGATTTAGTGCATCATGGACTTATTGTAGAAACCCTTGAGAGTTTATTATTACCAGAAGCAATAGCAGCAGTTCATGTAGAAGGACACCAAAAATTAACCTCTTATGCAGGAAGGGGTAATTCTCTAGCTGACTCAGAAGCCAAAGCAGCAGCTCTAACTGAAGAACCTATTCAAATGCTGCCTTCCCTCAATTGGAAGAACCAAAACAAGTTCCAATGTTTAACACCAAGGAGAAAGAACGATTAGCAAAAATAGGAGCTGAACAAACTGAGAAAGGTGAATGGATGCTACATGATGGTAGGCAGATGTTAAATAAACAAATAGCTAGAGAATTACTGGCAATCCTGCATCAAGGAAGTCATTGGGGAACACAAGCACTATGTGACACCTTTTAGCAAAAAATATGGATGTATAGGGATTTGTACAGTAGTAGCATAGCATATCTGTGAAAGATGCTTAATTTGCAGAAAAACTAACAAACAGCATCTTAGACAAGAAGGAAGCGGAGGGAGACCCCCCTCTCAGACCGTTTCATATATTTTGGTTTTGGTTGATCGTTTGACTGGATGGATAGAGGCTTTCCCTACTTCCAAAGCTATTGCATCAACTGTATCCAAAATAATACTAGAGCAAATTATTCCTAGATATAGGATGGTTAGTGTAATAGATAGTGATCAAGGCACTCACTTTACTTCCAGGATGCTTTAGGGAGTAATGGAAGGAGTTGGGATAAAGTGGGAATGTCATGTTCCTTGGAATCCAAGGAGTTCTGAAAAAATGGAACATAAAAACCAAGTCCTAACAAGGACCTTAAACTAATGTTGGAAAGTCATTTGCAATGGACCAAATGCTTGCCCTTGGTTCTCTTAAGAATAAGAACACAACCCAGAAAAGACTTGGGTGTTTCTCCTTATGAAATGTGGTTTAGAATCCCACCCTTGGAAAACCAGAAAGGAGTTCCAAGTTTTGAGATTAAAGATAAAATTTTAAAGAACTATATTCTGAGGTTGTCTTCTGTTCTTTTCTGCCCACAGGAGGAAAGGATTGCTAGCACAAACACCACCATTGGAGTTTGCAGTTCACCACTATAAAATTGGAGATTGGGTCTTGATAAAAAAAAGCTCCAGCCGAACTGGGAACACCTACTGTTGCAGGTGTTGCTGACAACTGAGACCACTGTACGAATAGCTGAGAAGGGCTGGATGCATTATACCAGAGTCGAGGGACCCATGAATGCATTAGACCCCCAGTGGACAATAGTGCCAGATCCTGAGAATCCTGTATGAGTGATCCTGAGGAGGAACAGAAGGACTGACCCCATTCCTTCATCCTAAGACTGACCTTGGCTGAGTAAATAAAAACAACAAGGACAAGTTTAATTAATGTATGAATGGTGGGAGTGGGTTTTGTGGAGTATATTCTGTATTTTGGGACTGTTTTTATTGTTGGTCAAACAGGAAGCTCTTCTGTGAGACTGCAAGACCTGAGCCTACAACTATATTGTTTACTCATCCAGATGTCTAATTTTGTAAGTATTTGTGTGACTCCATACCCTACTGCTGCTGTTGTTACCATTGTCCTGATTGTGGGCCAGTACCCATAGATTGTGTTTACACATATGGTCCATGTGATTGCATATATAGCCTTAAACAAGAGGTGGATTTACCTATTGTAGTATTGCCTACTGATGACAAATGTGATCGTAAGTATAGACCTTGTGTTGATTCACCGGCAGCCGGTGCAGATGGCAGAAGTATTGGGCAGTGAGGACGAAAGGAAACTTGTCAGGGAGTCTGGCAAGGACTTGGACGAGGGTCCTGCATCTGATGCAGGGATGGGGCCAGGACTATCTGAGTTGGGTGTTGCCTTTGGAGCCTTTGAAATCTGGCAGCAGTGAAGCAGAGGTCCCCAGGAAGCCTGTTCCCAGTGCATGTGTACGCAGGGCTGCTAGAAGGAGAGAGCAGCTGAAGCAGCAGGGGCAACTCAGGAGTAAGGCTGGGAGGTGATTGCCGCTCCTATAAGGGATAAAAGCCAGCCCTCAGTAATGTGCTCTTTGCAGGAAGCAAATAAGTTCATTAGATTCTGATTCCACTTTGAAGTCCTGCGGACTCTGGTTTGTCTTTGCTGGAACTTCTGGTGGTTTATCTGTTAATTAAGTGAACATCTGTTTCATGGCAGCCTTTTACAACCCTGAAAGGTGTGCTCTTACCTCAGACAATTGTGTTTATGAGTTTTGGCTAGGAATGCAAATAATTCCCAGCATCGCATTAAAAAGGTTTGCTTTTACACACAGCATGTGTTTTCTTAATTTGAACGAGGCCTGGGTCACATCAGACCTTGAGTGTTATAGGGAGATAGTATGAGAATGTTGGTGGTCCAGAAAAGTTGAAGTAATCTGCAATTTATGTAGGTTTTCCTGATGAGGTGATAGGAGAAATAGGAGAAATGGGCACATGTAGGGGTCAAAGAGTACATGAAATTACACTGAGTAAGGATCATCGCAATAGATATGAAGGAGAAAAACTTTGCTTTAAACCAGGAGTCGCCAAACATTTGGACCTTAGGGGTCACCAAACTAATAATTTCAAACCCCTAATATGGACCACTAATATGAATTTTGACTGAAGGTGGCTTACTGATGTTGGTGGGAAAGTTGGTCCCATATTCCAGAGTTGCAGTAGTCACAGGACTGGCCTGTGCATCAACCTGCCATGGATGAGCTGCTCTGGGATGACCAAAGGGCCAGTCTTGTGACTATTGCAGCTCTGGAATATGGGACTGCTCTGTGGTGGGCTTGGAAATCTCTGCTGTAGGGGCTGACACCTGTAATGTGCAAATTTGCGGATGGTGCAGCATCGCCAGCCAGGACAAGGTAATGGTGCTGTTGCAGCAAAAGGGGCTGGCAGCACAGGCAAGCTGAAGCGGCAATGGAAATGGCTGGAAGGTGCCAGAGCACCGCACTACTTGCATTTATGCGGCACTCCCGCACCTTCCAACTCACCTCTCCTGGCCTGGGCTCTTCCTCGATGGCCACAGGCTGTAGGGATGGCCCGGGGCAGAAAAAGTACTGGCTGCTGGTGGTGGGAGGGGGTGGAGTGGGCAAGTCTGCACTCACCATCCAGTTCAGAGGCCAAAAATGGTGCAGCGTCAGTGGTGTCAGTTTTCTCATCCCTCTCGCTGCTCTGCTGTGCTAAGGGTGGGGCACAGCACAATGGCCAGGAGCCCGGATCCCCTTCCTCTGACCTGGGCTCACTGCTGGTGGGTGGATGGGTGGGTGCCTCCTTGGGAGATGCCCTTGCCCCATGGGGAGACCCCAGCATGCATGCGCTCCAGGGAGAGGCATTGAGGCCTGGAGGGAGGGACCCTTCCCTGCTTGGAAGTGGTGGGAGAAACCTGGAACTTAGCCTCGCGGAGTCCTCTTGTGTGGAGGCCGAAGGAGGAGTGTTGAGCCTAGAAAAGCTTGAGCTCTCACTTGCACAAACAATGATGAGGCAAACTATGGGGCTTCCAAGGCACTCAGCTCAACCAATCCAGAGTTCCCATTGGTCCTGCAACAAGCCAGCAGCAAAGGTCAGATGCCCAGACCAAAAGAGCGCTGAGGAAGACAGGCTCCTAATATCCAGGCAACAACCCCCCTCACTGGGTGAGGGCATCTCCCGAGGAGGCTCCCACCCATCCACCCACCAGTAGCAAGCCCAGGTCAGAGGAAGAGGAAGGGACTGCGGGCACCTGTCTGTTGCGCTGCACCTCACCCTTAGCAGAGCAGAGTGCCAAGAGAGACGAGAAAACTGAAACCACCACCACCCCATTCTGGGCCTCTGAACTTGATGGTGAGCGCAGGCTTGCCCACTCCACTGCCTACCACCAGCTGGTACTTTTCCTGTCCTGGGCTGACCTTACAGCCTATGCCATCGAGGAAGAGCCCAGGTCAGGAGAGGCGAGCTCGAAGGTGCCGGAACACCGTGCAAATGCAAGTAGTGCAGTGCTCCTGCATCCTCCAGCCATCTCCAATGCTGCTTCAGCCCACCTGTGCTGCCAGCCCCTTCTTGCTGCAACAGCTCCATTAGCTAGATCTGGCCAGTGAGGGCTGCACTGCTTCATACACATTGCACCACCCAGCCTCTACGGAGGAGATTTCCAACCCCACCATGGGCCGGCGCCATATTCCAGAGCTGCAGTAGTCACAAGATTGGTCCTTTGGTCATCCCAGAGCACCTCATCCATGGCAGATTGGTGCACCTGGGTGGAGGAGGAGCTGTTCTGGGACAACAAAAGGGCCAGTCCTGTGACTACTGCAGCTCTGGAATATGGGACTGACTTTCCCACCAATGTCAGCAAACCACCCTGGGGTAGAATTTCCCTCCCCTGCCATTGGTCTTACCTTCCAGTCCCAGTTCACGTGGCTCTACTCAAGGTAAGGTTTGCACTCGGTTGAAGGGTGGGAGACAGTGGGTGGGTGGGCCATCTGGGCAGTGCAACCTGGGTGGTGCAACCTCCCCAAATTGCTTTTGGGGAAACATTTGTCTGTGGACCAACAGTGGTCCATGGACCACCAAAATTTTCTTGGGGACCACCAGTGGTCCGTGGCCCACTGGGTGGCAACTACTGCTGCATGGCACATTATGTATTACAACTAGGTAGTGAGAGTTGACAGTAGACTACCATTTTTGTCATATGTCCTTTTGGTGTTTTAGACTTTTTATATATTTAATATATTTGTCAAATTTAAGAATTGAATTCCTTCAGGAATTCAAGATGCCATATCAACAGGGGTGGGATTCTACTGATTCTGTCCAGTTCCATAGAACCCCTTGTTAACTTTCTAAGAAGTTCGGAGAACCAGTAGTTAGAAGCAATCTCCTTTTGTTTTTTCCCACCCTTATTACATTCTTGCCAGTTCGCCTAGATTTCCTGTCTCCAGAACTTCTGAGGCTTGGCTTTCTTAAAGGGGAAGGGTTATTTTAAGATTTTTACATTGCTGTTGGGAGGAAATACTTCCCTGGACAATCCGCACTTTGAATAAATCATTGAATAATGAAGCAAAGCTTTTAGTGAAATGGAACCAAGATGAGTGACATTCATTTTAACAACCGGTTCTGTGGGCATGGCTTAGTTGGTGGGTGTGGCTTGGTGGTCATGTGACTGGCTGGCTGTGGCCAACTCAATATCACTCACATCGAGGCATGCATCTACTTGCCTGGCCTCCCATGACTGTGGGGATGCTGTAACAGTCATAAGTGTGAAAAACGGTCATAAGTCACATTTCAGTGCCATTATAACTTTGAATGGTCACTCCACACAAGCAAAGTACCAGCAAAGGAGGGGAAAAGAACTCCAGAGGTGTTCCTGAGACAGGAAGTCTAGTCCTGCCAAGAATGTAATAAGGGTTAACGGAGAGGCAGTTTCTGTAAGCAACATCAGAATGTTTCCTTCCTGCCTTCCTTACAGGATTAGGCCAGTAATTTCTTCTAACAACCGGTTCTCCAAACTGCTTAGAATGTTAACAACTGGTTCTAGCAAATAGGTGCAAACCTGTAGAAACCCACCCCTGGTGACAGTCAGCAAGGCTTCTTGGCTAGCTAGAAAGATTGACAGTCAAATGTGAATTTACATACCCTTTCTGAGTTTTGGTCTAAAACTGGTTTTTGGTGAAGTAATTCTGTGCTTGGTAATGTTTAATCCTGTGTTTATTGATGGGATAATTTTCCCTATTTAGCTTCAACAAGCAACAGCTACTGTTGTGATTTAATTATTTGTATTGTGTTTGAATTTTTTCCTGCCTCATGGTTACTTTTATTATCTGGGGAGGGGGTCTTCCTCATTGCTTTAGTACTATCTGTCACTGTCCTTTTGGGGTATACTTCCAAGAGGCAGGATGCAAGCTTGGCACTGATTTTTTTTACTACCTTTTGTGGGGGGTGGGGGGGGTATGTGACGTTTCCTTAAATCTGGATGATTTCCTTAGGATATCTTGTGAGGTGAGGTACATAGTTGGATAAGCATAGGCTTTTTATTAATTGTGATAGATTTGGTATATACTTTATATTTCAGTGTTAATTTCATCCAGTAAACATTCTTTATTTAATCAAAGCTCTATAGGATAGGAAAAAACTTAAACATATAAATTTTCCTCCATTTAAAACAATTAATTAGAAATCTTATATAGAACAACTCTTCTAGAAATATCAAAGGTAGACATAAATACAGCAACTACTGGACCTACTGGCCAAAGAAACTAAATTTAAACTTTCAGAAAATATAGCCCCTTTCCATTGTAACTATGTATGGTATTTTATGACCACAGATAAGCTACCTGCTTCAAGAAATATAGATAAATAATATTAAATAATTTCCAAAGCATACATTTAAAAAATGGTTGATATCTTGGCATCTCAGAATTCTGAATTCTATCTTAACCTGACTCTATTATTTGTTCTTCATTTTAATCTTAATTTAATCTTAATTCTGGTGTGCTTTGAAGCCTAAATCCTAGTAAGTCATGAATCCTGGCACCACCTGTTTATTGGGAGTTTTTGCCTATTGTCTGATCACCCAGACCTTATCTAGAATGCATGATAAAGGTTTTGATACAGTTTCTCAAACTAGATCCTCTATGGAATCTGATGGTATTTTTTAAAACTCCTCATAGGCATACATAGTCACATACATGCAGACTTAATAAGTATAGTAATAAGTATTAAATAATACATCTTAAGTATTATTTACTAAATTTGCATGATTATTTGTCAGCTTCAATTATGAGTTGAATTTTGTCAATTGCTAATACAACATGTTTTCTGTGGCCTATTCTAAATACTCACATTTTGAACATGTATGTGTAGTTTGAAAACAAAGGACTGATTTTATTATTTAAGTACAAAGAAGGAAAGGAAAATAAAACATTATGAGAAAAAAACAATCTGACCACACGATGGCACTAAAGCCTTAGTAGTAAGTTTGCTTTGTGTAATATACAGTAGATTAAAGAACTGATTTTTTAAAAATGTCAAAAAACTTTATTAAACATTTAAAAACATCAAATACAAAATACAATACAACTCATTAAGACAAAAAAACACTGTAAACATTACAAACCATTTTGACGGTGCTTACATACCAGCTATCGGAGAACTGATTCTTTTATTATTAAAATACATTATTTTTCTTTTTATCAAAATATATGCTATAAAATAAGAATTCTCTGTCTGTCTGTCTGTTTCTCTCTCTCTCTGTCTATCACATTTCTACACCACACATTTCATCTAAAGGAAGGACAGTAGTATGTGTGTGTGTGTGTGTGTGTGTGTGTGTGTTATTCATTTCCCCCCACTTGGTCACATTCACATCATATTTCTATAAAAATAAAAATACAAAATATGAAAGATAAAATCTAAAATATTGTAAATGTATGCTTAGATTACAGATACAATTGTTTGCTTCTTTTGTCACAGACAGCAAATTATCCACTGTAGGCTCTATTTTGGCATTCTAACTCTTTGTTGAATAGTTTGTTTTTTGGTTCCACAGTCATAATTCAGTGATGGCTTTTGTTGGGAATAACATAGGTTACCTAACGTAGTTTGGGTAAAATAATCTATATAAACTATGATTGTAAGTTTAAGTGTGTGTCACTTTAAAACTGCAAAGCCTGTAATTTTGGGTGTGGTGTGAAACCACCATAAGAGGGAGCAAGAGAACCTGACAATTACTGGATTGCATGGATTGATGGTTTGTTAACTGCGTGTTTCCCCTACTGCTGAGTTGCTGAAGGAAGAGAGGAGTTTTTGAGTTCTTCATATCTCTACTGCAAGGAGATATATTACTGGACTAATATTTGTAAGTTTACTGACCTCTCTTTTTCGACACTGGAATTTGCAACTGAATAATCCCTGGACAGACTGAACTAGTGAATGATATATGGACTGTTTGACTATGCTATAACTCTTACCGGAATAAACTATTTAATTAGCACTGTGTATCTGTTTTACTGAGTGTAAGCTACAAAAACGTTTATCTCACATATTTTGCCTGCCTGACTGACTGCCGTGCAGATTCTGCTAGGGTGTATCCCTAACACTGGTTATGGGCCCAGCTGCACAGTCAGACTAACCAGGATATAACAGGCTTATATAAAGTGAGAGTTAGTGTAGTTACACAATACTGTAAACAGACAGCTGTGTTTTATTAATTATAGTTTAATATCCTGAGAAAGATGGCACAAGTCAATTTACCAAGTTTGTCTCTAATATCCAAACTGGATGGAACAAACTATGTTTCATGGTCTATGAAATGCAGCCTACTTCTACGCAGAGAAGGTTTGTGGAGTATAATTCAAAACCCACCAGAGGTAGATGCTTGGGATCCAGAGGATGAAGATGATGCCCAGAAAATACAAGAATATAAACTAAAGAATGAGCAAGCTCTCTGTATAATAGGACTGACACTCTGTGACCAGCAGCTTGTCCATATTCGTGGAGAAGAAACAGCTGCTAAGTGCTGGGAGAATTTAAAGAAGATTTATGTTTGAGACAGTGTAGGAGCACATATAAATCTTACACAGAAGCTGTTCAGAACACATCTTCAAAAGAATGGAGACATGTTGACTCATATAAACACTATGAAGAGGATTTTTCAGGAGCTGCATGAAAAAGAGCTTATCTTCACTGAACTACATCAGGTTTATATAATTTTGTCTTCATTAGATGAGAGCTATGACGACTATGTAACTTCACTGGAAGTGCTGCCAAAAGATAACCTCACATTAACTGACATTACTGGCAGATTAATTGAAGAAGCCAGGAGAAGGCTTGAAAGGGATCAACTCAGAAGGGAACAATCACAAGAAGAGGAATTATCTTCGTCAGCCTACACAATTAGAAAATGTTTTAATTGTGGAAGAAAAGGACATTTGGCTAGATTCTGCAAGAAAGAAAAACGCCAAAATGTCAGCCAGAATGCAAAAAGGCATCAAAAGGATAAAAAATGCTTAGAGCTAGCCATGTATAGCAACCAAACTGTGAACAATAATAATTTTTGGGTTGTAGATAGTGGAGCATCGCACTGCATAATGAAAGATAAGAAAAGATTTATTAAGATGTCCACGAGTTCACAGCAGATATCGTTAGCTAATGGTTGGAGACTTAAAGCAAAAGCTGAAGGTACTGCATATTGTTCTTGCATACAAGAAAATGTAAAAATGTTATATGTACCACAACTTAAGTTTAATTTGCTTTCGGTTAGAGTTTTGATTAAACTAGGTTATGTAGTTACCTTTAGAGGAGAAAACTGCATAATAGAAAAGGAAGGTAAAAAAGTGACTGCAACTTTAAAAGGTGAATTGTATGTGTTAAATGATAATCAATTAGAGGTGGCTAACACAGTGTATAATAACGTTAAACCTCATGATGAATGCATACATTTGTTACACAGACGTTTAGGGCATATAAATTTTAAAATGCTCAAGCAAACGGTTGAACTGTCTAAAGGTATAAAACTGAAGCCTTGCAGTAGTATTTGCACTGCAATGCTTGCAGTCAAGAAAAAGCAAGGTAATACCAGCAAATATAATTAATGGATTTAAAACTAAAGAGCCTCTAGAGGTCGATTTGCTGATATTATAGGTCCTAAAAACCAAGTGTGGGAGGTGCTCGTTATATATTAAGTATAATGGATCATTATTCTAGATATGGTTTCTGTTATTTAATGAAGAGTAAAATGGAAACATATCAGAATTTCTTTAATTGGTTGAAGTTTGCAGAAGGAAAAACTAAAAGGAAACTAGTAACTCTTGTAACTGATAATGGTATGGAATTTATAAATCATAAATTCCAAAATAGACTGAAGATGGCAGGTGTAGAACATAAAAAGTCTGCACCATATAGGCCACAACATAATTCCTTTATAGAAAGACGAGGCCAAACACTACAGGCAATGGCTCGTACTATGTTGTCAGATTCAGGATTACCTGAAAATTTGTGGGGAGAAGCAATAATGTGTGGTAATCATATATTGAATAATGTTGTTAACTCAACAACAGGTGAATTACCATTCACACGGCGGCATGGTAGAAAACCTGACCTAAGCTACATGCACACATTTGGAGCACCAGCATGGGTGCATATTCCTACACAACTGAGACATAAGGGGCAGCATAGGGCTAAAAGATTATTTTTTGTAGGTTACGAATCTAACCATAAATCTTATAGGTTCTGGGAAAAGGATACAACTAGAATTTACTGTAGTGCTAGTGCACAATTCCTGGAACATGTAGGATGGGAAAAACTGGAGCAAGGTTCGAATAAAGATGTAATTATAGAAACCTACAAAAGACCAAACCACCATATCAGTAATAAGAAAAGTCCAATTAAAGAGGAAGTAAAGGAAGAGCAAATAGGACCAAAACAGGAAGAAATAGATAACCAGGAACAGGTGATAGATAAAAGTCCACCTGTAAGCTCTGTACTACCTAGAAGGTCAACACGTGAAAGCAGACCACCTGATAGGTACCAAGCAAGTGTAGTTTGCCAAGTTAGTAAAATTCCAACTACTGTGGAAGAACTAAAAATGTATCCTGCAAAGGATCAAGGGAATTGGCATACAGCAATGCAAAAGGAACTGAATTCATTAAAACAGATGGGAGTCTATGAAAATGCTAAATTACCTCCAGGTGAAAAGTCCATTGGATGCAAATGGATATTTAAATTAAAAACAGGTAAAAATGGGACCGTTACCCATAAGGTTAGGTTGGTAGCTCAAGGATTTAATCAAACTGCATGTGATTATGATGAAGTGTTTGCACCGAGTCTAAAAGCAACAACCTTGAGAGCAGCTTTAGTGTGGGCAGCTAAGAAAAACTATATCATAAACTATATCATTTATCTATCTGCATGCACCATTGCAGCACACTATATACCTAAAGAAACCTGTAGGGATTAAGGATGATAAAACTAATAATGACTGTTGGAAACTTAAAAAGAGTCTCTATGGATTAAAACAATCTGGTTACACATGGAACCAATATATTGTTAAGGAGTTAAACAATATAGGGTTTAAAGCAGGTTTAGCTGATCCATGTTTATTTAAAAGAGAGACAAATGGAATAGTGTCATTATTATTGTTGTTTACAGATGATATTGCTTTAATTACAAAAACTAATAATGAAGCAACTGAAATAATATCATTATTAGGTAAGAGGATAAAATTAAAGCAATTAGGAGAGATAAAACAGTATCTCGGATTGACAATAAATAAAACCAATGGTGGCTATAAGATATCTCAAGAGGATAAGATTTATCAATTACTAAAAACATATAAGATGGAACTTTGTAAACCAGCAAAAACTCCAATGAGTCAGGAATTTTGCCGCACTGATGCTCAGAGTTCAAAATTCGATAAGACTATCTATCAGTCACTAATTGGTAGTCTATCGTATATTAGTAATTGGTCAAGGCCAGATATTGCCTATAGCGTTAATCAATTGGCTTGATTCAACGCTGAACCCGCTGAACGACACTGGCAAGCGGCAAAACGTATCTTAAGATATCTTAAAAGGACAATGCACTATGCATTGTATTTGGAGCCAAAAGATGATTTGATTTTAAGTGCATATGCTGATGTAAGTTTTGCAACAGATATAAACACTAGGAAATCAACTTCAGGAATGGCTATACTATTAGGAAAAGCATTGATTGGTTGGAGGTCAATTAGACAGCAACACATAAGTATGTCCACAATGGAAGCAGAATTTTCATGTCTATCCTTATTATGTACTGATTTAATTCTGTATAAACAGTTGTTGTTGGATATGGGATTAACTGTTAATGATTCCATTGTTGTGTATGAGGACAATCAAGCAGCCATACAGATGGCTACAAATATTGCTGTAAAAACGAGATCTAAGCATACAGATCTTAGATGTCTGAATGTAAGACAATCTGTAAAGGACGGTTTAATAAGATTGGAATATTGTATGACTGAACAAAATATTGCTAATCAGTTCACAAAAGCCCAAGGTGCAGTAAAACACAAAGAGAGTTGTGATGACTATGGGTTAAGGTTGTAAATATATATATATATATATATATATATATATATATATATATATATATATATATATATATATATATATATATATATATATATATATATATATAATTATATTACCCAAAGGGGAGAATGTTAGGAATAACATAGGTTACCTAACGTAGTTTGGGTAAAATAATCTATATAAACTATGATTGTAAGTTTAAGTGTGTGTCACTTTAAAACTGCAAAGCCTGTAATTTTGGGTGTGGTGTGAAACCACCATAAGAGGGAGCAAGAGAACCTGACAATTACTGGATTGCATGGATTGATGGTTTGTTAACTGCGTGTTTCCCCTACTGCTGAGTTGCTGAAGGAAGAGAGGAGTTTTTGAGTTCTTCATATCTCTACTGCAAGGAGATATATTACTGGACTAATATTTGTAAGTTTACTGACCTCTCTTTTTCGACACTGGAATTTGCAACTGAATAATCCCTGGACAGACTGAACTAGTGAATGATATATGGACTGTTTGACTATGCTATAACTCTTACCGGAATAAACTATTTAATTAGCACTGTGTATCTGTTTTACTGAGTGTAAGCTACAAAAACGTTTATCTCACATATTTTGCCTGCCTGCCTGACTGCCGTGCAGATTCTGCTAGGGTGTATCCCTAACAGCTTTGTTCCACTTATAGAATGTCTGTACATCTTCCAGGGCCAGTGCAAATTCTGTTCAATGTTGTCATATTGCACAGGGCTGGTCAAATCCAGATAGTTTTTCTAAAATGCAAGGCAAACTTTGTCATTGTTGATAGCAATTTTCTATCCAATGTTGTTTCCGCATATTATGTATGTTAAAACCATCTTCTACAAGTTCTTTAGCAGTAGAAATAGCTGGATGTCTACATCTCAACCTCCTTTTGCTCCAGGCACTCTGTGTCACTCAATATTAGTAGCTGGGAGTTATTATTTATTTATTTATCTATTTATTTATTTGAGTTTAGTTTAGTTTAGTTTAGTTTGTCAAGCATGTATGAGAAAACAAATTACTTAAGAAATAATCTTACTTCTGGGGTTGATCAATGACTCAAAACAGGCAGCCAATATGTGGCAGTAGTTTGGATCATCTCACTGATGATGCATATTGACTCATGCAATAGTATATCAATCCTATATGTGCAAGGAATATTAAGCCATACTGGGACACAATACTTGGTTGCTGAATAAACTAAGCTGTGTTCAAATTTTCACAGCATATCTGTTGCTGAGTCGCAACTAGTACTACATAATTTCTGGAGGATGTTATTTCTACTTGTCAATTTGTCAGCAGTCTTCATCAAGTGTTCTTTGTAGGAAAGTGTCCTGCCCAGGGTAACTCCAAGATATTTGGGGTACTTATTTTGATTGAATTGGTTTCCCTTGAAATGAACATTAAATCTCTGCCTGCTGATCTGTTACAAAGATAGTTGAATTAAACTGTAGTCTCAATTTACGAAAGTATTTGTCTAATACATCTAAGTTAGAAGTGAGGAGATCTTCAGTTATCTCAAAGAATATATGCTGAATGGCTAAAGTCCAATTATCTGCATAGCCAGACTTGCCGACCTTGTATGAGGTATTTTGACTATGTATAAATGGAAAAGAAGGGGTGCAAGAACCAAACCTTGTAGTAGTCCATTTAGCACTAATATTATTATTACCTTTATTGTAGAGTGCAACATGTGTACAATGAGATTAGCTGAGCTTTCCTTCGTGCACCCCCCAACACAACTCACAGTGAGGGCAGAAGTCCCTAACCCAGTCCCAATCTTATTAATTTGTGACTTTGTTGCACAATGCATCGGCCCCACAAGTCTATCATACTATGTTGACATGAAGTTATTTTCCATTCAGAAATCTGACAGCCCATGGATAGAAACTGTTCTTCAGCCTATTGGTGTGGCTGGCTATGCTTCTATATATCCTACCCAATGGTGGGAGAGTTAAGAAGTGCTGACCAGGATGTGAATCGTACCTGAGAATTTTCCTCATTCTTCTAAGACAGTGAGCCCTAGCGATGTCATCTGTTTCATCTCCACCTGTAATGAGACCAAATACAGTAGTATCATCTGCGAACTTAATGATCACAGTGGATGGGTCAGGCGATACGCAATCATTTCCATTTAGCACTAATATCCTCTCCCATAGTCACAGAAAAACTTATGTCAGTAAGCATATTATCAATTAGTTGGATAATTTCTCAGCATATGATTACCTGTATTAATTTATGTAACAATCTATGCTGCCATACTGTATCATATGCAGCATTTAGATCTAAAAACATTTTGCTCCCTGACATTCTTTAAGCCACCTACATTCATTCATTCATTGAACAGTCATTTCAAGGCAAAACATTTGGAGCTTTGAAGATACAGCAATCACTTAATCCTAGTGATCTCCTTGCTATATCACATCATATCACATCATACCACTAGTACTTAAACCAAAATACCAAGTTTTTGAAGGTATGGGTATTGAAAGGATAAGTTCCAGTAACTATGTTTATTCTTCTCCTATAAGAAATTTCTCCTTCCTCCTCCTCTAGCTATCTGCACACTTTAGGTACATTTGCTGTTCCTTCCCTTCCTCATCCAGGCATGGCAGAGCTCATTAATTAGCTTAATCATAAACTCAGTGTGATTTCTTGGCTTTTTTCAAAGTGACCTATTTGGGTGGTAATGCAAGAATTGCCTTGCTTATAGCATTTGGTGCACATCGGCCACCCCTGTTCCGTGCAGCTCTTTAGGGAGTTTAGTGGAGGGACCTCTCAATAAATTCACTATATGGTAATGTCATTTCCAGACAATGTGCAGTGATTGGAATGAGTTGTGAGTGCAGGCTACACTTCAGCAGTGCAGTTTAAAAATCACTATGATTGGCCTGCATGTAGAACTAACATTTAACAATGTAATCAAGTTAACCACCACAAATGGTCTTTGGATAGCACTAGTATCCATTGTGACTCATTTGCCAGTATCTATATGCATAAAATAACAAAAAAAAAACCAAGACTCAAAGCCTTCACACATATACTAGTCTCAGACAAATGAATGTGAATATACATGTCCCAGGATAAAGTTGCAGGATCCAATCTGGGTCGGTCACCAGAATCAGAGGTTGTCTTCTGAGCTTTTGGACTCATGCTGGAGCCCATCTTCAGGGAATTTCTCTCTAGCAGAGTGTATGCTGTTCTGTGTGTGCTATTTATAGTGCCTGTTGTATGTGGCTTTTTAGGTGTTGATGGCTGCCTTTTAAGTTGTTAGCTTTCATTTGGTTGTGCTATCCAGCTCTTACCTTCTAAGTACTTGATAGACTAGTGGTAAATCAGCACCCCTGTTGACTGATGTGAGGTCTGTTTCCCAGGCTTCAATCACTGGTCTCAGAACACAAGATTATGGATAACAATAGTGTCTCTGTGTATGTGTCTATATATGATGGATTTACAAATCTGGATGACTAGATGTTAGCAAAGACCTAGAGTTTTGGTATCTTTAATGTCATCTTGTGCTTATATGTTGACAAAGTTAGGAATAAAAGTTTCAGCGAACTAAATATATATATGCAAACATTGATGTTGTAGTTCTTGGAAAAATTACTAAATGATATGTTGACTGAAATAACTGAACTAATTTTTTGAAAGTTGAACCAATTGTCTCTTGGATATTAATTTTCCAGGATACTCTATGTGATGATAGGCTGTCTCTACATAAATTTGCATGCAAAAATATCAGATCAGATGAATTTGTGGAAGTCTAGTACAGATAATATTTAAGGACATTAATAAGAAGGGACAAAATGGAGTTGTAGAATATATTTCCCATATAGAATTTTTCAGATTTTTCCCTTTTCCAGATAGAAAGGAAAAAAACTTATGTGTAAATAAAAAAGTCTAAAAATTAGGGCAGATATGCTCATGTAGTTTATAGCCTTAGGGTCAGTATTAGTTCACTGCACGTACACATTAGAAATAAAGGTATTTGGTGTCCAATTTCATCCAACACTTAACAAGAAACAAAATGATGGTTTCCCCATGTTTAGAAAATAAAACCATTATTCTCCAATCTGTTTTTTACTGCTAGGAGCTATTCCATCACACAGCTATCAACACAATTGATTATACAGCGAGCTACCAAGACAGAGATAAACAGAACCACCATTTTTTCAGCCAAACAAATAATCTGCCAACATGAAAGCATTTATCTCTTGCAAAACAATATCCACCCACAGAAGCGAATGATCCACGCACATGCAGAGAAGGCAAACCAGAAGGCTATATCATTCTTTCCAAATAACAAATCTAATTTTTCCCAAACTCCTGTACTGATGCTATTATCTAATGGGGTACCAAATGTCTGTACTCCCGTAATCAAGGAGAGAAGGGGGGAGGGAGGGAGGAAGGGAGAGAAAGAGAGAGAGAGAGAAAGAGAGAGAACAATGTCAAACGAAAGCATACTGTTTCTTTAAATAATTATTTAAATTAACTTTAGTAATTACTAATTAAGGGAGTTAGACTAAAATCTAAGAAATGGGAGTTCTGCCTTGGCAAGGAAGCCCTAGGTAACTTAATACCAGTTGTCAGTATTTTGAAAAATCTTCAGGTTTTGACATGCTGAAAAATAAACAGCACAACAGGCAACATATGACTGCAAAACATTATAAAGCAATTATATGCTACCTGAATCTAGCTATTGATTCCACTGTGACATCAGTATTGTACATGTTCAGCAATACAATATTGCTGAACATACAATACTGATGTCACAGTGGAATCAATAGCTAGATTCAGGTAGCATATAATTGCTTTATAATGTTTTGCAGCATCAGAACATTTTGTTAGGCCAGTCATATGTTGCCTGTTGTGCTGTTTATTTTTCAGCATGTCAAAACCTGAAGATTTTTCAAAATACTGACATTGGGCATGATAATAATTGTTCAGTTCTATTCATCATTGTGCTGACAATATGTGTTTAAGATAGCACAGAAGAGACTACAGTGATGTGACTGTATTTTGATTTGTAGCATTGAACTGAGATTAGATACTGACCAGTAATGCCATATGGAAACAAATCTGGCAGAAATGCTGAACAAGTTACAGCAAACTTTCAATTACAATAATCTTTCAAATGCCAGTTCAGTGTTCTTGGAATCAAATCTTTGATCACAGTCCTCCTTGCTCAATATATTGGAGTATAATTCTAAGATGGTGTATACAGAAGAAACTTTTGTCCCTTTATAAGAATTCGGAAGTAATTTTTCAGTCAACTTGGAGCAAAATGAATGAAATAAAACTTCTCAAAAGATCTATTTATTAGCTATATATGTATATAGTTTAATTGTTTGGAAATGTGAAGGGTAATAAATAACTGCAAAATTTTCACAAAACATTTATATTTTAAAAACAACCATGGACTCAACTGACTGGGCCAATATATTTGTTATCTTTATATTCTGTATATAAATATAGTGCTATGGTATGTTTAGGCTTCAGGAATGAGTCATAATGGGCTCATTCTCATGTTCTACCAAATGCAGCACATGTCTTAGTTATAATGTTTAAAGGACATATCCTTATGATAGTGAACTTCACCACACATCTCCAGACTACTGAAAGGACAGCATGTTTTTGTTTTTTAGCTGTTCTGATGATAAAATAGCAGTTTCATTTGATGCAGTTATTGCAGCATGAACAATCTACAATAACTTATTTATAAAACTCTTGATGATATAGTCTGGAGTTGCATCTGCACAGCTGTTCTGGACTGCTTTGCGTTGCCAAAGTATTACCAATTCTCTGTTTTCTTGGCATTGCCCATGGCCATTTTGGCTTGATCAGTGAAAGACATTGGTTACTTGTTTTCTAAGGGAAAAATTTGCCAGAGTAATACTTGACCAGGCCTACTCAAAGTGTTTGGTTAATGTACTGAAAGTTCCTCCTCATGAACCAAAGCTTAATACTCTTTTGAAAGATCTGTCTTTTTAGTTTGGGGAGAAATTGAGAGAAATGACCCAGGCTTCAATATATGAACTGATAGATAAGATATCACTTTCTCAGTTAATCATGCTCTATGATTACTTGCTCTTTCTCCTATCTATGAAGATTCAGCTCTGTGAAGTTCTGTCCCTGACAGAAAAGTCTTTTAAAAAAAAGCAAGGAAAAAAGTGAAACTAATCAACTGAAAAGAAATTTTTGGGCATGGGTATAGCTAATATGAAAAGAATGCTGTTATGGACTCTTTCTCTCTATATCTCTCTCCCCCTCCCCCTCCCTCGTCCTCTCATGAAATAGTGAGGGAATGAACCAACTTTTCATATCAATCTGTCTGAACAAGAGGAGAATTGCAGGACAAGAAGGAATATCAGCTTTCATTATTTAAAATGACAACATCAAGACAGAGGAAGTAGGATATGTTGGGGGAAGGCAGCATCACTTTTTTTCTCTCCTCCTCTTTTTCTTCTATCACTTATCTCAAGCAACCCTTTCTTCCCTTCATCTGGTTTCTCTCACCCAAGTAAAGCTGGTTAGTGCATGCTTCCATGCATGTATATACACACAGACACATCAGGGGTGGGATTGTACTGGTTTGTACTGGTTTGGTAGAACTGATTGTTATGATTCTGTGCAGTTCGGAGACCAGTAAATCGCACCACTGGCTGGACCCACCTTTTCCTGCCTGTCCACTCAGCCCGCTCTGCCCAGTTATTCCTCATCTCGGTTGCCATTACTAACCTGCCTTCACTTGCCATGGCTGCCTGCCTTCCACCATAGCCCTGATCTTCCTGGGTGAGTGAGCTTACAAGCAAGCCCCAATCAAGTCAACTCCTGGGTCAGCCTAGGCTCTCCCCCCATCCCCGGGCTTGCCTGGCTTGCTTTGCCATGACGTAGCTAGCTAGCTGCCCCCCTCCACTGCATGGCCATGGCCGTGCTGGTTGGGAGAGAAGGGAACATTGTCCTTCTCCCCCTGGCCACGAAAAAGCTGTGAGGATCCAGAGCCGTGCCGGCTGGGAGAAAAGAGAACATTCTCCTTCTCTCCCTAGCAGTGAAGAAGCTGTGGGGATCCATGGCCATGCCAGCTGGGAGAGAAGGGAACATTCTCCTTCTCCCCCTGGCCACAAAGAAGCTGTGGGGATCCAGGATGTGCCACTTCTGCTTGCCTTCTCAACAAGAGACTTCCCATAGGTGAGAGAGGCTCTGCAGCCCCCCTCGCCAATGAAAACAACCGGAGCATGCCACTGGTACCACTGACACCCCCCCAGGTATGGTGAGCCCCAGATCAGGACTTGGCTCACAGGACATTGCTGGAGCTGAGGGGGCTAGCCTTCCCCTCTGCCACCAGCCACAAGAGGAAGGAAGCCAAACCGCTGCCCAGGCAAGAGCTGTCAGTGGGGGTGGGCAAGGCTGCAGGACGAACCTGGCTGGAAGTTGTTTGTAAATCTTCCCAAAAGAGGGAGGGGAGAAAGTTCTACAGCTGCCCTGGATGATTTTATAATAAGAGAAGACCTGAGTAAATTTTATTAGACAGCCTTTCCTAACAAGACTGATTTTTGCTTGTATAACTATTGGTCTCAATTAGCAACTCCTTTGACTTTTGGTGCTATGCAGTTAATCATGCATTGCTTAAACAGTTTAAGTCCCCATCTTTTCTGAGAGCAAGATAATTATGTTTATGAATTGTTAATATCACCCTCCTGAGTAATTCCCTTTGGAGCACTTTCCATTTTGACAACTAGGTAAAAAGTATTGTCTTTTGGGTTTACCTGAATTAAATGCAGGTGTAGGCATCAGGGGAGGGTTAATTTGAAAAGAGCAGTAAAAGAGAAGCATGTTTCTGTACATAACAGAAAGGAAACGAAAACATTGAGAAGTGTTGAGGAGCTGAGGGGTGTGAGTGTGAGTCAAGGAATTCCAGACTAGAAAGATAGTTTTGTACTCCAGTTAAATTAGAAATGGTTCTTTGTGAAATTTTTGGAATATTGCAATAAGTCCAAAGAAAAACATAATAAAGCAGAAAGATTTAATTAAAGGAGAAGAGAAAGAATGGTAAGACATTCACTAACTGACTGCTTTGAAAATACCTTTCAAATGTGTTTTCAATTGTAGGATTGGAAATATTTGCTTGACTGTATGCTTTAATGTTCAAAAAGAATAATCTTTATCAGTATAAGCAGAGATGTATTCTTCAAGCTTTAATGCATTTTGCAAAAATCATTGTAGTAAACTGAATTCCACTGTAGAACAATTTAATGGAGAGTAAAGTAAGATTTTACACAGGCAAGAAAAAATGTATAGCATAGGTGGTGCCTGGCTCAACTGAAAATAACTGTGAGATGGAAACTTATCAAACAGATCCAACCTAGAAATAAGAAGAAATTTCCTGACAGTGAGAACAATTAATCAGAGAAATGGGAAGCCTTCAGAAATTGTGAGTATACCATCACTGAAGGTTTTTAAGAAGAAATTTGTCCATAATAGTATAGGGCCGTAATGGTGAACCTATGGCACATATGCCACAAGTGGCACGCAGAGCCATTTGTGCTGGCATGCAAGCTTCAGGCAAACTTACCTCACTGTGCATGTGCATGCCTCACAGCTGATTTTCAGCCTTCCAAAGGCTTGAGAAAGGCTTCTGCAGGCTTCTACAAGCTTTGTAGGCCGAAATCTAGCCCCGTTTTGACACTTCCGGTATTTTTGGAAAAACAGGAAGTGATGAAATGGGCTAGATTTTGGCTTACAACGCTTGTAGAAGTCTGCAGAAGCCTTCCTCAAACCTTTGGGAGGCCAAAGAAGGCTTCAAGCCATCCAAAAATCAGCCATGAGGCGCAGTGCAGGTAAGGGGCAGCGGGGGTGGGTGGGAGGGATTACATGCGCATGCGTAGGGGACATGGGGGCACATTGCCTTCTGGGTGCTGGTACGCGAGCGCGAGTATGCAAGCACGTGCACAATTTTTGGCACAGGAGCCCAAAAAGCTTAGTCACCACTGGTATAGGGTCTTATGCTTCAGCAGGGGTTGGACTAGAAAACAACCAAGGTCTCTTCCAACTCTGTTATTCTTTATAAATCTCTCCACTCAGTCTTTCCAAGGGAATGGTGATAAATAATATTTAGAAATATCCATCAGGTTTTCTGATGGTAAAATCTCATCTTATTGGCTAGTATCAAGGGGAAGAGGACTTTGAAAAAACTTCCTCTCACCATAACATGAAAGATGAAGTGAGGACTGGCTGGGAGGGGAGAGGTGAGGAGAAGCCAGGCGAGGCTCCCCTCCATGTAAGTGATATCGAGTTGGCCACACCCACCCAGTCACATGACCACCAAGCCATGCCCATACAATCAAATGACTAAAAAGCCACACCCACAAATTAGCACATGCCCACAGAACCGGTTGTTAAGAAATTTGAATCCCACCCCTGAGACACACACATATATGCACATTCATGAGAAAGGAAGAGAATCCACAGAAAGAGATTAGTGAAGCTTCTAAAGAAAAACTTTATTTTAAGAAAACCGTGGATCAGCCAGAGAAAGAGGTCTCTTCCTTACAGCAGGTTAAAGATCCTGTAAAAACCCACAAGTCTGGATACAGTGCTAAGCCCACTACTCCAGCCATGTGTTAATTTTACAAATTTCCTCATTCCCATGTCATGTTAGAGCAATTTGATGGATGTTTGTATTTCCAGCTGGGAAAACATAGGAAGCCAAGGACATCCATCAGTCATTGCATTTTGCTTATTTATCAATAAAATGCTAAGGACAGCACTATTTCCTAACTTCATTACTGAGGCAGAATAGGGTTCATCAATGAGGACAGTGCAAAATATACCAGCATATTTTTCTTCTGTCTCAAGGAATTGAGACAGAACCCTAACAGTTGGGTTGGAAATATATAAACCAAGATAGACATTTAATACTATCTCTTTAAGGGAATGCTAAAATTGTAATTGGGTGTGGTTCCTCAAACGGCCATAAGATGGAGCCAGAAACCTGGGTTGTTCTGTCCTGTTGTTGATAGTTGCTAGTTGGTCAACGTTCTGTTGTTGTTAGTTGCTAGTTGCTAGATGTTCTGATGTTTGCTGTTTTTGGTTTCTGCATTTTTCCCTATTGACTGTTGCCGATCGTCGTTCTTCTTGGATTTGATGTGAGTCTATTTACTGAACTGTTTATGATACTGGATTTTGATTTTGAATTACCCCTGGACTGAAAACTGACTGCTTTAACTGTGTATGACTTGGACTGCTTGTTGGGCTTTGCTTAACTGTTTACTGGAAGTAAAACCTACATTTTACTATTCAGTGTATCTGTGCTGGTTGTGTGTTATTTAATACCATTCTCACTATGTCTCCTTTTGTGCACTCATTCTCCTAATGGGGAATTACCTCAACAATGGGAGCAGCCCACTTTAATGTTTTTTGATATCTTGATGACTCAAGAGGGTAACAACATACTCAAGAGCAACACATAATTTTGATATAAATATATTATAAAGCTTTGGTTCCTTATATTATGGAAATCGTTCCCATCTTACCTAATAATAATACAGTACATGCTAATAAAGCTAGAATATAAATAATTGTACATATTTGGAACTTTTTTAGCTGCTACTACCAATATCATCTTCAGATTCTGTTGTAGAATAGAAAAACAAATACACTGCCAATGATCTCATTCATGATGAAAGTGCTGGTGATACACCATGCCCTATTCATTTGGCTCTCCCAATAAGGAATTACCAACCATAAAAGTCCCTCCTATCTTTCTTCTGTTAAAACTCTCTATTAAATCAGACACCACTACTTAAAAACTAACATTGGTCCACATTTATGGGTAATCTATAAAGTGTCAGTTTGCTCTGCAATTTTCTTTTAAACTTCATGAGCACACTTGGGATTGAGTAACCCAGGGCATACATTTATAAAATGTAGTACCTTCATACACCATATAATTTAGATAGTTTTTTCTTTTTTTAAAAAAAATGATACATTTAATATAATGTTAAATCTTGACATTTTTCAAGTGTCTGTAAGAGACTGTTGAATAAATAATTCATGATTACTGAACATATAGCTTTTTATAAAGCAAAAAAAAGGATGTTTAAGAAATGTAATATTTGACAATCAGATTGTGACAGAGATCTGACAGTATTGGAAATGATATATTAAAAGTCACAACTTGCAGATTGCCTATTTTAACATTTCTTGGGTTCATGAACTTTAAAAAGCTAATCAGAATGTCAAGCTATGCCAGTACTATAAGTTCACAGCATTCATTTTTCCAATTCTTCACTGATTATTCCTATTCATTTTATTCTTTTTCTTTCTTCTAGTTATCTGATCTTTTAGTAATCTCAATTATAATTTATTTCCCCTTTTAATTAAGGTTTTTGCTCTCCAACAGGTCTAAATTTCTTAATTTTTTTCTATTTCTTTCTTTCTTTCTTTCTTTCTTTCTTTCTTTCTTTCTTTCTTTCTTTCTTTCTTTCTTTCTTTCTTTCTTTCTTTTTTGGACTAGCAATATACAGTATATTAACATTTCACCTGGATTAATAAACACAATAAAATATAAATGTTGAAAAAAATCTAAGTTCAAATACCAATATCTAGGCCAACTAACCACTGAAGCACAGCATGGTTTATATTTTAAAAAAATCAGATACTGCACTGGTATATGCCCTCAACTTACTGCCAGTTCCATGGAACATTGCAGTCATACTGATGGAAATATAGTATGCCCCATTTATACAGAGAATCCTGGCAGATGGTAGGTGAAATGTGAACCCTATTCAGAATTGTTCCTAGCTGACATGGTAGTCAAAGTACAGCACCTTTTTTGTAGGGTTATTTATATGTCTTCCTATGTCTGGCCATTGCTTGGGCATTGAATGGCCCATTTGGCTTTCCATTGGAAATCAATGTTTAAGTTGGGCAGATGTTGTACAAGTGGATTTGATTCTTTGGGTGATTAATGAGAAAGGTGCACCAGTAGTAGTGAGTTGCTCCTAATTTTTCTCTATTCTGTCACTAGTGAATCTTGCCTTGATAAAGATCGTGGTGCTATATGGTTCAGATCAGGAAGACAGCAAGTTCGAGTGGTTTTAATATATCCACTTATAATTCTCATAGTGTCATTGAGTCTAACTTACCAGTATAGCAGCTGTTAACCATATAGGGGTGCAGTATTTTGTTATAAAGTAGACCATCCCCTAGTGCTGATGCCCTGAGCGGGTAGATGAGGGTCCCCATTTAATTCCACATAATTATTGGATTTATGGCCTTGGAGTACAAAATGTAGCAGGGCACAGGCTGGTAGAATTTTGTCAATAGAATGCAAACACTCTTTTCCAACAACTCAAGAGATGACTCTATACATGGACATCACCAACGGTCAACACAGAAATCAGATTGACTATATGCTCTGCAGCCAATGATGGAGAAGCTTTATACAGTCAGTAAAAACAAGATGAGGAGCTGACTGTGGCTCAGATCATGAGCTTGTTGCAAAATTTAGGCTTAAATTAAAGAAAGTAGGGAAAAGCACTAGGCCACTCAGGTATTTCTCTTAGCTGATGATGTAAAGCTATTCAACACTATAGATAATTCTGCTATCCTTCAAAAAGACCTCGACCTTGTATCAGAATGGTCAAACAAATGGCAACTTCAAATCTCAACAAATAAATGCTCTGTCTTACATATTGGCAAAAAAAACCAAACCAGAAAATAAAATACAAGCTGAATAGTCAAGACCTTGTTGCTGATCCAAACTCTGTCAAGGATCTTGGAGTACTCATCTCTAATGATCTAAGTGCTAGAGCCCATTGTAACTACATAGCCAAAAAGGCATTAAGAGTTGTTAACCTAATCCTACGTAGCTTTTTCTCTGGTAATATCACACTACTAAGGAGAGCATACAAAACATTTGCTAGACCGATACTTGAATACAGCTCATCAGTCTGGAACCCACATTAGTATCTGATATTAACACAGTAGAGAAAGTCCAGAAATATTTCACAAGAAGAGTTCTCCACTCCTCTACTCATTGCAGAATACCTTATGCCACCAGACTTGAAATACTAGATCTAGAGAAACTAGAACTACGCCGCCTTCGGTCCGATCTAATATAGTATATAAAATCATACATTGCAATGTCCTGTCAATGAATACTTCAGCTTCAACCATAACAATCCAAGAGCACACAATAGATACAAACTCATGGTTAACTGCACCAAACTTGATTGCAGGAAATACGACTTCAGAAACAGAGTGGTCAATGTCTGGAATACTCTACCTGACTCTGTGGTTTCTTCCCCAAACCCCAAAAACTTTAACCTTAGACTGTCTACTATTGACCTTATCCCTTTCCTAAGAGGTCTGTAGGGGGCATGCATAAGTGCATCAAAGTGCCTACTATCCCTGTCCTATTGTTTCTTTTATTTTCTTATATGTATCCATGTATTCATAACTATGTTTATACTTATACCTATTATCTTGTAAGCAATTGACAAACCAAATAAATAAAAATTAAAAAATAAATGAACTAAATCATATCCCTGATGAATCTACAGTAGAGGTGACAAATAGATTTAAGGAATTAGATCTGATAGACAGAGTGCCTGAAGAACTATGGACGGAGGTTTGCAACATGGTACAAGAGGTAGCAACTAAAACCATCCCAAGGAAAAAGAAAAGGAAGAAAGCAAAATTGCTGTTTGAGGAAGCTTTACAAATAGCAGAAGGAAGCAGAAGGAAAATGAAAGGCAAGAGAGAAAGAGAAAGATACACCCAATTGAATGCAGAATTCCAGAGAGTAGCTAGAAGAGATAAGAGTGCCTTCTTATATGAACAGTGCAAAGAAATGGAAGAAAACAGTAGAATAGGAAGGACCAGAGATATCTTCAAGTAAATTGGAGATATGAACATTTCATGCAAAGCTGGCATAATAAAGAACCAAAATGGCAGGGACCTAACAGAGGCAGAAGAGATTAAGAAGATGTGGCAAAATTACAAGAACAAGTTTAACCTCCCTCATAACCATGATGGGGTGGTCACCGACTTTGACCCAAACATCCTGGAATGTGAACTCAAATGGGCCTTAGAAAGTTTGAGCAACAGCAAAGCTAGAGGAGTGACAGTATTCCAGCTGAGCTATTCAAATTCTTAAAAGATGATGCAGTAAAAGTACTACACTCAATTTACCAGCAAATTTGGAAAACTCAACAGTGGCCACAGTATTGGAAAAGGTCAGCATCTTGCATTTATATTCTTAGGTGTATAAGCCAAATTTCCATATATAACAGTCAGTTTACATTCCAATTCCAAAGAAGGACATGCCAAAGAATGTTCAAACTACCTGTCGCAACTACGCAACTACGTTTTATATCGCGAGAAAAAAGATGGCGAATTACAACTTTGTATTGATTTCCGTTGGCTCAACACTATTTGTATAGACAATGTATATCCTTTACCACTGATCAACTATTTGTTAGCAACATTAGCGACTGGCAGGTATTTTACGAAATTGGACTTATGAGAAGCCTACTATAGAGTTCAAATATGAGAAGGGGATCAATGGAAAACTACTTTTAATTGCCCCCTTGGAAGTTTTCAGTTTAACCTTATGCCATTTGGGTTGCAAGGGGCACCCGCTGTCTTCATGCAACTTACAAATGAAGTATTACAAGAACATTTATATCGTGGTGTTCTAGTATATTTAGATGATATTTTAATTTATATCAAAACAATGGAGGAACATGTGACCTTGGTGAGGAAAGTTCTGAAAAAATTACTTGACGCCAAATTATATGTGAAACTTTCGAAGTGCGAGTTTCACTGTACGTCATTGGATTATTTGGGGTACAGAATATCCAATAAAGGAATAGAAATGGATCCCAATAAAGTCAGAGCCATAGTTGATTGGAAAGAGCCAAAAACCCAAAAGCAATTACAAAGTTTTTTAGGATTTGCGAACTTTTACCAGCAGTTTATTCCTAAATTCACACAAATTGCTTTACCACTAACAGAATTGTTAAAAACTAAACATGAAGCACCAAAACCCAGACCTAGTCAACCCATTGTGTGGTCACAGGAGTGTCAGCAAGCGTTTGATGACCTGAAAGTTTTATTTGCTCAAGAGCCCATTTTAAAACATCCTGATACAGCTAAAAGTTTTGTAGTACAAGCTCATGCAATTGATGTGGCTGTGGGGGCTGTACTCTTACACTATAACATTGATGGACAAATTACAGCCATGTGCATATACATCACGGAAATTTACAATCACAGACACAGGTGGGCTATTTGGGAAAAGGAGGCTTTCACCATAAAATGGGCACTTAGTACATGGAGACATCTATTAGAAGGGTTGAAAGAAAAATTTGAAGTTTGGACAGATCACAAAAATTTACAAGCATTACAGAAACCGAGAAAACTATCCCCTAAACAAGTGAGATGGGCTTTGTATTTTAAACGTTTTGATTTCCAGTTGCAATATGTTCTGGGAGGTAAAAACTTAATGGTGGATGCACTTTCTAGACTACCTTAATACAGTGTGTCTAGAGATGAAGTTATTCAGCCCATGATATCTGTAAGACTGTCAACTGAACAAATTCAGATGTTGACCATGAAAGAGATAACCAAAAAGGAATTAGAAGAGGCTACAAAAATGGATGTATGGATAAAAACAAATAATAGTGCCTGTTTACATAAAGATGGATTGTACTGGAGAGGGGATAAAATATATGTTCCATCAAATTGTAGGAAAAAGATATTATCCCAATGTCATGATGTAAGGCAGGCTTGACACTTTGGATTTTTAAAAACACTACATTTGGTAAGGTGGCAGTTTTGGTGGCCACATATGAGATCAGACATTGAACAGTATCTTAAAGAATGCCACATTTCTGCTACTACGAAACCTCAAGTAGGAAAACCTTTAGGACTATTACAGACTGCATCGGATCCAAACCAGCTGTGGCAAGATATAGCCATGGACTTTATTGTGGAGTTGCCCAGCAGTAACAGATATACAGTAATCTGGACTATTATAGTCTTATTTTCAAAACAAGCTCACTTTATACCATGTAAAGGATTACCTTCGGCAACAAAATTAGCCAACCTGTTTATAAAACATGTATATAGATTACATGGCACACCTAGGAGGATAATTTTGGATAGAGGTGTGCAATTCTTAGCACAATTTTGGAGAGTGTTTGTATTTCTTTTAGGATGCTCTCAAGGTCTTAGCTCTGCATATCATCCCAGCACCAATGGTGCTTCTGAAAGAGCTAATGTGATGATTGAAAGGTATTTGAGATCATATACATCTTATCAACAGTGAGAATGGGCTGATTTACTTCCATTTGCTGAAGTAGCATATAATAATGCTATACATGAAAGCACAGGATATAGCCCATTCCAGGTAGTAAATGGGATAGAATTTGTGCCAAGCCCTGATTTACAATGTGATGAACAACAATCCATAAATGTCCAAATGTGGTCAAAAAAAGTTCAGGATAGTTGGGATAAAGTAAAAGAGACTCTCAATAAAACAGCATTAGAATATAAACATCAAGCAGACAAGAAAAGAAAAGAGTATAAAGCATTCAAACCTGGAGATCGTGTTTATTTATCAACTAAATATATAAAATTACACTTAAATAGTTGAAAATTGGGACCAAAATATATTGGACCTTTCCAAATTACAAAAGTGATAAACCCTGCAACTGTAAAACTTAAATTGCCACCACAGTTACATTGAATACATCCTGTATTTCATGCTAGTTTACTTAAACCTGTAGAACACATTGATATACCTCAACTTGAGGAATTTGTAATAGCTAAAGATGTAACCCATGCTGAAACTGATAAAATTCTAGATTCGCGGATATTTAGAAAAGTGTTACAATACTTAGTGAGATGGAAAGGATATCCTGAAACAGAAGCAACCTGGGTGAGAGTAGCAGATGTGTGTGCAAATAGACTGATAAGGCAATTTCATACCAAATATCACGATAAACCTGGACCACAAGTAGAGACATAATTAGTGATATAATGTATATTGTTTTATAGACTGGTTCCTGGTAGAGGGGGACGCATGTCGCGACTACGCAACACACATGTTTGCATCGAAGCCACAGCGACCTGAAGGATGGCATTCCTCTTCATCAGAATAAACTCTGTATCATAATATTATGTGTGGTCTATGTAAAATGCTGTGAGGTGAAGCTCTATGCATTAACCACGCTTCATGTGATTGTTCGTAGAAATAATTATCATTAAAAATGGTAATCATGGGTAATAAGGGTAATCAGGGGTAATGAAGGGTAATAAGGGGAAATCATTATAAATATCGAGTCCCAGGAAACTCGGGTTAGATCCAACTTTATTTTGCTTGCTTAGCTATTATCTCAGTCTCCCTGCAGAGGAAGGAATAAACAATAAGCTTTTGTGTTTTGAAATACTGAAGCGAAGAGTTTTATTTTCTCCCTGCATTTGTGCCAAAGAGTATCTGAGACTACCACACTGTTGCATTCATTTCACATGCTAGCAAAGTTATGCTCAAAATCCTACAAGCTAGGCTTCAGCAGTATGTGGACTGAGAACTACCAGAAGTCCAGGTAGGATTTTGAAGAGGCAGAGGAACTAGAGATCAAATTGCCAACGTATGCTGGATCATGGAGAAAGCTTGGGCATTTTCTATGATCTTCCCTTTCTTCAATGCCACTGTGGTGCATTTGTCCAGGCCGAACTCCATGCTGATGTCAGTGCTGAAAATTCAAACTGTATTGGTCAGTGACTGGATTTCAATTTCTGATCTTCTGTATAACTTCAGATCATCCATGTACAGCAGGTGAGAGATTTTCTGTGAATTTTTAGCAATTTAATAGCCCAGGTTAGTTTTCTGTAAAATTGTTCACGGGGGGTCATGTCAATGATCAACAGCAGAGGTGACAAAGAATCAGCCTGGAAAATCCCTCTTTTGATGTTGACCAGTCCATAGCTTTCACTTCCAATAAACAGTTCTGTTTTCCAGTGCTTCATCGCATTTGCAGTGAAAGTACCAATGCACTTGCGTACTCCGATGACATCCAGGCACTTGATGATCCAACTGTGCGGTAGTGAATCAAATGCTTTCTTGTAGTCAATCCAATTGTATGCAGATTTGTTTTTTTGGCTTTTGCAGTTCTCTAGAATCATTTTGTCTATTAGGAGCTGATATTTTGTGCCTCTGCTTCCTCGTTTGTTTCCTTTCTGCTTTTGTGGCAAGATGTTATTTGCTTCTAGGTAGTCCTGGATGCCAGTCAGCAGCTTGAACATGGTTGGCACACTTCCTCACTAGTCCAACACATGAAAGCCACAGATCATAGCATCGACTTCAATGGCACCAAAACCCTAGCCACTATAGAAAACCCCAGCCACAGAATTATCAGAGAAGCCATAGAGATTGAAAAAAGAACTGAAAGCATGAATAGAAGAGATGACTCCACCAGACTGTCAATTATCTGGAAGCCTGCACTCACAAACAAAAAAATCTCCACACCACAAGCCACACTAAAAGCCTCCAAATACAAAAAACACAATGTTGCCAGCCAATCAAGACAAAAAAAACACTACAAAACAGACAGAAGATATTAGAAACACCAATCAAGCAGAACACAGCAAACTCCAAGACCAATAAACACAGACCAGGACTCCCAACCAATCAGGATGAAGAAAAAAAACCATTCTAACACAGCTGTAGGCTAGCACCAAATTTAAAACAGAAACGGCTGTGAAAGCCTGACTCACAGATGAACACAATACAGAAGCCTGATGATGGCAGATGAGATTCTGCCGAAACGTTGCTACAGCCTGACCACATAGTTTTGTAGCGAAGCACAGATATAGAGCTAGTATGAAGATAAGGAACAAGAGGAAAAACCTCTGCCTATTGATTATTATGATAAATTATAATTGAAAATTCTCAGAAGCTGTTCCTTAACTATTTTTAGCTGTAATTAAGAACCTTTTAATTGAAATAAATAATTATTTAGAAGCCTAAGGGATACAATTAAAATTTGGAGTGGAAGTTCGGGCAGTATCTGGAACTTGCATTAAATCTTAAAAGTCTTGACATATTTCTAACTATTGAACTTTCAACCAGGTTGATAATTTTGACTTATAAATTCATTTTAATGAAATTGTTTACAGATCTTTGGCTGCTGAAGCATGATTACAAAACTGAAGGGCAGTAGTTATTTAAATATATGCTATTCTGCTATTCACACTGGGATAAACAAGAGTGAATTATTGTATTTAAATATAAATGTGGGACTGATATATATATTCTCCATAGTAGCGTTTAAAAACACTGAGGAAACTATTAAACTCCTCTCAGCTTGTTGGAATAATAACTACTATTATATTTTTCAACCAGTGAATAATATTTCTATTTATAAATATTTTTATTAAATAATAAACTGACCACAGTTTATTGGCATCTCAAAATTTCTATTTGGACTAACTGAAGACTCTGGCATTGCCCATAAGCACTCCATACAGAAGCTTCCCCTGAGAAGACCAGAAAATAGCATAATGGATTTTGGATTTTTGGAAGCTGTGAAAAAGTCAGATTTTTCCCAAGTTGCTGTTTGGAGCCTTCAGATGGACCCTGGACTCATCGACTTCCTGAAATTATTCTTAATTATTCTGATTTTTGGATATTAAGAATCTTCAGAAAGGCAGGTTTCATTATACCAGGTGATTTTCTTTCAATGTTTGGTGAAAGAAGTTTCATGTAAATTTAAAGACTTACAAATCTAATATTCTTAATAAACTGCAAAAGGAGTATTTAGGACATTGATTTTGCAATAGTATAAACAGACTGGAACAGATAGATTGGAAATAAAATTTTGAAATTAATTCTAAGAATCCTTCCTGTGAGTTGTTTAAAATTACATATATTTTGTATCAAAATATATGAAAAATTTGAATCTAAATATAATATCAACCTGAGGCAAGATGTTCTGGATTAGAAAAAAAAACATGGTAAGAGGAGACTTTGAAGGCTAAATGCTAAAGGCAATCAGAAATAAATATTATAGTTAAAGGGGAAGAGACCCACTTATGCAGAATGGGTAAAATATTCTAACTTTGAAAGAATTCAAAGATACTTGGGGAAAATGATCTGGATATTTCTCTTAAAATAGTCTGCTACCATGAAAATGGATTTGAAAGAAGTGACAGAAGATGATACAGCTGATAAATAAGCTGTTTTGGTTGTAGATTTAAAAATTACAAGTTAGAAGAATGATACTGTTGTGGAGCGGCGGAGGAACGAGGCTGAGCCAGAGTGAACGTTAAAGGCTTTATTCCAAGAATAAAGGGTTGCCGCGTCTGCCTTCTAACTTGGCAGGTTAGCTGGCGGCAACAGGGCTGATACCGCTTGACAGCCGCCTTTTATAGCCGGCTGTCAAATGGTGTCAGCCAATGGGAGCGGCTGGTGCTCCCGCTCAAACAGCGGACCTGGTTGGGGACTCCAACCAGTCCCAAAGACATAACACTCCTTTCCCCCAGCCAGGAGCATGCATAGTCCTTCAAGTAGGTCGGTCGCCTGCGCTGGCGGCAGGATCGTCGGGTATGGGCAAGCCGCTGGCTGGAGCCAAGTCCTCGCCCCCAGGAAGCGCCCTCAGAGGTTGTTGATGAGCGGGCTCGGTCGGTGGGGGCACTCTGTGAATTAGGTGCGTCTCCCTGTTCGGGTTGACCATGGTGAGTCGCTCGGTCCGGATGGCAGACTGGTTCGCTTGGTTGTTGGTTCGGGGTCCCTTGTTGGTAGACCGGGTCCTCCAGTAAACTCTCTTGGTCGACGGGTAGATTGGGTCCTGCAGGGAGCTTCCGTCGTTGGCGCGATGGATTGGGTCCCGCAGGGATCTCTCGGCTGGGTAGACTGGTTCCGGCAGGGAGCCCTCGGTGCTGGGAGATTGGGCTGGGTAGACTGGTTCCTTGGTGGTTGCTGGGTAGGCATCAGCTGTGCTTCTCCATCGCCTTCTGAGTTGGTCCACGTGTCTGCGCCACAGGCGTCCGTCTTCCAGGAGTACTCTGTAGGATCTTGGACCTGTGACTGACACAACTTGACCAGGTACCCACAGAGGGTCCCCTGCATAATTTCTGGCGTATACCAGGTCATGCAGGGCAAAGTCCCTGACCAAACTGTCAGATCCTATAGGGGTGTCTGGGCAGTAGTGGGGGTGCAACCTGTCCAGGGTGGTCCTAAGGCATCTCCCCATCAAGAGCTCTGCTGGGGATTTATTTGTAGTGGTGCATGGAGTCGTATGTTGGCTCAGGAGGTAACGGGACAGTTTGGAGTGCCAGTTTTCCTGGCCAAACCTGGCAAGTGCCTCTTTGCTGACCTGACTGCCCTCTCAGCCATCCCGTTGCTAGCTGGGTGAAAAGGGCTGTAAGGATGTGTCTGATGCCCAAGTTGGCAACGTACATACTAAACTCACAAGACGTGAACTGGGGGCCATTGTCAGACACCAGCGTATCAGGGAGCCCATGGGTAATGAAGAAACGGGTCAGAGCCTTAACAATTGCTTGAGTGGTTGTTGAAGGTAGTAGGGCCAGGTCAATCCATTTGGAATAAGAGTCTACTACAACCAAGAAGGTCCTTCCATGTACTGGTCCAGCTAGGTCGATGTGCAAGTGAGACCAAGGACCACCAGCACTTTCCCACTTGGTAGGCGTGGCTGCTGGGGGGGCAGCCCTGGTTCCCTGGCAAGGCTGGCATGAGCTTACCCAGCTGGAGATTTGGGCATCCATGCCAGGCCACCAAACGTAGCTGCGGGCCAGAGCCTTCATCCTTACGATGCCCGGGTGGCCCTCGTGAAGTACCTTTAGGATGGGTACACGAAGAGTGGCTGGGATGACTACCCTTGTCCCCCACAACAGACATCCCTGTAGTTTTGACAATTCCTGCTTGCGGATTTTGAAAGGAGCAAAGTCAGAAGTGTATTGTGTTTCAGGCCACCCCCTTCCCACCCAGTCCATAACTTGGGCAATTATCCTGTCTTTTTTTGAGTGCGCAGCAATGTCTTCGGCTGTAACCGGCAATTTAAGTTCATTTACTTCAAAGATGGCATGAACAGGTGCTGGGTCTTCGACTGGGACTGGCAGGGGGCAGCGACTGAGGGCATCAGCGTGACTCAAGTTTTTTCCAGGGCGATGCACCAATTTGAATGAGTAAGCGGCCAGGAACAAGGTCCACCTGGTCATTCTAGGTGATAGTACCTGTGGGGTTTGCTTATCCCCTAATAAAAGCCCCAGGAGTGGTTTACGGTCAGTTATGAGTTCAAAATGGTGCCCAAACAAAATTCATGAAACGTTTTACTGCAGCTACTGCAGCCAAGGCCTCCTTATCTATTTGGCTGTAGTTTCTTTCTGCAGTAGAGAAGGTCCTAGAGAAGAAGGCAATTGGTGCCTCAGAACCGCTTGGAAGTCTGTGGCTCAGGACAGCCCCAATCCCAAAGGGGATGCATCAGCAGCTAGGACCAGGGGAGTCATTGATTAAATTGGATTAAAACTGCATCAGATGTGAGTAAGGATTTGACTGACTTGAAAGCATGGGCTTCTTTGGGTCCCCAATGCCAGGGGGATTCTCTGTCTAACAGTCTGTGTAAGGGTTCAGCAATAGATGCTTTGTGAGGAAGGAATGAAGCGTAAAAGTTCAGCAGCCCCAGAAAGGCTTGAAGCTCCGTTTTGTTAGTTGGTGTGGGTGCCTCGTGGATAGCCCTTACTTTGGATTCGACTGGGTGAATGCCAGAGGCATCTATCCTATACCCCAGAAAGTCCACTTGCCTAGTGGCGATGGCGCACTTCTCCCTTTTAAGTTTGAGGCCATGCTGCCTAAACTTCTCTAGGACTGCTCTGACCCTTTGTATGAGCTGAGGTCTGTCAATTGCTGAGACTAAAATGTCATCGAAGTAAGGGACAACCCCTGGGAGACCTTGGAGAATCCTTTCCATGAGGGATTGGAAAATACCCGGGGCTACACTTACGCCGAATTGGAGGCATTTGCACTTGAATGCCCCTCTATGTGTGACTATGGTTTGTAGTTCAGCTGTCTGATCATCAACAGGGAACTGTTGGTATGCCTGGGACATATCTAATTTGGCAAAGATGGTGCCGGGTTCGAAGGTGTGTAACAGATGTTGGATAACGGGGACAGGGTAGGCGCTGACCTGCAGATAACGATTGAGGGTGGTTTTATAGTCTGCGCAGATTCTTATGCTGCCATCTTTCTTGAGTGGGGTGACTATGGGGGTCTCCCATTTGGCAAAGTCAGTTGGCTCTAACACCCCTTGCTTCAGTAACTTATCTAATTCTAAATCTAACTTTGGACGGATGGCAAAGGGCGCTCTGCGTGGCTTGAGGCGAAGGGGAATTGCCTGGGGTCCACAGTGAAGGAGATGGGGGTGCCAGAATAGCAGCCCAGCTCGCTGCTAAAAACATCAGAATAGTCTGAGAATAGGGTGTCTACGTCAGAGGTTGAGACAGCATGGATCCCAGTTACGCTAAGGCTGAGAGAAGGGAACCAATCTAGTCCCAACAGACTGGGGAGGGCACCATTAACAACCACCAAAGGCAAATGGCCTTTAAAACCTTGGAACTGAACTAAAAACTTGCCTTTCCCGAGGACAGGGATGTTCTTGCCTTGGTAGTCCCGCAGTGTCAGGTGGCATTTCTGCAGCTTCTTCTTTGAGAATCTGGGATGAATCTTCTTTAGGGTGTCCCAGGAGATGATCGAAAGTGCAGATCCCATGTCTACCTCCATTCTGCAAGGCTTACCTTCTAAAGAAACAAAAATACTGATTTTATTAGGAGTCTTGGAAGTATGGTTCGCGTGGTAGCAAGTATAGCAGTCCTCCACTTGCCTTTGGAAATTAGAAGGTGGTGGAGGTCTCTGAGGAAAGGTTTGCCCTGCTTGGCAGATTCTGGCTAGGTGGCCTTTCTTCTGACAATTTAGACAGATGGCATTCCTAAACCTGCAGGATGCCCTAGAGTGGGAACCCCATGAGCTAGGCAAATGGAAGGGTGCTTGGGGGTGAAGTTGTTTCTCTGCCCAGCTCCTTCCTGTGAGGGCTTTTGTTGCCTAAGGCGGTTAATGTCTGTTGAGTCTATGGGGTCTTCTTCAAGGGAAACTTCCTCTGAATGAATAGTGGAGCTGCTAGGTCTTAAAGGAGTTCCTTGAATCTCAGCTGCTGATTGGGCAGAGAGCTCAGCAGCTTGGGCTTCTTCTACGGCTAAAGCTAGGGTTAAATCCTTTTTGGCTAGCAAGCATCTTTGAAGCCTAAGGTCTCTAACCCCACAGACAATCTGGTCTAATAACATGTCCTCTAGGTAGTCTCTGAACCCACACTGTAAGGCAGCTGACCTCAGAGCTGCCATATACTCATTAATTGACTCCCCCTCAGCCTGCCTTCTAGTTCTGAAGGCATATCTCCTGGCTATCTGGGATGGTTTAGGTGAGTAGTGGTTGGAAAGGATCTCTTGGAGTTCATCCCAAGGTATGTTCCTGATAGCGCGAGGGGCAACTAGTGCTGTAGCGGTGTCAAAAACCGCAGCCCCACAGTAGCTGAGGAAGAAGGATTTTTTTCTGTGTTCAGCAGCATCTGTTAGACCAATAGCGTCGAGGAAGTAGATGAACCGGTTTTTATATGAATCCCACGTTTCCTCGGCTGGCTTGAAGGGTGGGAATGTCGGATTGGTATTCATTTTGAGGCGGCAGTGCCTGTCACTTCAGTAGTTGTGATTCAAAATTCACGCTCTTAGAAGAGCGTTTTGTGGCTGCGCCTGTCAGGCGGTGTCTGTCTCCTCGGCTGAGGAGGCTTTTTGAATTTCACGCTCTTTGTGAGCGCCAGCGGCTGCGGCTTCAGCACCCGTGGCTTCGCTCTTAGTGGCTACAGCTCTACTGAATTGAACGTCTGGCAGCCTCCTATCGCATCCCGCCCTCGTTGCCAGTGTTGTGGAGCGGCGGAGGAACGAGGCTGAGCCAGAGTGAACGTTAAAGGCTTTATTCCAAGAATAAAGGGTGGCCGCATCTGCCTTCTAACTTGGCAGGTTAGCTGGCGGCAACAGGGCTGATACCACTTGACAGCCGCCTTTTATAGCCGGCTGTCAAACGGTGTCAGCCAATGGGAGTGGCTGGTGCTCCCGCTCAAACAGCGGACCTGGTTGGGGACTCCAACCAGTCCCAAAGACATAACAGATACTCTGGATTTACTTTGACTTGGATAACTTACTTATCTTAGACTTACAAAATAGATGTGTTAAACTTATGAAGAATTCCCTAAGAAAAGGCAAAAAGAAAATGAAAAAAAACCCCAGTTTTTGGAACACTATGTAAAGTGAATAAATATCAAGATTTTTAAAAGCAAAGGAGAGAAATATAAATGGCTCTCTCACTCTGTGTGTGTGTTTTCTAAAAAATTTTCATGGGTTTTTCTTGATTAGGACTGAATTATCAGGCTTTAAATATTTGTTTATAATTAAGAGATATGTAAAAATAAGATTTTCATATATTTTCAGAAAAAATAATAAGCTATGATATTAAAAATAAAAAATAAAGGAAAGAATATCAAGTTAGCTTAATTTGTCTAAGTTCAAATATATATATTGTTATTGCTGAATGATGAGGCAGATGACACACACACAGACACCCCTGCCGAAATAGCTGCTGAATTTTTTAGGATTTTTTCCTTCCCTGCATACAATCTGTTGATTTTGCTGCCAGAACTGGTTATCTGGCAGTGCTGTTATCTGAATTTGAATGGGAACATCTAGGAATAATCCAGATGAGCTTGGACCCATCTGAGCAGAGAAGTCTGGAAAATTCGAATTCCCTTTCAGAGTGATCAGAAAATTAGAGCATCCATCTTCCTTTTAACATTCTGTTTTCTAAGCATGCCTGGGTATTAACTTTCACTTTATTTATTGCTTTACTTTGCTTTTTTCTCTTTAAAAGTTAACTGGCAGATTAAATGCTGATCTACTTTAACCCCTTGCTGGATTTTATTTGTTTTTTATTCCTCCTTCTTTTGATTTATGTTGTTGTTTTGAATAACTCTCACTTTTCGGTATGAAAACATCATGTCCTTTGATGGTGAAGTTCTTTTATTTGATTTACATCAATATTAGAATTTCACCACAGTGTTTTTGCACTTTACAGTGTTGAAAGAAATATCCTCTGGGTTCAAGTTCCAAGTTGGGAAAAAGACACCGGAAACATGGAGGCTATTTAGAAAGATGGATTAATGGTAGACAGCAGGACCACATGGCTTGGAGCTCCAAAGTGAAAAAAGAAAGGATGATTACATACTTCAAGGTGAGAAGGTCAAGAAGGGAAGACCAAGATGCTGAGAGACCCTTATATAACCTCTGTTGGGCCCCACCTTAGTGTTTCCTGTTTCTGTGTAAGAAATATATCCCATTGGCTGTCAGACTCCCAGGGGCGGGGGTCATAGCTAACTTTGTAGGCTTGTCTGGACCACATGGCTTCACCTGAGTGTTGGCTGATACAATCTTCCCAGGCCAGGTGGTGAGGTGGGTAGACCCTTTATTATGTAGAATACTCTTGGCCTAGGCCTTAATGGCCCATTAGCAAAGGTGGTGGGGGGCTGAATTTCTGCTTCTCTGAGTTTCTACTTTACTCTTTTTAGGGGAAATATTCTGGCTTTTTAATATTTCCCAGGATATTTCATTTTTCTAGGAGAGGGGTGGGTGCTAACTTCCTACAACAGTATTAACTTATAAAATATTTGGAGCTTGTTTTTTCTTTTTCTTTTAACTTATCTAAAAAATATCTTTCCTGTTCTCTTAATTTCTTTTTTCACTTTGCTTTTGTGTTTTTTGTTTCCTGGCTAACTTATACAAAACAACAATGGGTCACATTACAAACAAACAGAGCCGACTGAAAAGACTGTTTAGTAACAGTAGGGGGCATGCATAAGTGCACCAATGTTCCTACAGTCCCTGTCCTATTGTTTCTTTTATTTTATTTATTTTATTTTTCTTATAAGTATCCATGTATTCATAACTATGTTTTTATTTATACCTATTATCTTGTAAGCAATTGACAAAAAAACATGCAGTTTTTAGTTGAAAGCTTTTTCAAAAAGTTTGATGAAATGATAATGGCTGTGAAATATATTCAGAGGAATGTTATTCTGGAATTAGATTCACAAAAGGAATGTGATTTGTTGGAAAGAAATTGGGACTATATGAATTTAGAATCAACTGAGCCGATGGCATTCATCTCTTTGAAGTTTATGTCTGCAGTCTTTTACAACAGTAAAAATTACACTGAGAGGAGAAGCAAATTAGCTTTCCAGGAGGATCGAAATAGATGGGAGAATGGAACTTTTTTTATCTGGACTTTTTTGGGTAGACCAACTTTGGAGACTATTATATTTAATCAGACAACAATTGATAAGAAATGGCATTAAGAAACAAATGTGAATATTCGGTCCAGAACAAGTTACTGTTAATCTTTGGGATAATATGGGATAGATAAAATGCCAAGGAAAATTTTATATGAGTTGTTCACAGTAATAGTTTGTTAACACGGGCTTTTGAAACTTTAATCTTGTCTTTATTATTGCTGTTCTTCCTGTTAACTATTTTGTCATTAACATAGTATATAGATTGCAAATGGATTTAGTAGTTTAAAATATTTTGGGCCTGTTTTGCAAGGGGTGAGAAATGAATCTTGTATTAATGTATTAATCAGTATTCAATTGTGGGAATAATATGTGTATAGTTTAGTTTTTCTTTTTTTCTTTTCTTTTTCAATGCACATTTTAAATATCTTGCTTGTTTTGTATTTTTTTGGTTTGCTTTTTTGTATTTTTATGAATTTTTAATTTTTTCTCTGAATAAAATAAAAACTTGAATAAAAAAGAAATTAATAATGAGGGTTTAATAGCCATTTATACTTTTTTTCTTTTTTACTTTTTATTATTTCTTTGTTTCTTTTAACAAAATCTAAACTATTTTTTAAAAAACTTATATTTTACTTAGTCAATAAGTTTTTATATGTAAACTGTAATAAAAATATTAAAAAATAAAAATATTTTTGTTAAATATTTGTCTGTGAATCTATATGTGTAGTTTTGAATTCATACACACTGTAGAACTGAAAAACAATGTGATTTGTTTAGTGTGGTCTCAGTAAACTCTGTTAATAAGACACTCTAATTAAACTAAGTCTCAATATTGCAAAACCTACTAATATAGTCAAGACAATATGTCTAGACAAGAATGTTTATTACATATGATAGACCTTTTTAAAGCAATTAATAGCCATCTACCAAAAAAGAACATAATTCTTTTTTACAAATATAATCTACAGATTAATACTAGTGTTTCTTTTTTCTGCCTTTTCCACAACATAATGGACATCTTGTTTTTCATTTCTCATACTGGCAGTTGATTAGATATATATCGTGTTTTCAAGAAAATAAGACCTGGTCTTCTTTTGTGTGTGTTTGTTCCAAAAGATGCATTGGGGCTTATTTTGGGGAGGGGAAACATGGTATTGAGTGATCAGCCCATTTGGGCACCCCAACTCCTGGCACACACACATAAGAGGCAGCAGGCATGCAGGGGTCAACAATGTCTGGCAGAAACTTCAGCCTACTGGCTCCTTAGCTGGCACCACTCTGGAATTGCTCAGCCTGTGCACAGCAGGTGAGTCCAAGCCCTACAACTGCTGGCCCAGCTCTCTAAGCAGCAGGCAGAGGCAGAGGCACATAATCCAGCACACTGGATGTGCTGTGTGGCCTGCTGCCCATTCCATCCCATCTTGCCCACAGCTGCAATGGAGCAGGCCACTGCTTGTTGCATCTGGTAGGCCGGATCATGTGCCTCCCCCATGCCTCTGCCTCTGTCTGATGCTGGTGCTGCCACTGTGAGATGAGGTGAGACGGGTGGCATGATGGGGAGTGGAGCCACGCTGCGGTCCCAGTGCAGTTGGTCCCTGCCATCCAACATCATCCTCAAGCTCTGCTGCACACCCAGGATGAGCCTCCCATGGCCAGCTGCCCCTTTGTCTCACTGTCTGTGTTTGGTTGACTGTAGCTGTGTTGGGGTAAGCAGGTGGCCGCAAGGTGTATCTGGTGGACTAGATCACATGCCTCCTCCTATGCCTGTGCTTCTGCTGGTTGGAATGCCTGTGGTCACAGCACTCAAACTGCACTGCAGGAGCTGCGCAGCTCCAGAGTATGTCTGAAACTATTTAGTTAAATTAAAAGAGAATGACTGATTTTTCAACCTGCTTTGTCAGCCTCCCCTTCCTCCAAGTCCTTTTCCTACAATTAGAATTACTTGCATTGGCAGAGACCATTATATAGTCAAGTAGGTGATATGCATTTATGAAAGGTTAAAAGATATTATATACACAAAAATTATGAAAAATTATCCCCTCATTCATGTGAATTAGGTTTTGAACCTGATTGATGTCTGACCTAATGAAAACTCATGATTTCTGTTAATAGACATTACAGAAATCAGGTAAAGATGTTATCCACAATGGTAGAATAATAAGAGGATGGTAAACCCTGGGGGAGGGGCTTCAAATTTTTAGCAATGGGCTCTCTGCCCTAATAACTGCCTGAATGGGTGTGGCTGGCTAGTCATGTCCAACTCAACACCACTCCCACCCAGTCACATGACCCCCCTAGCCACGCCTACCCAGGGTTTTGTTGCCCTTGATGTTTTCTATAGGAAATGGTCCTCTCTCTCTCTCTCTCTCTCTCTCTGCGTCCCTTCCTCCCTCTCATTTGTTTTTCTCTCTTTTTTCACCCCCTTCTCCCTCTTGTCTTTTTCTTTCTTCTTTTCGTTCCTTTCTTTCCCCCTTCTCCCTCATTTATGCTCCTCTCTCTCATTCTCTCCCTCCACCCTTCATTTCTCTCCCTCTCCCCCTTCTCTCTCTCTCACATTTGTTTCTCTTTTTCCTCTCTCATTCTCTTCCTGCATCATTTCCCATTTCTTTCTTTTTCTCCCCTTTTCTCTCTCTCATTTCTCTTTCTCTCTCTTTTTGTTTTTTCTTTTTCCTCTCCCTTTTCTTTCTTTCTTTCTTTCTTTCTTTCTTTCTTTTCTTTCTTTCTTTCTTTCTTTCTTTCTTTTCCTTCTCTCTCTCATTTGTTTCCCACTCTTTTCTCTCTCTCTCATTCTCTCCCTCCAGCTCTCTCTCATTTCTGTGTCCTTCTCCCCCTTCTCTCTTTCTCTCTCTCATTTGTGGACAGCTGCTTTTTACGATTTCACATTTTTCATGGGCAGATCAGCACCAGCCACAGTCCCCTTCATGTTGGCTTAGGAAGGGAGGAGCAGCTGCCACTGCCGAATGCAATGAGGGAAGAGCTCTGGCTCTCATGCGTAGTGTGGCTGGCTACTCATGTGAACGTACAGTGGTGGCAACAGCAGGAGGAGTTGCTGTTGCCGCCACCACGATCCCAGCCCAGGAGGGTATCCTGCTTGTGTGTGTGTGTGTGCACACACATGAGAGAGAGAGATGAGATAGAGAAAAGGGGAGGATTCCCTTTTCTCTCTCTCATCTCTCACCTCCCTTCTTGTGTAGCAGAAGTTGGGGCAGGGCGGGGCCAGCCAGGAGTGGGTTTTGGGGGCTCGCTGAACTCCACAGAGTGTTAGCTAGGGGATCGCCCAAGCCCTTGAGAGCCCCTAGCAGCCCATCCCTGGTAAACCCCCTCTATAGAGTCATGTAATGAATTCTTTTAAGCAAATTGACTATGTCTGTAACATGTTGTATAGATCGCAAGTAGTAACTTGAGCTCCAGGGATAAGTTTAATTGAGCAATCAAGGACTGATGGGGAAAGGAAGATGTAGATTTTTACTTTCCTAAACATATCTGAGTAGTTCAATTATTTGGAAGACAAAGTTGGAGAGCCTCCTTCCTATAAATGATGATTGATGATCCTTTACAAGACACGAAACTTGTATCCAGAGAGAGGGTTAAAAGTAATGTCATTACGGTCCATTGAATTGTGACCCTGAAACCATTCCATTTCCAAGACTATTAGAAAATGCAAAAGGTAGACAAAGTAAAATTGTAGATATTCACGGTTGTCTTTAGTAAGCTGGAATAGCTCTGAGAATGCAGTGATTGATACAGAGCATTGGAGCCAGTCCTCAGTTGTTTTAATCAAGATGACTAGCTAACAGTAGAGTATAGCTGCATTCAAGATGATCTTATATAATTTCCAGACACATAAATGTCTATTGGTATTTTAGCTCTAGATTCCAGTTCCTATCTAGGTTTGCAAACTAACTGGAATAATTGCATTTTTACAAGCTGTTCTGCAAATCTGAGATCCACTCATCATGGTTGCCTCAGTCTTGGAGCTCTTTGGTGGCACCATAGGTCCACTGCCTTGTTATTACATGCATTCAACTTCTGGCATTTCCTGTGTGGCAAAATAAAAAAGGGGAGCAAGGGAAGTAGAGAATCTTCCTTCCCCCCCTTTATCAATAGCTCTTTGAACCTTCACCAGTGCCCAGACAGATTTTGATTAACACAGTTATTATGTTTTGGTGACTGGATGTATCATATAGATGAATGCATCACACATCATCAGACAGGCCTTCTCTCAACTAAACTAATTCAGCCTTTCTCATTTTACTCCACATAGTGTACCAGTAGTGTAATACATCTAACATGCTTCTGCTTACCTTGAAAGAGATGACAAATCTTGTGGCTCAAAGACTATTGACAGCTTTATTCTAATTGAATTTACATTTTAATAAAGTTCATATGCTGTATATGTAAAACGTAGATTACATTTTAGAATTATAATTCTTTTTAATTGGCCAAGTGTGATTGAACACACAAGGAATTTGTCTTGGTCTCAGTATACATAAAAGAAAACATATATTCATCAAGAGTCAAGAATCATAAGGTACAACACTTAATAATAGTCATAGGGTACAATAAGCAACAGTCAATATAAATCGTAAGGATACAAGCAACAAAGTTACAGTCATACAGTCACAAGTGGGAGGGGATTGGTGATAAGGAGTGATGAGAAGATTAACAGTAGTAGTAGTGCAGACTTTGTAAATATACAGATGTTTATCTTGTCTCTGATGGAACACCTCCAGTGAAAAGGAGGCTCACTACATCTTTTACTATTAAGAAAGTTTTTTTTTTAATTGAATCAGAATTTTCCTCTTGATATCTTTAATCCATTATTTAGTGTCCTATATGCAGTATCAAAAGAGAACATAATAGTAATAGGATAACAGGAGAGAAGATTGCGGTGCCCAACTAGGAAGGTCAGGCTCTCACTCCTGGAGCACTATCACCCTATAAAGCCACCGCCTGCACCAGAAATCACCTTCAAAGCTGCCACATGCACCAGAAACCATGAGTAAACTGGAACCCCAAAAAGACTGGATTCTGAAGCCCTGGAGCCCTAATCACGCTGGTGGAGCTCCTGCTGGTGGAGTGATTGGACCATTATCGAAGCTCTTTCCCTCCTTCCCTCAAGCCCTATTAACCACACCGGCGGAGCTCTTGAACTGGATCACTTGGAACCTGCGGAGCGCAAACAACGCACCTTCATTTAACCCCCCCACAGCTGATTGGAGTATCTTCCATGCCAGACGTGTCTCTATTCAAATCCCCCACACAGTTTCCCTGGAGCCACAGCAGATAACTGGCAGGGAGAAACAACGAGGGAGGAGAGAGAGACCAAGACTTGAGGAAAAGGACAAAACAAGTTTTTAAAAAATTTAAGAATAAGCCAAGGAGAAACCCTTTCACTACTAATCTCTACCTCACCAAAAATCAATCGCTTTTAAGCCATTCAAACAAACACTCAGCTTTCCAATACAAATACAATTCCCCAGAGGCAGCCATAAAGCCAAGCCAGAACGGACTTACAGTCAGCCAGTCTAAATCCCAGCAAGAAAAACTTTTTTTGTTGTTGTTACCAGGAAACAATCTTGATAGAAAGCCTCTGCCTCACCAGGAAACAATTACTTAGTAGCCATTAAAACAAAAGAAACCACATGGCTTTAAGGAGTTTTCCAGTCCTAAGATTCCGTGGGTGGAGTCTTGAACGGAGTCAGCTGTGGTTCCCCAAACAGGATTCCCTGAATGGAGTCTGCGTGTTTCAGTAATTCTGCGTGCTTTGCTCTGTTTCACTAATTCAGATATCTAATTCTCAGATATCAGCAGCAGCTAGCTAAGCAATAACTCTTTACTTGCTGACTATCAATACTACTTCATTACTCTAATACTTAAACACTGATTACTCCATTACCTCAAAACTTATAACTTTTCTACCTCAAGACTATATCAATGATTAGTTAATAATGTCTCCAAATCAATTTCTATAAAATAATTAATTTTATAAATTGATTAATTGATTAATTGTTTTATTGATTAGTGTGATTAGAGTGTTTAGTGCATATAATGTGATTACTGATTAGTGTAAATGATCAGTGATTTGTGTAAATTAATTGATTAGTAAAATTAGTGATTTAGTGAATTTAATTGACCAGTGTGATTAGTGATTAATATAATTAATTAGGCTGTTTGTTGCTTAGCAAAATTATTTGATTAGAGTTATTTGATTAATTGATAAATTGATTATTATAATTGATGAGTTGGTGTGATATTGGCTATATTGATTACCCAAATCTCTTGTCTGATTAAGCAATTTGTCTAAAATAATTGATTTACCATCTAATAGTATAATAATTAATTGGTAAATGACCACTAATTTACTGATTCATTGAACTGATAGAGATTTAATACTGTATCATTGATTATCTAGTCAATTGATTGATTTTTAGTAATAAGTAACCTTACTTTTGATTTGTTCTCTAACTTATCAATTAACATTTATTAATTACCAACATTTATTAAGTAACTGTCTACCTATCACATTAACTAGCTATTGTAATTGTTTAGTGTACTATTGTCATTGACCATGCCAGCCAAAAATTACAAACCCTCCACTACCAAACAACAACAAAAGAATAATATCTCTACCAATGACCTCCCAGACTCCTGCACATGTTTCAGATGTCTTGAAACCATCAATGAAAGTGAAAATAACACCAAATGCCACCTAGGTGACAATCAAGCCCGCCCTACCTGCTTAAATGTAAACAAAAGCCTAGCTGTTCTCCTTTAAAAAATCAGATACATTCCCTAGTCTATGTCCATCATGTTTTCCTAAGCTAAAAAAACTAAGCACCTTGCCTGACAAAGTTAATAGCATAGAATCACTCATTCACTCAATAGCTTAACAACACACTTTGAAATAACTGTACAAGCAAGCCTAATCTCTCTTGAAAAAAAATAAAATAAGTGATTACCTATCAGCTCAAAATCAAATCCCAACTCAACAACCACTACCACAACTACTACCTCAACTACAATCACAACTACAACCAAAAATAACCAACAATCCACAGCCACAAATAATTACTATCCCATCAAATAATTCCACAAATGATATCCCCTTACTCATCAGAGACATCGTGGAATGTGATCAGAAATGTCCAAATGCCACCTTATTTGGTCTTGAAGACACCAACGAATCAGACAACATTACCAAAGTTCACAATATCATAAGCAACTCTAATACAACAAACATCTCTCCTGAAGATATCATTGAAATAACTATAGATGGCCCTGAGTTCAAATACAATGATGGCTCTGTGGCCCCAAGATTTTGTAGAGTTGTTTGCAAAAATGACGCCAGCAAACGTATATTCATTCATGCAATAAACGCCATTGCAAAAACCAATACTACCCATAAAAAACTTTGCTCAAAACCAGACCTATCCATACTGCAAAGAATCCACTCCCGTGAACTCTGCACAGAACTCAAAAAAGGTCTAGACAATGGAGAAAAAGATCTGTACATTGATTACTGTGCTGATTGCATCAAAAGAAAGTCACACAACCTGCAACTCCCCATCCAACCCTACCCCATCCAATCCACCATCACTCAAAACTAGGCATGCACGCCCCTAACTACCTCTATTCCAACTACAACTGGCTTTAAATTAAATGCAAGCTACTCAATACAAGAAGCCTTGTAAATAAAATACCTGAATTTCTCCTCTTACTAAATACGGCTAAATTTGACATCATATTTGTCTGCGAAACATGGCTCAATGCATCTCTCCCTGACTCCATTACTACAGTAAGAGACTATCATGTTTACCGATCAGATCATGAAATCCGTAGAGGAGGTGGTGTTGCTATCTTCTATAAAAAGTCCCCACATCTAAAAAACATCCAAGTTACCCAGGAGCTTGCTTGTCCTGAGACCACATCATCTGTGAACTGTCTTTAAATATCACATTTCAATTCTTACTATGTTACAGAGCCCCTGATTATGTCATCAAACATGTAAACAAGTTAAATTCACTACTAACATGGCCAATATCCTGCCCACATGCTTTTATCTTTCTCGGTGACCTCAATCTACCTCATATTAACTGGACCCTAAATGAATGTAAAACTGAACCCATACATGCCACCTTCTACAATGCTGTAACAAATCTGGGACTGGAAAGACTAGTAACCAACAATACTAGACTTAACAACTGCCTCGATCTCATCTTCTGCAAATGTTTGAATTCAATTTACAGAATACAAATTAAGGAACCCTTTTCCAACAGTGACCACAACATGATTGACTTTTGTCTCAACATACATCCACACAAAAATCATCATAACGACGGGATCCCTAATTATAACTTCAAAAAAGGCAACTATGATCTTATAGACAACGATCTTTTATCTCTTGATTGGCAATTTCTATTCACTGGATGTAATACTGTAGAAGACCATTATAACATATTTTTACTTGAAGTCAAAAGAGTCAGTCAAACTATATGTACCAATAACAACTCCTAAAACCAGAAAAAAACAAATTACCCATAACAATAAGGAAGCTTTAATCCAAAAAGAAATCAAATTGGCGGAAAAACAAATCTGGTCATGTTGCCAACTTCAAAAGCTGATACAAAAATTTATGCCACCAGATAAAAACTGAATGTACCAATTATTACATTAAACAAGAGGAAAACCTTCTACGCACCAATTCCACCTGCGCTTTCTACAATTTTGTAGACAATAAACTAAAAGACTTAAGGTCCATCCCACCCTTAAAAGAACCTAATGGTAAAGACTGCAATGATGACACCATTAAAGCCAATCTCTTTAACACATTCTTTGGCTCAGTATTCAGCAAAGGATCATGCCCAGTATTTCCTAGTCAACCACAGACAACTACAATGATTTAATACATATCAATTTTAGAGAAGACAATGTTGAAAAAACAGTACGCAATCTAAAACCCTCTCTAGCTATAGGATTGGATGGAATATTTGCCTACTTCTTAAAAAAGCTATCCACTGCCATAGCCGAACCTCTAAGCATAATCTCTGAAAAATCTTTCAGGACCAGCTCCTTGCCAATCCTATGGTCACAAGCCACAGTCATCCCCATCTTCAAAAAGGGAGACCCCAGCCTATTTGAAAATTACAGACCAATCTCTTTATGCTGTGTCACCTGTAAAGTCATGGAATCAATTATTAACCAATCCATTATCCTCCACTTAAAGACAAACATCCTACTCTCTAATAAACAATTTGGTTTCAGAAAAACCTATCCTGTAATCTGCAACTCTTACACCGCAAAAATATATGGACTACACAACTCGATCAGGGCAAAGCAATAGATGCCATCTACATAGACTTCTGCAAAGCCATAGATTCAGTTGTACATGACTAATTACTCCTAAAAGTAAAATCTGATGGTATCTCTGGACACCTTTATAACTGGATAGAAGCATTCCTGTCAAACAGACAACAAATGGCCAGAATTGGGAGCGTCCTATCAAATTCTGTACCTGTCAACAACAGTGTGCCCCAAGGCAGTGTTCGAGGACCAATTCTCTTCATACTCTACATAAATGACCTCTGTGGTCATATGAAGAGCAACTGTGTTCTCTTCGCTGATGATGTAAATCTATTCAATACCACAGATAATACTGCTACCCTTCAAAAAGACCTTGACTATGTATCAGAATGGTCAAACAAATGGCAACTTCAAATCTCAACAAATAAATGCTCTGTCTTACATATTGGCAAAAAAAATCAGAAAATAAAATACAAGCTGAATAGTCAAGACCTTGTTGATAATCCAAACTCTGTCAAGGATCTTGGAGTACTCATCTCTAATGATCTAAGTGCTAGAGCCCACTGTAACTACATAGCCAAAAAGGCATTAAGAGTTGTTAACCTAATCTTACATAGCTTTTTCTCTGGTAATATCACACTACTAACAAGAGCATACAAAACATTTACTAGACCAATACTTGAATACAGCTCATCAGTCTGGAACCTGCATTATGTATCTGATATTAACACAGTAGAGAAAGTCCAGAAATATTTCACAAGAAGAATTCTCCACTCCTCTACTTGTTTCAGAATATCTTATGCTACCAAACTTGAAATTCTAGACCTAGAAAACTTAGAACTATGCCGCCTTCTGTCTGATGTAAGTATAGTATATAAAGTTATACATTGCAATGTTCTTCAGCTTCAACCATAACAATACAAGAGCACACAATAAATACAAACTCAAGGTAAACTACACCAGACTTGATTACAGGAAATACGACTTCAGCAACAGAGTAGTCAATGTCTCAAATATTCTACCTGACTCTGTGGCTCTTCCCAAACCCCAAAAACTTTAACCTTAGACTGTCTACTATTGACCTCACCCTTTTCCTAAGAGGTCTGTAGGGGACGTGCATAAGCGTACCAACATGCCTACCATCCCTGTCCTATTGTTTCTTTTTATTTTTCTTATATGTATCCTTTTCATGTATTCATAACTATGTTTATACTTATACATATTATCTTATAATCATTTGACAAATAAATAAATAAAAATATTATTTATTTATTTATTTGTCAAGCGATTATAAGATAATATGTATAAGTATAAGACAGTGTTGAGGGAATTATTTGTTTAGCAGAGTGACGGAGTATTTCAATATATTTTACAGGGGGCTCTTGAAGAGTAACACTATACTGAAAAGTTTCAATCCTGTAAAATGCATTTGTGAGGGAAATTAAATGTGCTCTGTCATCAGTGCACTTTACATCTCATGAACTGCAATACTTCTGCGTTCGATTCAAGGTGCTAGTAATGACTTATAAAGCCCTACTTGGCATGGAATTGAGTTATTTGCTTTTCCCGAATTGCAGCTCATATCAGGTTCTGTTGCATCAGCCTAGAACTGTCATCTGGTGGGACCCAGGAAGAGAGCCTTTTTTGTCATGCCACCTGTTCTGTGATACACCATCCCACTGGATATCAGATTGGTCCCAATACTGCAGGCCTATGTTGTAAATCAAGGACTACCCTGTACAGCAGTTTTATCATTTCTGAAAGACAGAATATCACTTTACTGTATTATTTTACAGCCAAGGGTGTAGAAACGCATATAATGTGCTATCCCTTTCCCTAGAGGACTTTTAAACTAAAAATACAATTGTTTTGAAAACACTAATGGATGAAGCTTTTTTGTAGTAGCAGAACTTTCATCCTCTGCTTTGCTAAGTAGATCTGGCTCACTAAAAAGAAAAAAGCAACAGTCCTGCAGCTGCATAGTCTGAGGCCATTGCACAATTACTACTTCTGAATTTTAGAATTCCAAATGTTAGAATTTAGAACTGAAACTACAGTATCTTCAAGTTGATTTGAAATGATTGTATATGAAAGTAAAGCTATTGTTTTTTCTTTAACTAAATATGAATTTTGCAATTAGATTGCCATGCTATTTAATTACATTATAATAACTTATTTGAGTAGCTATTATAAGAGCGCATTGATAATATACTATTTTAGAGAATTAGTAACAGTTCTTTCATCTGATGGCCCAGCATATACTATATATTCCTAATATGTTCTTTATTAGAATTTTTCAGTATTGTACAATAAAAGTACACAAAACAAATAAACAAAAAAAAATCAAAAGAAAAAAGAAAATAGATTGAAAATAGAAAAAGACATCTAGTTATGCTTTTCACCCTTCTATTTACCAAGTGATTATCATTTTAATATTTTCCTTATCTTCTTTATCTAAGAGATATAAAGAAATAAGAATAGAATGATCAAGAAAAAAAGGATGGGGGAGGAAAAAGTATGAAAAAGAGAAAAGAAAAATTTAAAATGATTTCCAGTCTTCATCAGAAGTACAAGGAAACCAACTAATTCTTCTGTTCCTATATGGTTTTATGCAAATATCTCATCTTCCCATAATCCATCCCTTATGCATACATAAATTCACAAATTATTAACATTTTAGTTCTGCGGGCAATACAAAGTCCACAAAAGGTTTCCAAAAGTTACAGAAACATATTTTAACTTTGGTCAAACAGACAACTTTGTACTGCTTCATTTTGTTTCTAGAAATCTTGATCCTTCACTTATTCAGATGCTGTCATAGAATTTGATCTCTCTTCAATTTTTCTTTTTCCTATCTCGAACACCAGGGGTGGGATTAAAAATCCCAGCAACCAGTTTGCTGCCCAGTTGGTGGATGGGTGTGGCCATGGTAGGAATGGCCTACCAGAACTTTTGGGAGGGCCCTTTTTCACCTTCCCATGGGTCCGGAGGCTTCCCCCAGGTCTCTGGGAGGGCAAAAATGGCCTCCCCCAGGTTCTGAAGGTCCATCGGAAGCCGGAAACAGGGCCACTTCCAAACTTCCAGTACTTCTGGAAGGGCTGTTTTTTGCCTTCCCAAGGATCCAGAGACCTCCCCCAGGCCTCTTGGAGGGCGAAAACACACCCCCAGGCTCTGGAAGCCCTCCGGAAGCCAAAAACAGGCCTGTTTCTGGACTTTCAGAAGACCCATTTTTTTTCCCCTGCCAGAGCATCTGTGCAGACCCTGCACTTACCTGCATTGAAAATGGGCCATGTGGAAACTCCTGGGAAAGCGGGGTTGGAGTGGGCAGGGCCAGCCATTGGTTGAAATACTGATTTGACAAACCAGATGAAAACTTAACATCTGGTTCGCCAGAACTGGTCCGAACAATAGAATCCCACTCCTGTCAAACACTCCTTTGTGGTGTTAGCAAGCCTCTTTTATATATCTTGCAAGAGTCATTATCCATGTCTTTATCTTGACTTATCATTTGCACTTTCAGTTTCATTATCATCTCTGTCTTAGCTGTTAGTTTCTGCCCCTATTCTTCAAATATCTTCTGGAATGTTTCATACTATTTTCTAATATTTTGTTTTAAAAAACAGCAAGTTTCTTTTCCTCTCTCTCTCTCTTTTTCCTTTTATTCCTGGGATATTTAGTCACCTCTATATTCAATTACTGAAATCATAAAGTCTTAAATTTGATATAGTATGTTATGGTATAAGGTAGACAACTAAACAATTTAGTTTCTATTGAGGTATTGTTTATATTATTTTTGAAATCTTTAGCAAAAGTCCTAATTTACAACAAAACAATAATTAAAAGAAAGTTACAAGTTATATAGTTGTCAAGTACATATGCCTAGGACTTGCCTTAAAATATAGAAGTTAAAACAGACCTGAACAAATATTGTACTATTCTGGTAACTGAAAAATGGTAAGTCAAGCAGGCCATGGATCTGAATAAATTGAATAGTATAGGAAGCAATGCATATGAAAAAGGGAAAGAAGCTTATGCATGAGAAAAGTAGAAGGAAAGTTTGGTAAGATCTCATACTGTAGAGAGTAGGTGATTATTAGTAGAATGGGAAAACTGGAATTTGTATGTCTTTCTCCATAAATAATTTTTTTTCATTGAAATCAACAGCATGATGGTTAAATCAAGTTTCACACTGAATTTTTCATTTTAGTTTGCTCTACCCTTTTCCCTTTATTTTACATATATATTAAAGTTTTACTAGAACATGATCTCTAAATAGACCTGAACTACTACTTCTTCATTATTAATCCTTTGTATTTTCCAGCAACATGTTTGTGGCTTAAAATAACAACTTCAATCCATTTATTCACTGGTGACTATATCCCTGTGTCAAATCCGTGTATCTGTCATTTCTTCGGTGGAAGAAGAAAAGGTGGGGGAAGACTGATAAAGAAATCCTTTCTTGATGTAACCTGAATATATTTAATCTTACAACAAATTTGTATAAACTACACATGATACAATGGAGGAGAAAACCCAGATGGCGGAACCTATCACCTCTGAGAGGCACAGCCAGGAGATGAGAAGACCATAAAAATTCTACAGTTGAGATGTGTCCTGGAAACCTCTGGAAAAGTTCATTCTGAAAAGGGGTGGGGGGGAAATTAGGTATGCCCTGAGAAACTATGAAAAAGATCGTTCCTTACAAAAGTGGTAGGTGGGGAATTAACATACTGGCTTTTGTTTCACTAAATACACATTGAGATAAGGGGAGGAGTTCTCAACTCCCTTATCTCTCCCTGTATGCCTGTGAGACCTTAGATGCTGCTTTGAACTCCTACATGAATTGTCTCATCTCAATAAAGGATTCCTTTTGATACGTTTGGTTTTCAAAAGTTCATTCTTGTTAATTGAATGGGAAAAAGTTCTGTAGCCTGACATAAAGCAGCATCTGCAATAGAGGTCAGCCCAGAGAGAATTTTTTTTTTTAAAGAAAAAAAAAGAAAGAAAATCTTTCACTCTACCAAGGGGATCCTGCAAAAGAAGAAAAATGTCTGAATGCAGCAAGGAGCAAGGGGGAGCTGAATGCTGGGGAGAAACGTTGACACATACCCAGCCAGATACTGACTTGGTGCACCCCATCGAAGACAGCAAAGTTGCCTGCGAAACCTCCACCAAGCCCTGGTGGCCTATAGGTGTAGGAAAAAGAGACAGCTGGGACAGAAGAACCAGAGGAGTAACCTCACCTAGGGTAATAAGCTCAGGAAGAGTGGGACCGACGACTGAATAAGACAGTACATAAATCGCCTCGTGAGGGAAGCCCTGGAGAACCTCAAGGTGAGGGATGCACCAGGATGACAACACAGGAGGGACAACAGGAGAGCGAGGGAACCAGAAAATGAGAGAACCCCAGCCGCCACCCTGGATCCAGCGAAGATTGAGTGGGCAGAGGGACAAACCAAAGAACCAGCAGCCATACCAGGTATCTGACCCTTAAATGCCCCGGCTCAGGGGATTAACTCTGGCCAACCCAGAGACACACAACTGCAGAGGAAGATCCCACCCTTGGGGGTAAAATTTGATGGAGATCCCCAGAAACTGGGATATTTCCTGGTGCAAGTGCTCACCCACATGCAAGAATATGGGGGGAATTTCCCAACCCAGGGGTCCCAAGTACAAGTCGTCACCCTGGCCCTTGGAGGGGCAGCAGCCAGATGGATGGTGACGCTCCACAACATCAACGCCCCAGAATTAAGGAACCTCGATCACTTCATGACAGCCTTACACCACTGCTTTGAGGATCCCCTCACCGATAGAAAAGCCCGCGACCACATTAGAGTCATAAAACAAGGCTGTCACCTGGCAGCGGAATACACCAAGAAATTTTGTGACCTGGCCAGCCGGGTAGACTGGCCAGAGGTTATCCTAGTCTGTTGGCTCAAAGATGGACTAAATGACAACCTATACGCTGCCCTGCCTGGCTCGTGGGGCCCCAAACCTCCTGCACGAATGGTATGATGGCAGAGGAGTTGGAAATAGAAATGACTTGAAACCAGTACTGCACTGGCAAGTTTTGGAAAAGGTCCCCACCCCAGGGGAAACGGGAAATTTCAAACCCCAATCCACCATGACTCCAAGAACGTCTGGTTGCTTTAAGTGTGGAAAGGAGGTACACTGCTCAGCAGAATGCCATTCGAAGACCCATGCCAGAAAGCTAGACCACCCATCAGGGGGGAAACCCAGAACATCCAGCCCTCGAGGAAAGGAGACTGGCCTGAGAGGCTGAGTAGCTGTGGGATTCCAATCCCCCCCAACTCTGAGGAAGAATCCCAAATGCTCCAAGGGGATCTGAGCCAGTCCGAAAGTGATCCAGAAGATGACCCGCTGGTAAGCAATCCAATTGAACCAATCACCCTACCCCTGAGACTGTTTATCCCCAGCCAAGGGAAGGGGGAGGAAGTTGCACTGTTGCTGGATTCAGGATGCACCCGATGCCTAATAAACCCCTCCCTTGCAGATAAATTGGGAATCCAACTGAAAGAAATGGAAAATCCCATCACTTTCTGCCAATTAGATGGAACTATAGTGTGTGTGTGGGGGGGGGAGCCAGTCAGGTTGACCACAAAATCATTGAAAATAAGACTAGGGAACCATAGTGAGATGCTCACATTCCTTGTAGCCCCAGGAATAGAAGAGCCACTGGTCCTAGGTCTCACATGGCTGCGGAACTGGCATCCAAAAATAAATTGGAGAAAAGGAACCGTACAATTCCAGAGAGACCTAGTATTTGCAAAAAGCTCAGAGGAAAGGATAAAGAAGGACAGAGAACAGAGAATCAGCCATGACTGGCCAGTTGGCTGAACCCATTAACATCCCCTATGAGTATGAGGACCTGGCCCAAACATTTAGTGAGGAAGCTTGTGATGAACTCCCACCCCATCGAGCCACAGACTGCACTATCAAAATCCTACCAGGGGCTAAACTCCCAAAACCACAAATGTACTGCATGTCTCCCAGAGAACTGAAAGAACTCAGAGCATTTATTGATAAAATTTTTAAAAGGGGCTTCATTGAACCCACCCAACCAAAAATAGTTGCCCCAGGATTATTCCATGAAAAGAAAGATGGCTCCATGCGTCTGTGTGTGAATTACCAAAAATTAAACGCGATTAGCATAGAGAATATGTACCCACTCCCCCTCATGAAGGACATGTTAGCCCACCTCTCAAAAGGATTTTTTTTTCAAAGTTAGACCTATGAGAGGCATATTACCACATCAGAATAAAGGAAGGGGATAAGTGGAAGACAGCATTTAACACCCCATTGGGATGCTTCCAATTTAAAGTGCTCCCTTTTGGACTGCAAGGAAGGCCCGCCGTGTTTATGCAATTGATCAATGAAACCCTTCATGAATTTTTATATAAAGGAGTTTTAGTGTATCTTGATGATATTTTAATCTACATGGAAACGATGGAAGAACACATCGAGCTACTCCATGCAGTCCTCATGAAACTCTTAAATGCTAAACTATATGCAAAACTATCTAAATGCGAATTCCCCCAAGAAAAAATTGACTACTTGGGGTATAGAATATCCCATGAGGGAATAGAGATGGACCCACAGAAAGTAAAAGCTGTAATAGACTGGGACCTACCACATACCTGCAAACAACTGCAAAGCTTCCTGGGGTTTGCAAACTTTTATCGCCAATTCATTCCAGCTTTTGCAAACATCACCCTCCCTATCATGAACTTGCTAAAAATGAAGGGGGGGGGGAGAAACCCAAACCAAGGCAACCCCTTATCTGGACAATGGAATGCCAAGTGGCATTTGAGAAACTAAAATGTCTATTCTCAGCAGAACCAATCCTTAAGCACCCAGATCCCTAACAACCTTTTGTCATCCAAGCAGACGCCAGTGATGTTGCAGTTGGAGCAGTCCTCCTCCAAAATAATGGAAGTGGACAATTACAACCATGCACTTATACATCCAAGAAATTGACAAAAACCAAGCAAAGATGGGCCATATGGGAGGCATATGCTGTGCAGTGGGCAATGCTCACATGGAGACATTTCCTGGAAGGAAACCAAATCCCCTTTGAAGTATGGACTGATCACAAAAATCTGGAAGCACTGAGAAATCCACAGAAACTCTCCCAAAAACAAACAAGGTGGGCTCAATACTTTAAATGGTTTAATTTCACTCTCAAATATTTTCCTGGGAGAAAGAACTTCTTAGCAGATGCCCTGTCCATAAAACCCAATACAACAGCAAAAAGATTGAGGTTATAAAACCAATGATCCAACTGACCCAACTGGCAGCCAAAGTAATCACCCGGACACAAGTGAAAAAATCATCATCCCTGACTGAAGACACAACGATGTCAATATTTAAGGAGGCACTACTTAAGGACGACTGGCTCCAGGCTAACAAAAACACTTGTTTACTCAAAAATGAACTGGCTTGGGTAGAAAATAAATTTTATGTCCCTGCAAGCCAGAGAATGGAATTCATGAAACGCTGCCATGACTCCAAAATAGCAGGACTTTGGTTTTGTAAAAACCTTGCACCTCATCAAAAGACAATTTTGGTGGTTGTCCCTCAAAAAGAATGTTGAAAACTATGTTGCGAGCTGCCCCACCTGTGCTGCTGCAATGAGAAGACAAGGAAAATATCCTGGACTTTTACAAACAGTAGCAGACCCTTCTGCACTCTGAAAAGATTTCTATGGACTTTATAGTGGAGCTTCCCAAAAGTGCTGGAAATACTGTCATTTGGGTTGTAACTGATCTTTTTCCAAACAGATTCACTTTATTCCATGCCAAAAGATCCCAACTGCCAAGGCATTGGCAAAGATGTTTCTAATACACATTTATCGCCTTCATGGAGCTCCCCATCAGATTATCTCAGATAGGGGTGTTCAGTTCACATCCAAATTTTGGTGGGCATTTTTAAACCTATTAGGCTCCACCCAGGGGTTGTTGTCATCAAGTCACCCCTAGACAGATGGATCGACATAGAGAGTTAACAGCATATTAGAACAATATTTAAGATGCTTTATTAATTACCAACAGGACAATTGGACTGACCTTCTTTTTGCAGAGGTAGCATACAATAACTCAGTCCATAGCAGCATGGGGTTCACCCCATTCCAGGTAGCCATGGGCCAAGAATTCAACCCCATGCCAGAACTACCCACCAAAGAACCTGAAATCCCCTCCCTTAAGGAGTGGATAAATAACTTACAAGCCATGTGGCCAGTGGTAAGATTATCTTTACAGGAAGCTAGAGCAGTTTTTAAAGCTCAAGCAGACAAAAAACGCTGCGATCCTAAACATTTCAAGATTGGGGACAGTGCATATTTGTCCACAAAATTTTTAAAATCATTACAACCCTCTAAGAAACTTGGGCCAAAATTCATTGGCCCATTCCTGATCTCCAGAATTATTAACCCTGTGACGGTAGAGCTTCGACTTCCTAAAACACTTAGGCAGATTCATCCAGTATTTCACTGTAGCTTGCTCAAACCGGATATCACTTCAAACCTCAGACCCCCACTTCCGACACCTCCAACCCCATCATGGTACATGGGGAACAACATTTTGAAATAAAAGATATCCTTGACTCACGCACTCACCGTGGATCCACACAATATTTAGTAGCTTGGAAACATCTTCCTTCCTCGGAAAATGAGTGGGTAGCCAAATGACACATAAAAGCACCCACATTACTACGAAAGTTCCACCTAAAATACTCTGATAAACCATCCTGAATTGCAAATGTAATGCATTATTTTTGTTTTTTCCAGGTAGACCTATCTGTTCTTTAAGGAAGGCAGATGTCAGATCTGTGTATCTGTAATTTCTTTAGTGGAAGAAGAAAGGGGGGGTGGGGGAGACTGATAAAGAAATCCTTTCTTGATGTAACCTGAATATATTTAATCTTACATCAAATTTGTATAACCTACACATGATACAATGGAGAGAGGAAACCCAGATGGCTGGAACCTATCACCTCTGAGAGGCACAGCCAGGAGATGAGAAGACCATAAAAATTCCACAGTGAGAAGTGTCCTGGGAACCTCTGAAAAAGTTGGCTCTGAAAGGGGGTGGGGGGGAAATTAGGTATGCCCTGAGAAACTGAAAAAGATCATTCCTTACAAAAGGGGTGAGGGGAATTAACATACTGGCTTTTGTTTCACTAAATACACATTGAGATAAGGGGAGGAGTTCTCAACTCCCTTATCTCTCCCTGTATGCCTGTGAGACCTTAGATGCTGCTTTGAACTCCTACATGAATTGTCTCATCTCAATAAAGGATTCCTTTTGATACGTTTGGTTTTCAAAAGTTCATTCTTGTTAATTGAATGGGAAAAAGTTCTGTAGCCTGACACTCTGATAATTTTTCAATTAATCATGAGTTATAGTAGGAGTGTCAAACTTATGTTATCATGGAGGTATCACATGACATTTTCCCCCTTTGATAAATCGGGTGTGGGTATGGCCTGCATGTGACGCATCCGGCCCGCAGGCCGGGAGTTTGACACCCCTGATTTATAGTTTGGCCGTAGCGTCTTACAAGGTTTTCTGGCGATTTCTTTTTTCTGGCAATTTCCTCTTAAGAATCAGCAATCATAAAACTGGAGACCCCAAAAAATTATAGCCCAAGCTGCTGTAAACTGACCTTTTGCAGAAAACTTTAAAACTGCCTTAAATTTTTCAGAAGCACTTTGGCAGTATTTAGACTCAAAACAGCATTTCAGCAAGATTAAATTAAATTTACTATAACTTTTTTTATCATTTGTTAGTGACAGTTTAAACTGAATGATTTTTCCATATAAAGAAAAATAATACTAAAGCAATTTCTGTACTCCAGTGCTGATTAACTACTTCTAAAACACTCCAAAACTAAGCAACTGATGGATAATATAGTATAACTATAAGCAATGCTTTCAGAGTTTGTATAAATATAAAAATTTGGGGGAAGACAAAAAAGCTAGTCTCAGAAAGTATTAGGTTGTCCCAAATCTCTTAAGCTGGCTTTCTAATGACTTTGAATAGGTTCAGAATGAAGAAATTGATTGTTCAAGCCATAAATGGCACAGTTCCAGTGAATAGTTGGATTTACACATTGCAGTAACCCAGTACTTCAGTTTACTGCAGTACTTCAGTTTACTGAAAGACAAATGGCTTGATTAGCATACTATGTATAATCCATGTTAATACAACAGTGGCTTGTACAACATAATTAATAAAGTCAAAATTAAGTTAATCACCCCATGGTTTGATATGTGAACATGATCACTAACTTACCTATTTCATGTAAGGCATGTTTATTGCAGCATCTCCAGCATTTATTGTAACATTGTCTATTTTGTTAATAATTGATGGAGCTATATACATCTGTAAAACATTTTTTTTATCAATTTTCTCTTAAATTGTAATTTATAATTTTACTGATTTCTTCCATAGGCTTTATTATTGTTAAACAGTTATAATAAAAAATAGAATATTTGAGAGTTTGTTATATATAATAATATGTGAAATCTGAATTACAACAAAACCGTTGGACATGGTAGAATGTTCTTTGACTTGACTGTACTGACAAGTTGCCATAGTTTTTCATTTGGAACTTATCAGTTTCTTTTTTGAAGCAGTTCATCAAAAGATTTCATTAGGCTCCCACACATTGTACAATCTTTCTGCTGGTTCTCTGGGCATATGAAACACAATGACTCTTATTATTTTTTATATCTTATCAAACGCACATCTTTGTAAAACAGATGGGAAGCATGGCATTAATTTTCAAAAAGGCTGATTAAACAAACTTTTAAATTGATACATTAAAATGATTTCCTGAAAGACTACTGTAGGGCACTTTGTTACATAATAAAAAAATCAAAGGAAAACAAACCAAATCTAAATACATGTGCCTAAGGGTTTTGTTTTTTAAAAAATCTGTTATTAAAGGAAAGTTAAGATTAGATGAATAGATTTTGGAGGGCCCTGTGAGGAACAATAATATGTCTTCTATTATATACAAACAACAACAAAAATTAGATGAGGCGAACAGCTATTCCAAATTTTATTTTTGTTGGAGCATGGTTTTGGATGCAAATCTATGGATCCTTGGATGCATGAGGGGAGGATATTTGCTATTTATCTTCTGATTCTGTGTCTGATAACTGAGGGGAACCTGATTCAGTAAGTAACCTACAGAATTATATTCTAAATAAATAACCAGCTATTACTTTGAGTACAAACATTATAAGGGAGCCCTGATAACTATGTTTCATTATTAAAATCTGTTTATATTTATATAAATAATTGCCCCAAATTTCTACATTGAGAATGGTGAATTTCAATAAACACATGGCTAAATTAATTATTTGTAGAAGCTCATGTATCATCTTAAGTCATATATTTAATTGTGATTTGTTGAATACATTAAACTACTAACAGTGGATTAACACACAATGACTGGAGTGGCAGAACATAGATAGATCAACATCTTGCACTTTAATCTTTGTCACCGCTAGAAGAGAAGAGAAGAGAAGAGAAGAGAAGAGAAGAGAAGAGAAGAGAAGAGAAGAGATCTTGGAGGTCTTCTAGTACAGCCCCTTCTTCAAGCAGGAGAAGCTATACCATTTCCGGTTAATGACTTATCCAGATCATGCTAAGGCTAAAGTGAAAATCCATTATGATTTGGTGCAGTGCGCATACTGACTGACCAAGTTCAGAGAGAGAAAAAAACTCTCTTGCACTTTATTTTTAGCTGGTTCTCTGAACCGCGCAAGCAATTAAATAACGGTTTGGGCAAACCAGTGAGAACCGGCTGAATCCCACCTATGAGTACAACTTGTCAGAAGGTCTAATATGATCATTATTATATTCTTTAATTCCTTATAAAATGTGATAGAATGTAGGTTTGTGGTGTGGGTGTGGGTATGGGTGTGTGGGTGTGGATGTGAAAAAAAATATTGTAATGTAATGTTGTTTGAAAAAAGGGTTAAAGACATTCTGGAGAAAATTTAAGGACTGGTCATTGCATAGATGGATCCATATAGTTTTTTGGGGCGAAGGAAATAGTATGGATATTTGCTATTGCATTCTTCTTCTTTACTTCTCAGTATCATCTATATCCTTCAGATTCTCTGATGTCTCTCCTCCAAATACTAAATAAGCTTGATATTACTTACCTTCAAAGCTAAGAGAAGATGAGTCAAGGACTACATCTGCTAAATTAAATAAATATTTCATTCTCAGTCACAAACAGCATCAGCATCTTTGGACAAATCATTCTGTCACCTTAATTAAGTTCATTGCTATTATGAAATCATATGAAACATGGTTTCTCCCATTTATGCACTGATATACTGATTAAGTTATTTATAAAGTTATGAATGCTTGTATGTCTAAAGGACATGGTGACAAAGCCTTTGTAAACATTCAGTAAAATATGAACATACATTTGCATCTGCTTTAAACTGTAAGCAACAGATGGCTTGTGGGCCGTATGAAATTTGCCAGGTTTTTTTTCCTGAAAAAGTGACTGCCTCTTTCCTCTGGAACATATAAGCTATTAGCATATGATAATAAAGAAAGCTCCTGAGATTTAGGCATTGTCCCTTGGATTATGTTCTTAATTTTTACCTCTACGAAGGGTTTAACTTCTATGCTAATAACAAACTGGAAAATTAAGTAATGTTTATTGAATAATCCAAGTATACTTACAATTTCAAGTATACTTAGAATTTAACAAGAGGTATTATTGGAATATTGTTGGAGGGACCAAGAAGGACTATATTGGATTCTAAAATGTGCTCAGAAAACTGTCAAGACTAGGTTTGAGTCGGTTCTTTATTGGTAGCACTAGGAATAGCACTTAAACGTATGTACTGCTTCATAGTGCTTTACAGCCCTCTCTAAGTGGTTTACAGTGTCAGCATATTGCTCCCAACAATTTTGGGTCCTTATTTTACCCACTTGGAAGGATGGAAGGATGAATCAACGTTGAGCCTGATGGGATTTGAACTGCCAAATTGCAGGCAGCCAACAGTCAGCAGAAGTAGCCTGCAGTACTGCACTCTAACCGCTGTGTCACCAAGGCTCATATGTGCAACCAAGGCTCATAAAGGAAAGACAGGAGCATATGATTCAGCTCAATCAAAAGTTAACACACCATTTAAAAAGTAAATGTAGTCATTTTGACAGATATGATTATTATTTTTGTTTATAGTAAAATGGAATAATTCAAGTTTTCTTTTTCTTCTTTCTCTATATGTTAATTTGTTTCATTAATATTTGTATATTTTGTTTTACTTAAATGTTTGATTTCATATGTTCTGTATGTATGTATGTATGTATGTATATATGTATATATGTATGTATATATATATATATATATATATATATATATATACACACACACACACACACACACACATTTTCATTCTTAAGTTTTAGCGGGTACTTTCATGTATGGTATTCAGCTTTGTTCGGGTATTTTCCCACGTCATTATAGTTGTGCTTTTAAAGTTGTAGCAACGTTTCGGCAGAATCTCATCTGCCATCATCAGGCTTCTGTATTGTGTTAGTCTCTGAGTCAGACTTTTACAGTTGTTTCAGTTTTAAATCTGGAGCTAGCCTACTGCTGTGCCAGAATGGTTTTTTCTTCATCCTGATTGGTTGGGAGTCCTGGTCTGTGTTTATTGGTCTTGGAGTTTGCTGTGTTCTGCTTGATTGGTGTTTCTAATATCTTCTGTCTGTTTTGTGGCTTTTTTTTATCTTGGTTGGCTGGCAACATTGTGTTCCTGTATTGGAGGCTTTTAGTGCAGCTTGGCTCCAAGTAAATGGACAGCTATCATTTGTTAGGAAGCTAGGTTTCATCTGGGTGCCTGGTTGGGGTGTGTTTGAGCTGGAGTTATCGGGGAGATCTGTTTGTGCCCAGGTATTTGCCTGGCTTGTGGTGTGGAGATTTTTTTCTTTGTGAGTGCAGGCTTCCAAATAATTGACAGTCTGGTGGAATCATCTCTTCTATTCATGCTTTCAGGTCTTTTTTCAATCTCTATGGCTTCTCTGATAATTCTGTGGCTGGGGTTTTCTATAGTGGCTAGGGTTTTGGTGCCATTGAAGTCGATGCTATGACCTGTGGCTTTCATGTGTTGGAAGTGTGGAAGTGTGTTCCAGCTTTTTTACTGCATTTTTGTGTTCATGCAGGCTCATCCAGGCACAAACAAAACAATCACAAAAATATTTGTTTTATATATTGTGCAAATAGCGATGAAAATATTTGTCCACATAAGGACATAAATATTTCCTTCTGAAACTCTCAGAATTTAATTAATGAAAATTAATATCACAATTTCTCATATTTCAAGGCATGAAACTAATAAAAGCTATCACATAAGCCCTAAAAGCTTACATGAAAATCCACAGAATCTTCCGAGCAGTGGTGGTATTCAACTTTTTCCCCTACTGATTCTGTGGACATGGCTTGGTAGAAGAAGGATTATGTGACTGAGTGGATGTGTCTAACTTGACATCACTCACGCCCATGCCCGCTCAGTCACATGACCCCCCACTAAGCCAATCCCACAGAACCTGGTAGGAAAAAAATGAATTTCTAACTATCTACCTATTTTCTGCCCAAGCAGGCCTGGCCTAATCTGTCAAAGGCCTGGTCTAATCCTGAATGCCACCTGCTCTCCCTTCACCAGTCACATGCGTCACCCTGTTTCCCCTCTTACAGAGGCCCTGGCCCTTAGTCTCCCCGTTTCTTTCCCCACTACCACCTCTTTCGTTGTCCCATGGCTGTGACCTTATCTTCCTCTCATGGCTGGCTGCCAGGGAAGGCAAGCTAGGGCTGAGCCATTGTTGTCACTGGGCTCCCTGCCAGCCCACATCTCATCCTTGTCACCAGATGCCTGCAGCCACCACATGTGTTTTTTTGGTGTAGCTGGACTCCAGAGACAGCTGCTGTAGGCTTCTTGGAGTGAAAATTACTGACCTCCAGGTTTGCTTTACTTCTCCAATGCACCGCCGCCATGTTCTAGGTGCTGGCCATGCAGGATCATCCCATTGCCTGCTGCGGCGCTCTGCTCGGACTTGCTCGGCGAAGTCCCTTTGGTGCAGCAGGCTCAATGGAGTGGATCTGCATGGTTTTTGCCACTTCTTTGCTGGCAGGAATCAAGCCAGAAGTGGCAGCTGGAGGATTCTCCTGCCAGTGAAGAGGTATTGGCTGGAGGCTTCTTGCACCACTTTTTGCAAGTATGAAGGGCCTGCAGCAGCCATTTCTTCACTGGCTGGAACTGAGCTGGGAGCGGTGACTGGAGGATTCTCCTGCCAGCAAAGAGGTGGTGGCTATAGGCTTCTTGGCAAAACTCAGCCAGGAGTCAGAAGACAGCTTCTGTGCCCTGCCTGCCCCTTTTTAGTCCTCCCCTCCACATCAAAGTACCTTAAAGGGACAGGTTGCGGCAGCTGCCTTCTGAGTAGCAGCGGGGTGAAGGAAAGGGAGGCAGAAAAGTTCACCCAAGTCTTCTCCTACTTCTCAAGCATACAAAGAGCATATGCAATGCATCTCACAGCACTGGAGGGACTTGCCCATGCGCTGTCTCCTCCCAGAAGGTCCTGGCCTCATGTGAACACATGTGGAGTCCCGAGACCTTCTGCTAGGAGATGGCATGTGGGCTACTGGCTCGGTTCCAGCTTGCAAAGCAGCAGCAGCTGGGATTCAATGCCCTGTTCTTTGAGCTGGGGTGCACCCCATTGACTGCTGTGCCAGAGTGGAGGTACTTGCCCAGGCAAGTCCCTCCAGTGCAGCAGGCAATGGGGCCTGCATGCATGGCTGGTGCAAAGAACAGGGTAGTGATGCTGGCGGTACTGAAGCTCTTTTTTGGTACATTTGAACAGCGGGGGCCAGTAGTATTTGGTGCAAGAAGCCTGCAGCCACTGCCTCTTTTTTTCAGTGCAAGAAAGCTCCAGCCAGCTGGCTCAGTTCTGGCTACAAAAAGACATCAGCTGGGAGGCTTCTCGCACCCCCAAAAGAGGCAGCGGCTGCAGGCATCTTGCAACAAGGAGGGCGAGATGTGGGCTGGCGGGGAGCCCAGCAGCTCTCAGCCCTGGTTTGCCTTCCCTGGCAGCCAGGCATGGGAGGAAGGTAAGGTCATAGCCACATATGATGAAAGAGGCAGTTGTAGGTGCAAGGAGGCAAGTGAGGAGATTAAGGACCGGGGCCTCTGAAGAAGGGAAAATTGGGTGATGCATCATGCCTAAGGGAGAGCAGGTGGTGAGTGGGCAACAGCTCCTGGGCAAGGCTGGAGCCTGGGAATCACACATTCCCCAACCTGGTTGAGATGGGTGGAGGCTCCAGGGCCTTGGGAATAGCATTTCCCTGGGGCCCTGGCCCCCGATCCATGGCAAAGGGTGAGAGGGTGGCATGCATTGCTTACCTTTGGTGAGCTGAGCTGACTGGGCATCAGCAAGACAATTGGAGAGACAATTAGCTGGGCCATGTGGCAAAGGCAACATATATAGGGCATGGATAGGCGGGGCGAGCATCAAGCAGCCGGAAAAAGTGAGCGAGCATCAAGCACTCAGAAGGAGCAAGTGAGTGGCGACCAGACAACTGGGCCAGGGGCGTGGCCAGACAGACATCACTATCAGTTCGGCGACACAGGCCAAATTGTTGCTACCGGTTCTCCTGAACTGATGTGAACTGGCTGAATACCACAACTGCTTCCCAGACCTAATTGTATTGACTTATATGATAGGGTCTCACACATTGTACAACTCTTTAATCCTCCAGAAATGTTAACTGAAACCTGTGGATGCAGATATGGCTTACTCTGTAGTCATAATTTGCTTACCAATTTATTGAGTAAAACCACAACTGACTTATTTATACCTGCATCATGGTAAGTCATTCTGATTACAAACTGCATCAGCTAGGTGCACATTATATATTAAGCCAAAATTAAATGTATGCTTTTAAATGATAAATGAATTATGTCAGTACTTATTTGGAATACTAACAGAAACCAAGTATGCTTCTAACTTCCTGTATCATCCCAACAAAGGAATAATTGTGGTGCAGAATTGGAATGGAGCATGTTTAGGATTCTAAACCATTTTGAAAGATTGATATTGAGATTATTAATCGGCATTTAGATACCTAAAATCTTCTTGTAATTAACATTCGAATGCTATGACTGATCTAACAAATAATTAGAGCACATGGCTATTTTGCAATTCTATTATTTTCTGTCTAAAATAGAGAATAGCTGACAGTTCCTTAGCTGGTGTTGGCCTTCATATACATCAAATTCTTCTCAAGAACCTAGGATGTAATAACGTGGCATAGTATCTATGTGGATCCAAGCAGTGTGGCCATTTGCAATTGACAGATGGAAATTTTGTGCAGATTTTCTAAATGCCATCCAAGGTTTTTTGGGGTATATAAACCAGTGTGCCAATAACCATTGGAACCATCAAGGTGTGATTATGCCATAATTTTTCAGTGTTAAAATTTGTATTTCCAACCCTATGATGTAATCTAGTTGATGTGTCCTGTTGATTTCAACTGTCCTGTGTGCCACCGGTGGTTGCCTGGCTCAATAAATAAATATACAAAGTAAAATAATTATTTTCTCTCTATCAATACATAGATTTAAATTTTCTAAATTTTACATATCTAAATAGCGGCTAATAACATGTTAAAGCCATAAAAACCGATAAACCCAAGCAATTCCAGAAAATTGGTTTCCCTAACAATAGACTGTCTCTCATTTTATTTTCAGTCAGTCAATGCCAATTATAGTTAAATACTATGTAGTGTAGTGCAAGAAATTGCCTAGAACAACAGTATATATAAAATGTTTCATGCAAAAACAATGCTGTATCTATCATTCTCAAAAACCATTTTCACATTCTCTTCTATGGGCATTTCCAAAGTATTTGCATTGTCTTTCAGACTACTGAAAGGTTTTAGAGCTTAGCATTCTTGGAGGTGAAGAAGTCACTACAACAATAAAAAGTTTTTCAAAGCACAGCATGGTTAACTGATGGTTACAGATATTATCAGTATCTTCAATTTTTCGTTGTTTCAAATAGTTTCATTGTTCAAGTTGTATTATATGTTTCATTCTTGTTTGCCTTCCAGAGTACCTCAAGGGTATAGATAACAAATGAGCAAGGTTTTCTTTTACTGGGCAGTATCTATTTCAATGAAAAATTTGAAAGTATTATTTTTATCCTAGGATATCAGAATTCATAAGGTATATTGATGGCAAGAATAGTTCATGAAGGCTATAGCTGAATTTGCATCTGTCTAATTTATGCACAATAGTACAAATTTTAAAGTAAGCTGGCACTGTCACCCCTTAAAAATTTGTGTTAGTCTGAAAGAGCTGTACTTCAAGCATGCATAAATGTGAAAAGTATAAAATCATCCCATGAAATTGAACAGGTTACCGGACCTAGGCTGTAAAATTCCAGATGATCATAAGATAGCAGCAAAGTGAAAACTATTTCTGCCATCTGTGATATTCTGGATTTTGGCATCTTAAATGTAGTAGCTCTAGCATAAAGATTAGTTAAAGGGGTTTTGATATTTTCCCTTTCCATGCTAATTCAAAATTCAAAACATTTCTTTTTTAGCCTCCAAAAATCTATAGTAAGAAAGTGTTCTGCTATCTTTAGACAACTTTCAAAAGGCTATTGAATACTAGTGGGAAAACTGAAACGTAGCTTTGTTTAAAATTTACAATCATTTGAAAAAAATTCAGCAAGTATTAGTGTAGTTTTTTTCCTATAGCCAAACATCACTTTTGAAAAAGAAAAAACGTTTACTTATTCCAATCAAACATTCTAATGATGATTTCTTACAATATAAAGCATGCCTCCATTCAGAAACTAAATTAGGCATCAAAATAATTATTTTTCTCCCAATTTTTGCTCAGGAGCATCTTTTTTCAATTTAATTATTCTCCTTAGTGTTTGCCTAGCCAAATTGCTGCTGAATGAATTAGAATAAAAGGGAAGGAACATTGTACTTAAGATAAAATGGATCCTGGGTTGCTTTGTGTTGAGAATTTTGCTGACTTCTGTTAGTGAAATAGAAGCTATTCTTTAATGAGAGATTTCTACACTGGGAAGAAGTAATTATATTGGTAGTGGGGGCATGGAGTCTATTTAATGCTTTTTCATTGCATCTAGTCTTGTAATAAGATTTAAAATACAGGCAAGAAACAAATCAATGGTAACTTTCATATCATGTCTTTTGGGGCTATTTGATTGGTTTACTGAAGTAAATAGGCAAAGTGGAAATGTGAATTGTTCTTTCAGGTATAGTAATCCAGGAAATTTTGAGATAACTATCCAAATTGTAGATGGCATTTCTTTTCTGAGTGCTTGCTCCTGTCTTTTCTATGATAATAGGGCATTGAAAATGTTGCTTAAAAGGTAGTCTTAAAAAGAATGATGAGTTGAAAATATCTGTAGATCATGAATCACCCATGATCATCCGGAACATGACACAATAACAACATGTGTGCCATCATGTCTTCACACAAATTATGTAATATATGTAATTTGCATCATTTTCATGATGCATTTGTTTGGCACATAACATTATTTGCTTTCTTTTCCCTCTCATTGTACATCCCTGGAAAGTGGGGAGGGAGAAAATAAAGAAAACCATCCTGGATTAAAAGGTAACAAGCTTTCAATTGTTTCAACTGTTTAAAGAGGCATTTGTAGAAATATTTTTTCAGAGATTAAGAACCATTTTTGTCTCACTGATTCAATAATTTGAATTTTCCTAGAGCTAATGAACTAATAAATAATTATCATTAGTAAAGAGTAATTTTTGTTATGCCATTTTCCATTATATATACATAAATCCACCAGTCATACATTGCCCTACTATCTGTGGCTATATTGTTCCTCAGTAGACCATAAACTGTTTCTGTCATAGTCCATTCATCTATTTAGATACAATATTTTGGAACCTTTATAATATAAATGTACAGAGAATTTATAGATGTGATAACTTTTTCAGGTTAAGAGTATCTTTGAGGTAAAAATCTAGGTAGATGCTACGGTACAATCCTTTATCTTATATTGAATAAAATTATAGATCTATCTGGTTAGTTAAATTGGAGCAAGAAAATATAATATTGGGGATTCATAGATCACTTTTCCAATAGGAGGTGGCATATGTTTGATTACCAAAGGCTAAAACTGGACTAATCATTTTAGGGGGAAAAAAGTATTTATATGCAACTGGTTTTCCATAGAAAGTAAGTGCCACCAAGGGCTACAAGCCCTTCGATTTGAACCCAGCTCTGATAATTTGTTGTAAGCCCCCAAAATTTAACACCCCTGGACTGGTGCCTATAGGAAATCCTTTAGTTACTACTGTAATCAAGCCCCACAATGACTGTAATTCACTGGGGCTTAATTCTGAAGAACATAATATAAGATTACATCCTTGTTATGTTTAGAAAACTTTTAAACTAGGTAAATGTCTAAAAACGTTTCATAGCTTTATGGCTATGGAGATTCTCATTCATCTAGGTCAGTGGTTCCCAAAGTGGGCAGTACTGCCCCCTGGGGTGGGTGGAATGTCTTAGGGGGCACTAAGAGGCAAGGGGGCCAGCAGGGGGGCGCTAAGAGGCAGCAGGGGGGCACTGGAGGTGGGCCCCTCACAGGGCACAATTCAGGGGTGAGAAAAAATCCCACCGCCGCAAGGGCCCGCAGGATCACCCCATTGACTTACACGCTCCAGTGCAATGGGCTCAGTGGGGTGATACTGCAGAGCCTCGCTCCAAATACAGTGTTGGGAAAGGAGAGCAAAGCCAGAGTGACTGTGCTCTCCTTTTCAAACATCCCGCCGCCACCGTGTTCAGAATGAGGCCCCACAGGATCACCCCATTGACTTGCCACTCCGGTGCAAGGGGCTCAATGGGGAGCCTCATCCTGAACACAGTGTTGGGAAAGGAGACCTTTTCAAACATCCCACCACCACCATGTTCGGGGCGAGGCCTCGCAGGATCACCCCATTGACTTGCACACTCTGGTGCAAGGGGCTAAATGGGGTGATCCTGTGGAGCCTTGCTCCAAACACAGCGTTGGGAAAGGAGAGCAAAGCCAGAGTGACTGTGCTCTTCTTTTCAAACATCCCACCACTGCTGTGTTCAGAACAAGGCCCCACAGGATCACCCCATTGACTTGCACGTTTCAGTGCAAGGGGCTCAGTGCGGTGATCCTGCAGAGCCTCGCCCCGAATGCAGCATTGGGAAAGGAGAGCAAAGCCAGAGTGACTTTGCTCTCCTTTTCAAACATCCCACCACTGTCGTGTTCGGGGTGAGGTCCTGCAGGATCCCCCCATTGAGCCCCTTGCACCGGAGGCACCTGCCCAAGCAAGTCCGAAAAAAGCGGTGCACAAAGTCAATGGGGTGAGCCTGAGAGAGGGAAAGAGAGAGAGAGAGAGAAAGAGAGAAGAAGAAGAAGAAAGAGAAAAGGGACAGAAAGAAAATGGGACAGACAAAGAAAGGGGGGTATGGAAGGAAGGGGCTGAAAGAAAAAGAAATAAAGAGGGAGGGAGGGAGGAGAAATATAATGAGATATCTATTCTAGTCCAATCACCTGCTCCAGCAGGGTTAGAAGGAGTGTGTGTGTGTGTGTGTGTGTGTGTGTGTTCTCCTTGTAATTTATCAGTACATTTTGGTTTTGCCTTCTTCAGAATTGACACTGTAATACATTGGGGAAAAGTATCTTTTTAGGGTGGAGGTCTGGTCCAATGGATCCTGTTTAAAGCCTCAACAAAATGTGAGAGCTTCCTGATAGTCTTGGCCATGTTTCGTCCACAAAACGTTTAATTAATAGAAGCCAAAGACTTTTCAATGTGCTGGCAAAGATGCTGGCAAAGATGTTTCAATATGGAAAAGGGCATCTAAACTCGGCCTTATTTCAATCTGATGCATCAGGTCTCTCTCTCCCTCTCTCCCCCTCCTCCCTCCATCCCTCCACCCCCCTTCTTTCTTTGTCCCTTTTTCTTTCCTTCCCTTTTCTCTTTCTTTTCTTCCTTCTCTCTTTCTCTCTTTTTTCTCTCTCTCTTTCCCTCTCCCAGGCTCACCCTATTGATTTGGTGCACCGCTCCGCTCAGACTTGCTTGGGCAAGTCCCCACAGTGCAGCGGGCTCAATGGGGTGGACCTGCAGGACCGGCACCTAGAATGCGGCAGTAGCAGCACATTTGAAAAGTAGAGCAAAGCCAGAGGTCGATAATTTTTGCTGCAAAGAATCACAAAAGCTTCTGGGCTGTGCACAAGAAGGGACAAATATGTCAATGCAATTCAGCAACATAAAATGAAGAAATACAAATAAAACAAATCAACAAGAATTGGTAAAAGCATCTCTAATTAGATTCTATTCACTACTAGAATCTAATCAGAGATGCTTTGCTGATTCTAGTCCAATGACCTGCTCCATCAGGGTTAGAACAGAGTGTGTGTGTGTGTGTGTGTGCATGGCTGTCAAAACTCCAAAAACAGGTCAAGTAGTTCTGGGGAGGCCAGTCATAAATTAGAAGACTTGCTAAGCAACCAGCTATTAAGTGAAGACCACTTGTATTTGGTTTGCCAGCCAGCAAACCACACCCATCCAGTCACTTGACCAACAAGCCATGCCCAACCAGTCACGTGACCACAAAACCATACCCACCCAGTCACATGACCAGCAATCCACGCCCACCCAGTCACATGACAAGCAAACCACACCCTCAAATTAGGCCATGCCCACAGAAATTTGAATCCCGCTCCTGGGTGGGGGGCATTGAGGATGAGTTTGTAGCACCAAGAGGTGGGGTGGACTGAAAAAGTTTGGGAACCACTGATTTAGGTCATGGTTGTAAGTTCTCAGAGAACTAAAGAAGCTTCTTGGATGAGAAGCGAAACATCTTCAAGGAAAAACAAAATCCAGTTGCCTCTTGAAAAACACCCTTGAGACATTTTATAGCTACATTATTAAAAACATTGATACAAAACATATGTGTTGAAATATTCTACAAAAACTTTCATAATGCAGTAAGCTTTACTAGGAAGACATGGGAAAATTTATTGAAAAAACTGTCAGAGAATTATAATTATAATTTCTGATAGCTTCTTCATGCCAGCAGTAATGACACTTATGATTATTTAAAAGAAAATATTACTATCACCAAATATGTGTGTGTATTGACATATCGTGATAATCAACCTGGTTAGGTTTTTTTTAATGAAACAAGATGAGACTTAGTTAGTATTTATATGGATAATCATGAGGAAATATTTGTAAGCTACTTTGGGAAGTTTGAGAAAATAACCCAGAAGATAATGCAACTTATATGCAGGTGGTCTTTGATTTACACCAGTTCATTTAGTGACCATTCAAAATTACAACAGCATAGAAGAAGATGACTTATGACTGTTTTTCACACTTAAGACCATTGCAGCATCCCCATGGTCACATGATAAAAATTCAGACACTGACACATATTTATGACAATTGCAGAGTTCTAGGGTCATGTGATCCCCTTTGCTACTTCTGATAAGCAAAATGAATGGGAAAACCTCATTCACTTAACAACTGTGTTATTAACAACTTCAGTGATTCGCTTAACCATTATGGCAAGAAATGTTGTAAAATGGGACAAAACTCACTTAACAACTGTCTAGTTTAGAAACAGAAATTTTGGGCTCAGTTGTGGTAGTAAATCAAGGACTATCTATAGTGTTGTTAAAAAAGCCACACAGACAGATTTTACAATTTTTTTTTACATATCACCATTCTTTTTTCTTGTTTCTTTTAAACAAAATTTAAATTATTTTTATTACATAAAGGAATAATATAATACAAATATAAATTTAAAATAATATAAAAATAGATAACTGCACATATGCTATACTTTTTATTTCTCGTTGGCTACTGTGGAAGCAATGTCCACTGCACAGAATGCTGGACTAATTACTGTTACCAGATAGCTGAACAGGCAAAGGAAGATGCAGATAATTGAAAAGGAGAATAAATGGGCTGGAAAGAGAGAAGCAGAACATGATACTTGTTTAACTTTCTTGGCATCCACAATACAAAGTACACTGAAAAACTGCAAACTTAGGCCTACATGTATATCAAATTACTTTTTCCAGCAGTAGCCAGACTGGTTTTTCAATCACAATATTTTTCATGCAAGTCTTTAGTTCAAGAATATGTGCAGCTATAATATAGCACTGACAATGCTGCACTTTTTCAGATTTCATCCTAGAAATCACTCATGAAATTTACAAAATATAGTGATAACAGATTTAAATGAGCTGGATTAAAACCAATTTCTGGAATCAGGAAATCAATTAAAAAAAAATCTAAGTTGTTGAATGTTAAGTTCGGAAAGAAGGGAGGCCACACCAGAGCTTCAGTCATAACACACACTTTATTCATGGGAATAAAGGGGGCTGTCGCGTCTGCAGCTAACAGCAGACCTACCAGCGAACAGCAGCTGGCTCAACCTAGCAGCCGGCTTTTATAGCCGACTGTCGAAGGGACCAGCCAATGGGGACTAAGAACGTCCCGTAAGAATTATGCGGACCTGATGGGGAACTGGTGTCAGCCCCAAGGACATAACACCCCTTCCCCCAGATACGAACATGAGTAGTCTTTAAGGTATGAAGGCGGTTTGTGTTGCCGCTCTGATCGTCTTAGTTCGGGTGTAGGAGCGGGTGGCACAGAGTTCGGGACAGCGGGGATTTGGTCCCTTGGTAGCTGTCCAGCCACCCGACTTTGCTCGCCGGTTGCCGGCCGGGTTGTCGAGTCGCTCGGTCTCCTGGTGCGGTAGGGGAGCTGCTGGGAGTGGATGTTGATTCTGTGTGATGGTCGTGGTCAGCCGTCTGCTCCCTCGGTTCGGTTGGTGGAGGCAGGTTACTCTGAGTGTCCCAGCTAGGTGCCGGATACGGTGCCTGGAATGTTGCTGTGGTCTCTGGGTCGGAGGTGGCGTGCTCGTTCTGCCGGCTCCTCAACTGGTCCAGGTGCCTTCGCCAAATGCGCCCGTCTTCTAACTGGACATGGTACGACCTGGGCCCCGTGATGGCCACGATCCTGCCAGGTACCCACAATGGGTCTCCCGCGTAATTTCTGGTGAAGACTTGATCCTGTAAGACAAAACTCCTGACCCTACTGTTAGACCCAAGGGGTGTATCTGGGCAATAGTGCGGGTGCAGCCTGTCTAGTATTGTCCTTAAGCGTCTGCCCATCAGTAGCTCTGCCGGTGACTTGTTTGTGACCGTGCACGGGGTCGAGTGTTGGCTTATAAGGAATCTAGAGAGTCTGGAATGCCAGTCATCTTGGGAGAACCTGGCGAGGGCCTCTTTGGTTGTTCTGACTGCTCGTTCGGCCAACCCATTGCTCGAGGGGTGAAAGGGAGCCGTTAGGATGTGCCGGATGCCTAGGTTGGTGACATACCGGCTGAAGTCTGTGGACGTAAATTGAGGACCGTTATCCGACACAATGGTGTCTGGGAGACCGTGTGTGGGCGACTGCTCGTGTGGTGGTTGAGAGAAGGAGTGCCACATCAATCCATTTAGAAAATGAGTCTACTACTATTAGGAATGTTTTGCCATGGAATGGGCCGGCCAGGTCAACATGTAGACGGGACCATGGTGCGTTGGCGTTTTCCCATTTGGTGGGAGGGTTACCGGGGCGCTGGCCGGGATTCTTGACAGGGACAGCAGGAGCTTACCCATTTTGCAATTTCGTCCATGCCCGGCCACCATACATAGCTCCGTGCCAACGCCTTCATTCGTACAATGCCGGGTGCCCTTCGTGTAATGCCTTCAGGACGGGTCTGCGTAGTGACTCTGGAATGACAACTCTGGTCCCCCATAGCAGACAACCCTGTAAACTGGAAAGTTCCTGTTGGCGGACTTTAAAGGGTGAAAATTCGTTAGACGGGTTACTGCCCGGCCACCCCCTCCGTACCCAGTCCAGGACCTGGGCGATCAGTTTGTCCTTCCTGGATTGGAAGGCAATGTCTCTCGCAGTGATTGGAATTCTGAACTCACTGGTGTCAAAGATGGTGTGGACTGGGGCCGGATCCTCCACAGGCGTTGGTAGCGGGCACCGGCTGAGGGCATCTGCATGGCTGAGATTCTTTCCTGGACGGTGCACTAACTTGTATGAATATGCTGCCAGGAATAAGGTCCATCTTGTCATTTGGGGAGACAAGACTTGTGGTGTTTGCTTTTCTCCGGAGAGAAGCCCCAACAACGGTTTGTGGTCTGTAACCAGTTCGAAGTTGTGCCCAAATAGAAATTCATGAAATTTTTTAACAGCTGCTACGGCAGCTAGGGCCTCTTTGTCGATTTGGCTATAGTTGCGTTCTGTCGTTGAAAATGTTCTAGAGAAGAACGCAATGGGGGCTTCGGACCTGTTGGGTAGTCTATGACTTAATATGGCCCCAATTCCGAAAGGCGAGGCATCTGCTGCCAAAACTAGCGGTAGGTTCTGGTTGAATTGGATCAGTACAGCGTCTGAAGTGAGGAGTGACTTGACTGCCCTGAAAGCGTATTCCTCTTTGGGCCCCCAGTGGCAGGGTTTACCTTCTAAATGAATGGAGAGTTTAATTTTATTGGGTGTTAAGAAGGTATGGTTAGCTTGATAGCATGTAAAACAGTTTTCTACTTGCCTGGATGGCCCCGAGGGGGCGTAAGATGGTGGCTTTTGTGGAGCCACATGCGCTGCCTGGCACACCCTAGCGATGTGTCCTCTTCTGCTGCAGTTGTTGCAGGTGGCATTTTTGAACCTGCACGTTGCTCTGGCATGGGGGCCCCCACAGGAGAGGCACAGCGGGGTGTGCCTAGGTACGTTGCCTTCCCTCGGTCTAGTTCCTACCTGTGGCTGCTTGAATGGTTTGAGACGGTGCACTTCAGTTTGCTCGATGGGCTCTTCTTCGTTCACTGCCTCCTCAGAATGTACAGTGACTGGATTACCTTTGGGGGTGCTTCCCTGTATTTCAGCCGCTGATTGTATCGCCAATTCTGCAGCCAGGGCTTCCTCGATGGCTTGTGCTAGATTGAGGTCCTTCCTTGCCAACAACCGCCTCTGTAGTCTTGCATCCTTGACCCTGCAGACAAGTTGGTCCAGGAGCATGTCATCAAGGTAGCCTTTAAATTCACAGTGCAGGGCTGCGGTTCTGAGGGCTGCCATATATTGGTTTATGGTTTCTCCCTCCGCTTGCTTCCTCATGCGGAAGGCGAAGCGTCTCATGATCTGTGACGGTTTTGGTGAATAATGATTGGAGAGGGTCTCCAGTAGCTCAGACCATGGGACATTCTTGAGTTCTCTTGGGGCGAACAGTGCTGTTGCCGTGTCGAATACGGTGGCCCCGCAGTAGCTCAGGAAGAAAGACTTCTTTTTGTTGTCTGTAGCGTCAGCCAGACCCACAGCATCAATATAATGGTTAAAACGGTTTTTATAAGAGTCCCATTTATCTTCATCTGGTTTGAATGGCTGGAACGCCGAATTCGCATTCATGACTGGTTCAGCTTTCGGCAGGTAAAATAAGTCTCACTGGGAATACAGGCCCTGGAAAGGGTAGCAGCTACAGTTTGTAGTGCTGTTAACGAGTGTTCAGCTTCTGAGTTCTCTCTGGGTTGTACAGGTAGCAGCTGCGCTCGCAGTGCAATTCGGTCTGGTGATTCAGCTCGTGGAATCTCTCTGGGTTTTCTCGCTCTCTGCAGCCCTTGGCGGCTGGAACAGACGCTATAACTGACACCCGTTTAAATTTCGCGCCCTTACAAGGGCGAGGCAGCGAGGCTGCGGCTGCGCGCTGACAGCGATTTAAATCTCGCGCCTGGATTTAGCGGTCGTGAGCGTCGCGCTGGAGCTTCGCTACACGCAATTCTGGCAAGTTGTTGCTAGGCGGCTGAGGCTCTCAGTGCCCACTCTCTTGTAGCTAGTTTGTGATCTTGAGCGGCTACACGCTCCGCTTTGATTTCCTCTCAAATGGCTGACCGAGCTCTCAACGACGCGGCTACGGTTCAGTGCTTCAGATTCGTGATTTTCAGCTCTTGTATAGCTGCTGGCTGGCCATATCCCACCTTCGTCGCCAATGTTAAGTTCGGAAAGAAGGGAGGCCACACCAGAGCTTCAGTCATAACACACACTTTATTCATGGGAATAAAGGGGGCTGTCGCGTCTGCAGCTAACAGCAGACCTACCAGCGAACAGCAGCTGGCTCAACCTAGCAGCCGGCTTTTATAGCCGACTGTCGAAGGGAGCCAGCCAATGGGGACTAAGAACGCCCCCGTAAGAATTGCGGACCTGATGGGGAACTGGTGTCAGCCCCAAGGACATAACATTGAGTCTGTCAACAGAAAGGGGAAAAAAACCAGACAGTTTTCAAGGTTATAATTCATAAAGTTTAAATGACTATGGTTGTGAAACAATACAAACAAAAATACTCAAAAAGCCAGGCAATATTTAATTTTAAGGCTATGCCTGCTAGACAGAAAATATGAGGACAAAAAATAATAATACTGACTTCTATTTCTCATGATGGCTTTGATTGATCAGATGTTCCACACAATGCTATTTAATAATGGAAGAAAAAGTAGAATAGATTTCTATCAAGATTTATTTGTAACTAGTGCAACATGTTGCATTCTCTACTACCTTTATGATCAGGTTAGCAGATTTTGGAAAGTTTGCCACAACAGCAACCAAAGACCAATTTTATTCTCAGCATGCTTACACAATTCTACAAAAGGTAGGATATTTTATCTAGCATCATCTTGCAAGGCAACATACAGTTGCCTGCATCCAACAGATTAAGAGATATATTATTAAATTGATAGATAGATAGAATACTTTATTGGCCAAGTGTGATTGGACACACAAGGAATTCTTTACCTTACTTTCCACCTTATGCACAAAGCTGATTTATGATTTTGTGGAAGTTACTCTTTCTTTGCCTTAGGAAAGATGTAATTACACACCACTTCTAAAAACATTGCCAAGAAAATTGCACTGACTCAAAGGCAGACAAACAAACAAATAAACAAATCTGTATAACAGTGGTGGAATATTTTTCAGAAATATATGTGTCTTAAACAGATTTGAAAGAAAATATAGTTTTTTCCACTTGTGACTTAGTAATGAATAGGTTCTGCAGTAACATACTTGATAAGATATGCTATTCAATTTTGCTATTTAATGTGCCAAATACAATGTGAAAACCAAAAATATGTTAATTTAGACCACCCACAGCACTACATTTACATGTCCACAGGATCAACTACTCATGAAGGCTAAGTCTACTTTTATTTAGAGTGGCTGTAATAACAGAATCTCACAAGTAGGATCATGCTGTGCCTCTTCTTCCTTTACTCATATGAATTAGGGAGGTCTGTGTTGTACCATTTGCATATATTTTTGTTTTGGACAAGCTTTGTTTTTTCTTCTTGTTGCTTTGTAACAGATCTGGCTATCACTGTCAAGCTCATCTTCCTTACTCTCCACATTTTTAAGAGAGTAAGCATACTGGATCTTTACCCCTGCAATCAATGGCATATAGGTATCTCCTTGTTTCTAACAAAATGACGCTTAATACAGGCTTTTAAAAAGAATATTACTCTGACCTAGGGGGGGTGGAATCATGTATTTATTTTATAATAATTAAAATTATCTGTCTACAACATAAATAAATGAAACTTCAAGGGATTAAAGAAATAGGACAGACATAAGGGAAATATTTATGATATGACAGTTATCATAATAACAGTCTGGGAATTACATAATTTAGTTGTTCTAATTATGATCAGCTCTGAAACTTGGCATTTCTCTATATTTAGAACTCTGCAGAATAATTCTAAATTTAGAATTTAGAAAATGCTGGTGTTTTTTAAAAATAATTTTATTTATTCAATATTTTAACATTTAAAAACAAATTTCCGCACTTTACAACTATAGCAGTATTATAGTATTATACATACTATAGCAGTATTTATTTGTAAATATCTTCTATTAACGTGTTGTACATCTCTGTATTTGATTCTTCGTCGTTCTATGCATTTTATACATATATACATTTTTATTTACATTTATTTACACAAAAACTTTATTGTTTTATAACTTTATAGTATTACATAGATCATTTGATGCCTTTGTGCCTTATTCTTATCCATTTGTACCAAACATCCAATATTTTGTAATATTCTCCTTCTTCTTTATTCTTCAATAATTTTGTTAATTTATCCATCTCTGTGCATTGATATATCTTATTAATAATTGTGACTTCTGGGGGAGTCGTAACCTGCTTCCAATTTTGGGCCAAAGTAATTCTGGCCGATGTTATGATATGGAGCATCAAATATTGGTATTTTCTGTATATGTTGGGTTCTAACATTCCTAATTAAAATATTTCTGGTTCACTCTTTGTTTCGTAATTTCCTCTAACCATGATCTAATTTTTTGCCAGTATCTCTGTGCATGAGGACACATCCACCACATATAAAGTGTGTTCCCTGATTATGATTGCTATCATAATCAGGGAACAATTGGGTATCATATTTGGAAACATTTTGGCTATTTTGGCTGGTGGGAGGTGCCAGCGGTAAAACATTAAACTGTATATTCTCTTTATAAGAAACCAACAATGTTAATTTATAATTTACTTGACAAATACGTCCCCACTGTATCAAATTAATGCTATGGCCTATATTTTTAGCCCAGGTTATCATACTTTCTTTAACAGTTTTTTTCTTTCATTTTATAATCCAATAAATAATTATATATTTTACTGATTTTTACTGATTACATTTTTTTCTCAATGCCTTGTACTATTTTGTCTAGCTCTTGCTGAGTTATGTAAAAACCAAATTGTTCTTTATCTTTTTTGTAACGAGTTTGAACTTGCATGTAGGGCCACCATCCTATTTCAATTCCCTGTAATTCTAATTGATTCCACGTTTTTAATTCCCACTTTTCATTTAACAAATCTCTATATTTTATCATTTTATTAAGATCCAAGGTGTTGGGATATATTAATGCTTCCATTGTCTATAACCATAACTGCATCTTCATGCAATAGTTCTTTTTTACATTCTCCCAAATAGATAAGAGAGAGTTTCGCACCCAATGTCTTTGGAAGTAAGTATGATATTTACTCTTCCCATCCCAAAGAAACTCATGCTAGCCAATTTGTAGGTCATAACCTTCTAATGCAGTGGTGGGATTCAATTTTTATTACTACCGGTTCTGTGGGCATGGCTTGGTGGGCGTGGCAGGGGAAGAATACTGTAAAATCTCCAGTCAGAGATGGCATTTGCTGGTTCTCTGAACTACTCAAAATTTCCGCTATCGGTTCTCCAGAACTGATCAGAACCTGCTGAATACCACCTCTGTTCTAATGTTAATATTCTTTTATCTGTTAGATTAATCCAATCTTTAATCCATGTAGTTACTGCTGCCTGATAATATAGTTTGAAGTCTGGGAGGCCAAATCCTCCCTTGCTTCTACTATCTTGCAATAATTTGTATTTTATCCTAGCTTTCTTCTTTTGCCAAATGAATTTCGATATTTTTTTATTTAAATCCTCAAAGAAATTGCTCCCCAACTTGACTGGAACGGTTTGAAACAAGAATAATAATTTTGGTAACACATTCATTTTGACAGTTGCAATTTGCCTCAGCAATGACAGCTGTATCTTAGCCCAATTATCTAAATCCTTTTGAAACTGAATTATTAATTTATCATAGCTATCTTCCTTTATAGGTGAAAACTTTGCTGTAAGCCAAATTCCGAGATATTTCACCTCTTTTACTATTTGCATGCCTAATTCATTTGCTAATTCTTCATTTTGTTGTTTGGTACATTTTTTAGTTGTTATTTTAGTTTTTCCTTTATTAATTTTGAGCCTGCCACCTTTCCAAATTCTTCTATCTCACTCATTAATATAGGACTTGTCTCTTTTGGATCTTCCATTATAAATACCAAGTCATCGGCAAAGGCTTGGAGTTTATACTCCTCTTTTTTGACAGTTAATCCTTTAATATCTTGGTTTTGTCTTATGTGTGACAATACTTCTTCTGATAATATATATAACAATGGAGCTAATGAACATCCTGTCTCACTCGTTTTTTTATTTCTATACCATTATCACTTTTGCTGTTTGTACTTTATAAATTGTTTCAAACAGTTTCAAACAGTTTTCGTCAAATTCCATATTAATCAATTGATTTATGAGAAAATGCCAATTTAAATTGTCAAATGCTTTTTGGGCGTCCAAGAACATAAGCGCCATTGGTTTATTTGGATGCATCTCATAATATTCTAGTATATCCAAAATTAAACTTGTGTTGGTCTTCTTTTGTCTATTTGGAAGAAAACTGTTCTGGTCAGAATGAATAATTTTGTTTAATATCTTTTCCAATCTTTTGGCTATTATCATGGCTAAGATTTTGTAGTCCACATTTAGGAGTGAGATTGGTCTATAATTCCTTATTTGCTGTGGGTCTATCTGTTCCTTGTATATCCGTGTTATGTATTTCTCAGTCCATGTCTTCAGTATTTTGGCACATTCTAGTGCCTCATTGTACAGATCTATCATTAATGCCTCTAATACTTCCTGGAATTCTTTGTAGAACTCTGATGGTATCCCATCTGACCCTGGGATTTTATTCATTTTTTGTTTCCTTATTGTGTCTCTAATTTCATTTACAGTTGTTTTATTATTTAAAAAGTCTTTTTCTTCATCCGATATTTTAGGCAGATTCTTTTCTTTGAGGTATTGGGTAATATTCTTTTCTAGAATTTCTTCTTGAGTATATAAATTAGCAAATAATTTTTGGGCAATTACTTTCTTTTCATCTAACTGGGAGCATAATCTCCCAGTTTCATCTCTTAGGGCTATTATTGTTCTTTTTTCTTGCTCCTTTTTTAACTTATGTGCCAACCATCTCCCTGGCTTGTTCGCATTCTCAAAATAATTTTGCTTCACTAATTTAATTTTCCTGGCCAATTCCTCCTGTGCGCTCAGATTTATTTCATGTTTTACCAGGTCCATTTCTCTTTTAGCTTTTTCATTACTAGGGTCTTTCTGTATGGTGGCGTCTCAATTTTCCAATTTCTCCTGCCTTTCTTTCTGCTGTTTCTTTTTTCTTTTTTTCTTTTTGCAACATAGGCAGTTGTTAAGCCCCTTAAATATGCCTTTGTAGTATCCCATAAGTTTTGTACTAATGTCTGCTCTTTTTGATTAATTTTGAAGAATACTTTTAGCTCTTTTTGTGTCATCCTAATATATTCTTTATCTCTTAATATGTTTTTGTTAAATGTCCACCTTCCACTTCTCCTCTTTCCTCTCCATTTAATTTTAATTGGATTGTGATCTGCCTGGGTGTTGGCATAATCTCCATTTCCTCTATATTCTCCATTAGTGTGGAATCCATCCATACCAGATCTATTCTTGACCATGCTTGGTGGGGATTGGAAAAGAATGTGAATTGCCTTTTAAGGGGATTTAATTCTGTCCAAACATCTTTCAGGTTAAGTTCTATTGCCATTCTGTTAAAGTAGATGGGAGTGTTCTCCTCTTTCTTTTATTCTTTTTGCTACTTTTATATGCTTTTTCTATGTCTGGAACTGCATTATAATCTCCTATTATGCATACATTTGTCTCTGGTTTCTGTTATCTTCCGGTGGAGTTTAGAGTAGAAATCTTTCTGGTTTGTATTTGGGGCATATATTGATACTAATAATGTCTTCTTCTGATTCAGGGTAATTTCTGTAAATAACATCCTTCCTTCCTCATCCTTATAAACTTGCCTCGGATTTGATCAATCTTTTATGTATACCGCAATACCTCTCTTTTTTTGATTTGTCGGGGCCAGATACAATTTACCTAATTTGAGGAATTTTAGCAAATCTGCTTGGTAGTTTGAAATATGGATTTGTTGGATACATATGATATCTACATTTTGTTTTTTAAGCTTTTTCAATACCTGTTTCCTTTTTTTCTGGCAAATTTAAACCATTTATATTGATTGACAGTAAAGTAATTTTCCTGTCCATGTTATTGTTTGTACAAATCAGTTCTTGTCTCTTTTCTTGGTCTAAGTTCTCTTCTAGGTCTGTTATTTCTTCTTCCTCTTGGATTTTCTGTTCTTTAAGTTCCTGTTCTATTTCCTTGTCTTCAGACATTTGCTCTTCCTGACTCCTATTTTCCAGCTCCTCCCTATTTTCTCATTCCTCTTCAGGTCCTGTATCTTTCATGAAACTCATGTGCATTGTGCAGAGAATTGATTTTATACTTCTTTTCTTGCCAGGATTTTAAGAGTCCCTCTGGTGTGAGCCACCTAAATGGAATTCTATTTTTAATCAGTTGGAATGTTAGAAACTGATAGTTCCTTCTCTGTTCTCTGACCCTCCTGGGTATTTGTATTACCCAGTTCGTTTCCCTTATAATGACTCATCCCTGGTCTTTTCATACAACAAATCTCTCATTGTTTTCTTTGCAAAACATACATGAACCTCCTGTGGTAGTTTGTGCTTGTGCGCATAATGCATGTAAACTCTGTACACCTCATCTATATTATTCCAAACCTCTTGTTTGTTTTTTGGAGGGCTTCCGCTATCAATTCTGTCATGATGGTATGTATGTCTTCTTTCCTGTCTTCATTGATGTTCTGAAACCTAAGGAAGAATGCCGCTTTCTCCAATTCCAAGTGGACCACTGATTCCCGAAGTTCACAATATAATATTTTCCAATTCTCTTCTGTCTCTTCTAATTTTTCCCCCTCATATTCAGTTCTGGCTTCCATCATTGTCATTTTCTGTTCACTCTTCACCATCGCCTCTTGCATTGTTTCAATCTTGTTGTCCAATTTCTGTATATCAGTTTTCACTCCTATATCATTCTTCATTTCGGTGTTCAGGTCCTCATGATTCCTCGCTATCAATTCTTGAGTTCTCACCATCATCTCTTGCATCATAGTAAGCATTGACTGTACCATCTGTAATGTTAAAGAGGAAGTTGGTTTTTCTGCTGTTAACATTGTATCTAACAATCTTTGTCCCAATGGAGAAAGATACAGTTGCTGTTGTCTCCTTTGCTGTTTTTACAGTTGTGGTCATAATTGTCATTTTCAAGATCTGTAAAAATGTCTTCCAAACTACCATTAAATAGCACTGCTAAGAGTATTCTCCATTACATTCTTTTTATCCTATCTGGTAGTATGTTTTTGTAATAAGATCGCTCCTATTGTATGATTGATTTACTATTTACTCTATTAAATGTTAACCTATTATATCTTGTATATACAACACTATCCAATATAACATCTAAACCTTAACAATAAATTATAATCAAATATAATCAGTAATCAGTAATTAATAATCAATAATCAGTAATCAATATAGTCTTAATTAGTATGTTCAATTCATTGTATGTAAACCTTAATAAGATACTTAAAGAAAGATCTTAGACACTGTTCATAAGCTAATTCACTATAGATCTACTTTCTTTCTATCCTCAATTATAATGATAAAAGTTATAAAAGTTCTTATTTATACAAAAAAGGTTTTCAGAAATATGGAGAAAAGAAAAAGAGAAGAGATCAGATATTATCTTTACCAGAATATTACTTCTTATTCAAATATATTCAACCTATTGTTCAATTGTTATTCAATATTCTAATAACCCTATATCTCTATTTTATATTTATATATCTATTACATATATCATATATATATATATATATATATATATATATATATATATATATATATATATATATATATATATATATTATAAATGCTATTTGCAAAACCTCCGATCTTCTTTCTTCATTCAACAGTTCTTGTTTCAAAATGTCTTCTTTCAAAAATGCACATTCATTACATCTCATTGTTCCTTTTAGTTTCTCACTACAAGGCTTTCACATTTATCACCTCTATCAATCCTTCTCTTTAATAATCTCAAACCATCAGAGCTCTCTTTTCATTTCCATTGTCCACAGATGCAAAAACAAATTTGCACTCTTCACTCAGCAGTTTCTGTCTCAAGCTGTTTTCTTTCAAAAATGCACAAACATTACAATTCTTCTTTCTTTGGTTTTTACTTTCTCACTGCACTTTTTTCACAATTCTTACTGCTGCCAATCTCTCTCTCAGTAGCCTCTCCTTTCAGCCCCACAGTTTACACAAATAAAGGGGAAGAAAGCCATATTGCCTCTTCTTTCTTTACCCTGCTTATCGCCTATCAATTTCTCAGCAAAATAATAAGTTACTCAATCACCATAAATGCTCCTACCACCAAATCCGCTGCCTGTTTACGTCTCTCATTTTGGAGCTTCCCTCTTCTTTCACTGTCAGTCACAGATCTGTTCAGGTACTTTCCTTTTAAATCACTTTTCCACTGCTAGTCTCTTTTTACTTCCTTCATCAGCCACGTCTCTGGTTCTGATCATGGAGATCATCCTCTTTTGCACCAGTTTTTGGGATTTCTTCTTACAGCATCTGGGATTCGCAGCTCTCCCCGAAACCTTTGAATCTTCTCCTCTTTATTGTTGGTCCCCCCAGGATCCGACTTCGCTCATATGAGCTGCCGATCGCAAAACTTTGGGCATTCAGAACGGCGCTCCACTCCACTCCAGTGTGGTGCCCTAACCAGAAGCCCCAGAAAATACTGATGTTTATTGTATTGCATAGTTACATAAATTTTGAAAAGTCTTGTTCAGAATTCTCACAACAGTACTACCTTGACTAATTTCCCATTTATATATATTGCAAAGTGAACTAGTTCAGATGTCACTGGAGGGAAACAGATTTGTGAGAAAGCAGACTGCTTAGAAAAATTGTAGTCACCTTTGCTGCCCTCCTCCCCTATCATCTGAGTCTTTTTCTCCAGTATCAGCAGAGCAAATTTGCCATTAAAGCTTCAACTTGAAGCAGGTGAGGGAAGAGAACAGAGAAGATGTGTGTTTTGGAAGCCCTACAACCACCAGTCTCAAGAGGGAAAAGCAGCTGAATTTCCTTGAAAGAGACTGGTTGGTCCAAAGAAAAAATGAGCGTAGAGACACAGCAAAGAAAAGGACAATGTGGAAAGGTGTAGGTACTCTGCATGCTTGTCATTGGAAGAAGAATCAGAAGAAAGAGAGAGCAGAATCAAAGAAAGAACAGAAATGAAGCAGAAGACAGAACAGGATTTGTAAGAAGAAGATATATAAACATGTATAGTAATATTATAGAGTGTAGTGTAATAATTGTAAAGAGGAAATGTTATAATAATAGAATAGTTCTACTAGATTTTAGTATATACAAAATATTCAATTAATAGTAATTGAATAGTAATATAATAATTATATAAGAACAATAGCAACAGAATATTTATTTATTTATATAATTTATATGACGCCCATCTCATGCTTAAAAGTGAATCTGGGTTTCTACAATTCAAACAATAGAAAGAATTTATACACAGATTTTTAAGTTTCACATTTCATTTTTATATTTTGATTTTTTTCAAAATAAATATCTCTCCCACCCTTATGGGGGGGAGATTAAATGGCCTACTCATGGTCAATGCTTTTGTGGTTCTTTTGAGTCTAAGTCAATTGAATAGAATTTTTTTAAAGAAACCTGTGACAAAGCAATAAGGTAGCCATATCCACCAATGTATAGGAAATTCCAAAAATGACAATTTAATGAGGACTAAACTTCATCAGATTTAGTTGTCCAGGTAGTCATATTGCATTAAATGCTTTCTTTCTTTCTAGATTCTAGCCTATTATACAGAAGATCAAACTCTACATGACAATTCAGAAATCGTTCAGAGGACTGAACATATCCTAGTGATCACAGACACCACACTTCTGTCATTAAATTACTTGAGTCCATACACCATATAAGCCTTCTTGTGTATAAAATTATTAGTCATTTACTTATGAAAAACAACATTCTGCTACAAGTGGAAGACATCATTTTGTTGTTAGAGAGTCAATCCATGAGCAATTACAAAAAAAAAACCTTTATGGGGAATCCCACATATAGTTCTGAGACAAGAGTCCTGAAAATCTCATACATTTCCAAATGAAAGTAAATTTTAATTCTTCTTCTAAACAATCCAGCACTCTTTTTTCCAAATCTATAATAAATGCCAAAAATAACATTTGCAGAATGATATTATTCCCTGCAAAGTAGACAGTAAAACAATTAATTTAAAGTAATAGGTCAATCAATCTGATAAGTCAAGGACAACCACTATAAGCACCAAACAACAGTTCCTTATACTTCTTAGCTGTCATCTAGTACAGGGGTCCCCAACCCCTGGGCCACGACCCATTACCAGGTCTGGAGCCATTTGTAAGCAGGCCACAGAAGTGGCAGATAAGCTCATGTGAGCATGCATTTGTCCACCATTCACATGGAACCATCCCCTCTCCCCACCCAACCAGAAAGATTGGGGAACTCTGAACTAGTAGTTGTCCAGATTTTGCTTCGACTGATCTGGTAATCTTATACATATTTCTATTTACTAGTAGTTATGCTGCCTATAATACTGTAGCTGAAATTCAATAGCATCTATAACACCACATATTAGCCATCATTTTTCTATACTGGCAGCTTGCCCAAAGTAGATTACAATAAACGGGAAATTGTCATTGAGCATATTCCTATTCAAGAAACAGATGTCCTCTTTATTTTAATTCAAAAGAGACTTGATTAAAATTAAGGTATAAAGAAACTTGTGAAAAAATAATCAAAATAAGCTTGATGTATTTTAAATGCTATAATTATACCAAAATTACCATATTATACTTAAATATTATGCTATTTAATTCCATTAGTGATTAAACCTATTGTAAACATTAATTTAAGAAGCAGATTTAATGACCTCAAATTTTATATAAATAGAAACAAGTCATTCTTTGCCATTTAAAAATGTTTTTATCTTATATTCAAAGAAAAATTGATTACGTGACAATGAAATATGAAGGAGCTGTTAATTATACAGTATGAAAACAATAATGGTCCTGGAATCTCTATTTGTATTGTACTTTTGCACGGCTATTAACATATCTGTTGCTGGTTCCTGTGGTTATATATACAGTTACCGTCCCACTCAACCCTATCCTACTTTGAGCTAAAAATTCTCTGTCTCCAATTAGACCTTGGTTGGTGTTGTATTGTCAAATATGTCAAATTCAATTCAAACATATTAGAAGGGATCCATCATTGTATACAATTTTGAAGACTACAGTATCTAAGAAAGGATTTTTAACAAAAATACTGCAATACAGATAATTAATTCTATTATTTTGAATCTGACACCAATAATTTTGTTAGATTTAGAGAGATTATATTTTCATTAAGAAATAATACAAAGATTTTTTTAATATTCTGGAGAAAGACAAATTCCATTATGTTATGTTATGGCATTATTTGCAAAATTATATATAATATAATTGCTGATGACACAACAATGATTGGTCTCATTCAAGACAACGATGAATCTGCATACAGACTGCCTCATGGTGTAACCAGAACAATCTGGAACTGAACACACTCAAAACCATAGAAATGGTGGTAGACTTTAGAAGAAACCCTCCCATACTACCACCTCTTACAATACTAGACAACACAGTAGAGACCTTCAAATTTCTAGGTTCTACTATATCACATAACCTAAAATGGACACCTAACATCAAGAACGTCATCAAAAAAACACAACAAAGAATATTCTTTCTGTGCCAACTCAGAAAGCTCAAACTGCCCAAGGAGCTGCTGATCCAGTTCTACAGAGGAATTATTGAGTCTATCATCTGCACCTCTATAATTGTCTGGTTTGGTTCTGAAACCCAATAGGACAGACACAGACTTCAGAGGATAATTAGGACTGCAGAAAAAACAATTACTACCCACCTGCCTTCAATCGAGGACCTGTATACTGCACGAGTCAAAAAGAGGGCTGTGAAAATATTTACAGACCCCTCACATCCCAGACATAAACTGTTTCAACTCCTTCCCCCAAAATGACTCTACAGAGCACTGCACACCAGAACAACTAGACACAAGAACAGTTTTTCCCTGAAAGCCATCACTCTGCTAAACAAATAATTCCCTCAGCATTGTTCAGCTATTTACAAAGTGTGCACTACTATTACTGTTTATCTTCTCATCTTATCACCCATCCCCTCCACTTATGATTGCAGGATTGTAACTTTGTCTTGTATCCTTACGATTTATATTGGCTGTTTCCTAGTATGATTTGATTGTTGATTGTACCGTATGACTATCATTAAGTGTTGTTCCTTATGATTCTTGATTCTTAACAAATGTATCTCTTCTTTATGTATACTGAGAGTATTTACACCAAGACAAATTCTTTGTGTATCCAATCACACTTGGCCAATAAAGTATTCTATTCTAATCCTTGTTCATTTGTTCTGAGAAAGCTGTACAATGAAGTCTAACGCTGATGTTCATGCATTTGATTGATACTGAGATATCTGGTGTGAATTCCAAAGGTAAGGTAAAGTAAAATTCTGCCTTGTTTGCCTGTTGTGGTGTATCTCATTGTAAACACAGCTGCTTGGCTGTGGAAATAAACTTCAAGTAGAATAGAGTTCATGATTTTGTGTGAATGCTGCATTTTTGTTAAAGATGTCTTCTTCGATACTTTAGTATCTAAGAATTTTATAGCAATGATAGATTTCTTCAGATATAATTGACTTCTTATAGAAATTCTCAAGATATAGTCCAAATTATTTTGGCTGCCATTAAAATGTCTGCTTTATCTTTCTACTATTTGGTAGTCGAGAGTGTTTAAAGACTTTTCTTCACTTTCATATTAAATCCATGGTTTATCAAATCTCTGATACAATCTTGTACTTACTTTTTAAAAAGATAAGTACATTTTACAATATAACTATATAAAATGAAGTTCTAAACATTAAGTTTTAAGCAACAAATTCAACCTTGATTATACAGAATCATATTGATTAGATCTTGCGCAATATAAAAAGCAATTTATATGTGCACAAATTATCAGTGCTGGATTTTAAATCAAATATACAAGAACAGCATTTTTCAACCTTGGCAACTTTGAAAAACTGCTCTAGAGACTTTCCACTGGAATAAGCATTCTTAGCTGCTGCTGCCTATCCATGATAAAGTATATTTAGAAAGTTATACATTTCAGGATGTAATTTAGTATCACATTCACATATTTAACCTTTCTTCCTTTTCCAAGATTCCTTTGTTATTTAACTATTTAATAATTTAATTGTTCAAAATCAGTTACTGAATACAGTCTATCCACTGGAATGCAAGATGTTTTTAACTGCTGGCAAACAAGATAAAACTATAGTTAGAAAGGATTTGCCATCTGGTTACTTTTACTATTGGCTCTCTACAGCTGGTTAGTAGGAATGAAAAGGTGCGAAGATTAGAACCAAATGACTAACATTTTGATCACTTAGTGTTCTGCATTTTCATTCTGAATATTCTCTGCTTACCATTTCCATTTATAGAATAACAGAGTTGGAAGGGACCTTGGAGGTCTTCTAGTCCAGCCCCCTGCTTAGGCAGGAAACCTTTTTCAGACAAATGCATTTCAGACAAATGTTTATCCAATTTCTTCTTTAAAACTTCCAGTATTAGAACATTTACAATTTCTGGAGGCAAGTTGATTAATTGTTCTAACATTTGAAATTAGCAGCTAACATATTGCATTAGTCACAAAATAATGTCTAATATAGATACTTAGAACTGTATTTGGAGACAGGGTAACAGCTCTAAACAACAAGTTCTAGCTGGAAATGAGATCAAACTGGGGGTGGAGTTGATTGTTATAGTAAATATAAGTAGAATCAAGGAAAGCAGTAGATGGTTTACCAACAATATACAAAGATATTTATCCACCAAAAACATCCTATAAATGAAAATCCCAGGAGTGTTCTTGAAATACTGCTATATGACAGCACCTTTCTTGTCAAATTAACTTTTTAGAAGCTATATTTTTTAAAATTTCTAGTGACTAAATGGTATAACCTAAATTACCAAAAAGTCATTTCCAAAAAATAGTATCTATACCAAATTTGTCAAAACTTCCCTATATTTAAAATAGTATGGTAATCATTTTTTCTTTGCATGCAAAATAAAAAAAACATTCTGAATGGCAACAAATGAATTTTTGTGTTTATTTAGAGCTTGAAGTCAATAAATCTGTTTGTTTTTAAATTAAGGTTACAGTAAGTTTGATAACTAATAATTAATAATCAGTTGTCCATGTCTGTTTTCTTCTGGTCACACTGAAATTAATTCACTTTGCAATACACACAAGTATAAAATTATGCAAGGTAGTATTGTTGTGAGAATTATGACACAAGGTTTTTCAAGCCTGATGTAATTGTGTAGTTATGCACATTGGTATTTTCTGCTGACTGATCTACAAATTTAAGGGAATAATTTTACAGCATTCTAAATTGGCATGCTATAGGAAATATGGGAACTTAGATAATAAGTTATTCCAATATTTTTGCTTAATTGTAGTATACAATTATTGACTAGAACCACAGCGTTGAGGGAGGACTAATAATTGTTATCCTAATCCCTTTTCTTATCTAATCCTTCAAATTGCTACTGTGCTCTTGATTCTGTAAAAGAATATGGTAGCTGACTTTTTCCTTCCATGGCTAATAGCAATTTCAAACAGTTTAAATTATGGAAATGTATTTGGAGAAAATAACTTGTTTCTTTGCAAAGCTCCATTTCCTTCCCCCTTTTGACTGCAAGCAATAAAAAGAAGTCTCAACCAAAGAAGGAAAAGTTATGATTAGTTCCTTAAAGAAGAATAGAAAACATAAGGATAATCTATACTTTGATTATTTGGGACTAAAAAATTATATTTAAAAAGAATTCCGATACAAGCACCTTCTGCTTATTTCACTTTCAGCACAGGATAGAAGAAACAATTATGAGCTACAACATTTATTGATTTACACATTTAAATTTTATAGCCAGTTTGCAGACCAAAGAATTGAATGAGTAAACATTTCATATATAGTACATTTATTTTATTCAATGTAAACACTTACTATCTCTACAGTAGCAATTCTGCTACACTATTATTCTATTAGCCCAAGGGTAGTTATGAAAAAAATATGACAAGTCGACAAGATTGAATTTCAAAGCAATCTGTACACCTGAGTGGGAACGGGATATTTTTCTGTTTTCGATGATACATAATAAAGACATGTAAATATAGTGCTCTAGATGATCTAAACTACCATATTTTTGACCTTCACATTGTATTTGGCACACTGAATTGTGAAGTATCATACCTTGCCTAGTGCATTATTGCAAAAACTATCCATTTATAAATCAGAACTGAATAAATTATGCTTCCTTCCAAGCAGTCCTTCCCAAATCTATTTTAAAATCTGCCTCCAAATCACTAGTTTGAGCCTAAAGTAGGGCTGGAACTCATGGTCTTCCAGTTTCTAGCTTGATATCTTAACCAGTATATGCAACTGGCTCTTATACCAATATTGCATGGGTATTTTTATAGACAACATATGCATTTACTGTACTTCCAGGATAATTATTTAATGTAACTTTCCTTATGTAAACTGCTCAAAAAAATAAAGGGAACACTTAACACAATGTAACTCCAAGTCAATCACATTTCTGTGAAATCAAACTGTCCACTTTGCAACAACTGCCATAAGAGGGGGCACATTGCGAGAGTCTGCCAAGCCCCCCAAAGTGCTGCACACAGACCCCCGTCCTCGCACTCGGGACCACAGAGGCAAGTATTAAACTGTCGCACGCACCGCCTTGCCAGGCATACTTGCCACACTGTTAGTAAAATTTCTCTCTCCGTTTCCCTAGAAGGTAAACCGTGCCACATGGAGGTTGACACAGGGTCAGCGCTCTCAATAATCTCGTGGAACACCCTCAAGAGACTCCACCCCAGCCTATCTACTACCCGGCTTCAGAGATGCCAGTTCGGTCTGAAGGACTACCAGGGGAAGGCCATTCCCGTGATAGGCAGAGGCAAGTTCTTTGTCAGTTTTAGAGCTTTTAAAGGCCACCTACCTCTAGTGGTAGTTAACGGCAATCTACCCACCTTATTGGGGCTCGATTGGTTTCCCCACCTCGGCCTAGGGTTAACAGGAGTCCATGCTGTCTCAACCTCAGACACTGACTCCTTATTCGCTGACTACGCAGATGTGTTCAGCGAGGAGCTGGGGTGTTATAATGGAACCCCCATCTCGTTCACCATTGACCCCCAGGCAGTCCCAATCAGATTAAAACCACATAGAGTTCCATTTGCTATTCGACCAAAAGTAGACGCAGAATTGGATAAACTACTAAAACAAGGGGTCATTGAGCCAACAGATTTCGCCAAGTGGGAGACGCCCATTGTCACACCCCTCAAAAAGATGGTAGCCTGAGAATTTGCTCGGACTACAAGACAACAATCAATAAATATTTACAAGTTAGCGCCTACCCTGTGCCCGTCATTCAGCACTTATTGCACACATTCGAACCGGGCAGTATTTTTGCTAAATTGGACATGTCTCAAGCATATCAACAGTTCCTGTTGATAACCAAACAGCGGAACTTCAGACCATCGTCACTCACAGGGTGCCTTCCGATGCAAGCGTCTCAATTTGGCGTAAGTGTTGCCCCGGTATTTTTCAGTCCCTCATGGAGCGGATTTTACAGGGCCTCCCTGGTGTAGTACCCTACTGACGACATCTTGGTCTCGGCCAGGGACAGACCCCAACTCTTCCAGAGAGTGCGAGCAGTGTTAGAGAGGTTCAGACAGCATGGCCTCAGGTTAAAAAGAAAAAATGTGCCATTGCCACTAGACAGGTGGACTTTCTGGGTTATAAAATTGACGCCTCTGGCATTCACCCCTGGAGTCCAAGGTTAGGGCAATCCACGAAGCTCCCACACCGACCTCCAAAACGGAGCTACAAGCCTTCTTGGGGCTCCTAAACTTTTATGCATCCTTCTTGCCCCATAAAGCCTCAGTAGCCGAACCCCTACACAGATTACTAGACAAAAAGTCACCGTGGCACTGGGGGCACAAAGAAGACCAGGCGTTTAACGCCGTCAAATCACTACTTACGTCAGAGGCAGTGCTCATCCAATTCGACCCCAACCTTCCTTTAGTACTGGCAGCAGACGCATCCCCTTTTGGAATTGGGGCGGTCCTTAGTCACAGACTCCCCAATGGCGCCGAGGCCCCCATCGCCTTTTTCTCCAGGACGCTCTCGGCCACGGAGCGAAATTACAGCCAAATAGACAAGGAAGCCCTAGCAGCTGTTGCAGCCGTGAAAAGTTTCACGAATTCCTTTTTGGCCATTTCTTCGAACTGGTCACCGACCATAAGCCCCTCCTGGGCCTACTGGCGCGACAAACAGACACCTCAAGTCCTTTCCCTAGAATGACAAGGTGGACACTTTTCCTAGCGGCCTATTCATACAAACTTATTCACCGCCCGGGCAAAACTCTATCCCACGCCGACGCTCTCAGTCGCTGCCCTTACCCGCTCCGGCTGAAGACCCAGCTCCTGTCAACGCCATTTTTGAAATCACCCAGTTGGACCTGCCCATCACCGCCCTTGACATCGCCGCTAAAACCAAGGCAGACCAAACGCCGCCCAGGTGCTCGACTGGGTGAGGAGGGGGTGGCCGGGAGGCAACGTCGATAACAAATTCGCACCCTTTAAGACTCGCATGCAGGAGCTGTCCAGTTTGCAGGGTTGTCTACTGTGGGGCACTCGAAAGTGGTCATTCCGACCTCGCTGCACTCCGAGTCCTGGAGGCATTGCACGAGGGACACCCCGGCATTGTGAGAATGAGGCGTTAGCACGCAGCTACGTGTGGTGGCCGGGTCTAGACGAGGACATTGTCAATTGGGTAAGTTCCTGCAGCATTTGCCAGGAATCCCGTCCCTGCTCCCCCATCGCCACCCCTACCAGATGGGAGAGCGCCAACGCCCTTGGTCTAGAATCCATATCGATCTGGCAGGCCCCGTGCATGGAAAGATGTTCCTAGTGGTCGCGGACGCTTATTCCAAATGGATAGACGTGGCGCAGCTATCCACGACCACCACACTAGCAATCACCAACGTGTTAACGTGCCTGTTCATTACACATGGACTACCCGACTCCATTGTCTCCGATAATGGCCCACAGTTCGCATCAGTAGAATTCAGCCGTTTTGCTGCCAACCTGGGCATTCGCCACATTTTCACAGCCCCATTTCACCCTGCCAGTAATGGGTTGGCTGAAAGGGCCGTCAGGACCACCAAAGAGGCCCTCGCTAGGTTTGGCAGGGATGACTGGCACCACAAACTCGCACGGTTCCTGATGAGCCAACACTCAACCCCCTGTGCAGTCACAAATAAGTCCCCAGCGGAACTTCTGATGGACCGGCGCCTGAGGACTGTATTGGACAGATTGCACCCACAATACTGCCCTGACTCTCCCCTCGCTTCTACGTCGGGGGTTAGAACATGGAGGAGACATATAGACCAGCTTAGAAGGCGCCTCAGCACCCTTGCCAACAAGAGTCCAGAGTCTCCAGTCGAAGGGGAACCGCCTCATCCGCCGCCCAGCCACATCGTACCCAGCGACCAGTCTGCACCAGCGGTCGTTCCGGTCAGCCCAAACTCGGACAACAGCGCCCAGGGAGTTGACCAGCCTGATCCAACCCACGAGAGCTCGACCCCAGTAACCAACCCGGTGTTTTCCGAGGATGCCCAGTCCAGAGAGAGTGTTGGCGACACTATGCCGGCTCGACCATCACAGACTGGTACCGAACAGACAGACAATGTTCCCGAGTTGCGCCGTTCCCGGGCGCCAACACAAACCCCCATCTACCTCAAGGACTATGCATGTTCGCATCTGGGGGAAGGGGTGTTATGTCCTGAGGACTCAAGGAGTTCTCACTCAGGTCCACTCACTTTACGTGGGCGTTATTCCCCCATTCCCATTGGTTGGCTCTCCCCAGCAGCCAGCTATAAAAGCAGGCTGCGGGGTCCAACCGATTGCTGATTGCTGCGAGCCAGTTCCAGGCTTGGCAAGCACGGTCAGCCCTTTATTGTAAAATAAAGTATTGTTGCACTCATGCTCTGGTTCAGCCTCTCATTGCTCAAACAAAACAGAGTGGTTCTGCAGGTGGTGACCACAGACCACTTCTCAGTTCCTATGCTTTCTGGCTAATGGTTTGGTCACTTTTGAATGCTGGTGGTGCTTTCACTCTAGTGGTAGCATGAGATGGAGTCTACGACCCACACAAGTGGCTCAAGTAGTGCAGCTCATCCAGGATGGCACATCAATGTGAGCTGTGGCAAGAAGGTTTGCTGTGTCTGTCAGCGTAGTGTCCAGAACATGGAGGCACTACCACGAGACAGGCCAGTACATCAAGAGACATGGAGGAAGCTGTAGGAGGGCAACAACCGAGCATCAGGACCGCTACCTCTGCCTTTGTGCAAGGAGAGACAGGAGGAGCACTGCCAGAGCACTGCAAAATGACCTCCAGCGGGCCACAAATGTGCATGTGCTGCTCAAACTGTCAGAAACAGACTCCATGAGGGTGGTATGAGGGCCCAACATCCACAGGTGGGAGTTGTGCTTACAGCCCAACACCATGCATTTGCCAGAGAACACCAAGATTGGCAAATTTGCCACTGGCGCCCTGTGCTCTTCACAAATGAAAGCAGGTTCACACTGAGCACATGTGACAGACGTGACAGGGTCTGGAGATGCCGTGGAGAACGTTCTGCTGCCTGCAACATCCTCCAGCATGACCGGTTTGGCAGTGGATCAATAATGGTGGGGGGTGGCATTTCTTTAGGAGGCCGCACAGCCCTCCATGTGCTCACCAGAGGTAGCCTGACTGCCATTAGGTACCGAGATGAGATCCTCAGACCCCTTGTGAGACCATATGCTGGTGTGGTTGGCCCTGGGTTCCTCCTAATGCATGACAATGCTAGACCTCATGTGGCTGGAGTGTGTCAGCAGTTCCTGCAAGATGAAGGCATTGATACTATGGACTGGCCTGTCCGTTCCACAGACCTGAATCCAATTGAGCACATCTGGGACATCATATCTCGCTCCATTCACCAATGCCACGTTGCACCACAGACTGTCCAGGAGTTGGGGATGCTTTAGACCAGGTGTGGGAGGAGATCCCTCAGGAGACCATCCGCCACCTCATCAGGAGCATGCCTAGGTGTTGTAGGGAGGTCATACAGGCATGTGGAGGCCATACACACTACTGAGCCTCATTTTGACTTGTTTTAAGGACATTACATCAAAGTTGGATCAGCCTGTGTTGTTTTTTCCACTTTAATTTTGAGTGTAACTCCAAATCCAGACCCCCATTTGTTGCTAAATTTGATTTCCATTGATAATTTTTGTGTGATTTTGTTGTCAGCACATTCATTGATAATTTTTGTGTGATTTTGTTGTCAGCACATTCAACTATGTAATGAACAAAGTATTTAATAAAAATATTTCATTCATTCAGATCTAGGATGTCTTATTTTTGTGTTCCCTTTATTTTTTTCAGCAGTGTATAATTTTCCTATACAATGTATTTTATCATATGTTCTTATCTGAATATAATATAGGAATATTTTCATTTAACAAATAAAAAAATTCCACTGAAAAGGTATAAACTGTAAGAAACCTTGTGCAAAAAGTCTTGTAATGGAAATTGAAGACAAGCTGAAAATGACTCAGTAAATATGGTAACTGCCAAAAAGGGCATGGAATAACTGCCAGAAGGTACAAGAAGTCTCTGAATGAATATTAGGAAGAACTTCATGGTGGAATGAAGAATCAAGAAAGGTGGTGAGCAACAAATATTAACAGGTAAAGAATATGACCTCTACTCAGAGTTTAGCATCCTCATTTTTTCTGCCTGAGAGGGAGTTGGTCTAGAAGACCTCCAAAACCCCTTTCAACTCTGTTAAACACACGAGTATTTATGCTCTGGACCAGCAGTCACCAACTGGTGGGCTGTGGCCCACTGGTGGTCCATGAGAAAATTTTGGTGGTCCTATAGAAATGTCACCCCCAGAGCGCCCCCCCCCCCAAAGCAATTAATCCAGGCTGTGCAGGAACACAAGGCTGCACCACCCACATGGTCCGTGGGAACCCTCCCCGGCCACTCACTCCTTACCCGGCAAACTTGCCTGCTAAATTGCTATTTTTCCTTTTTCTGACCATCAGCTGTTCTGCTGTGCCGGGAGGTTTAGATTAGCTAGAAAGCAGGAAATTGTCAGCTTCAATCTTTACGGACAAAAATTTGCTTCCTATAACAAATCATTTATTCCCCATGTTCTAGGACAGTGATGGCTAACCTTTTTGGCATCGAGTGCCCAAAGCGTGCACATGTGCACTCCCAAAATGCAATATGCATGCGTCCCCTGTGCATGCACCCATCCCCCATGCATGTGCATACATCCCCCCTACATGGGCCTCATCCCCCGCATATGTGCCCCCCCACATGCATGGCAGAGACCCAAAGACCAGCTGGTCGGTGGGGAGCATGCATGCATATGCGCAACAGAGCTAAGCTGGGGCGACAGCTTGTGTGCCCATAGAGAGGGTTCTGCATGCCACCTCTGGCACGCAGGTGCAAGTTCACCATCACAGTTCTAAGATGATAGAGAACAGTATTTAATTGTATTCTTAGTGTGATCTTTTCAGGTACTTAAGAAGTGCTATATGGCTTTTGTTTTCTCTCCTTAATGCAAAGCCCATGCAACTTCTTCAACTTGTATTGATAAATCTTAATTTATAATCCTCTGATCATACTTGTTGCCCTTACTTGAACCTGTGTTACTTTGTCTGAATCCTTCTTGAGCTGTAGATTTATTTATTTATTTATTTTGTCAAAAGCTTACAATATAATAGAAATAAGAATAAACATAAGTTTAAAAATAAGAAATAGGAACTAATAATTGGGGACAATAGGACGGGATGGTAGGCACGATTGTGCGCTTATGCATCCCCCTTACAGACCTCTTAGGAATGGGGTGAGGTCAATAGAGGTTAGTTTGAAGAGTGGGGGTTTGAGCGGGTGACAATAGAATCAGGTAGTGAGTTCCAGACATTGACCACTCTGTTGCTGAAATTGTACTTCCTGCAATTGAGTTTGGAGTGGTTTAATTAAGTTTATATCTGTTGTGTGCTCTTGTGTTGTTGTGGTTAAAGCTGAAATATTCATTAACTGGTAAGACAAAATAATGATATATATGTATATAAAATGATAAAATACTCTAAGTGGGTTTGACCAAGACAAGATACAATAGAGTCTCTGCTTTCAAAATGAGACAGTGATGTGGAATGTATATGTTTACTTCTCTCTTTCTTACACAAATTCATTTTTAGATTGATGGAAAAATATATGAATATTATGCTTAAAAGGCCACTTAGAATGTATTCAACTAGAGCCAATACAGCTCACTGCAGCCTGGGCAGAAATAACTGATGTATATTGGGATTTACATATATAGTATTAAGTAAAAGGTGTGTATTCCATCCATTAATTAAAAACCAGAAAATAACTAATTTACTTCTTCTTTTTCTTCAGCGTTTGTCTCGCGCTCGGGCGAGGTCCGCTAATGTCCTTGAGTACTGCTTCCACACCTCTCTGTCTGCCACGTGTGTCGGGTCTGCCTTCGCGATCTCTAGATCGGCCTTGATCGTGTCCATCCAGCGTTGTTTAGGTCTACCACGCGGTCTCGCTCCTCCGACAGTCACCTTCATTACAGATTTGATGATGGATTCTTCCTTGGCGCGGCTCACGTGGCCGAACCATCGTAGCCGGGACTGCCTCATGACTGTGGGGATGGGCACGACGTTGAACCGCTCACGCACTTCTTCGTTCCTGACGCGATCGAGTAGGGTGAGGCCTACCGACCATCGGAGCATTCGCATCTCCATTATCTGGAGTCTGCTTTCGACTTCTTTGGTCGCCGGCCAGCACTCTGCGCCGTATATGGCCACGGGCGCACCACAGAGTTATAGATTTTCGCCTTCAGGCGCATCGGCATCTTCTTGTCACAGAGGACGCCCGTGACGGACTTCCATTTGCCCCACGCTGCATTGATCCTGGCTGCCACCTCAGTTTGTAGTAGGCCTTCTTCCCCAAGAGTAGTTCCCAGGTACTTGAAGGTGGAGGCGCGCGTAGCTCCTGCCCGTTCACGTGGATGGAGCCTGTCATTTCATTGTCAGTGGTCAGGTATTCGGACTTCTTTAGGTTCAGCCGGAGCCTGAACTTCTCGAGGCGGTCGTGCCACTGTTGGACTCGGTGCTCTAGTTCAGCCTTGCACAGGTTGGCCAGGAACACATCATCGGCGAGAGCAGCGTCCATGGGGCGGGCGTGTACAGGTCGTGTGTAATTGTGTCCATCACCAGAATGAACAGCAGTGGTGAGAGAGCAGAGCCCTGGTGTACGCCGACGGTAATATTAAACTCCTCTGATATCCCAGCTGCCGCTTTTACACGGCTTTTGTGACATCTGTATAGGAGTTGGACCCATTGTACGAGCAGCTCAGGCACACCGTGGTCTCGCAGTGCGTACCAGATGAGATCGTGCGGGACTCGGTCGAAGGCCTTTTCCAAGTCTAGGAAGGCGGTGTGGAGCGGGATTTTCTTCTCTCTGTGAGCCTCCATCAGCATCCGCACACCGAAGATGGCGTCGGTGGTGCCGCAGTTCTTGATGAATCCAGCCTGGTTGACGCTGATGTCGACGGTGTCCCGAATGCGCTTATCAAGGACGCGTTCAAAGATCTTCATAGTGTGTGACAGTAACCTGACCGGTCTGTAGTTGGAGCAGTCCGCTGGGCTGCCCTTTCCCTTCCAGATCGGAACAGTGGTGCTGCGGTACCAGTCGTGTGGCACTTTTCCCGTGGAGACGATGTTGTTGAACAGCTCGCACAGCCACAATGCCGAGCCCGGTAGTGCCTTTTTCCAGAAGTCGGCAGGGATGTCGTCTGGTCCTGTTGCCTTACCGTTTTCATGGCCTTGATGGCGTCGGCGACCTCGCTGGCATAAATGCCTGAGACTGGGCCTTCAACTGGGTCACCTCGCGGGGTTCGTGGGTGTGGGAACTCCTCGGTGGAGATCTTCTCGAAAGTATTGCCGCCACCTCTCCGCAGCGTCTCTGGGGTTGACGATCAAATTTCCCCTTTCGTCGTTGATCCCATGAAACTGGTCAATGTCCAGGGTCTTCCTGTGTCTGCTTTTGGCTAGGCGGTAGATCTCATTCTCGCCTTCTCGCGTGTTCAGCTTCTCGTAGATGTCATCGTAGTGGGAGCTTCTGGCTATCGCTACTGCTTTCTTGGCTGCCTTTTTGGCCGCCTTGTATTCATGCAGAGCTTCTCGCTGGTCTTGTCCTGAAGAAAGGCCTCGTGAGAGCCGTTTCTTCAGGTGTACGGCATCTTGTACTTCCGGTGTCCAGAGCCATGTATCTCGTTCGATGCGTCTCCGTCCTGGCTTGGTGCAACCAAGCTGTTGGCAGCCGGCAGTGTGAACAGTGCTCTTCAGCATGGACCACGCTTCCTGTGGCCCGTCGACCATCTGCGGGAACTGCTCCGGTTTGATGAGGGGTCCCGCCATCTTCTTCTGGTTCCACCACTTGATTCGTGGCTGGTCTGCATTTCTTTTGTCAATCCTGGTCTTGGGCTTGCTGATCCTGATCTTCGCCATCAGCGGCCTGTGCTGACTGCTCGATTCGCACGGTACGCCTTGGCGTTGAGCACGCTTTTTAGCGGCTCTTCGTCGTGCGATGATGTAGTCGATCTGTGTGTGGTGGCTCCCGTTTCTGCTATGGTAGGTGAGGAGTTGAGATTCTCGCCTAATGAAGCAGGTATTCGTGATGGTCATATCATGGGAGTCGGCAAAGTCCAGGATCCTCTGGCCATTCTCATTCGTATCGCCTGTGCCGTGCCCACCGTGGCACTGGTGTCCGCTTTTGTCCCGCCCTACATGACCATTCAGGTTGCCCGAGATGATGATGTCGTCTTCGTGTGGGATCTGCCTGAGTTGGATGTCGAGCAGTTCCCAGAAGGTATCCTTCTCCTCCTCGTGACATCCGGTCTGAGGGGCGTGGCGGACAAGATGTGTAGGTGCTGCCTCTCGGTCGCTACGATGATTATCATCAGTCGTTCTGTGAGGCGCTTAACTTCTGCGACGGAACTTTGCCAGCTTGGACTGACAACCACAGCTACACCGCCGCGGTTTTCCTTACAGCTGGTGTATATGATCTTGTAGCCGTCTATAGTCGTAGCCTTGTTGCCCTTCCAGCGAGTTTCCTGGAGGCAGCAGATGTCCAGCTTCCTGTCCCGCATGGCCCTGACGATCTCGGTCGAGCGTCCAGTCAGCGAATCCACGTTCCAGGTGGCCACCTTGAGCGTCTGGCAGTCCTCTGTTCCCCGCTTGCGTTTTTCACACGGCCGTGCTTTCCGCGTGGACCATTTCGTTGATTTTTGGTGCAGGCCAATGGTCTCCTGCGCCCGTCGGTTCCCCCGAACGCGGTAGCATTGGACGTGTGTTTTGTAGTGGACGTTTCCATCATGTTGATGCGGCATTTGAGTACTCCAGCCGGCCTGTCGCGTGGGCCTGTCGTCGGAGGGTCTGCTCTCAGTTACGGTCAGCGTTTGACGGCTTCGCGCATCCAGGGGACACCACTTGGAGGTGGCAGACCGCTCGTCCCCCCAGAAAATAACTAATTTACTATCATGAAATAATATCCTGATTAAATAGGACTACTTTTTAATCAGCTGAGAATGCTTGTTATTGTTCTAACATATGTGAATGTATGTTAGGACAAGAATTCTCAAGCTTTGAGGGACTTTCCGGTTTGAGCTTCTTCAGCGATGGACCAAAATCTGGAATCGTGCACAGTTTCAATCCGTGCTCGCTGCTGGAATGTCCTGAGCCGGCTGGATTTGGGGCAAAGCCACCCCGTACAGGTGGTGAAGAACGGGGAGACCACCAGTAGGGTCGAGGAGAACTGCATCTCTCCTCTCCAGCTGACCATTACTCCCTTTCCTGAAGGCGGTTGCATCAGTGGTCAGAAATGGTCACCTCAAAGAAGAACTTGACCAGAAAAAAATGTGCAGGAGGAAGATAAGAAGAGAAAGTTTTGGTTGACTGGGTTGAACTGAAAAAGCAATAATATAAAGTACCCTGGAATTTGAACTATAAAGAATAACATTGTTCCCAAAAAAGATTTTGAAGAGGTGAAGGAGAGAGAGAAGGGAAAGGATTTGGCTTTTTTTTCTTTCCTTCACTAACATTGACAGTTAGGAGATTTAAGTAAGAAACTGACAAAAATCCACTTTGACATTAATAGGCATTCAAGCTGAAAATAAAATGTCAAAGGGATAACAAAGACTTTTGGATATTCAAAAATGTTTAAAAGAAGGAAAGGAGAGAAAAGGAAAAAATAAAAGGGCGGGATCTGGAAAAATGGAGGAGACTGCCTGGAAGTAAAAGGAATTTACAGCGAAACTTCAACAAGATTCCTAAAAGATACATTCTAACTGAAACTTTGTAACAAGATAATAGAACCCCAGGAAGAGAAAGTGGAAGAAAGGATTAAGAAGAAACAGTTTTGGATTATTTGGATTACTTGGTGACTTTTGGATTTTTGGTTATTGGATTTAAATGACTAAAATCAATCAGGTGGTTGTTTAAAAGTGTTTAAAATGGCATCACTCTTGGGAGAACTGAAAATGGAACTTAAAAAACAGAAAGAAGATGCAAAAGAAGGAAGAGGGTTTTTTGGCTTCATATTTCAATTTTTAGAAATGGAGATCTTGAACTATGAGAAACAACAAGAAATGCTTGTAGAACAAGAAGGGTGGGACAAAGAAGAAGCCATCTTTAATGACCAAGTAATTTTATGTGGGGGAAAAAAAGGAAAGGGAGGAAAGAGAATGAAAAGTTTAAGATTTGAAAAAAAAAGAAGAATACCTTGAAAAGTAATTACATTATTAGGAAGAAACAGAAGAGAGGATTACAGGAGAGATAATTAGAATTAGAGAGACAAGCGGTCAAAAAGGGGAGGGAGAAGAAGAGGGGGAAGAAGGAAAGGAAAAGAAGTTATAACGGATAGAACCAAGATATAGAGAAACAGGGAAAATGTACAAGGATTAACGGTATAAGCCTATTTAGAAGACATAGAGATAATGGGTGAAAATTTAATTGAAAGAGGGATTCTGCAAGGCTATATAAGATAGTATTGTTATATTAGAAATAGAAATAAACTTAGAAAATATGAAACAAGTGTGATCAAAATGATAGATAAAATACTTATTGTAATGTAATGGAATGTTTGTTAATAAATAAATGAAATAAAGAGAATGAGAGAATGAAATTAGGAAAGGATGGGAACATTTTATTTATTAATGATTTATAAAAATTTAAGTGAAGAGAAACATGAAAGAAATATGAAAAAAATGGAAATATTATAAATGTTCCTAAGGAAGTATGATATTCAATTGAAAAGAAATGTTAAAGATGTTAAAGATTGTAACTAACATTAATGATAGAGCTGAATTGGAATAGATTAAGTATTTTATTTACTATTGTTATATATATATATTTTCTCTTTAAGAACATAGTATGTGTTTTAAGAATGTATCAAGCAGCATTCGATTGGAAGTTATGTGTTATATTGAATGTTATAATTGTAAAGGCATAAACTGAAGTTTAAATAAGAGTTGAATGGACATAATTAAAAGATACAAAGGTGTCATACTCCAATCAGTAACTACAGGGGAAAATTTGTTTTAATAAGAAAAGAAAATATGAAATTGAAACAGGACAGACAAAAGTATAAATATAACGATTAGAAAGACATTGAAACTTAGAAAAAGATATATAATTGAATTTAGATAGGTATGAGATAATTAAAAACAAGGTTGAGAAAACTAAGGGAGGGGAAAATCATAGAGAAAATGTTGAAATAGTAATAAGATATGGAATATGAAGATGAATATGAAATTGAGTTTGTGTCTGTATGGAGAAGTGATAACCCGGGATCATGCTATTCTCAAAAAAAGATATTTTATTTGTATTATGTTTTGTGAAAACCCAAATAAAATTTTTACAAAAAACAAAAAATTCTCAAGCTTTGGGAGCTATTCATGTGTATTTTTGAAATGTTTTCCTGGAGGGTTGTACTAAATGGTTGCCACAGTGGATGTTGCCAATCATAAATTTTATATTCTGTGCTTTTATAAGCTGGGTCTGGCCTACATCTGATACTACATACCACCTCCCCCTTTTTACTATCAGCTTATATTTCTGGTTCTTTTTTTGCCTGTTAACCCCACCTAATACATCAGAACCAGAATAATCTCCAGAGAAAAGCTATTGAGAGTGGCTATAATAACAGAATCTTGCAAGTTGAACATGTTATGCTTCCTCCTCTTCCTATATCATTATGAATCAGTGAGCCACTTATCTGAGCCACTTATGGTACTTTTTGTTTGCTTTGGAATTCTGTCATATTTTATCCTCCTTGCATTAGTAACAGATCTGGCCCATTTACATCAAACTCATCTTTCCTATTCTACATATCTTTTAACTTGATAGGCATACAGACCCCTCCCAAGTAATGGCATGTGGGCACCTTCCATTTTCATTTTATAAGAAATGAGGCCCAAGAGAGGCTTTTAAGACAGATGATTACACTGAAATTGATGTCATCCGCCTGTTTTGCAATAATTAAATTTATCTGTCTACCATATAAATCAATGAAACCTCATGGTTTTAAAGGAATCTGGCAGGCACTAAAAGAAATATTTATGAAATAATGGTTTCCATAATATCACATTGGGACCTTCAAAATTTAGACATTATTTAGTTATGACTGGCTCTGAAACTTAACTTTCACCCTATTCACTACTGATATGATAAAATATAGTGAGGCAGTGAATCCCCAGGAAAGAAGGCATTGATTCCAAAGGACCAAATGCTAACATATCATGTATGAGAAAAGGGGGTGAAGACACTCCCTCCTTAATAGTTCACAGAGTATATGTAGATGCGGATAGTAGTTAACGGCTACTAAAGTTAACGGCTCTAAAATTCAAAATAGACTCATGACATTCCCCTCTCCTCAAACTAAGACAAGATATTTTTTTTAAATTTATTTTGTCAAGTGATTATATGATAAGTACAAACATAGTTATGGATACATATAAGAAAAATAAAAGAAACAATAGGGCAGGGATGGTAGGCATGTTGGTATGCACGCCCCCTACAGATCTCTTAGGAAAGGGGTGAGGTCAATAGTAGACAGTCTAAGGTTAAAGTTTTTGGGTTTTGGGGAAGAAACTAGAGAGTCAGGTAGAGTATTCCAGATATTGACCACTCTGTTGCTGAGGTCATATTTCCTGCAATCAAGTTTGGTGTGGTTTACCTTGAGTTTGTATCTATTGTGTGCTCTTGTGTTGTTATGGTTGAAGCTGAAGTATTCATTGATAGGTAGGATATTGCAATATACTGTATAATTTTATGTACTATACTTAGATTGGACTGAAGGCGTCATAGTTCTAGGTTTTCTAGGTCTAGAATTTCAAGTCTGGTGGCATAAGGTATTCTGCAACAAGTAGAGGAGGGGAGAACTCTTGTGAAATATTTCTGACTTTCTCAACTGTATTAGTATCAGATACATAATGCATGTTCCAGACTGATGAGCTGTATTCAAGTATTGGTCTAGCAATAATGCAAGTTCCTAGACCATGTACCTATATGAAGGGTTTCTGACAAGGAATGAGCTGCACCTCACAATATTGGCAAGAATGTATTTGGAAAATTGCTGGCTCAAAATCAGAAAAGCTTTAAGTTGAAATTGAGGGGAGAGGGAGACCGATCCTTAGGATGTTTGGAACCTAATCTCAAGCATAAACCCCAAGATAACCAATCAAACAATGAGGCAGGGAGTGTTCGGAAGGAAGAAAAACTCAGTAACAAAGTAGGAGATTTAGGAAGCATAGCCAGGATCAGTCAATCAGGAAAATGCACATACACAAATGCTCAAAGTTTGGAGAACAAACAAGATGAACTTAAAATACTAGCACATAAAGGCAAGTAATATATAGTTGACATTACCAAAATTTGGTGGGATGGAACTTGTGTCTGGAATGATGGAGGATACAAACTATTAAAAAGAAACAGATCTAACAAAAGAGGAGGTAAAATTGCATTATATGTAAAAGATCACCACATCTCTACAGAAATGCATAAAACCAAAAATGAAAGCCTACTAGAATGCACATGGGAATATAAAAGGAAAAAAGAATGACAATTGCCATAGATATATACTACAGGCCACCCAATCAAGCAGAAGAAATAGATGAATGATTTAACAAATATATGTAGGAAACACACCATAGTAATAATGAGGGATTTTAGTACTCTGACATCATCTTGGAGATTATCTCTTCATGAAGGGGGAGAGAGAACAGGTTCCTGACCAAGCTAACTGACAACTTTGTCATCCAAAAAGTAGAGGATGGAATGATAGCAAACTTTTTTGGCACCAAGTGCCCAAAGTGTGCGCACGCACCCTCAAAATGCAATGCGCACAGGTGCCCTGCCATACATGCATGCACAATCCCCCTGCGTCCCTGTACACAACCCCCCGACATATGTGTCCTGTCCCATGCATGCACGGCAGGGACCCAAAGATCAGTTGGCTGGTTGGAGGTGCGCACATGCATGTGTGGCAGAGCTGAGCTGGGGCAATGGCTCATGTGCCCAGAGAGGGGGCTCTGCGTGCCACCTCTGGCACACATACCATAGGTTTGCCATCACAGAACTAGAGAGACATCTATACAGAATCTAATTTTTACTAACAGAAAAGAAGTGATAGAGGGGGTTGAAGTTTCCAGAACTTTGGGGAAGAGTGACTATGTTAAACTGGAATTCAAAATAATCAAACACAAACAATAGAACATAATAAAAATCAGTGTATTAGACTTTAAAAAGGCTGATTTTACCAAACTTTGAGGGAACTTGGGAAGGATTCCATGGATGAAAATCTGGAAGGCAAAAACAACTCAAGAAGCTTGGGAAACTGAAAAATATCATATAAAGATGAGTTACATATAAATAGATGGTGAACGTATCAAATTTGCAGATGACATAAAGCTGGCAGGAATAGGCAGCAAACCAGAAGAAAGGCTTAAAGATACAGAAGGATCTTGACACACTTGAACACTAGGCTCTATCTAACAAAGTGAAATTCAATGGTGAAAAAAGTAAGGTTCTATATTTAGGCAAGAAAAACCAAACACTCAGGTATAATATAGGTGGTACCTGGATCAATAGTGGTAACTGCGAAATGGATCTTGGACAGCTAGTGGACAATCACTTAAATATGAGCCAGTAATGTGCTGCAGCTGCCAAAGAAGTCCTAGGCTGCATTTACAGAGGGCTAGAATCAAGATCACATGAAGTGTTAATACTACTTTATAATTAACACTTTATAATGGCAAGAGAACACTTGGAATACTGCATCCAGTTTTGATCACTGTGATGTAAAAAAGATATTGAAACTCTAGAAAGAGAAAAGCAACAGAGAAGATGTTTAGGGGGCTGATGCAGTGGTGAGATTCAATTTTTTTTTACTACCGGTTCTGTGGATGTGGCTTGGTGGGTATGGCAGGGAAAGGATAATGTAAAATCTTCAGTCAAAGGTGGTATTTGCTGGTTCTCCAAACTACTCAAAATTTCTGCTACCGGTTCTCCAGAATTGGTCAAACCTGCTGAATACCACCTCTGGACTGATGGCTAAAACACATAAACAATGTTTGCTGTAATTGAGGATGTCTAGTTTAATGAAAAGAAGGACTAGGGCCATGATGACGAACCTATGGCATGTATGCCACAAATGGCATGCAGAGCCTTCTCTGCGGGCATACCAGCAGTCACCCCAGCCCAGCTCCACCATGCAGGCACATGTGCCTCTGGCTGGCTAGATGGTCTTTGGGTTTCTGTCGTTCATGTGTGGGAACAGGGCCTTCCCCAATCTTTGCAGTTTTGTCCCCCCCTACTTTTCTCCCCCCAGCACGCTCTAACTTTCTCCTGCATACCTACCACCCATGCCTTCCCCAATTGCCTCTGCAGGTGCTTCTCCATGGCAGAAATGGAGGACAAAGTTGGGGCATGCTGGGGGGGGAGAAACTATGAAGATTAGGGAAGGCACGGGAGACAGGAATGCAGGAGAAAGCTAGGACACACTGGGGCAAGAAACTGTGGGGATTGGGGAAGGCATGGGAGGCAGAAATGCAGGAGAAAGCTAAGGCACACTGGGGAGAGAAACTATGGAGATTGTAAGGTTCCCCCTGTGCCCAATTTTGAACCTGAAAAGCAGCCTGCACCAACCTGGAAGCCAAAACGGGGGCCAGGGGCATGTGTGGGGGGTGGGATGGGACAGATGCACAGGAACATATGTGCATACACAGCGGCAGGGCACATGCATGGGGGAGCTCGCATTGCATTTTGGGGATTGGGGCATGTGCGCATTCATTTGCACGCTTGCGCTTTGGGCACTTGGCACCAAAAAGGTTAACCATCACTGAACTAGGGTGACATGCTAGCAGTGTTCCAATATCAAAGGGACTGTCACAAAGAAGAGGGAGTCAAGCTATTCTCCAAAGTATTTAAACGCAGGATATAAACCAATGGATGGAAACTAATCAAGAAAAAGAAGTAACCTAGAACTAGGCAGAAATTTCCTGACAGTTAGAACAATTAGTGTTCCAATCAGTAGAACAACTTGTCTCCAGAAGTCGTGGATGCTCTAATACTGGAAGTTTTTAAGAAGTGATTGGACAACCACTTGTCTGAAATGATATATGGTTTCCTGCCTGAGCAGATGGTTGGACTAGAAGATCTCCAAGGTCCTTCCAACTGTTATTTTGTTATTTCTGTTAAAAGAAGTGGCTGAACTGATCCATTGTTTAGATCTTTTTGCAGGATCCTATCTGGGTTGGTCACAATACCAGAGGTTTAGTCTTCCAAGCTCTTGGACTCGTGCTGGAGTCCACCCTCAGGGAACTTTTCTCTACCAGAGTGTGTGCACTGGAATTATAGAGAGAAGTTCCCTAAGGATGGACTCTAGCATGAGTCCAAAAGCTTGGAAGACTAAACTTCTGGTCTGTTCAGTGTATTGCAGCATAATTCGGTGCCAGAAAAGTAAACACAGATGGCTGATGCTTCATTTAACATCTTTATAAACATATTAAGTAAATTTTACATACCAATTGTAGATTTTTCCAACATGGAGAAAACTCAAATAGAAGCAGACACGTTACAGGTTCAGAGTTTAACAGCAACTCAACTTCAGCAGTCATGCAAGCAAGTTACTTTCTCTTTCACTTTAGAGCTGAGCACAGAACAGAAATAAACCATGCCCAGATTCTCTCTTTAAGTTTCAGCCCTCAATTCAGCTCTCATTGGCCAACCTTGTTACTAAGCTCTATTCCAGTTCATGAATATACTCTGACATGGTTCTGGTGACCAACCCAGATTGGATCCTGCAACATTACCTTGGGACACATATATTTGCCTTCATTTCTTATATTTATTTTTGACAGTCACAAATACAGCAATTTATGTATCCATAGGATCATATATTAGTAAGTTGTTGCTAGTGTTTGATATTGGGATTGGTTATTTTTTTAGTACTCATTTAATTCACTAATTTGTTTTGTGCTATATAACATGTAAAAAAATCACAGCAAGTGAACAGAATAATAGTTAAATAAGAAATAGTCTGTTACAGTAGCACTAGAATGCTCACTTAATAGCGAATGTATAATTACACAATCTTCAGAAACAGATTAGGATTGTTTGGAAACCATTGGACTGAATAGTTCCTGCTACACTTTAGATACAAAGGTGGAAAACTGAAATAAAGTTTGTTTCTTCCATATGAAAATAGAACCTGAAGCAGGCTAGAACCCTTTAGAAATTAAACCTGCTATTTTACATTTAGCACAATAACAAATTAGTTGCCAATTCTTTCCTTTGTTCCATGTTAGATAATGAAAAAATGATAAAAATACTTCCTGTTGGGTATGAAAGTACCCTCTGATTTTATCTGACAGCATTTATTGATTGACTGGAATGTGGCTGAAGATTTAAAGATCTGTCACACCATCAGCATTTTCATTTTTGCCAGTCATTCATAAAACACTTTATTTAATTTTATTTGTTTTTATTATACTTTTTCATGTTTATTCGCAAAACGCTTTAAGGCTACCCATGGTTTTTTCACATAATCTTCATTATCTGCAAATCTTAATGCTTTCAAGCAAAGCATCATCTATATCCTGGAAAGACACAAGATCTCAGGAAATCCTTTCAATTATTGCTCAGTTGCAGCCGGCAAACTGCTGGGTATGAAAAGTGCCAGTCAATCAATATTTGCTCTTATTGGCCAATCATTAATTGTATTGTTCCTAAACCTGCTGCTGTTTCATATATTAGCAACACCCCTTCACAATGCATTTGTAATACTTCAGCAAAAGTGAAAAAAAATGAAGCTTTCAAGTAACCAAAGATTGAAGAAACAGTATTGTAAAATCACAGGACCTAAAATGAAGGGGAAAATGCCATTTGAAAATGTAATTCCTTTGTTCTTATCTATGAATAAGCCTACATGTCCTCAAATACAGTATATTGAATTTCTGCCATTCCCTGGCACCATGTCTATGACTTTTACAAGAATTAAACATATTTGGAAACCCAGTTCTCTTTCTGTTTCTTCTCAGCTAAAGCATTTCTATTCCAGGAGGCATATAATAAAAGAACACTGTATACATGAACATGTACAATTGCATACACAAAAACACACACATATATGTTATGACTCCCCTTCAAAATTCAAACGAACAAAACAGAAAGCAGCCGTTTCACAATTAAATCAAATGGAAAGAAGTCTTACAAGATAACAGCTGGCAGAAACCACAGCATAAATCTTTACTCTGTCCGGCAAACCAGTCCTGGCAATAAATCTCCAGTCTCAGAGCTTCTTGCTGTAACGTCCTCACTCAAATAGTCATTTTGTTCCTGGCAAAATGTACCAGCCCAGCTGTGTCCTTTTATACTCATTGAGGCAACGTGCTAATTTACTGACTCGCTCTCCTCATTCGCTCCAGCTGATTTTGCCTTCTCAACCGTCTTCTATTTTTTACATTTAACCACAAATTTTCCAAGTTCTCATCTCCACTAGAAGACTCTCTCAAAACTTCCCTGTCAGCCATTCCCGGCTGTTGATCAGATAAGGAACCAGAGGAGGTCAAAGGTCCTGACAATTCTAATACATCAGGTCTGTCGTCCTTTGTCACGTCCATCTCCTCATCCTGGTTATCAGTCCAATCACTAAGCCAGGCCGGCTCATATTTTTCTGCCATGACCTCCCCACTTGAACTCATATCAGTCACAGGAGCTGAATCCAAGCCCGGAGCCACAACACTATCCCTCAATGCAGGGCCCTTCCCCCGGGTCTGACGATCCGGATGCGGTTTCGAAGGGAAATGTTCATGAAAGTCCCGAATGATGTCTGGAACATGAACTGCAGATGCATCTGTCCATGAGCAAATTTCCGAATCATCCACTCTCCTCCCGACTAAATACTGGAAACGACCCTTGAGCCAACGCGAATCAGTAACGCTGACCACCGTGTCATCAACGTCCGCCTCCTCACGGGGCGTTTATGGGGAAGTCGTACCAGCTGGAGCATGCAGAGGACAGTCCGGGGAGTCAGGAACCAAAAGAGAGCGATGGAATACAAGGTGAATATGCATGGAGCGCGGTAAGGTGAGCTGGTATGCCACAGGGTTGATAACCACCTCAATCGGGAATGGACCGATGAAAAGATGGTCCAATTTCCTAATTGGGCGATCGATCCGAAGGTGTTTCGTGGACAACCACACCTTGTCACCCACAGCTAACGGAGGCAGTGCTCGACGTGACCGGTCCGCAAACTGTTTATAGTCCTCTTTCGCTCGTTCAAGTTGTTGCCTTACTAAACGGTGGACCGCTTGTAGTTCCTCCAGAAAATCTTGTGTCTCAGGAACCGGTGAATCCATCCAAGTTAATGGGAAGAAGCATGGATGATAACCTACATTCGCGAATACTGGGTAAGAACGCCAATCACCTTCTCAGTCCCGCCATCAGTTTCTGGATGGTGCGCTGACGCTAAGCACACCTGAACTTGTAGCGCTGCCATTAACTGTTTCCAAAACTGCGCAGTAAACTGAACCCTACACGATCAGAAACCACTCTATCTGGCAGTCCATGCAGATGAAAGATATGCTGTAAAAATAGCTGAGCCGTAGTGCGGGATGAAGGTAATCTCCGACAGGGAATGAAATTAGCCATTTTAATCAGCATATCAACTACCACGAGCACCGTCGTGAAGCCCGATGAGGATGGTAAATGCGTGAGAAAGTCCATGGAGATCGCTCCCCATGGTCTGCCCGGAGTCGGCAATGGTTGGAGGAGTCCAGGGGGCACCACGCTTGCTTTCGCTGCTTACACTGGACGCAAGAAGCGACGTAAGAGAACACATCGTGATGAACCCGAGGCCACCAAAAGTCTGGGTGACCAAATGCAAGGTTTTATAAAATCCAAAATGGCCAGTAGCGGGTTATCATGACATTGTGTCATGATGAGAGCTCTCAACGCACCTGGTAGGTACGTAGAGATAAAAAACCCCGATGTCGGAGCAAGTCCTCTTCAATGGACCATGGAGAATCAGGTCCGACGTCCCCGCCTCTGCTGCGTCCCACGCATCCAATCGTTGCGCCTCGTATGCGAGCCCGCAAGTCTACTGGATCTTGCAGTACGGCCAAGGATTCTGGTGGTAACACCGCTCATAGAGGAAGAGGATTCTCGGGCCCGATATACTGGGCTTCCGAGACAGCGCGTCTGCCCTCCAATTATGTCCACTGGGAACATATAACGGAGAAATTGAACCTGGCAAAAACAATGACCACCGAATCTGGCGTTGGTTCAATTTCTTAGCTGTGGTCAAATGTTCCAAGTTTCGGTGATCTGTCCGAACCTCTACCTTGTGCCGAGCCCCCTAAATGATGTCTCCAGGTCTCAAAAGCAGCCTTAATGGCCAACAACTCCTTTTCCCAGATGGTGTAGTTGCGCCTGAAGCTGTGAGCTTCCTAGAATAGTATCGCGCATGGGAAAAGAGGCGCGCCATCCTTCTCGAAGCTTGTAACAGTACCGGCTCCGATAGCTGACATTAGAGGCATCTTTTCTAGACCACAAATGGACGATTCGGATCAGGATGCCTCAATATCGGCTCGACTACAAACGCTTTAAAAATGTCAAAATCCTGTTGCGGGGCCCCACACACAAACGGGACCTTCTTATGGAGGAGCTGAGTTATGGGGTCCATTACTTTAGCAAAGTCCGGATAAAGTCCGATAGTAGTTGGCGAATCCCAAAAGACGTTGGACGCCCTTGACTCGACGAGGGCTTCCCAACTACACAATGCCTCAACCTTTAGGGTCCATAGCAATGCCCTCGGGAGAAATGATGTGCCCTAAAAACTCTATCGACGACTGAAAAAGAAACACTTCTCCAGTTTCGCATAGAGCTTATGCTCCCAAAGACGCTGCAGCACTTGATGGACCTGATGAAGGTGGTGATCCCTGGACCGAGAGTAGATTAAAATATCATCCAGATACACCACAACAAACCGATCCAGCATGTCCCGAAAAATGTCGTTAATCAAATGCTGGAATACAGCGGGAGCATTGGTTAGACCAAATGGCATGACGGTGTACCTCGAAATGACCATAACGAGTGCAACGCCATCTTCCACTCAAGATCCTTGCGCATCCGAACCAGGTTGTAAGCTACGCAGATTGAGTTTAGTGAAGATAGTAGCCTCCGCAACCGCTCCATCAATTCCGAATGAGCGGTAAGGATAGCTATTCTCACGGTGATAGAGTTTAGTTGTCTATAATCACAACAGAGACGCAGTTCTCCCGACTTTCTTAACAAAAAGAACAGGAGCCGAAAGAGGGGACGACACGAGGTCGAATAAATCCGAGCTAAGTTTTTATCCAAAACCTCTCGGAGTGCAACCAACTCGGGCTCTGACATGGAGTATAATCTCCCTTTGGCAATGGAGCATCCGGTATCAGGTCCATGGGACAATCATAAGCACGATGTGGGGTAATCGGTCTGCCTCCTGTTCGCTGAAAACATCGGAGAAGTCCGACAGCTCCGAAGGAATTGAGACAGCAGGAACGGGCGATATCTTGGCCAGCGCAAACATGCCTCAGGTGGTCCACACATTGTAGGCTTGGAAAAGAAATGGCATTCTGCGACCAAGCCACCAACTGATCGTGCAAACGCAACCAGGACATTCCAAGCACCAAAGGGAGATGGAGGTTCGAGGTGACATAAAACTTATCGCCTCCTCATGATCCCCAATAAGCATACGCACTGGCTGAGTAGCGCAGCTTAATGGGTCCCGACTTGAGTTCACGCCCATCTACAGTTTCCACCTTAATGGGTGGATTCACAGGAATCAAAGGAATTCCAAAATGTTTAACAAAAGCACAGTCCATAAAGCTGGTTGTAGTCCCTGAATCCACCAGCGCAATGGCAGGAATTCCTTCCTTCTGGGACTGTAAAAAGATACAAGTGTCCAAAAGTAAATGCCGAGGAGGACCAGGATTTACTTTGGCAATTTGGGATGGGGGTGGAGGATGTGCCCGACCTAGGGTTTCCCTGAGGTCGGGCCTACCCCATTTCCCAACAGGCCAGGAGTGGTTTCAGACACAGGTCTGCGAGTCCTTCTCCGAGTGCAGGAATTTGCAAAATGTCCTGGACCCCCGCAATAAAGGCACAAGCCTTCCTGGAACCTTCTCGAATGTTCTCGCACCGTTAAGCGAGGGCGGAGTGCGCCTAACTCCATCGGCTCCTCAGCATTAACCGTGGGTTGGAAAACTCTCGGTGGCGTGGGTTGTCACGAGAAAACGAAGATGGTTCCATAATGAGCCGCTTGCGCCCACGTTGCTGTAAACGAGCTTCAATTCGTAAGCACTGAACTATCAATGCATCCAAAGTTAAAGCCCGCTCTGCATGGACCAGCTCATCTTTGATGGCATCAGACAAGCCTTCCTGGAATGCAGCCATATGAGCCGGTTCATTCCAGTTAGAGTCCATACACAGCAAACGAAATTCTGCAACATATTCCTGCAGGGAACGCTTCCCTGATTAATGTCCCGTAACCGTCTGTCCACAGTTTGTATTTAATTGGGTTCTCAAACATCACTCTCATTTGTTGGAGAAAACCCTGAAATTGTTCAACAACGGGCTATCTTGAACTAACAAGGAGTAGCCCAATTAGCAGCCTGCCTGGTTAATAAACTGATCATAAATCCTACTTTAGACCGGTCGGTTGGGAAGTCTTCAGGCCTCAGAGAGATAAACAATTGGCATTGACCCATAAATGCCGGGAACCTGTCCATTTGCCCAGAAAATTTCTCCGGCATGGATACTGGACTTTTCCTCACAGGAGGGGCAGGGGGAACAGCAGCAGGGCTTGATAAGCTGGAAACATAATTCAGCAATTGTTTTACCTGATTCTGAAGCGTCACATTGCTTTGCAGTAGCTGATTAATTTGTTGTTGTTGCTGCTCTACCAAACGCTGCAGTTGATTTGAATCCATCTTGCTTTAAAGATGGTTTGTTTGGGCCAGGAACAATAATGTTATGACTTCTTCAAAATTCAGACGAACAAAACAGAAAGCAGCCGCTTTCACAATTAAATCAAATGGAAAGAAGTCTTACAAGATAACGGCTGGCAGAAACCACAGCATAAATCTTTACTCTGTCCGCAAACCAGTCCTGGCAATAAATCTCCAGTCTCAGAGCTTCTTGCTGTAACGTCCTCACTCAAATAATCATTTTGTTCCTGGCAAAATGTACCAGCCCAGCTGTGTCCTTTTATACTCATTGAGGCAACGTGCTAATTTACTGACTTGCTCTCCTCATTCGCTCCAGCTGATTTTGCCTTCTCAACCGTCTTCTATTTTTTACATTTAACCACAAATTTTCCAAGTTCTCATCTCCACTAGAAGACTCTCCCAAAACTTCCCTGTCAGCCATTCCCGGCTGTTGATCAGATAAGGAACCAGAAGAGGTCAAAGGTCCTGACAATTCTAATGCATCAGGTCTGTCGTCCTTTGTCACGTCCATCTCCTCATCCTGGTTATCAGTCCAATCACTAAGCCAGGCCGGCTCATATTTTTCTGCCATGACCTCCTCACTTGAACTCATATCAGTCACAGGAGCTGAATCCAAGCCCAGAGCCACAACACATATATATACAGAGACAGAGAGAGATATATCCAGTCATACACAGAGAGAGCTTTAGTATCTGTAGAATGTTTTTCTACCAAAATGCAGAAATGATTCACAATATTATAAGGACCTCCTTCAGCTATCTTCTCAGGAAAGCATGACTCTTGAAACAAGTGGTATTTCAAAAGGAACTTTTACTGAGAGAAGTGATTGTAAGAAGTCAAATGGAGCCTGAAGATTCCCATGCAAAGTGTTAAGATATTTTTCCCTGTTCAACCCCTATCCAGTGCCCCATGTCTACCAGTAGATAATAGGATGCCACAAAGATATTATGACAACTTTGAGACAGGATGGGTATCGGGCTGGAACTGGCTTGGAGGGAATCCATCTTGATGGCCCAGTTCCCCTCCCTGATTCCCATGCAGTTACTGCAAAAGCGAAAGCCTTCAAAGTGATCAGCCCCAAGAAGCATCTCCCCTCCCCTTTGGAATGGCAGTGTTCTGGCTGGAACCTGACATGTTGCTCAGGGGTGTGATTCGACCAGTGTAACAATCGGTTTGGTGAGCATGCACAGAGGATTTGTTAATGACCTTCTCCTGCACTCCTGCACTCTCCCTGTATGTTAAACAGCTGATGCATGGCAATCCGCTGTGCCAATGTGAAGTAGCTGAGCTTGAAAACCAGAAAATAAAGGCCAGGATAGAGCCAGAGCACCCCAGCAGCTGATCATTGGAGCAAACCGATTCATTCACAGATGATCCTCGGAGCTACCAGTTTGGCTGAACTGAACCAACCCAGTAGAACCCTGATGTTGCCCACCTAAAAGAAGGAGATCCGTACCTGGAGGAAAGAAAATAACAAACAGGCAAAAGAAAACAATGGTTATTGTCATTTCAGTTTATCAAGGTATTGGAACTGTTCAAGCAATCTAGGGGCCTTAACATGTCATTTATCTATCCACTCATTCTGGGCCACAGGAAAATCTTTTCATGCTACTAAGTGTTGGATATTGCTCCTGCGTGTGTGTGAGTCAGGGATCTCTTTAATTTCAAAATCTTGTTCCCCTTCTACCATAAATGATTAAGATACAGGTGGAGGGGTGGGCCTTAATGAGGAAATCACCTCAGGTTTTAACAAGCTGCAGTGGAAAACAGCATGAATTTTCCTCAATGACTTTGGCAATTCTAATTCTATGTAACTGGGTTAATAATGCGCTTGATGGGAAAAGGTCCTATAAATTTAGGCCCCAAGTTTTTTGAGGCTTGTAAATATTGGAGGAATCAGATGGATTAATACGCTTGGTCCCCAATGTGGAATTTTTCAACCCTGTTCTTATTGGCCTGGATTTTATAAGCCTCTCTAGCCTCAGTAAGTGCTTTATGCACAACTGGCCATGTGTTTTGCAGCTGACTCATCCATTCTTTTAATGAAGGGATTACTAGGTCTTTCACTGTTAAGTCAGACATAGGCTTGAACTCTTGCCCCATCACTATTTGGAAAGGGGTGAAATCGGTGATGCTGTGCACTGCATTGTTGTAAGCCCCCTCAGCAAATGACAAGAGGTTAGTCTAGTTGTCCTGTTGGTAGTTTATAAAGTATTGAAGGTACTGTTCCAGAACGAAGTTCATTCTCTCAACTCCACCATTAATTTGCGGATGATGAATAGAACTGATTGGTATCCAAAAAGGCTCCCAGAACTTAGAGGTGAATTGGACCCTCCTGTTGGAGATTATTTATTGTGGTGCTCTGTGTACATGGTAGACATGGTGTAAAAACATTTTTGGTAATCTTTTCGCAGTGGGTATCTTCTGGCAGGAATAAAATGTACTTGTTTTGAAAACAAGTCTGTTATGATCCAAATTACTGTATTTCCCGTGCGCTTGGGAAGCTCTATAATGAAGTCCATAGAGATCTCTCTCCAGGGTGCTGAAGGCTTGGCTACAGTTTGGAGGAATCCTGGTATTTTCCCTTGTCTTTGCTTTGCCACAAATAGTGCAACTGGAAACATAGCTCTCAGTGTCCTTTTTGAGAGCCACCAAAACTGACTTTTGATGAGATGCAGAGTTTTCATAAACCTGAAGTGCCCTGCCAGTTTCGAGTTGTGGTATGCCTGCATAATTTTAACTCTGACTAATATAAACATATAGTTTTCCTTCTACCCAGGCTAGTCCATCATGGATAGAACATATATTTTGATGGCTACAAAACCAGTCATCATTCTCTATGGTCTTTTTTAAAACAACTACTGTAGCACTGTCTACTGCTTGTTTTTCCTTCTGCTGAGCCCTCATGGTCACTTGGGTAGCTAATTGGTGCGGTGGAAGTAATGGTTTAGTTATTTCTGCTTTAGTGCTATTATATTGAGGCATCCTTGACAGACCATCACTGGAGGAAACCCCCCCTCCAGTAAGTAGTGTAGGGTGAAATTGAATTGGTAGGAAGTATTGGGCCCATTGCACTTGCTTAGGGGATAGCTTTCAAGGGTTTTTTAAGCTTCTAAGTTATTGTGATCAGTCCATACCTGGAATGGGATTTTGCTCACTTCTAAGAAATATCTCTAGGAGAGGAGTGCCCATCTAACAGCATATGCTTCCTTCTCCCACACAGCCCATTCAGTTTTGGTTAGTTTTCTAGATGTGTAATCGCATGGCTGCAGATGCCCTTGCTTATTTTTCTGCATCTTTTGTTTCCGTATAGATCAAAATGCCATCTAAATACACCAGCACTCCCTTGTAGGTTCATCATCTCCTTAATCAGCTGTATGAATACTGCAGGTGCCCCTTGCAGTCCAAAGGAGAGCACTTTAAACTGGAAACAGATGAGTATGCAATTAAAAGTGGTTTTCCATTCATCTCCATCTCTAATTCTGACATGGTAGTACATCTCTTGCAAGTCCAATTTTGAGAAATCCTCTCCTTTCCCAAATGAGCCATGTCCTTTGTTAGGAGAAGGGGATATACATTTTCCACACCACATCATTGAACCTGCAACAGTCTATGCAAAGATTGAGAGACCTGTCCTTTTCCTCTCTAAACAGGACCGAAGTGGCCACTCTAGGTCATCCTGGTTGGATAAACTTGAATTGTGCCTATGATTTATATTTAAGTGGAAGAGGCTACAGAAAGTACAAATGTCCATAGGACAGGGAAAAGATAGGAAGATCTATAATAAGGCAGAGGTAGGCTGCTACTGGTTTGCACCGGTTCTCCAGAAGAATGTTAATTTTCTGAACAGTTCAGAGAACGGTTGTTGGAAGAAATATTTTTCCACTTTACAAGGCTAATCCTGCAAAGAACACAGGAAGGAAAGATTCTAGAGTGCATTTCTAGCCTAATCATTTTAATTGCCACCCCTTAAACATTCTTTAAATGTTTTTGGAAACTGCCTCTGGGTTAAGCTGCCTCTGGTAAGTCTTAACGGTTCAGGCAGCCCAGACTTTCTGTCTGTTTTTGTGGTACTTTTATTCCTGTGTCTTGAACAGCTATTTACAGAAGGGTTGGTATAGCCATAGAAGAAATGGCTGAGAGGCAGGAAGCAAGCTTGGCATTCTGTCTGATTTTTTTACTGCCTTTCTGAGGGCATGTGATTTTTCCCTTAAACCTGAATAATTACCCTAGGATATCTTGTGAGGTGAATGAGATCAGCTGGTATCTTTCAGCTGCAACAGATCTAATCATTGCTCCTGAGTGTTTTGTCAGTTCAATAAGCACAGGAGTCTCTTGTCTATGGGAATTCTTCAAACATCCAGGTCATGGTTGCCCCAAAGGTGCTTTTTTCAAGAGGCAACTGGACTTCCTTGGTGTCCAGAAAGTCCAGTTGCCTCTTGAAAAAACACCTTTGGGACAGGAGTCTCTTGCATTGCTTCAGAGTGGCCAAGGCACATGATTGCTCACTGATAATAAGTGGATCCTCCTTCCAAATTGTTATAGTTTGCTCTCATGATAATATAGCATAGTAACATGGCACCAATTGTAGAAAGTTAGCACCCACCCCTCTCCTAGAAGAATGAAATATTTTGAGAAATATTAAAAAGAAAGAATATATTTCCCTGAATGAGAAATAGAGAAACATGGTTTTTTTTTAAAGGAAGAAAGCAGCCCCCACTTTTCTTAATAGCTCACATCACATTTCAGCACTTAAGAGATAAAGAGATAGCTCTATTTATAGGCAAAAATTACCTGCAGCAAGGTCTGAACAAAGACAGAATGGGATTAGCCCTCACTCAATATATTAATTTGTTAATTTAGCTCTTTAGCTCTGCATTTTGTAGCCCAACTATGTCCACCCCCTTTTTGGAGAGCTTAAATGACCTCTCTGCTAAAGGGTTTCCCTTTATGAGCAAGAGTTGGTTGTATTTTAATTGTTTAAATTCCTCAATGTGCTCTGGCACCCTGCCTGATTTGTAACTCTGGATTGCAGGCATTGCTGAGGAAAAGGAAAGTATTCAAACAGAATGGTTTAGCTTTCCATGACAGCTGTGACTCATTGATCTTCAGTGTCATTCCTCCATTTCTAAGCTAATGGTTGGTATTTAGGGCAGCTTTTTGCAAGCAGAGAATCTTTTTGTATTTTTGTACAGGTAATCCTTTATTTACAACAGTTCATTTAGTGACTATTCAAAGTTACAATGGCACTGAAAAAAATGACATGACTGTTTTTCACACTTATGACCATTGCGGCCTCCACATGGTCATGAGAGGTGGGGTGAAGCTAAGCATCCCTTGACATGAGTGACATCAAGTTGGCCATGCCCATCCAGTCACATGATCACCCACCCACCCATGTCTCACACCCATCCACCCAGTAATTAGGGCCTAACCCTAACCAGTTGTTTAAAAAATTGCAGGCCACTACTGTGAAAAGGTTTGCAATGGTCAAGCCAATCTGTATGAATTTTTATGAATTAACATGGAAGAAGGAATTGTCTCTGTAATCTGCTTCAAGATATTTTAGCAGATACCATAGCAAATTGTCCCCAGACTCTACAATATATTGTATAATTTGGAATATTTTACATTTATATATCAAAACACAATAAGCAAAAAACAAATTACCCATAACAATAAGGAAACTTCAATAAAAAAAATATCGCTCTGGCATAAAAACAAAACTAGCTATGTAGCAAACTCAGCTAGTTTGCACTACATAACCTAAAACCATCCCTATCTATTGGTCCCAATGGATTATGTGCATACTTCTTAAAAAAGCTCTCCTCTGCCATAGCTGAACCCCTAAGCATTATATATGAGATATCATTCAGAATCAGCTCCTTACCAAACCTATGGTCCTTAGCTACAGTCATCCCTATCTTCAAAAAAGGTGACCCCAGCCTGGTTGAAAACTACGGACCAATCTCACTGTGTTGTGTAATGTGCAAAGTCATGGAATCAATCATTAACCAATTCATCACCCTCCATTTAGAGTCAAACAACCTACTCTCCAAAAAACAATTTGGTTTCAGGAAAAAATTGTCCTGCAATCTTCAACTCCTACACTGCAAAAACATATGGATTACTCTATTTGGCCAGGGTAAAGCTATAAATGCAATTTACATAGACTTCTGCAAAGCCTTTGATTCAGTGGTACATGACAAACTATTGTTAAAACTAAACTCTTACGGCATTTCTGGATCCCTTCATAAATGGATTACTGCATTCCTGTCAAACAAGTAACAAATAGTAAAAATAGGGAGCGCTATATCAAACCCTGCTCCAGTTAACAGCAGTGTCCCCCAAGGCAATGTTCTAGGACCCATACTCTTTATACTCTATATAAATGACCTTTGCGATCACCTTATAAGCAACCGCGTCCTCTTTGGGATGACATAAAACTATTCAACACCACCAACAATGCTACTGTTCTTCAAAGCGACCTTGATTATGTGTCTGAATGGTTAAACAATTGGCAACTCCAAATCTTGACCAACAAATGTTCTGTCCTACACATTGGTAACAAAAATCAGTAGACCAAATACAAGCTAGGCAGATATGGCCTCGTTAATGATCCTCATTCTGTCAAGGACCTTGGAGTTTTCATATCAAATGGCCTAAGTGCCAGAGCTCACTGTAACAGCATTGCCAAAAAGGCATGAAGGGTTGTAAATCTAATCTTACGAAGCTTCTTCTCCGGAAATATCAAATTGCTAATTAGAGCATACAAAAGTTTTGCCAGACTAATACTTGAATACAGCTCATCAGTCTGGAATTCTCATTGCATATCAGACATTAATACAATTGAGGGAGTCCAGAAGTATTTCATGAGAAGAATACTACACTCCTCTGCTCATAACAGAATACCCTATATCACCAGGATTGGGCTTGGACAACCTTGAACTACACTGCCTATGGCTAGATTTAAGCATAGCACACAAAATTATCTGCTACAATGTCCTACTAGGCAGTGACTACTTCAGCTTTAACCACAACAATACAAGAACACACAACAGATACAAACTCAATGTAAACCGCTTCAACTCGATTGCAGAAAGTACGACTTCAGCAACAGAGTGGTCAATGCCTGGATGAGTCTACCTGAGTCTGTTGTTACATCCTCTAACCCCCACTCCTTTAACCTCAAACTAACCACTCACCCCATTCCTAAGAGTTTAGTTTTTAGTTTTAGTTTACTTTATTGTTATTGCACCTCATACAACGAAATCAAACACCATCTTCGATGCACATCATGACCATGAAAATAAACACAAACACACATCCTTCACCCTTCACACGTTGAACTGAAAACCCCCAACACCACACCAACATTGCACTATACAGCAGAATTCAAAAGAGCTACTGCCTTGGGATAGAAACAGTTTTTCAGCCTATTTGTCCTTGTTTTTATTATTCTGTACTGTCTGCTACATGGTAATAGTTTTTTTAAAAAAGGGTTCCCAGGATGAGATGGATCTTTGAGAATGTTTTGAACTTTCTTAAGGCAGCGGGAGCTATAAAGCTCTTCCAAAAAGGGGAGAGGCAACCAATGATCTTCTGGGCATTGACATTTACCCTCCAGAGTGCTTTTCTATCTGCCAATGTGCAATTGGCAAACCATACAGAGGTGCAGTATGTTAAAATGCTCTCTATGGTGCAGCGGTAGAAGGTCACCAGCAGTTTTTCATTCAGTTGTGGAATGAAAGAGGTCTGTAAAGGGCATGCATAGGTGCACCATCATGCCTACTGTCCCTGTCCCATTGTCCCCATTTATTCGTACCTATTCTTACTCATGTTTATACTTATACCTATTATCTTGTAAGCAATTGACAAATCAAATCAAATCAATCAATTAATTAATTGTAAAATAAAATAAAATACAGAATGAGGTCCATAATCCATCCAGAATATTAACATAGCCTGTGGAAATTTGCTGACTGAATCAATGTTGCAATTCAAAAAAATTTGAATTTCAGGAGTTGAACCTGCTGAACTTGAGGTATAGAACAGACTCTACAAGTGTAGCAAATTGTACAACATAGAATTTATCCCTGTCCATCTTGGGGTTTGGGCAATCTGTGTCCTTCTTGATTTGCTAAACTGCAACTCTCATCATTCTTTATTATTGGCCATAAAAGTGAAGTCTGGTGGAAAATTAGAGTTCTACATCATCTTAACTCTAATGATATATTGACTATCCATCTAATTCAATGACCTCCATATTAATGGACAATGGGCTCCAGTTCCAAACCTACTTAGAGATGTATATTTTCAAGCCAACTTGATAATCTATAAGAATAAGATTAAAGTAACAAAATAATCCTGACCATATTAAATTTATATAAGCAGCAATATGGTTGTTTTCCTACCTCAAAATTACTCTGCTCTACCCATTAACAGCAGGCTCTTTTGGTGCAAAATTAGGAAGACCATAAGGAATGTTCATTTTAAAAAGATCAGATGTTTTTGAATTTTTTCAGAAAGCCTTGAATATTAAGAAATTTGGCAGAAGAAAAACTTTTTTATTTATTTGCTTTTAAGCCTATGAGATTGTGCATATTAAGTTATATTTGATAGATGCCAAGTCTTATAAAGTGTAAATATAAGTTAGATGATAAAGGAGATTTGGAACATCAGATGCTTTTAAGCCTTGCTTTTTTAAATCTTAAGGAGATCTTTTAGAGTTGCATTGTTTCTCTTTCTTCTACTTTCATTGAATATATATTTTCTCTCCCTCCCCCAATCTCTCTCTCACACACAGACACACAGGGTTATTAAATATGAGCAGTATCTCTTGACAAATTACAGCAAAAACCCCTAGCAATTCACAAAATAAAATGCTTCCGATTTAAAACACCAGCCTGATTCCACAAACAAAATAATAATAGTAAGCTGAGTAGATTCCCTGACCTCTTCTTATCTCCATTCTGAGAATTTATTTTGAATACCAATTAAAATCCAGTTGCTATTATGTTGATGATGCCCTTCACTTGCTGTGGCAAAAGCCAGAGTGTCAATAGGGTCAAAATCAGCTAGCACAAGTTTTTCTGGTAATTATTTTAAACTTTAAAATGTGTAATGTGTAAAATGAAATATTCCAGTTCTAATAATGTGATGATAGTAAATTTTCTACAGCAGTTTCTAATATTGGGGTGATATTTTGTCTTACCTGTCAGTTTGTGTCAAAAGGTTGAATCATGGCAACTGGACCAAACTTTGTTAATCTGAGACATAATCTGGTATGAGGTTGGTGTGACAAGAGTTGGTACATTCCAATGACTTTCTGCCTAATTTTGCTCTGACTGATGAAGTTGCTTGGATGAGCAACAAAGCATCTCAGATTAATGAAGTTTGATTCAGTTACCATGATGCAACCTTTAGACACCTTTGGTTTGGATCAGGGGTGTCAAACTGAAGACCTGCAGCCTGGATCCAGCCCACAATATTGGAATTCTCTTAATTTAGATACAAAGCAAATATAGGAGTGACATTAGCAACAAAATAGTATGACAGAATATTTAGTCTTTAAGTAGTCTATCAGATCCGGCCCATGGGGCCATCCTGGTCTACCCAGTGTGAAGAGAAAAGATCAGGCCAGTGTAGTTTTGGCCTGGTCTACCCAATGCAAACAGGAAACATTCAAGCAGTTTGGGGAGTGGTGTGAAGCTGGCCACACAGTTGGCCATGCCTGCCCGGTTCCCCGAGGTTAACCACAGCCCTGATGCAGTCCTCAATGAAATTGAGTTTGACATCCCTGGTTTGGATGATTGAGTCTTCACTAACATACTTGCCAGTTTACTTTCAAATGAACAAGGACTCTAAGGGCACCAACAAGGGGGTGCATTTTAAAAGCAGATGGGAATAGAAGTCCAGAAGAGAAAATAGCTAAGGTATTTTTGTTAAATGGCTGTACTATTACTGTAACTAAGATGCTACATCTGGTAAGTGCTCCTATAGTAATGTTAAATGTTTTCTTTGGGAATTTTTTTGAAAATAGAAATTGTCCCTGGGATACACTACCTTTTCATTTTTTAAAAGATTGTTTAAATATTGTCCTAAATCCTAGGGATAGTTAAGGATAATTAAGGAGAAGGATAGACTACTTAAAAACTAAATATTCTGTCATACTATTTTGTTGCTAATGTCACTCCTATATTTGCTTTGTATCTAAATTAAGAGAATTCCAATATTGGATTGTTTAGCTTATTCAATATAGTTATGTTTACAATTTTTCTGGCTAAAAATTACAATTAACCTCTGACTTGCAATTGAAAGGCCTTGCCGGTAAACTATTAGGGTCCACCCCAAACAGAATTTGATTTAATTTGATTTTTAATGATTTTAATGTATCTTAATGTGCTTAATTATTTCCCCCTGTGTAACATTAAATGTTGCCATTTGGCAACAATTTTGTCAGAGAGTGTATGGACCATAGATGGACTTCTGATCTGCAACTAGATTATTAATTGAGATGAGAAGTCAAAATAAATTGAGAAAGCTCCGTGTTTATGTAAGAAATCAAGCCTCTCCCAATATCATATTGGCTTCAGTATTTTCTAGGATAGAAATGAACCCACAAACAAAAATGACAAAAACTATTACATAAATCTATGTGAATGTGAATATCTGGGTAAGTTTCAAGAAATCAGTGATAATCACATCTGAGAATTTATACAATTCATGAACTTTTTAACACCCAGAAAGCTCTTATTTTGAAGTATAATAGGAGATACTATGCTGAACTGCTTGTATGATTGAGATTAATACTATTACTGCAAAGTATTTTTATTCCATTTTCAATATATCAAAATACATGTATCAACTTGCTTTTGAATCTAATTCAATTCTGTCTTGACTCAACTGCACATATCTTTGTTGTCCAATCCAAATACTATTACCCATTAAAAGACTGTATCAGTTACAATACAACATTTTTTTTTCAAACTATATTCAAAAAATCCTAAAAATTCTAAATTCTAAAAAGGTCTTATTAATTAAGGTATTGGCCTTGTCAAAACCTAGCAAGACATAATTTACCATCCTTATAATGACACAACTAGAAATATTGCTAAGAAGTATATACTAATTTATTATCTATATTGTTTGAACTATATATGAACCAGTGGTGGGATTCAAATATTTTTACTACCGGTTTGGTGGGCATGGCTTGATGGGCTTGGCTTAGCTGGCATAGAAGGGGAAGGATACTGTAAAATCTCCATTCTCTCCCCACCCCACTAACCTGCTTTCCAGCTCTGTTCTCCTGTGCAGGGCAACCAAAGAAGACTGTCATGCCCCTGGTGAAGACTAACTCTGAGGAAGAGGAGGAACAGCCAACAGGGAGTGGGAGTGTGGCTCCAGAGGTGGTAGAGAGGGCTGGGGTAGGGCACGCAGGGAGGAGAGAATCAGGGAAAAGTGTGGTCTACTCAGGAGAGGGCCATGATCCTCCTCATGGGTTGCAGCTGTGAGCTCTGTATAAGAGTTTGGAACTGCATGTTCACAGATACTGAAGTCAAATTAGTGCTTTCCTTGGATGAGGTTTATCTTTGTTGGCATTCTTCCCATGGACTCTCCCTGGTTATCTTCTTGGAATGTATGATTAATTATCTTGGTTTGCCTTGGAACTCTCGTCAATGTGGTTTGCTTTTTGTTTCCTTTTGCTTCATTATCTACTTTTTGAATTTAAACTGTGACTAATAAAACAGCGAAGCTAAGTTGAAGGCATTACAAGACCTTAATTCATGTTTTAGTTTTTGTGTTATTTTTGAGACATTACGGGTCATCACAAAAACCCATCTGATCAGCTGGGACTTGGGAGGCAGAGAATAGATGGGTGGGGCCAGTCAGAGGTGGTATTTGCCGGTTCTCTGAACTACTCAAAATTTCCACTTCCAGTTCTCCAGAACTGGTCAGAACCTGCTGAATACCACCTCTGATATGAACTATGTAATATATGCTCCTTTTAGGATGTCCAGGATAGTGAGTAAAACATTACACAATTAATATAATTGGCTGAATTCCACTTAGTGAAATCTAAGTTTCTGGTTCACACACTAGACTAAGCTAAATGTTTATTTGGTTTTGGCTGGTATAATGTGTGTGAGCTGGTTTTAGTGGGTTAATATGTGGGATAGGAGGCTAAATAAGGTTGGTTGGTTGGTTTTGGCTGATGTAATGTGCGGGACTGAAGGCTAAAACAAATAAAGAATAGATGCTGGAATCTGATATATCAAATTTAATTAGAAGAAGGACTTGGGTAATATGATAGCAGTGTTCCAATATCTAAGTGGTTGCCACAAAGAACAGAAAGTCAACCTATTCTCCAAAGCATCTGAAAGCAGAATAAGAAGCAATGGATGGAAACTAATCAAGGAGAGAAGCAACCTAGAACTAAGGAGAAATTTCCTGACAGTTACAATCACTTCCAGAAATAATGGATGCTCCAACACTGGAGGTTTTTAAGAAGAGATTGAACAATCATTTGTCTGTAATAGTATAGGTTTCCTGCCTGAGCTAGGGATTGGACTAGAAGACTTCCAAGGACCTTTCCAACCCTGTTATTCTGTTCTGTTATTCTTCTTGTTTGCAAAGAAGAATCACTATATTAGTAAGATTTACTCCTAGATAATTATTTGTAGTCTAATATCAATCTACTAAGGTAGGCCAGGCCAAGAAACTAACTCTAAAAGTCTGGTTGGGAATTCTACAGCTAGTCCTCACTCAACAACTGCAATTAGGACTTACAACTCTGTCACTAAGTGGCATGATAATTAAGTACCATGTGACAGTGCCAGGCAATTCTCAATTTCAGCTGTAAAGCTAACCACTGTGGGTTGCTACTTAATGATGGCTTCTCCTATTGACTTTGAAGAAGCCAGCTGTGAAGCTTGCAAATGACCATGAGGCACTGAGGCTGCAAAAAATGTAGACCAGTTGTGAAGTGCCTGAATTGTGATCATGTGACTATAGGGATGGTGCAACAGCTGTAGGCCTAAGGAATAGTGTCAAGGTGACCTTTTTGTTTTGTGTCAAACTTCAGTTTTAGGGATTAAATTTATCACAAAAGCATTACAATGACAAAAATAATCCTTGCAATTTTATTACAAGTTTGGCACATTGTTTTAAGAAAATTTTGAAATGCACTGGGTTCTTCATATTATTTCATTATAGATTTATTATTAAAATTATCTATCTATCTATCTATCTATCTATCTATCTATCTATCTATCTATCTATCTATCTATCTATCTATGTGAAATACCACTTATGCATCATCACAAAATCTCCAGAACCATGAAGCCCACAAACTTGAAAATTGGCACTCTTGGCTTCTGGTGCTCACTAAGAAAGGATTTTTTGAAATGACCATCAGAGTATTAGTACTTTGTATATTATTATTAACACGCTCTGATGTTAAGGAGTTCTACTCCCTCTCCCGAAAAGAAATATGTTCCAAATGCAAAACACAAGCAGAGTAGAGGAATTTCAGTTTTAGTTTTAGCTGCACAGCACCAAGCAGCTTTAGTACAGAACAGTTGAGCTAAGCCACGCCCAGGCTCTTTGCTGTCTCCTTCTTGCTCACACAACATATATTGTTTCCGTTTCCAAACAGCCCTCAACTCTCTCACACACTAGGACGCTAACCAGATGAATACCGATCGATGCTGGTAGGCAGAGGCAGAATTCCCCCCTGCTTATTTTCCTCCCCAAAAACTAAGCCCGACCACATAGTTTCTGCTGAGGGCTATTAAGAAAGGTGGGAACTGCTTTCCAAGAGCAGGAGAAGGATGGATACTAATTTTCTACACTATGTAAGCATTTCATTAAAGAAAGTTGTATCTGTAGTTCTCATGAATTCTCAGTCATGTGTTTTGGGTCCATGAAAAACCCCCAACTCTCCTTGATTCAAATTAATTTCTAGATGATGCAGACCTCTCTGCCTTTGAAAGTTCTGGTTTTGTCTGGAAATCAAGATATGACTCAACTTTCATATACATATATGTTGTTTGTGCATTTGTTTTTAGCCATTTAGAACTGAAACAACAGCATTTTGGTGACATTGGACTGCCTGTTCCCCTTGGGAATTTCCTTGAAAATGCTTACTTCTGTGCTATTAAATTGTTTGAGTTAATTCAGTTTTTATATTTTGGAGGAAATATAGGAAAACAATGGTTCTTCAGATTTCTGATTTTGAAAACTTTAGCAAAGAAAAGCAAGATGTATAAAGGGCAGCTTTTCTTTTTCTCTCTTTTTCTTTTTTCCTTTCTTCTTTTTTCCTTTCTTCCTCTTTCTTTCTTTCTTTCTTTCTTTCCTTCTTTTTCATCCATCTGTGAGAACCTAAACTAATGCATGAATTGACTTGTAAACAAAGTAGCAAAAAGATTGCTGATTTTAATAGACACTGTCTCAAACTGTTTAAGATTTATTACCACTTTTATGGTGGATATTTTTGCTATGAAAGCTTTCACTGTTATCTCTCAAATGCATTCAACTGTGATTTCAAATATCATTAAGGTCTCCATGGTAAATTAACTTCCAATTATATTTAGTCTACTCACAGCAATAAAAGCTGGTAGTCACATGATATATCCTAGAAGAAAGCTTTGGTTGCATATTCTCTGCTGGGGATTTTTCACATGAAACATGAATTTCAGTTTATATAGTATTCTCTATTCAGACTAATGAGAGATGAAAGGTTGTTTGATTTCTCTCAATAATTCAGCAGTGAATGAAATTTAGACTTCATTTGCATATTTCCAAAAGCACAATATGCTTACAAATAGAATCTATTTTACAAAAATGCATAGATTTTCTTCATTTTATTGATATAAACACAGCTCCCTATTGTATTGAGAAAAAGGCTAGGAAGTGCTAAGATCTCACTTTTTTGACGTTTGGAAAATGGTATTCACCTTGCTCTTTCTAGCATTGTTTCAACTTGGGGACCTTGCTGAGCCATAAAAAGTCTACATTTAGGAATCTAAATAATACAACAGCTGTATCCACTCCTGTTGCTACCAATTCATATGCAAACAGGGAGCCAGCCTGCAAGACTATTTGATCCTGAGATTGTTACATCTGTCTCATTTAACTGATTCATGGCCTTCTCCTCATCTCAATATTCCCTTTTGAATCAGGTTGCTTTTATTGTTTTGTATAACTGGAGTTTCATGTAGATGCATGAAACCCAAAGTATGTTTCCATTTTGTGATATTGTAACTGCTAAAATCCAAATGGATTCAAAATCTACTGCATATATGAGCAGAAGATAGAGATGAACTGCTAGCCAATTATCTGCTGGAGTGTGTTTCCTATAACAGGACGAATAAATACTGTTAAGGAGGACAGAAAAGCAAAGCAAAATAAAAACTAAAAATCTCCGAACCGCCTGCTGTTGGCGCAATTAAAGGATAACTTACGAAAAGAAAAGTTATGTACTTCACAGTTCTGTGGATTTGTAGTAGGAAATTGTATATGTAGGTTTTGGGGCTTTTTTGTACTGTACACCTAAAGAGCAATTTTTAATTCAGTGGAATTTCATGAAATTGATATAAATGTATTTTCATAAAAAGAGTGTGTTGATCCTAAATTGCACTGAAATTAATCAGTATAACATTTAAAATAAAGTTAAAAAACTATTTTGTCTTTGAGGAAGAACATATCATTTTATAATAATTGGGGAGACCAAAATAATTGTTTCTTACATTATTTTAGAGTAATCAACCACTGATACACTAATGTGCACCTTAATAAATGATGTTATAATGGCTTTTCATTTAGATTATTAGTGGTTTATAATAAAAAAATCTTAACATCTCCAAATATGTACTTGGACCAGTAAGTTGTTTTCATTTGATATGCTAACATTGTTATAGAATTCATATTCAGGGCATGATCCATATACATTTAGCTCATATTCCATATGTAGACTTACAGAAAGTCTATACTACAGTGTAATAATAACAGAGTAGTTTGGCTGCCTGAAATTGCTAGTTCATTTAGTACATGCTTTCATGCTAAACAGTGTGCACCACAGACAATTTCCGGCTACCTCTTCGCTTCATTCACCTAACAGAACTATTATAGATTGAGAAAACATTTAAAACTAATTTAAAAGATAGGTTTCACTTATGAACTAAACTAAGTAAAATCTTATATAATCCCACTATAATCCCATTGCAGCAAAAATGCTGGAATTTGAGAAGTTCATACCCTTAGATAACACAATAACTTTCCCCCCCTTCTGACTAAAAATTTTATCCACAATTTTAAAGCTTTGATTCTCAAGGTTTAGTGTTTGGTAGCTGAAAATTTATTTGGACCACATATTTAAAAGCAATTAAAAAAAAAGACAGTAAAAGCACTTCAATATTTATAGCACTGCATATCAATGCTAAAATCTATGTAAAGATTTTAAAGATTGTGAAATGATTTACATGCAGCCAGAATCTTCTGTATGTTTTGAACTGTTATCAAATAGGTGTCTTTGTCCTTAACTCTATAATAGTGTTTTGAACTCAGTCTGGGCTCAGTCTCAGTCTCAGTCCTTAACTCTATAATATAAAGGATTCTGACTTCATCTCATAATCTGTTCTACAGATTCTGACATGAAAATGTTTGTCCCATAGAGGGTTTCAAATGATGGGTAAAAAAGAGTTATCCTTCTGGCATTTTATACTCCAAAAACTCACTTAGAAACATTCGAGTTGTAGCTAAACTAAAAGAACATTTCAACCTCTACATGTGAAGAAAAGTTGTGTTTTGTATCTGTATCCACCTTATAACCTTCCCTATTAAGCTATTCTTCTTAAAACAGCATTAATTTAAAAAAGAATGACAGACTACTGTATATATAACCTGTCACGTCATTTTTATTGTTTTAAATGGGAATTCATCCATCGAACCCAAGGGTTATATAATTACCCACACCTTGAGCATATTCAAACTCTGGGCTAGCACCTTCAACTATGGTATTAACATGAGGTACTTGCCAAGGTCACAACCAAATGGATTCTTCCTATAGTAAGGATCCTTGATTATCTATTTGCTGTTTATTGTTTATTCAATTACCTTGCAAACAAAAACAAGAATTAAAGAAAAGAAAGTCAAAACAAAACAACCATTTCCCCTGATATTTCTACATGTTTTGCCTTTGCTATTTTGGTAGGAAAAGTATAAGTAGGACACAGAAGAGGACAAAATACAATGGAGCTAGAGATGAAGAACCAAGATAATCTTACCGAAGGCCCAACAAAATTTAGAACTGGCATCTGGAAGTTGCAAGAATTTCCACTTCAACTGTTATAGAGTTTTCACAGTACCAATTAACAGTTAGTCATCAGAATGATAATAAATCTTCAACACAAATATGCTTTATAATGCCAGTGTTTGAATGAAGCTATAAATCACTAGTATACAAATAATCTTACAGTAACATTCGGCATTTAGTCATGCCAGCCACATGACCATGGAGACGTCTTTGGATTGCTCTGGCTCTTCGGTTTTCTAACAGAAATGAGCACCACCCCCTGCAGCTGGAAATGGCTAGCACATATGTGTGAGGGGAACCTTTACCTTTTAACATAGGATTTGTGATGACCCGTATTCTCTCAAAATAACCCAAAACCCAAAACATACATTAAAGTCCGGTAATGCCTTCAACTTAACTTCACTGTTTTATTAGGCACAGTTTAAAGTCACAAAAGTAAATAATGAGGCAAAAAGAAAACCAAAACAAACCGCATTGACTAGAGTTCCGAAGCAAGCCAAGATAATTAATCATACATTCCAGGAAGATTAGGGAAGAGAGTCCATAGGAAGAATGCCAGCAAAGATAAACCTCTTTCAAAGAAAACATTAAACCTTGACTCCAGCAATTCTGACTGTGTAGTTACAAACTTATATGCATAGCTCCCAGCTGCAAGCCACGAGGAGGATCATGGTAATCTCCTCCTGAGTAGACCTTGCTTTTCCCTGATCCTCTCCTCCCTGCATGACATAGGATGGATAGGAGATGGGCCTGGATCCTCCTCTGATTGCTCAGCCTGCCTCTGCCCTTCCCCAGCCTCCTCCACCACCTCTGGAGCCACACTCCCACTCCCTGTTGGCTGTTCCTCCTCTTCCTCAGAGTCAGTCTCCACCAGGGCATGACAGGATTAAACCTGCTCATATGAATCTGGAAGGGTGAAGATGAAGCTAGTTAGCTTCAGTCAAGAATGGGGAACTTTTCTGCTTCTAGATAAACTATAAATCTTGGCATTGTTCACTGTTGGACTTGCTGGCTGGAAATAAAGTACAACAATTTTCTTCCTATTCCTATCATTAAACAGAGCTAGCATATCTTGTCTATAAAAATCCAGGTGGTAATTCAAAGTTTTGTGGTCCTGATATGGTAGCTCTAATTATCCCATTGCAATTATTTTCCTGTTTGCAAATATCATTATCCCAAATTGCTGCTGATCTGGTAGAGAAATAATACAAACTAGGGAGATTCACTGCTCACCATATTTCTGCCAAAATTCCTGAAAGCTTTTGCTTAATGAAAAAGGAACCAAACCAGGATGATATCAATAGCTGCACAAAACTCATAGTCTGATTTTACATTTTATCAATAAATTTGACTCAAAAATTAAAAAGAGATACAGGGCATTTTTTAGTGGCCATAATTTGGACAGCAACTTAATTATTATTATTAAGCAAAATGCTCACTAAGAAACAAGGACTACCTGTACTTTTTACATGACTGTTCTTTTTTTCTGGCTTTCTGTGTCTATACAGAAGCATTTACTCTTGTTTCCCCCTTGTTCTACATCCATTCCCTTTGAGCATCTCCAAGTTACTCCCATTGTGTAATTCTACTTGTGACTTATACACTGAGTGTACTATGATGATTCTTGGCTCTTTTTCCTCAGGAGATTTGTTTAAAAAATGCAGTATCGATTTATGGCCTGTCAGAGGCATCTAAAGTATTTTCTGATAATTAATAGTCAACACTATAAAAAGAAATCCAGATCCCGAATAACCCAAGGTAATTATTCTAGATCATGAACAATTGGAATAGGAAAAATAAAAAGAACAAGAAAAAAGGAACATGAGAAAGAGTGAAGAGGTGGGACAATGCAGAAGAGGGAATACAGAAGGAAAATAGACAATGAGGAAAACTCTTCTAATTCCCTCTCTTCTTTGTCATGCACCCCTATAATTGTAGGCCACTGGCTGAAAGAGTTTTCTATTTACTACTCAGAATATATTTCGTTTAGAAAATGAAAGAGAAAAGTATTTCCGTTGTTGCAATCTGCAGAAGATTCAAGTCAACAACTTTCTTAAAACATCTCAAAGAATCAAGAACTGCCTGATTGGCTCCAGAACTGCCAGGCAGCTGTGTCATCCAGCTTCTCTGGAATATATTGCCAATCCAATTTGTATCCAATTTCTTTTCACTTCAAATGCCAGGATATGACTTGGGACACATTTCTAGATGAGTTTATTAACAAAATATTTTCTACCAAGGAATGTAGAATATATATGCCTTTGAATATATTTCCAGTTTGTCCTTTTTTTGTTTCCTTGTGAACAGATAAGTTAATCAATAAAGCAAACACAGCAGACTACCAGAGTTTCGAAGATGCTTCATTAGAAGCATTTAATTCAGTGAAATCATGAAAACAAACAGTAAGTTGTTTGCAATGACATTAGCAGAACACAACTTTTTGATTGATAACTGTAAGCAGTTTGATATATAACTTTAATTTATGAATAATACATCAAACCTGCACAGCTTTTTCCAGGCTGCAAACTACACTTGGTAGTGAGCTGGAAGTTGTATTTCACAGAAAGTAGTGAGTCTAATCAATAAAAAAAAACCTAAATATCATTTTATTTACACTGAATTACAGTTGAGACTACACTGAGTATAATTACTCTGCAATCACATATTTAATAATTTAAAATGAACTATGTTTGGATTCTTGCATAGGAGTTTGATATAGTGACTGAAATGACTCACTTTAATTCTCTGATATATTTTTGGAGGTTGGGGCTGGAGGTTGGAGATCTAGGCCTAAAACAAAAATAAAATTGGAGACCTACATGCAACCTTGAGACCTTAAATTGAACCTCTGCATTAATTTTGTGTTTCATACATTATACTGATAACAAAATAGCAGTCAAACAATCAAAACAATATTGCTAAGTCAAAACCAAGGAAACAACCTGGTGTCTGGTATAATGCCAGGAGCTAAAGTCAGTTGATGTCTGCATAAAAATTACTTTCTTGTCTTTCTCCCAGTACTCAATGTACAAGCTAGAACTTGCTAGCTTTGGTTGTCTCTTGACTCACTACTTCTCCCAACTGAAATAAAGGGTCACGTGGTAAGTCATATGGATTATTCAGTACCTTTTGTTTTACTGCTCATCACTCCTCTGAGTACCAAGGTACCACTATATTTTATGTGGAAAATAAATCACCATGTTCCAAGAGTTTTATTTCAGGACTCAAATAAAATATGCTGTTTTATATTTGGAATAAAAACTTTGGCTGTTGAATATTGTTTCAAATGCTCTGGACAAAAATAATTATTGCTAGCATGTTTGATAGGCAATGGTGGCTATGTGTTCTCAGGACCTGCCCTGTTGATATTCAACTTCAGAATAATTTAGATGCTGCCAGTTTGTCAAATATGGGGCAGTAATCCATTCTCCCCTTTATTTTTATTGACATAATGAAATCTTGCTATTATTACAAAATTAATCACTGCTTCTCTTGCAGCTGCAAAGTAAAAAAAATTACAAAGGCTGGCACTCAAGTCTAGCATTAATTGCTTTTTGTGTGTGAAGATTCTCAGTTATCCAGGTCATAGTTATCTCCAAGGTGCTTTTTCAAAAGGCAACTGGACTGTTTTTTTCCCTTGAGGAGAAGGAAGAAGTAAATGTTTCATTTCCCATCTGTGAAAAAAGGAAATCTGCGTTTTTGATTCTGCTAAAATTATATAGGCCCAGAATGATAGTAGGCCTGAAGTGAAATGTTATATATTAAAGTGGCAGTTAGTGATTTCCTAAGACTACGAAATATTTTTTATTTGCTGTGCTAGCGCAATATTGCAATATGAATCTGCAAAGTAGATAGTTTCAGAAGTTATTTTTGGCTAGGAACATTAAAGAGGTTGGAAAATAGGGACCTGAAAGTAGCAGATGGGTGAGTATTTCAGATGTACTCACATGTATATGTAAACTGATGGTCAGTATGAGAAAACAAAGAATAAGTCCAGTAAAATTCCATTTACTGAGTGGCTGCCAGAAGAAAGATATAAAAGAGGGAGGTGGGTCTTAGATCAGGGCCATTGGCCATAGCTATTCCTTGCTGGACCTAGCTATTGTCTCTGGATCTCATTGCAATGGGTTGTTGATGTAAGTAATGTTATGATGTCATGATGGCTATTCAAGCAAGAAAGATAGGAGACCAGAATAGTGACTGTGCAGTGACTGAGCAGAATAGGAAGAAGACATTTTGACTGAAGGAGATCTGACTGTGAATCTATAGAGAATATTAAATATCTTAATTATTCTTAAATAGTAGAGATAAATATATCAAATAAGGTAAAAGGTATTGTGATTGATTAATCAATTAACTATTATTAACTAAGAAGATATATATATATATATATATATATATATATATATATATATATATATATATATATATATATATATATATATATATATATGGATCTTTGGTTGTTCGGGTTTTCTCCGCGTAAGATTCGAAGTATATAGGCAACGTTTCGATGAAGTCTCATTCATCATCTTCAGGCTTTTGTCTCCGGCTCTGTGCTTCTCAGAGTAATGGAGATTGCAGCTGCTTCCTCCTTTTAACTGCCAGTGGGGGTGGGACTTGATTGGGTGGGGGCTTGGCTGTGTTCTGATTGGGTGGGGTGTGTTCTCATTGGTAGGGGTTTGGCTGTGTTCTGATTGGTTGGGGGTTAGCCGTGTTCTGATTGGTTGGAGGCGTGTTCTGTTCAGGTGGGGGCTTGGTTGTGCTCAGGTTAGTCTTAGTTGCTGGGGATTTGAGCTGGAGAGTTGTGATCTTGCTGTTTGGCTTCTAGTTCGTGGTCCTGCTGCATCTTCATAGTGGGTGTCGGTTTGCTTCATGTATGGCTCAGAGGGGTTTGAAGTGGGTAGTGATGCAGCTGCAGTGCAGTTTCTGGTCCATGGTCGTTTCTCATTTTCTGAATGGGTGGGAGTCTTTTTTCTACATGGAAGTGTGGTGGTGGCATCTTGTGTGGCTCTCATGGGTGTGGGTCCGGTGTCCTTTTTCATGTTAGGTACTCGTCTGTTCATGAGGGTGGGTTTCCAAATGGCTGGAAGGCGGGAGGTGTCATCTCGTTTGTTCATGCTGTGTGGGCGTTTTTCTATCTCTATGGCTTCTCTGATTATTCTGCTGTTGAAGTGTTCGGTTTTGGCGATAGTTCTGGTATTTTTAAAATCAATTTCATGTCCTGTGGCTTTGAGGTGTTGGACCAGGGAGAGGTCGTTTCTTCTTTTTTGATTGAGTTCTTATGTTCTTCAATGCGTGCACTTATTCTTCTGTTAGTTTGTCCAATGTATGTGGTAGGGCAGGCAGTGCAGGGGATTTTGTATACTCCTTGGTTTTCTAATTTGATTTTGTCTTTGGGGTTTCTTAGGATGGTGGATATTTTTCTGTTTGTGCAGAATGCTGTTTTGATGTTGTGTTTTTGGAGGATCTTGCTAATTTTGTCTGTAGTGCCTTTTATATATGGGAGGAGGGCTTTGCCGTTTTCTTGTTCTCTGTCTTGGATTTTGGTTGGGGTTTCTTTTTGGATTAGGTGGGTAATCTTCTTTCTTTGGAATCCATTGGCTGTAAGTACGTTGGTGAGAGTGTGTAGTTCGGTTTTTGGTGTTGTTCATCGGCTAAGCATTTTGTTCTGGAGATGAGTGTCTTGGCTACGGAATTGATCTGTGCTGGGTGGTGGTGTGAGAGTGCATGTAGATAGCGGTTAGTATGTGTTTTCTTCTGGTAGATGGTGTGTCCTAGGGAGCCATTGGATCTTTTGTATACCAAGACATCTAGGAAGGGAAGTTGATTGTTGGCTTCTGTTTCCATGGTGAATTGTATTTTGGGGTGTAGGCTGTTGAGGTATGTGAGGAAGTTGTTCAGTTTTTCTTTCCCGTGTGGCCAGATTATGAAGGTGTCATCTACCTATCTGAGCCAGAGTTTGGGTTTGTGGTCGTATTTTTCTAGAGCTTGTGTTTCAAAGTGTTCCATGTAGAGGTTTGCGATGACAGGTGAGAGGGTGATCCCATGGTGCTCCTTCTATTTGTTTGTATTTTTGTCCATTGTAGGTGAAGTAAGTATTGGATAGGCAGTGGTTGGTTAGATCTAGGATGTGCTTGGGAGGGTTGTATTTGTTTTGGATGGCTGTCAAGGCTTCTTTTATTGGCACTTGGGTGAAGAGGATATGACATCGAAGCTTACTAGTAGGTCGCTAGGTTGTAAGTTTTGTTTCTTTATGATCTCGATGAACTGGAATGAGTTTCTTACGTGTGAGTTGATGGATTCTGCATAGGGTTGTAGTTGTTTGGCAAGAAATTTGGCCAGGTTTTGTAGAGGTGAGCCTATGGAGCTGACTATTGGTCTGAGTGGGGTTCCTTCTTTGTGTATTTTGGGGAGACCATAAAGCTTGGGGCATCTGGATGATTTTTCTCTGGGTATGATTCCTTGCTGGATTTCTTCACTGATGGGGAGGCTTTTATTTTGGATTTGGTAGTTTTTCTAGGTAGGTGGTGGGGTCTGTCTTTAGGGGTTTGTATGTGGGGTCTTGGAGTAGGTTGGTTAACTTGGTTTGGTAGTCAGATGTGTTCATTACCACTGTCGCGTTGCCCTTGTCTGCTGGTAGGATTATTATGCTGGTGTCTTCTTTCAGGTTAAGTAGTGCAGTTTGTTCTTCTTTGGATAAGTTGCTTTTGGGTGGTTTGGTAGTGCAGAGGATGTTGGTGATTTTGAGTCTGATTTTGTTAGCATCATCAGGGTTGGTTATGGTCAGGCTGGTTTCAACTCCGCATATGATGGTTTCTGTGGGGATGTGTTTGGGAGCGACAGCAAAGTTGAATCCTTTTGAAAGGATCTTGGTTTCAGCTTCAGTGAGGATCTTGTCTGAGATGTTGTGCACTGTTTGTTTCATGTGTGGCTGTGGGGGGGATGAGTTGGTTTCTGGCGTTGTTGGCCCTAATTAGAAATGAACTTCACACAAAAAGGTTTCTCCTAGACCAAATCAACAAAGATCTCCTCACACTCCACCTCAGACTCAGCAACAAGATTTACCCTCTACTTTGGGACAAATCCAAACAACTCGCTGTCTGGAGAGCCGAAACACACACCATCCTCAAGACAGACACACACACCAACAAACTCAGGAAACTACAACATCCTCTGCACTACCAAACCAAAACTACCAAATCCAAAATAAAAGCCTCCCCCATCAGTGAAGAAATCCAGCAAGGAATCATACCCAGAGAAAAATCATCCAGATGCCCCAAGCTTTATGGTCTCCCCAAAATACACAAAGAAGGAACCCCACTCAGACCAATAGTCAGCTCCATAGGCTCACCTCTACAAAACCTGGCCAAATTTCTTGCCAAACAACTACAACTCTATGCAGAATCCATCAACTCACACGTAAGAAACTCATTCCAGTTCATCGAGATCATAAAGAAACAAAACTTACAACCTAGCGACCTACTAGTAAGCTTCGATGTCATATCCCTCTTCACCCAAGTGCCAATAAAAGAAGCCTTGACAGCCATCCAAAACAAATACAACCCTCCCAAGCACATCCTAGATCTAACCAACCACTGCCTATCCAATACTTACTTCACCTACAATGGACAAAAATACAAACAAATAGAAGGAGCACCCATGGGATCACCCCTCTCACCTGTCATCGCAAACCTCTACATGGAACACTTTGAAACACAAGCTCTAGAAAAATACGACCACAAACCCAAACTCTGGCTCAGATAGGTAGATGACACCTTCATAATCTGGCCACACGGGAAAGAAAAACTGAACAACTTCCTCACATACCTCAACAGCCTACACCCCAAAATACAATTCACCATGGAAACAGAAGCCAACAATCAACTTCCCTTCCTAGATGTCTTGGTATACAAAAGATCCAATGGCTCCCTAGGACACACCATCTACCAGAAGAAAACACATACTAACCGCTATCTACATGCACTCTCACACCACCACCCAGCACAGATCAATTCCGTAGCCAAGACACTCATCTCCAGAACAAAATGCTTAGCCGATGAACAACACCAAAAAACCGAACTACCCACTCTCACCAACGTACTTACAGCCAATGGATTCCAAAGAAAGAAGATTACCCACCTAATCCAAAAAGAAACCCCAACCAAAATCCAAGACAGAGAACAAGAAAACGGCAAAGCCCTCCTCCCATATATAAAAGGCACTACAGACAAAATTAGCAAGATCCTCCAAAAACACAACATCAAAACAGCATTCTGCACAAACAGAAAAATATCCACCATCCTAAGAAACCCCAAAGACAAAATCAAATTAGAAAACCAAGGAGTATACGAAATCCCCTGCACTGCCTGCCCTACCACATACATTGGACAAACTAACAGAAGAATAAGTGCACGCATTGAAGAACATAAGAACTCAATCAAAAAAGAAGAAACGACCTCTCCCTGGTCCAACACTTCAAAGCCACAGGACATGAAATTGATTTTAAAAATACCAGAACTATCGCCAAAACCGAACACTTCAACAGCAGAATAATCAGAGAAGCCATAGAGATAGAAAACGCCCACACAGCATGAACAAACGAGATGACACCTCCCGCCTTCCAGCCATTTGAAAACCCACCCTCATGAACAGACGAGTACCTAACATGAAAAAGGACACCGGACCCACACCCACGAGAGCCACACAAGATGCCACCATCACACTTCCATGTAGAAAACAGACTCCCACCCATTCAGAAAATGAGAAACGACCATGGACCAGAAACTGCACTGCAGCTGCATCACTACCCACTTCAAACCCCTCTGAGCCATACATGAAGCAAACCGACACCCACTATGAAGATGCAGCAGGACCACGAACTAGAAGCCAAACAGCAAGATCACAACTCTCCAGCTCAAATCCCCCAGCAACTAAGACTAACCTGAGCACAACCAAGCCCCCACCTGAACAGAACACGCCTCCAACCAATCAGAACACGGCTAACCCCCAACCAATCAGAACACAGCCAAACCCCCTACCAATGAGAACACACCCCACCCAATCAGAACACAGCCAAGCCCCCACCCAATCAAGTCCCACCCCACTGGCAGTTAAAAGGAGGAAGCAGCTGCAATCTCCATTACTCTGAGAAGCACAGAGCCGGAGACAAAAGCCTGAAGATGATGAATGAGACTTCATCGAAACGTTGCCTAGATACTTGAATCTTACGCGGGAGAAAACCCGAACAACCAAAGATCCACATATAAATACCATGAGAACCTCAGAAAACATATATATATATATATATATATATATATATATATATATATATATATATATGTATTATTTTATATTTATTCTTTCTTTTTCTTTTTTTCTCTGCTGTATGAATTTGAAGCTCTCCATAACTGATGAGATTGTATATTGGATATTGATAAGATGTAACTGACAGACATTATTATATAATATTTAAGATTAAAAATTGTTGGATTGTGTCAATATTGAGGAAATTTGATATTAGTATTAGTATTAATTATTAACTATGGATAATAACAATTAATTAATAATAAATTAAAATTTTCACAATATTTATGAAGTAATAACTTCATATTAACTACAAATTACAATATATGTTAGAACATAACTAATTGTTTATTTATTGTATTACTAATTTTATTATATCTACTTTATTAACTTATTATCTAGATGATATTATATATTATTGTATAGTAGAATATAATTAACCAATTATCTATTATCATTTAGAAGTGTATAGAGGGTATTACAATATAGATGTATACCTAGGAATACCTTACAGGAGAATAGAATTTATATTGTATACTATTTGTGAATACTAGACAATAGTTATAAGACAAGTGTACAGAAGAGTTAGAGACATATGGTATTTTGGAGCTAGTTATATACAGTTTTGAAGATGATGTCCACAACAACAATCACTAAGACAGGAAAGAAGGCAACATCAATGATTGCTTCCCCATCTGGACAAAGGTTGATAAAGAGTATGTTAGGAAGTGAGAAATCAGGATCCACTTCAAGTTTACAGAATGTACAGACAACTTTGAATATGTTCCAAGAAATGATGATGAAGACGCAGGAATCGATATCAAGAAATCATGAAGAAATAAAAAGCTAGATGGGAGAGGTGAAAGGAGATATATGTAAATTAAATGTTAAGATAGAAAATATACAGGAAGCGATGATCAGAAATGAACAGAAAATAAAAACCGTGGAAGCTAAGACAGATCACATTGAAAAGAAACGTGAAACAACAGAACAAAACCTCATGATGGTAGACAGAAATCTCGAAGAGGCAATAGTGCATCTCGAAATGGAAAAATCAGCATTCTTCTTAAGATTTCAAAATATAATGGAAAGTAAAGAAGAGGATTTTCCTAACTTCAGGGCAGAATTGCTGGCTAAGGTGCTACAGAAAACCAAATTCAGAAGCGATATAAATGAAACATATAGAATATTTACCAATTATGCATGGAGACACAAACTACTGCGGGAAGTGCATGTAATTTTTACAAGAAAAATAACTAGAGATGAAGTGTATCTAAGAACAAGAGATGATCCATTGACTTACAAAGGAAAAGAAATAGTGACATTAAAACCATTCCCAGAAGGATAACAGAACAAAGAAGAAATTATAATTTTCTTTCATCACAATTAATTAAAAATAGAATACTGTTTAGGTGGCTGTTACCAGAAGGGATGCTCATTTCATGGCAAGAAAAAAAAAATCCATATTGATACACTTGAAAAAGCACAGGAATTTTATGATCATTGTTTAGTATCTGATGAAGAACAGGACAGTAGAGAAGACATAGAGAACAAAAGCCAAGAGGAACAACAATTGGAAGAAGAAGAACGTTATCAGGAAATGAAAGAAAGGGTGGAAATGGATCATCAAGAAGAAGAAAGTATAAGAACGAGATCACAAAGAGAAGCAAGGGTAAAGAGAGGAATAAGAACTCTACATAAACAACAATATGGAACAAGAAATTAATTTGATATCAATTAACGTAAATGGACTGAACTCTCCAGTTAAAAGAAGAAAAAAATTAGCAAGACTTCAAAAACAGAATATGGACATTAGTCGTTTACAAGAGCTGCCCATTAAAAACAATATGGAAACATTTTAAAACCACCTAAGCTAGGGAAATTGCACCTTGCTTTGTCACATAAAAAGAAAGGGGGTATAGCAGTTTATATAAAGGACTGGTTGAGACCAAAACAGATATTCACAAATGAAAAAGGAAGAATTCCAATGATACAAATAACATTAAACCAAAAGAAAAGAAAATAATTTATGCACCAAATACAAATTAGACAGAATTTTACAGTAAATTACACCGGATAATAGTCGAATTGGAACAGACCAATGTACGTATTATTGGAGATTTTAATGCGATAGTGACATAGAAAAAGATTACACAAGCAGTAAAAGAAATTAAAAAAAGAAAACATTGCCAACCACTTTCCATAAAATGACACAGGAACTAAATTTAAAAGATATGTGGAGAGAATTAAACATGCAGGAGAGACAAAGTACATTCTTTTCAAATCCACATAATTCCTGCTCTAGATAAATATGATGTGGATGGACCCAGAAGTAGGAAAAGATATTGAAGAAATTGAAATAATGCCAAATTCCTAGGCAGATCATAACCCTTTGAAACTAAAGTGGAAAGGGAGAAAAAGGAGGGGAAGATGGACATTAAATCAGGGAATGGTAAATGACAAAAGTTATGTACATATGCTGGAAAAAGAATTAAAACTATTCTCAAAGATAATGCAAATGACCAAACAATGACAAAATTTATGAGATACAAATAAAACCTATATCTGAGGTCTAACTATCGCTTATGGAGCAGGAAAAAACAAAGATAGGATAAAACAACAAATAGAACTACAAGAAAAATGTAAAGAACTGGAATCTGAAATGCAAGATGATCCCCAAAATGAGGACATTTAGAAGTGGTTAAACATAAAATAAATGTATCTATACAAGAAGAAATGGTACAAAATCTTAGAACTGCAAAACAAAATTATTTTGAACATGCCAGGGAGGTGGTTGGCACATAAGTTAAAAAAACAGAAAGAGAAAAAGTTAATACTAACATCACAAGATGAAAATGGGACTCCCCACCATATCATAGAACAAAAGAAAATTATTGCCCAAAACTACTTTAAAATGCTATATAGTCAAGATGACACACCGGAAGAAAAGATTATAAAATATTTAACGAAGAGGAACTTACCTATAATTCCAGAACCTACAAAGGAAATGTTAAATGCTAAAATTGCAATATCAGAGATGAAAGCCATAATCAAGAAGCAAAAAAGCAATAAAACACCAGGACCAGACAGAATTCCAGCAGAAATATATAAAGAAATCCAAACCTTTGTAGAACAATTAATGTTGGACTTATATAATGAATCAATAGAGCAAGCAAAATTTCTCAACTCATGGACAGAGACATATATTGCACTTATTCCAAAAGACAATTCAGATGCACAACAGATCAAAAATTATAGGCCAATTTCATTATTAAATGTTGATTATAAGATATTTACTACTGTAATTGCAGAGAGTAAAAAAAAAAAACTTAAATGAATATATACATTCAGATCAAAATGGATTTGTACGAAAAAGACATTTAAGAAATACAAGAATGATAATGGACATATTAGAATATTATGAAGTACACCCAGATAAAGAAATGGCATTGATATTTATGGACGCGCAAAAAGTATTTGATAATTTGAATTGGAAATTTTTCACTAATCAATTAAGTATGATGAATTTTGGAAAAAAATTGTATAGGGATGATCAAAGCAATACTACCCAATGGCAAAGATAATATTGAATGGTGAATTGACTGAAAAATTTAATATATTTAAAGGAGCAAGACAGGGATGCCCCTTATTGCCACTATTGCAAATTTTAGCAGCAGAGATACTAGTAACACAAATTAGGCAAAATCAGGAAATTAAAGGATTGAGAATCAAAAAAGAAAAATATAAAACACAAGCCTTTGCAGATGACATGGTGTTTATCATAGAATATCCTCTCGAAACAGGAAATATATTACTACAAGAAATAGGGAAATATGGTAAAGTTTCTGGATTGAAGATAAATAAAGATAAAACAAAGATATTAACTAAAAATCTCACTAAAAACAGAAACAGGAGTTGGAAGGAAAATTAGAAATACAGGTGACAAATAAGTTGAAATATCTTGGGGTTTAATTAATAGCAAAATGTTCATCTATAACAAGAGATAATTATGATAAATTATTAATACAAATACAAAAAGATTTGGATAATTGGGGGAAACTACAACTGTCATTCATAGGAAAATTGCTATGATAAAAATGAATATTCTGCCCAAATTATTATTCCTTTTTCAAGCAATTCCAATAAAATTAGGAAAAAAGTTTTTTGAAGAATTATATAAGACAATGACAAAGTTTATTGGGAAGGGGAAAAGGTGCAAGTAAAATTTAAACTTCTGCAGGATAGTAGAAACAAGGGAGGTTTTGGACACCCAGATTGAGAGCTCGATTACCAGGCCACAGTCTTAACATGAATTAAGGTTTGGGTAAATCTAAAAAATAAATGAGTATTAACAATAGAGGAGCACGATCTGCAGATTGGTTGGCATGTGTTTATATGGGAAGGGAAAAATATATTCCATTCATACTTCCAGAGGCACAAAGTTAGAGACACTTTATTATCTGTATGGAGAGAATCAAGAGAAACCATTACATGAAGATGCCAATTTGATTATTCACCATAGAAGCGATGGTATATCCCAATGTCCTTGACTTAAATAAAATAGCGAGATATAAAGAATTATTTGATGAACAGGGAAAATTGAAAACTAATCAAGAACTGAAGGAACAAGGGATAAAAACAGACTGGTGGCCCTATTTACAAATTCAAAGAAGATATAAGAAAGATATAGAAGAATTTGGAATATATAAAGATCAGCAGGAATGAGATAAAATATTACAAGTGTCAGATGAAAAAATGATTATCAAAATATATAATTATCTCCTAAGATACTGAATGGAAGAGGAAGTGGTAAAAGAGACCATAATAATTTGGGTGAAAAATTTTGGTTACAGCATTAATTTGGAAGATTGGGGAACATTATGGGAAATAAACTATAAACTAACTTTATCAGCAGCATGCAAAGATAATTTATATAAAATGTTTTACCGTTATCATTTACTCCTAGCAAGATTGGCTAAGATGTTCCCTAATAGATCAACAAATTATTGGAACTAATTATAAACAGGGAACCTATTTCCATATGTGGTGGATATGCCCTCAAGCTAAAAATTATTGGTTTAAAATTAGGAAATGGCTAGAGGAAATTACAAAACAGAAACTTGAATTGAGACCAGAGACATAAAGACATAAAATAAACAAGAAACTCCAATATATTATATTACATATAATAACTGCAGCAAGAATAGCCTTTGCCCAGAATAGGAAAAGTGACAGCATTCCTTCTGATATTATGATAATAAAAATGTGATAATAAAAATTTAGAGTGTGCAGAAATGGATAGGCTTTCCATAGAAATGAAGGAGCAAGAAGAGACAGAGTACTACAAAATTTGGAATTTATGTTATAGTTGGCTGCAAGGAAGACACAAAATAGAGAGATGAAATGAAAGGTTATGGTGTGATGAAATAATTTGATATGAATAGGCATAACTATGTATACTTATGTATAAATATTTAAATAACTACGTAAATATATGAAAACATGACATAAATCAAATGTAAAATAATTGTAATAATACTTAATAATATTCTATATACTTAAAAATATGTCAAAGTGAGTGAACACAACTAGAAATAAGCTGCAACGAATGGAAATATGTTTTAAATTGTTTTTTAATTATAGAATTTGTTTAATAAAGTTTTTTTAAACAATTTAAAAAATATTCAACTTTTTGGATGAGAAGTGAAACATTTTCTTCTTCTCTTCAAGGAAAGAACAATCCAACTGCCTTTTGAAAAAGCACCTTTGAGACTAATTGTTTTTGTTAAACTTGAACATATGATCAAAGCATATCTCAGTATAGCTATGTAAAAATTTGCAATGGTAATTCACCATTCCTGTTTTCATTCATTAAATTAAAGAATACATTTGGTTTTTACTGTTCTTTCAGTTTTAGCACATGAATGTGGTTCTATTTTGTGGAACATGGCTGTGTTTGGTTTTCTTTCTTACTTAAGAAAAGAAGTAACATTTGAAATTTGATAATAACTTTATAGAATGGAATGTTATTCAAGTATTGATATTTATTAAATGTCTAAATATTTATTAATGATATAAAGAATCTGTGGTTTCATTGAGAATAATTTAAACCAAATTTTTAATAACCTAGTTTACTGCATAAACATTGGTTGGATTCACACAACATAGTAAATCATAAGTAATATTTACAATCAAAATGGGTGATTATACATGCTAAACAAAGGTAATCTAAATCACACATGGCTTAGCAATGTATGTTCTTGAATAAGAACTAGGAAGTTTTGTTTATATCTTTTGCATCCTGGGAACAATCATAAAATTACAGAATATAAAAATTGAAAGAGACCTTGGAAATAATTTAATCCCCTGCCCAGGGCAGTAAATCCATTATTACAATATTAAATACTTGAAGCAAAGTTGAGCCACCATCTTCCAAGTTACTCTGTTTGATTGTTCAACAGTAATTACCAATAAAGTTTTTTTTTCTGATATTCAACACAAATCTTCCTTGAAATTTAATATTTTATTATTTGAAACAACTTTAGACAATTCTATCCCCTAACAGCAATTCAGACACCTGAAGACAACTATTACGTCTCTGTGCACTCTCTGCCAAAATAAACATGTCCAATGACTATAACCATTCTTCAGGTTTTTCTTTCTAGTCATTTATCATCTTAATAGTTTCTCTGAGGTATCTCCAAAGTCATTTGTATAAAATTGGCCATCTTAAAATATTTGGTACTCTAAAACCAATTTATCACTCAGGAACTATATATCTTTCCCCCCACTAATTTGCTGTATTGTTAATAGTATCTCATGCATGCATTTATTGGCTCAATCTCTCCCACCGCAAAGGCAAAGACACTGCTATATAGGATTTTTTTTTAGTATCTGCCCTAAAAATTGCAGATGGTATAAATATTCACTATTTTCTATAATGAAATGGGGTCTATAAGGGATACCTTAAGCATTATCCCAGATGGAGGTAACAATAAGTTTAATTAAAGTTAAACATTAAAACATTACAACTTTCTTCTGATATGAACTGAAGCACCATAAAGCCCTTGCTCTATTACCTTGCCTTCAGAAACATACAGTGTCATAAGAAGGAATTGCTTACTATCCTGTCTCCCAGACCCCAATTCTGGATAGGAACAAAATTCCTCTATATTCTAATTTGAAAATTAGAATATAATATGTTTTTGGATTCCAAGTCATGATATGGTGAACTGCTTCTGGTTCAAATTTAACTCTGTACATTAAGCAGTTAAAAAAGCAAGAACAAGTTTTGCTATGTTAATTAGAATAAACCTGAGGGGCTGGCTATACATAGACATTAATGATTTATTAATTTTCCTATTTCAGTGTAAATATTTTAATCATATTTGAATGCTTGAATATTTCTTATCTGATTAACTTTTTATGAACATATTAAAAAAATAAAGGTGGCCGATTAAGATAGCTCCACATTTCCCTAAGGAGTGAGGAATGGAGGTACAAAAGCCTGATTAATGCTTAATGAGGAGCTTTATCATAAAATGGTTTATTTTGAAGTGTCATACTTGAATTACTATGTAACATACAGAACAAAATGTTTGAAACTAGAATATGAAAATTAATTTTATGTAAATATAAATGAGCAAGTTGAATGTTACAGGTCTACCTTATTTTATATAAGCCTAAACTACATATTTGTGTTTGTTTCCCATAGATTGGTTTTCTGTAACAAGTGATTGGTTTTCTCATACATGTGATTTCCCGCTATTTCATACATTGATGCCTTATATCACACATCAAATCTTAAAGAATAAACCTGCTTTATGAGCTGGATGACTTTTTATTTATTTTCTGAAATAGTCCTTTCTGTCAACAAGGCTTTTGGAAAACTCTCTTGGTTGAATCTCAGTTACATACCCAACCCATAAAGAACTTCGAACGTTTAGATTTTATGATTCCAACTTATGTTGAATCAGGACATGAAATCTTTAATCCCTTGCTCTCTGATTGTAACGTTTTACTTTTCTGAGAATAGCTTACTACTATATTTTCCAATTAGTCAACCTAATAATTATTTTCTACTGAGATATTAGAAGACACAAATGAATTACTAAATTTATCTGTGGATGATTTCTATGAATAAACATTTTATATTTCCACCTTATTTATATTTTCATCTCAGGTATATTTATGTTACATTACTCAGACTTGCACTATCCTAGGACTATACTGTGAAAGCAACTTGTTTAATTTTATAAAATTATTTTTTACTTTTGTGTTACTAGAAATTAATGGACATTAAAGTTTCAGTCCTTCTTCCCAGCCTTCCCAAAGGTTCCCTGCCCTTGATAGTAGTTTAGAATAGTTTATTCAAAATTTATTTGAAATGGACTTCCGGTTTGAGTTCCTTCACCAACAGACCAAAACTGTGATTGTGCGTGGTTTCGATCCGTGCTCGCTGCTGGAGCGCCCTGAGCCAGCTGGTTTTGGGGCTAAGCCACCCCATAGAGGTGGTGAAGAGGGGGGAGACTGCTAGCAGGGTTGAGGAGAGCTGTATCTCTCCTCCTCAGCTGTCCATTACTCCCTTTCTCAAAGGCGGTTGCAGCGTTGGTCAGAAATGGCCACCTCAAAGAAGAACTCGGCTGGAAAAGAATGTGCAGGAGGAAGATAAGAAGAGAAAGTTTTGGTTGACCAGGTTAAACTGCAAAAGCAACAACGTAAGGTACCCTGGAATTTAAACTAAAAAAAAATAACATTGTTCCCAAAGAAGATTTTGAAGCAGTGAAGGAGAGAGGGAAGGGAAAGGATTTGGTTTTGTTCTTCATCCCTTCCCTATACTGACAGCTAAGAGACTTAAGCAAGAAATTGGAAAAAAAAATCCACTTTGACATCAATAGGCATTCAAGCTGAAAATAAAATGTCAAGGGGATAATAAAGATTTCTGGATACTTAAAAGCTTTTAAAAGCAGGAAAGGAGAGAAAAAGAATAAAAGGGTAAGATCTGGAAAAATGGAGGAGACTGCCTGGAACTAAAAGGAATTTACAGTGAAACTTCAACAAGATTCCTAAAAGATACATTTTAACTGAAACTTGGCAACAAAAAAATAGAACCCCAGGAAGAGAAAGTGGAAAAAAGAAGCAAGAAGAAATAGCTTTGGATTATTTGGATTACTTGGTGATCTTTGGATTTTGGGTTATTGCATTTAAATGACTAAAATCAATTGGGTGGTTGTTTAAAAGTGTTTAAAATGGCACCACTTTTAGAAGAACTGAAAATGGAACTTAAAAAGTACAAAGAAGATTCACAAGAAGGGAGAGGTTGTTTTGGCTCCGTATTTCAATTCTTAGAAATGGCGATATGGAACTATGAGAAACAACAAGAAATGCTTGCAGAACAAGAAGAGTGGGACAAAGAAGAAGCCGTATTTAATTATCAAGTAATTTTATGTGGGGGGAGGAAAGGGGGAAAGAAAATGAAAAGTTTAAGATTTGAAAAAACAACCGAAAAATAGAAGAATAGTTTGAAAAATAAGTATAATATTAGAAAGCAACAGAAGAGGGGATTACAGAAGAGAGAATTAGAAGTAGAGAGATAAGGGGGTAAAAGGGGGAGGGAGAAGAAGAGGGGGAAGAAGGAAAGGAAAAGAAGTTATAAAGGACAGAAACAAGATATAGAGAAACAAGGAAAAGGTATAAGACTTGAAAGTATAAACCTGCTTAGAGATAATGGGTGAATAATGGTACATGAAATAGTATTGTTATATTACAAATAGAATTAATTTTAGAAAATATGATTAAAATGATGGATAAAATATTTATCGTAATCTAGTCGAATGTTTATTAATAAATAAATGAAATAAAGTGAATGAGGGAATTAAATTAGGAAAGGATGGAAACATTTTAATTATTATTAATGATTTATGAAATATAAGTGAAGAGAAATATGGGGAAAAAAAGAATCAATTATGGAAAGTTTATAAGTGTTCCCAAGGAAATATGATATTTAATTGAAAAGAAATGTTAAAGATGTTAAGATTTTAATAAATATTAATTATATAATTGAATTGGAATGGAATGAGTGCTTTATTTACATATATATGTAATCTTTTTTAAAGAATATAGTGTGTATTTTAAGTATGTACCAAGCAGAATTCGATTGGAAGTTATGTATTATATTGAATGTTATACTTTTAAAGGTATACATTGAAGCTTAAATAAGAGTTGAATGGATAAAATTAAAAGATATAAAGGTGTCATACTCCAATTAGTAACTACAGGGGAAAATTTGTTTAATGAGAAAAGATAATAGGACAGACAAACAGGACAGACAAAAGTATAAATATAATGATTTGAATTGAGATGAGATAATCAAAATAAAGTTGAGAAAATTAAAAGAAGGGAAAAACTATGTAGAAAATGTAAAATGGTAATGAGATATGGAATAGAACACAAAAATGAGCATGAAATTGAGTTTGTGTCTGTATGAAGAAGTGATAACCCAGGACCATGCTATTTTCAAAAAAGATGTTTTATTTGTATTATGTTTTCTTTTGTGAAAACCCAAATAAAATTTTCAAAAAAAATTATTTGAAGTGAGTACTATACTATATACAGTGATTTTTTTTTCAAATAAATATGTTTAGAATAGAATATAATTATTTTGTGTGATTGGACACACAAGAAATTTGTCTTGGGTGCATAAGTTCTCTGTACATAAAAGATAAATGATAAATCATGATCACAGTTATCATAAATATATTCATCATGAATCATAAGATATAACACTTAGTGATAGTCAGATAACAGATAACATAATCAGAATTGGAAGGGACCAATGTGACAAATGGCAGTCCAATCTCTTCTTGAAAGTCTCAAGTGATGGTGCTCCCACAACTTCCAAGGGCAAGCTATTCCATTGGTTGATTTTCTGACAGAAAGTTTCTCCTTATTTCCAGGTTAAATCTCTCCTTGTTCAGTTTCCATCCATTATTCCTTGTTTGGCCTACAGGCACTTTAGAAAATAGTTTGACCCCTTCATCTCTGTGACAGGCCCTCAAATATTGGAAGACTGCTATCACATCTCCCCTGGTCCTTCTCTTCACTAGATGAGCCACACCAAGTTCCTGTAACCGTTCATATGTTTTAGTCTCCAGTCCCCTAATCATCCTGATTGCTCTTCTCTGTACTTTTTCTAGAGTCCCAACATCTTTTTTTATAATGTGGTGAACAAAACTGGATGCAGTACTCTAGGTGTGGTCTTACTAAGGCATTATAGAGTAGTATTAATACCTCACTTGATCTCAATTGTATCCCTCTGTTAATGTACAGTAATTTAGGATTGCATTAGCTTTTTTGGCTGCTGTTGCACACTGCTGGCTCATATTTAGCTGATTGTCCACTAAGACTCCAAGATCCCTCTCACAGTTACTGCTATTGAGCCTGGTTTCACCCAATCTATATGTGTACTTTTGGTTTTTCTTGCCTAAGTGTAGGACTTTACTTTTCTCTACATTGCATTTCATTTTGTTAGATATGGCCCAGTGTTCTAGTCTGTCAAGATCCATCTGGATCTTGAGCCTGTATTCTTGGGTGTTAGCTATTCCTGCCAGCTTAGTATAAGCTGCAAATTTGGCAAGTTCCCCTTCTATTCCCTCATTTAAGTCATTAATGAAGATATTGAAGAGTACTGGGCCTAAGACGGAACCTTGTGGCACCCCAACTGCTTTCTTCCCTCCATGTAGACTTAGACCCATTAAGGACTACTCATTGAGTATGGTTTGCCAGCCAGTTGCGAGTCCATCTAGTGATGGTGATATCTATTCCACTTTTTTCTAGCTTATTAAGAAGTAGGTTGTTGTCTACTTTGTAAAATGCCTTGCTGAAATATAAATATATTATGCCCACAGTATTTTGCTGGTCTATTAATTTAGTCGCTGTGTTGAAGAATAAAATAAGATTGGTTTGGCATGATCTGTTTTTAACAAACCTGTGCTGACTACTAGTTATGACTTTACTTGTTTCTAGATGTTGGCAGATCTGTTTTTATTATCTTTTCCAGTATCTTCCTGGGTATTGATGTTAGGCTGATTGATATTAGGTGGATAATTTCCTGGATCTGTTTTTTTTTTTTTCCTGTTTTGAAGATGGGAACCACATCAGCTCTTTTCCAGTCCTCTGGTAGTTTCGAGGTGCTCCAGGATTTTTGAAAGATATGGTGCAGTGGTTCTGAGATGACCTCTGCCAGCTCCTTTAAAACTCTGGGATGTAATCCACCAGGCCCTGGTGATTAGTGTTCATCAAGATCAGACAGGTGTTCTCTTACTATTTTTTTTTTTTGCTTATTTTAACTTTTATTTCTGGTCTGTCTTTTACAGTTATGTTTTTGGTTGAGCTATAGTTTTGGGGTTTTTTTGCGTGAAGACCGATGCAAAGAATGAGTTAAGCAGTTCTGCTTTTTCTATATTGCCTGATACTTTCTTGCCATCTTCTCTCTTTAGTGGACTGACTGTTTCCTTGATTTTTTTTCTTGTTATTTATATGTTGGAAGAAACTTTTTATTATTATCTTTGACTTTTGTTGCAAGTCTTTGTTCGTTCTGAGCCTTTGCTTTCCTAACTTTGTCTGCAGATTCTGGCTATCTGCTGATATTCTGCTTTAATTGTATGTCCTTCTTTCCATTTTTTATACTTGTTCTTTTTTTCTTTCAATTTGCCAGAGAGATCATTGTGCAGCCATCTGGTTTCTTCTTGGTTTTATTGTTTTTCTTTCTCAGTGTTATTGTTCTGATTTGTGCTTCTATGATAGTACTTTTCAGAGTTTCCCAAGATTCTTGAGTTGTTTTCCCCTTTAGGATTTTCATCCATGGAATCTTTCCCAAGTTCTCTGTGAGTTTATTAAAATCAGCTCTTTTAAAATCCAAGACTCTGGTGGCATTATGTTCTATTGCTTGTGTTTGTGTTATGTTGAATTCTAGTATGACATGGTCACTCTCACCGAAGGTTCCTGCAGTTTCAACTCCCTCTATCATTTCTTCTCTGTTTGTAAGAATTAAGTCCAGCATGGCTGTCCCTCTAGTTCCATCCTCTACCTTTTGGACAACAAAGTTGTCAGATAGGTTGGTTAGGAACTTATTCAATTTCTCACTTGATACAGAATTAGTTTTCAAATTGATATCAGGATAATTGAAGTCCCCCATTACTATTGTTGTGTGTTTCCTGCATATGTTTGTTTAGTTGGTTGCCAAAAAGGACATCTATTTTTTCTGCTTGATTGGGTGGCCTATAATATGCATCTATAGCCATGTCATTCTTTTTTTTCTTTTATATTGACCCATATGCATTCTAGGAGGTTTCATCTTTGGTTTCATGCATTTCTGTAGCAATATAGTGGTCTTTACATACAGTGCAACTCCACCTTCTCTTTTATGGGGTCTGGGTTTTTTTGAACAGCTTGTATCCTTCTACCAGTATGTTTCAATCATAGGTTTCATCCCACCTAGTTTCTGCTATTCCAACTATATCATATCTACCTTCATGTATTCATAGTTTGAATTCACCCTGTTTGTTCCCCAGACTTTGTACATTTGTACATAGGCACTTGAGATCTTTATGTCTGACGCTGTGTTTACTGTTTACATTACCTGTGTTGTGCCTGCCTGCCCCTACTTTCTTGCCACCTGTTTGATTAATGCACATGGTATGGCACTCACTATAAAATGCTGGTTTTGGTTGACAGCAAGGTTGATAATCTTACCTGCACAAACATCAATTTTACATTCACTGGTATCCTTATTAATTTTAGGTTGCTGGGGACAGAAATGTTCTGTAATTCATTCTCTGTCCCCGCTGTTCAGTTTAAATGTTTATCCAGAAAATCTGTGAATTTAATGCCAAGTAACTCAGTCCCTTTCTTTGATGGATGCAAACCATCTCTTTTGTACAGTTTTTCATTGGACCAGCTGCAGACATCATGACTAATAAAACCAAAGCCTTCCTTTTTACACCACTCCTTTAGCCACACATTAAACTCTGTTACATGTTGGCCCTTCCCTTTTTGTTCCTTGTATACTGGTAGAACCTCTGAAAAGATAAGCCTACAGCCCATACTACTGAGTTCATACCCCAAGCTCTGGAAGTCTTTTTGAACAGAAAGTACATCGTTCTGGGACAGATCATTTGTACCAAGATGTATAATAGCATCAACATCACAGTCCTTACTGGCATTCTTGAATATCTTAAGAATATACCTCTTGTGGACTTTCGGTGACGAACCAAAATCCGTGATCATCCACGGTTTTGGTTTGTGCTCTCCATTGGAGGGCCCCGATCTACTTGATATGGGGCCAAAGCCACCCCCTTGAGGTGGTGAAGAAGGGGGAGACCGCCAGCTGGGTTGAGGGAAGCCACATCTTTCCTCCTTGGCTTGCCATTTATTCCTCTCCAAAGATGGCAGTAGAGATGGTCAAAATGGCCACCTGAAGAGGGAGATCCAATTGGACAAGAATGTGCAGGAGCGGAGAAGAAGAGGACAGCTTTAGTGACTGGGCTAAACAGAAATAATATTTACATACAAGGTATCCTGGAATCAAAATATTTAAGAACTTTTGAGAAAGATTTTTAAAGCAGTGGTAAAGAAGACAGGGAAAAAAGATTTGACAGCTGAAAGTGGCTTTGAATTTTGAAAGAGAAACCTGAAGAAGTATCAGTGTAAAATGATCTTGACACCAAATAGGCAAATTTAAAGCTGAACTTGAAAGTGCCAAAGGGAAAATACGGAACTTTTGAAACTTAAAAGCCAGAAAAGAGGAAAGAGTGGAGAAAAGGAAAAAAGGGTGGAACTTGGACATAGCAGAGAATGCCACTTGGTGCTAAAATAAATTAATTGTGAATTTTTAAAAGATCTTCAAAAAATACAAAGTAAGTAAAATCTTGCTACAATAAAATAGAGCCCCCAGAAAGTGAAAGTGGAGCTTTGATACTTTGAAACAAAGAAAGAAGTAGGAAGAAACTGTTCTGGGGCTGTTTGGTGATTTTGGAAATTTTGGAAATTGGACTGCTAGAGGATTTAACTGAAATTAACTGTGGGAAGTAACTTTTTAGACTTTGTTGTTATAAAATTTTGGTTAGAAGTGTTTAAAGATGACAGAACTTTTTCTGGAATTGAAAATGGAACTAAAAACATGAAAGATCAGCTGCAAGAGAAGGGGGAATCATTTGGCTTTGCTTTACAATTTCTAGAAATGGCGGTTTTGGAATATGAGGAACAACAAGGAGCTCCAGAGGGAGAAGAAGTGTTGAATAAAGGAGAGGCCTTCTTTAACAAACAAAAAAGACAACAAGGCTTGAAGTGAAAAGAGGGGGGAAAGGGAAATAAAAATTGGAAATTAGAGGAGGAGAACAGTTCAAAAAAAAATACAAGGGAGAAGCAGAAGGGAGGATTACAGAAGGAAGCTTTAAAGAGGGAGGGGAATAAAAATTGGAGTGAGAAAAAGGGGAAAAATAAAGGGGAAAAGAAATTACAAGAAACAAAACCAGGAAATAAAGAAATATAGGAAACGAACAAAAATAAAAGGGAATAGTCTGTTTAAAAGACACAGAGATAATGGGTGAAAATAAAAATTGAGAGGATTCTGCAAGGTGACAAGGGATAGTATAAATATATTAGAAATAATAAACTATGTAGAAGACAGAAGAAAGATATGTTATCAAAATGGAAGATGAAACTGGTATTGTTAATCAATGGAATGTTTGTTAACAGTTAAATTAAATATAGAGATATGATGGAAAATATGTATATTAATTATATTTCATGATCTATAAAATATAATTGAAATGAATTATGAGAAGGATTGTAAGAAGATCAATATCAGTTTCTAGGATTAATTTCAATAGATTATTTTTTCTTTTTTTTTGAAATTTAAAGTCTATTAGAGGTAATTTAAGGGAAGTACCATGAAGAATCCAATTAAAGGGGGATTTATGTTATAACATAGTTATTAGGAATTGAATGCTATAATTGTTTAATTAAAAGTTGAATGTTAAATGGGACCGGAAAGGGAATAAATTATAAGATATGAAGGTGACACACTCTAACTGGTAACTATAAGGGAAACTTTATTTGTAACGCTTGACATGTGAAGGAATTTGCTGGGAAATGATGATATAATGATATGTAATGAAATTGTAAACAGGACAGATAAAAGTATAAGCATAATGCTTATGAAGATATGGAAAGTTTGAAAAGGAAATGAGACTTAAACATGAATGAGAAAGCTATAAAATAAGCCCGAGGGAGGTATTTGAGAAAAAACAAATGAAGAATATATAAAATAGCAATAAAATATGAAACAGAATATGAAAGATGAATATGAAATTGAGATTATATCTTTTGGAGAAGTGAAAACCTGGAACCATGCTGTTTACTAAAAAAAGATGTTCTATTTTACTTTTTGTTTTGTTTGTGAAAACTCAAATAAAATTGTTTTTAAAAGAGAATACACCTCTTGTCTCTGCTGTCAGTAGCACCTGGCAGACACCTGACCTCTTTCAAAACCTCCATATCCTTTCCTAAATTTACATCCCTTACAATTGAGTCCCCAACCAGAAGGTGGCTTCTCTTTTTAGATACCTTGCTCTTCTTGTGTGACTGATTCATAATACCTGATTCACACTTTCTCCTTTCCAAAGTAAGTTCTTCTTCTGGGACCATGATCCCGCTTATTTGAGTTATTATCACAATTACCTTGATCTGTCACTTTAGTGTCCCTATTAAGGTCAGCAAGGGCACTGTATCTGTTATGTTGGGACACAGCAAAAGCTTAGTCATAGGATAAATAAGCAATCAACATGGATCATACTAGAAAACTAAATAAACAATATAAATCGTAAAGATACAAGCAACAAAATTATAATCATAAGTAAAAAAGGAAATAGGTAATGGAAGGATGACAAAAATAATAATAGTCTTTAGTAAACAGTTTGAAAGTGTGGGAATTAATTGTTTAGCAAAGTGATGGCATGGGGAAAAAAGCTGTCCTTGTATCTAGTTGTTCTGGTACACAAACCCCTATAGCATTGTTTTGAGGGTAGAAGTTCAAACAATTTATGTCCAGGATGTAAGGGGTCTGTAAATATTTCACAGCCCTCTTTTTGGCTTGTGCAGTATACAGATCCTCAATGGAAGGCAAGTTGGTAGCAATTGTTTTTCTCTGCAGTTCTAATTATCCACTGAAGTCTGTGTCTTGTTTGGTTGTGGAGTCAAACCACACAGTTATAGAGGTGGCAGATGACAGATTCAATAATTCCCCTGTAGAACTGAATCAGCAGTTTCTTGGACAGTTTGAGCTTTCTCAGTTGGTGCAGAAAGAACGTTCTTTGTTGTGCTTTTTTGCTGATTTTTTGATGTTAGGTGTCCATTTTAAGTCTTGAGATATTGTAGAATCTAGAAACTTGAAGGTCTGTAATGTTGATGCTGTATTATCTGGTATTGTAAGATATGGTAGTAGTTACATAATGGTAGTGGTAGTTACATAATGGTAGTAGTTACATAATCTACAGGTGAAACTCAAAAAATTATAATATCTTGCAAAAGTTCATTTATTTCAGTAATATAACTTAAAAGGTGAACCTAATATATGAGGTAGACTCATTACATGCAAAGCAAGATAGTTCAAGCTGTGATGTGTCATAATTGAGATGATTATGGCTTACAGCTCATGAAAATCCCAAATCCACAATCTCAGAAAATTAGAATATTGTGAAAAGGTTCAATATTCTAGGCTCAAAGTGTTCCACTCTAATCAGCTAATTAAGCCATAACACCTGCAAAGGGTTCCTGGGCCTTTAAATGGTCTCTCAGTCTGGTTCAGTAGGAATCACAATCATGGGAAAGACTGCTGACCTGACAATTATGCAGAAAACCATCACTGACACCCTCCATAAGGAAAGAAAGCCTCAAAAGGTCATTGCAAAAGAAGTTGGATGTTCCCAAAGTGCTGTATCAAAGCACATTAATAGAAAGTTATGTGGAAGGGGAAAGTGTGGAAGAAAAAGGTGCACAAGCAGCAGGGATGACCACACCCTGGAGAGGATTGACATGAAAAGGTCATTCAAAAGTGATGGGGACTTTCACAAGGAGTGGACTGAGGCTGGAGTCAGTGCATCAAGAGTCACCACACAGAGACAGATCCTGGCCATGGGCTTCAAATGTCATATTCCTCTTGTCAAGCCGCTCCTGAACAACAAACAACATCAGAAGCGTCTTACTTGGGCTAAAGAAAAACAGAACTGGTCTGTTGCTCAGTGGTCCAGAGTCCTCTTTTCTGATGAGAGCAACTTAGGTTTGTAAACTTAGGTTTGTAAAGGTTGTCTATTATTCTCATATAGATCAGAATAGTTATTACCCACAGTTATCTATGTACAGAATCTTCAAAATTCTCAAGTAATAATCAAGTTTATAACTATTACCTCTTTAAGATTTACTTTTCAAGTAGAAAATGAGAGAAATAATGATAAAGAGAACTTTTAAAATTAGTTTCACTGAGATACATGGAGAGAAAGAGACGATCAGGCTTCTCCAATGTAGTGTACTATACAAATGTGCCAGTACAAATGTACTGGCTGACAATTATCTCATAGCTTCTATGCTTTATGTAGGAGTCTGCCTCAGGCAGAGAAATTAAGCTTCACTAAGTGGAGTACAGTCTTGGATACATTCTACATGGCTGCCCTTGAAGACCATAAAGAAGCTGCAGCTGATTCAAAATGCTGAAAACAGTAATGGACACATCTTGTCTGACAACTGCATTGATTGCATCAGTTTGCAGATACAAATCAGGGTCCTGGTTGTCATACATAAAGCCCCTCACAGCATGCCTTCTTGCATCTTCCTAAAGATATGGATAATGCTCTCTAGCTAACAGTGGGCTCAGCACTGTTGGCTAAGTAATCAGGAATAGCAGCTGCAGAATTATTGGAAGGGAAAGTGTTTATCTATCATAAATATATAGTAATTAAAAACAAAGAAATAATGATCTCTTATTACAGATCAAATCCAAGAAGAAGAGGATATTTGAAACAAGGCACCATTTTTGGAAAAAACAACATCCAGAATCAGAAGTAGCAGAACAAGAAGGTAGCAGATACATTCACAGAAGCAGAATTGGAAGAATTGCAAAGGACAAAGAAATAAAAGCCTTGCCAGAAGTAATCCAGGCAATAGAGGTAAACCAGGGGGAGTTGGCAGTCAAGAAGCCCAGTACATTTATAGAATTGTTTTCATTCAGAAACCAGGCACCCTTTCCTCTGCCTCATCCTTTAAGAGGAAATCCCTTTAAATGAAGAAGTAAAAGAATTGAAACCAAGAATAACTGAGCATCAATATCAATACAAAAACAACAGAATAAGGATGTCTGCATTGAAGCTTGTTCCAAAGAAACAGCTAACACAAGCATTAAATGACACCAATACTACATTATCAAATATAGTCACCAGCTCACTATTAGAAACAAACCAAGTAATGTACAGCACAGCTGCAGTTATAACTGAATACCTGAGGAAAAAAGCAAAAATAATAATAATAATACACCACCAAAATGGAAGATCAATCTGGAAAACAAGATCAAGGAATCATAAAGCACGAATAACAGTTATAGTGAAGAAGATTAGCAGATTCAGTTGAAATTATAGGCAGAATCTCCAATTTCAGTCTAATTTTATTTTATTTATTTTATTTGTTTTGTCAAGTGATTATAAGATAACAGGTATAAGTATAACATAATTATGAATACATGGAATGGATACATATAAGAAAAATAAAAAGAAACAATAGGACAGGGATGGTAGGCACACGGGTGTGCTTATGCGCACCCCCTACAGACCTCTTAGGAAAGGGGTGAGGTCAGTAGTAGACAGTCTAATGTTAAAGTTTTGGGGGTTTGGGGAAGAAACCACAGAGTCAGGTAGAGTACTCCAGACATTGACCACTCTGTTGCTGAAGTCATATTTCCTGCAATCAATATTGGTGCAGTTTACCTTGAGCTTGTATCTATTATGTGCTCTTATATTGTTATGGTTGAAGCTGAAGTATTCATTGACAGGTAGGACATTGCAATATATAATTTTATATACTATACTTAGATTGGACTGAAGGTGTCATAGTTCTAAGTTTTCTAGGTCTAGAATTTCAAGTCTGGTGGCATAAGGCCTTCTGCAACAGTTAGAGGAGTAGAGAACTCTTCTTGTGAAATATTTCTGGACTTTCTCAACTGTATTAATATCAGAAACATAATGCAGGTTCCAGACTGATGAGCTGTATTCAAGTATTGGTCCAGCAAATGTTTCGTATGCTCTAGTTAGTAGTGTGATATTACCAGAGAAAAAATGACATAGGATTAGGTTAACAACTCTTAATGCCTTTTTGACTATGTAGTTACAGTGGGCTCTAGTCCTTAGATCATTAGAGATGAGTACTCCAAGGTCCTTGACAGAGTTTGGATCATCAACAAGGTCTTGTCTATTCAGCTTGTATTTTATTTTCTGATTATTATTATTTTTTGCCAATATGTAAGACAGAGCATTTATTGTTGAGATTTGAAGTTGCCATTTGCTTGACCATTCTGATACATAGTTGTGGTCTTTTTGAAGGGTAGCAGTATTGTCTGTGGTGTTGAATAGCTTTACATCATCAGTGAAGAGAACGCAGTTGCTCTTAATATGATCACAGAGGTCATTTATGTAGAGTATGAAGAGAGTTGGTCCTAGAACACTGCCTTAGGGGACACCACTGTTGACAGGTACAGAATTTGATAGGATGCTCCCAATTCTGACCATTTGCTGTCTGTTTGAGAGGAATGCTTCTATCCAGTCATGAAGGTGTCCAGAGATACCATAAGATTTTAGTTTTAGGAGTACTTTGTCGTGTACCACTGAATCAAAGGCTTTCAGAAGTCTACGTAGATTGCATCTATTGCTTTGCCCTGATCGAGTTGTGTAGTCCATATGTTTTTGCAGTGTAAGAGTTGCAGATTACAGGATAGTTTTTTCCTGAAACCAAATTGTTTATTAGAGAGTAGTTTGTCTCTAAGTGGAGGATAATGGATTGGTTAATAATTGATTCTATGACTTTACAGGTGACGTAGCATAAAGAGATTGGTCTGTAATTTTCAACTAAGCTGGGCTCTCCCTTTTTGAAGATGGGGATGACCATGGCTAGTGACCAAAGGTTTGGCAAGGAGCTGGTCCTGAAAGATTTTTCAAAATTATTCTATGGCATAATTGGCTATGGCAGCGGATAGCTTTTTTAAGAAGTAGGCACATATTCAGTCTGGTCCAATAGATAGAGATGGTTTTAGATTGCATAGTGCTTTTTCAACATTGTCTTCTGTGAAATCAATATGTATTAGATCATTGTCTTTCAGGGGTGGGATGGATCTTGAGTCTTTTAGTTTATTGTTTTTAAAATTGTAGAAAGCACAGGTAGAATTGGTGCGTAGAAGGTTTTCCTCTTGTTTAATGTGATAATTGGTGCATTCAGTCTTTATTGGTGGCATAAATTTTTATATCAGCCTTGGAAGTTGGCAACGTGACCAGATTTGTTTTTCCACCAAAGTGATTTCTTTTTGGATTGAAACTTCCTTATTGTTATGGGTAATTTGTTTTTTTCTGGTTTGGGGAGTTGTTATTGGTACGTATAGTTTGATGACTTTTTTGACTTCAAGTAAAAATATGTTGTAATGGTCTTCAACAGTATTGCATCCAATGAATAGAAATTGCCAATCAAGAGATGAGAGATCATTGTCTATAAGATCATAGTTGCCTTTTTTGAAGTTATAATTGGGGATCCTGTCGTTATGATGATTTTTGTGTGGACATATGTTGAGACAAAAACCAATCATGTTGTGGTCACTGTTGGAAAAGAGTTCTTTATTTTGTATTCTGTAAATTGAATTCAAACTATTGCAGAAGATGAGATTGAGGCAGTTGTTAAGTCTAGCATTGTTGGTTACTAGTTGTTTCAGTCCCAGATTTGTTACAGCATTGTAGAAGGTTGCATGTATGGGTTCAGTTGTACATTCATTTAGGGTCCAGTTAATATGAGGTAAATTGAAGTCACCAAGAAAAGATAAAAGTATGTGGGCAGGATGTTGCCCATGGTAGTAGTGAATTTAACTTGTTTACATGTTCGGTGTCATAATCAGGGGCTCTGTAACATAATAAGAATTGAAATGTGATATTTAATGACAGTTCACAGACAATGGTCTCAGGAAGAGCAAGCTCCCGGGTAACTTGGATGTTTTTTAGATGTAGGGACTTTTTATAGAAGTTTGCAACACCACCTCCTCTACGGATTTCACAATCTGATCGGTAAACATGATAGTCTCTTACTGTGGTAATGGAGTCAGGGAGAGATGCATTGAGCCATGTTTCACAAACAAATATGATGTCAAATTTAGCCGTACTTAGTAAGAGGAGAAACATAATCAGGAACATTCTTACCAATCCATCAATGGAAAGATTGCAGTGGACCAGTCAGCATCTGACAGGGAAGAAGCAGTGCAGCTTTGGGCAAAAATATGGGATAACCCAAATAAATATAATAAGAACACAGCTTGGTTAAAGAAGAGTAAAAAAGAAGACGAAATGAAATAACTTGTAATAACAGCAGAAATGGTAGAGAGGAGGTAGAGAGGCAAGGAACATTAAGAATTGGTCAACACTAGGTGAAGATGAATTGCATAGATTTTAGTGAAATATCTGATTGTTTGTATTCATATGTGTCCGAGTATTTTAACAACATTCTGAAAAGAGGCAAAATTGAAGAGTGGCTAACCTACCACTCTTACTTGATAATGAAAGGTCCAGCAAAAAAAGTAGCATCAGATAACTGCAGGTCAATTACCTGCTGATGCAGTCCAATAGCATCTTAATTGAAAATAAGCTCTTTCCACTTGAGGAGAAACAGCAGCTGAACAAAAGACCAACTCTTAATTGTCAAGATGATTCTGAAAACCTGCAAGAGAAGAAAGGTCAAATTGAATGTAACATGGATTGATTACTAGAAGGTATTTGACTCCCTGCCATGTGATTGGATAATAAAGTGTCTAGAAATAACAGGAGTCAGTAGAAATATCAAAGGTTTTGTGCAAAGATCAATGGCATAATGGTAGATCTGGTTGCTGGTCAATGGTGATTCACAGGGAGAGGCTAATATTAAGAGTTGAATCTTCCAAGGAGGCTCACTGTTGTTATTACTCTTTGTCATTGCACTGATTCCTCTGTCAACAATACTGAATAACGCAGGCTATGGTTATAAAACATTAAAAAAAATCTGCCAGGCTGTCCCACCTCCTTTATATGACAATTTGAAGCCATATGGAAAAACTCCATCTGAAATAGAATTGCTGCTCAACATTGTCCATATATTTAGCCAAGATACTGTAGAGGAACTTGGACTGGAAAATGTACAATGTTTACAATCAAATGGGGGAAAATGTGAAAAGTGACAGAATCAAAATTTCCTACAGAAATAGCGTCACCACATGAAGATGATCACTTAAAATATCTGGGCATCATGCTTCAAGTTTCCAACATCAAGCACATTGAAGTTAAAAAAAAAGTTATAAATGAATACATCAAGAGAGTGAAGAAGAGCTTAAAGTCCAAACTCACTGGAAGCAATGCCATCAAGGCAATTAACACCTGGCCAATTTCAGGCATTAGATTACACAGCTGGAATAGTGAGCTGGACTGAAGCAGAACTAAAGGCCCTGTATAGAAAGACCAGAGAAATAATGATAATGAATCACTCCCTTCCATCTGCTCAGTGATGTTTACAGACTCTACTTATCAAGGAATATGGGTGTGTGTGGAATGTTGCAAGTACAGCAGAAAGTTGAAGAAGAAAAGGGGTGTTGAAAGAATATTCAAAGGATAGTGAAAACATGTAATGAAACTAGTATATCAGGAAAGCACGAATCAGCTGATCTAGAAAACCTGGAAATAAAGCACAGACTAGAGCCGGGGTGGGTGAGTGGGCCCAAAAGCTGATTGTTGGAGTGAAACAGTTCATTCACAGCTGATCTTTGGAGCTACCAGTTCACCCGAACTGGGCCAAACTCTTGAAGCCCATCCCAGGTTCCTCTTCCTCATCTGAGCTAGCATCTAGGAAAGCCATCACAGTATCTAGAGACAGAATAGAAGAGAACAAATAGAAAAAGATAACAAAATGGAAAGATCTGCGAATAGAAATAGAATGGCTGTGTCAAAAGAAAGCAAAGATAATACCAGTAATCATAGGTGCTAACTGAGTGCTAACTGAAAACAACTGGAGCATAACTTGACAAACTCATCACTAGTGAGCTTACATCCTGTAACGATAATTTCTAATACCATCAAATATCCACATCTGTTTATCTCAGATCCTTGGGAAGGACTCAGTAGGCAGACAAAAGTACCAAATCAATCCATACACTGGCTGTGTGACAAACCAGTAATAATTATAATAACAACAACAACAGTATACATTTTAACCAACAGCTCCAGTCAATGATATTTGTGATACATTTTTAAATGTTCAGTTGACTGAATTTCATATTTAATGAATAAAAGAGATCATCCTCATTATCTTAATATTATTAAACAACAATATCTGTATATCCCGGTTTCCTGGGTTGAATTCTATAGGTGGAAAAAAGTGCCAAATCCAATCTAAACATCTGACCACTGGGCAACCAACCGTAACAATAATAGTCATCGTTGGAGTATTAAGTCACATTAGATTCTAGCTGTAATAATTATCCACTGGAATGTTGAGAGGCTTTACACATATTCAAGTATGAAATACAATTAACATTTCTATTCACACATATTTTTTCTTCTGTTCTCTTGTGTCTAATTCTTGGAGACTGCCTGGACAAGTCTCTGCAGTTTTCTTGACAAGGTTTTTAGAAGTGATTTGGCATTTCCTCCTTCCTAGGACTAAGAAAAAGTGACTAGCCCACAGGGGTGGTATTCAGCCAGTTCTGACAAGTTCTGGAGAAGCAGTAGCGGAAATTTTGAGTAGTTTGGAGAACCGGTAAATACCATATCTGATTGGCCCCGCCCCCATCAATTCTCTGCCTCCTGAGTCCCAGCTGATCGGAGTCCCAGCTGATCAGCTAGGTCTTCTTTTGTTGCCCTGCACAGGAGAACGGAGCTGGAAACCAGGTTAGTGGAATGGGGAAGGAATAGAGATTTTGCAGTATCCTTCCCCTGGAGTGGAGTGGAAGTGGATTTTACAATATCCTTCCCCTGTCATGCCCACCAAGTCATGCCCACCAAGCTACGCCACACCCACCAAGCCACACCACTCCCACCAAGCCATGCCTACAGAACCGATAGTAAAATTTTTTGAATACAACCACTGCTAGCCCAGGCAAACTAATTTCGTTTGTTCCCAAGGTGAGACTAAAATTCAAGGTCTGGCTCTCCACACATACTCAGTTCCCATTTTTGAATCTTTTCTATATTACTGGCATTTTAGAACAAAGGATACCTACCTGAATGCTTTGTATATGGATATTCACATTTAAACTTATTTAATTCCTGGCACTATGGTAATTGAGAAATAATTCCGTTTGTATCTCCTGTTTTAATGCTAAACTGGATAATGTATTTGTAATTAATTAGAAATAAAAATAATAAAAGTAGCATCTTTAATCATATCTATAGTTCCCATTCATTAAACATATTTTCTCCATAACTTGGAGAAAATTATAAAACAGACTGGGTCTGTTTGTCACTCTTTTATCTGCTGTTTCATAGATAGAACCTAACTGTACTACTGGCTATTCAGTCTGACAAATACAAAGCCAGGATGGATATTAAAATTATCACCTGTTATTATAAAAAAGAAATACTTGAGAACAATTGAACCCAATGAAACTTGGAGGCTAGAAAAATTACTGAATGACCTAAAAGATTAGATCTTGGAGGATTTTAGGGATGCTTTGTTCAAATCTGAATAGAAAGAATCCATAATCATAGGATTAATTCTAAATTATAGATGATAAGATTCAATTTTTAGTCATTTTAGGAAACCTGAGCAAAACTTATATTAATGGAATCCAATTAATCACAAAAGATACATGGATGTATGCAATCATGATCTCATTTTTATTAAAATATATTTTGATTTATTTTGGAGTCTAAGGCTATTATATTTCTTTTTGTTCTTTTGATATGAAATACTAGTATTCCTTCTCAAGGGGACAGAGGCAGAGCTCAGAGGCAGAGCAGAAAGAATACACAGTTAAAACTGGATCAGGATTAGTAAGGTTAGTTAATATGGTGTTAGAATATCAAAGTGCTGTAGAATTAGAAGACCCAATTTCTTGTCTTTTTTCAGCATAAAGCTCAATGACTGAATCAGTTTCTGTCAGCCTAACTTACTATACTTCTCATTGGGGAAAGATAGGCTGGAATAAAATTTTAATATAAATATAATTAAGTACTGCCTAAAATTCTAGAAAATCACTTACTTAAGTATATAATATTAGGGTTCATGGATACAAAATATCAGGTGGTATCAAATGCTGCTTCCATGACCTTGATAAATATCAATATGCATAAGAAGCAATAGATGGATGCTTGTTAAAGAGAGATCCAATTTGGAACTAAGGACAAATTTCCTGGTAGTGAGAACAATTAATCTATGGAACAGTTTGCCTTCTTGAGTTGTGGGTGGAGTTTTTCATGAAAAGATTGCTGGAGGTTTTCAAGAAAAGATTAGACAACCATTTGTTCAGGATGGTATAAGGTCTTCTGTCTTGGGCCGAGGGTTGTACTAGAAGGCTTACAACATTCCTTCCAGCCCTGTGATTCTGTTATCAAAATATTTCTTTATTCCATTTTATAATATGAACAACTAGAGAATAATTATATTATAATATGATATGAAGAAACAGTCAAACAGGTAAAGATAAATTCTTCATTTATAATCTAAAATCCTATTGTCACTAAAATGAGCGGTAATATTTAACTTAGATGACTTCAAAAAAATGCATGGAGTTAAATCAGTTGCAATTGGCTACAAATTATAATAGCATAATAAACAATTGATAATAAAAACAGGAGAAGCCAATTACTTTCAGATACTACATGTGACCCTCAAGAGTATCTTTCAGAGGGTCATAGCAGCTTCACTTGAGTGTTTAGTACTGATGCAACAGTACTGCTACATTAAGCAATTTTTTTAAAATCTCTTGTTAATAAATGTTAGTGGGAAGAGCTAATATGAGGCTAGATCTTTTCCTATTGTCCCAAAATGTGAGCATGTTCTATTATCTTTAGGATATTCAGCTGAGCCAATTATCTTAGAAGACCATATGAGGATTACCAACTTTTGTTATGAAACATCAAGTCCCAAATTACAAATAAATGTAATTTGTAAAAATGCAATTAAATATAAGCAAAACTTCCTTATTTTTTTTTTTAAATCAATCAATTTTCAAGTTAATCCTCTGCTACCTCTAAATATATGTTCTCTCTAAAACATAATCTTTGAAGAGAATCCTTGTGCTAAAAATGAAATTAAAAATGGACGAACTGCCTACAGCTAAAAATGGTAATATTTTGAATTTTGACTTCAACAATAGGCAGATATTAAGAAAGTCTCCTGCTGTTCAAGTCCACTAATAATCTAATAGAAAAAATCTTACTTCCTTTCAAATCAGTTGCATGCGGAAAGTAATAACCAATTACAACACATTTCAATAATTGTGAAGTAATATTCAGATCTGTTGGTTTATGATACTTCTTTCAGTTAGATATTCAGCACAAAGAAAAGGAAAAGAAAAGAAAATATATGGCTGGTTAAGGTGAAAGAATAGGAAAAAAATCTATCTTTGCAGGTAGAAGGCTCATTTTTCCTCTTTCAGTAGTCATAGAATGGAGGAAATGTTTTGCAGACTTACAGTGTAATTCTAAGTAATTATATTTTGTAGTGCAATTGCTAAATATGAAGTACACAATACAGAGAATATGGTGAAAGAGTTTTGGGTTGAGGATGAGCATGGTGTGAGGATAAAAGCTATGCAGTAAAATACAAAATGAGCAATAATTAGAAATACTGCTTTAGGATAGAGCAACATAAGAAAACAAATTTGGGAGCATTTTTTTCCTGTGTCTTAAGTAGTCTCATTGTAAATAAAATAATCCATAATTCACAAGGCAAGCCACCCTAAAGCTGTAGTCTCTGGAAACATCCAAAAATTATTCCAGATTGTAATCTTCAGGTTATTACAGAAGAGGAAAATTATTAAATGAGAATAATTATATTAACTGTAATCCATCTTAATTAAATGTAAATGAAATGAAATCATTCTAGATTTTGGCGCTGGCTTCATCCACCCTGTTTTGAATATGACATCTGCATGTTATTATCTTTCTTCTCTGATTGTAAAAAAAATGTGGATGGGAAACTTTGCCTGAAATTCTAGTCATTCTTCCAAGATTCTTCAGACATACAGTCATCAAGCATGGTGGCCCAGACATATTTTCAGGGCCTTCCTAAATTGAATATTGAATGAAAATTGTTTTTTTATGATGGATTAGATCATTATTTATGGATTATTATACTGTAATTTTGAATATATTCTTGATTTATAAAAGAGATTGGAGCATGCGTCCTTTGCTTTTGTTCAGTTTCTGATTATCTTGGTGACCTGCTTGGATTCCTTTTGACAAAAAGTGTATGACATTTCCCTGAATTGAGCTACGCCTGTTTAGCAGAGAAATAGCCATTTTTTTTCCTACCCAAGGCCAGAAATAGAAATGCTCAACAATTCATCTGTCGCCTTTTGGAGTTGAATGCCAGTTGCTTGGCCAATGCTCATTTGACCTTAGCCTCCATTTCTCCACATTCATTGCCAATCACCTAGACAATTTATTGTCTCAATCTCTGATTCTGCAAGTTCTCTAAGAGTCTACTGGCCAAAAGTTTCTTACTGTTTTAGTACAGGCCTGCCTGCATTCACAGTCAGTCAAATACAGGTAAATACTTGATTTACAATCAGAATTGGGACCAGAATCTTTATTGTAAAGCAAAGCAGTCATTAAGTGAGACATCATGTGACTACTTCGCTACAAGTCTGGCATTCCTGATTGCTATAATTGAGCAAGAATCATGGTCCATTAAACAAAGAATGTTCTGTTTAGCAAAGAGTACAGGGTGCTTCAGGGGAATAAAGAGAGGTCTAGGGTGGCCCAGCACCAGCTGAACAAAAGTTTGAGGTGTTCTGCAGTGTAGTACAATGCAAAGGAAGTCACAGCTATCTGGGTCCAGCTGGGCTTACAACCACAAGGACAATGCAACTTCCCGTCCCTTATTAGAAGTTGTAGAAGGCTTGTCAGAATGGATTGTCAGCTTAGATAGCGCATGTTAGATCGGGTAGATCGGTCCCCACAGAGACGCGAGACCAAAAGTGAACATTCAGCTCTTTATTCAGTATACAGTTCTGTACAAGACCTGCGATCTGCGGCAGCCCTTCATATAGGGCTTGCTTGTGGCTCAGCGGCCAATGACAGCGCTTTGAATCTCCCGCGATCGGCTCAGCCAATCGCGGTTGATTCTTAGCACACCAATCACGGCCGTTTAGTTGTCCAATCAGGTTGCGGTCCGTGTGGACCAATCAGGATTCAGGGTTTGGAGTATGTTAATATAGAACACCCCTCCCCTCTTGGTTTCACCCGACGGAGCGTGGTCACGTAGTCGTGCAGGTAGGTGGGGCTTTGTATTTGTCTAGTTGACCTGCGTGGTTCAGTTGTTGTTTGGTCGTCGACCGGTTCGGACAGACTCTTTGTTGTTCTTGTATCCCTGGATGGAACCGCCTGGAAGGGTGAGCTGGGCCTATTTCGGTAGCTCCCTCCCAGTCTACCTGGGTTGGTTGAGCTGCCGATTCCACCGTTCCCGCTTGGTCTTTCCGGTCTGGTTGAGCTGGCTCGGCTGCTCCCTCCAGGTGAAGCCTCTGGTTGTTCGTCTGCTGTGGGTTTGTCATCTACCGGTGAGTAAGGCTGGTTTATTATGGTTTGGGGGTGGTTTATTCTGGTTGGGGGGTGTTCTATTTGTGCTTTAGGATTTTCTTCTCTTTGCTTTGAGGTTTCCCCCCCCTTTTGGTTTCTTTGTTAGTTGTTGTTGGCGGTGTTTGCATGCTGCTAGTGGCTATTCTTGACCTAAGCTGGTCGATGTGCCGCTTCCAGCTTTGTCCGTCGCTCGTCTGTAGTCGGTAAGACCGGGGGCCCGTTATTTGTGCTGGTACCCAGAGTGGGTCCCCTGTAAAGTTTTTTGCATAGATGGTGTCTCGTATGTTGAATGTTCTGCGTTTGCTTGATGAGTCTGGGGGTTTCTCGGGGTTATAAGTGGGGTGTAATCTGTCTAATGGGGATCTTAGTTTTCTGCCCATGAGCAATTCAGCTGGGCTTTTGTTTGTGGTGGTGCTGGGTGTAATGTGTTGCATTAAGAGCATTTTATTTATTTTCTCTTGTATGTCGCTGGTTTCAATTTTTTTGTATGGTGTTTTTTGTGAATCTGACCATGCGTTCCACCCGCCCATTCACCGCCGGACGAACCGGCGCTGTTAACGCATGCTGTATACCCCATTCTGCCAGAAATTTTTCGAATGCTAGTGAAGTAAATTGTGGGCCGTTGTCTGACACTAGCACATCTGGCAACCCATGTGTGGTAAAAAGTTTGCTTAGTTTTTTTATGATGGCCTCCGTAGTTGTGGTTTTCATGGTGCTTACCTCCAGCCAGTTGGAGTAAGCATCGACGGTGATCAGGAACATGTGCCCCTTGGTAGGCCCGGCGAAATCTATGTGAATTCTGACCAGGGGCCCCTGGGGGTTTCCCATTCCAGGGTTGGGACGGTGGGGGGGTGTTGGTCTGGTTTCCTGGCAGCTTTTTCATGTGGCTACCCAAGTCTCGATTTGTTTGTCCATCTCCGGCCACCAGGCGTAACTCCTGGCCAGGGCTTTCATCTTGACAATGCCCGGGTGCCCCTCATGCAACATAGACAAAACCCTTCTTTCCAAAGTCTCTGGGATCACAACCCTGTCCCCCCAAAGTATGCAACCCTTCTATGTGAAGAGTTCAGTTTGCTGGTTTCTGAAAATTTTAAATTGTTCATTTCCATCGCTTTCCGGCCACCCTTTCTCCACCTAGCCCAAGACTCGCGCCAGCCGCTTGTCTTTATTAGTCTCTCTGGCAATGTCTGACACGGCCAGGGGTGGGTTGGGCAATGTCTCAATGTGCAGGGTTGTTGTTGTGGGAGCCGGGTCATCTTCCAGGTCTGGCAGGGGGGAGTGGCTCAATGCGTCTGCATGCGAGATGTTCTTGCCGGGCCAGTGTGTCAACTGGTAGCTATAGGCGGCAAGGAACTCGGACCACCTTGTCATCCTGGGTGATAGGATGTTCGGGGTGGCCTTGTTCCCTGCCAGGATCCCTAGTAATGGATTGTGGTCAGTAACAATTGAAAAGGTCCTACCGTAGAGGTACTCGTGGAAACTTTAAACGCCGGAGATGACTGCTAGGGCCTCCTTGTCCAGCTGACTGTAATTTCTTTCCATTTTGGAGAGTGTTCTTGAAAAGAAGGCGATGGGTGCTTCTTTTCCATCTGGCAGCGTGTGGCTGAGGATGGCTCTGATGCCGAAGGGTGACGCGTCGCATGTCACAGTCAGCGGCAGGGTCTCACTGTATTGGATAAGGATTGCATCTGATGTTAGTAGGCCCTTGGTTTGTTTGAAAGCGTTTTCCTCCCACTTCCCCCAGGTCCAGATGGCTGTTTTATCCAACAGCCTATGCAAAGGTTCTGCCGCGGTCACCTTTTGGGGTAGGAAAACATTGTAAAAATTAATGAGCCCAAGAAAAGCCTGCAGTTCTGTTTTATTTCTTGGTCTAGGGGCTTCTTTGATGGCTCTGAGTTTTTTTTCGGTGGGGTGGATTCCATGCTTGTTTAGGAGGTAGCCCAGGAATTCGACCCTCTCGGTGCACAGCTGACATTTTTCTTTTTTAACTTTAAGCCCCGAGTCTTTGAATTTTTGTAGTACCTCCCTTAGGCGGTTTTCCAATTGCATTTTATTCATAGCTGCCACCAAGACGTCATCAAAATAGGGCACCACCCCTTTTATCCCTTGGAGTAGTCTTTCCATTAGGCTCTGGAAGACCCCTGGTACCACGCTGACTCCGAATCGGTTGCATCGGAATGCCCCTCGGTGGGTGACGATAGTTTGCGCCTCTGCAGTGGTAGCATCGACCGGCAGTTGTTGGTAGGCTTGTGCCAGGTCGAGCTTTGCGAAGGCCCAGCCTCCCGCCAGTGAGTGCAGGAGGTGCTGTACTACTGGGACGGGGTAGGCACTAGGCTGCAGTGCGTGCTTGAGGGTGGCCTTGTAGTCACCGCAAATTCTTATGGACCCATCTGGCTTGATAGGGTGACTATGGGTGTCTCCCATTGGGCATGGTCAATCGGCTCTAAAACCCCTTGTGCGATGAGCTTATTTAACTGCTCATTGATCTTGGACTTGAGCGCGAATGGCACTTGCCGTGGTTTAAGGTGGATTGGGGCGATGTTTGGGTCTAGATTGAAAGAGATTAGGGTCCCCCGGTACTTGCCTAGGGTGTCATCAAAGATCTCTTGGAAGTTCCTTATGAGCGTCGCTTCCCAGTCCGCCTCCTCGATGTGATGGATGCCCGTCACCTCGATGCCCAGTGGTGTGAACCATTGCAGTCCCAGCAGGCTTGGGTGGTCTCGGTCCACGATGGTGAGTGGCAGCACCTCGGTATGCCCTTTAAAGGTTACCTTGAAATGTCCAGTCCCGACTACAGAGATATGGTTTCCCTGATAGTCTTTCAGAGTCAGCTTTTGGCAGTGGATGGTAGGCACCAGGCATTTGATTGTGTGCCAGGAAACCATGGAGAGGTAGGATCCGGAATCCACCTCCATCTTACATGGTTGATCCTCGATGCCTACCTCCACGTGCACCTTCTGGGTGTTGATGGTCAAGGAGTGGCCGATGACCGTCTGATGGGTCTCCTCTCTCTGCCGTGCCTCGCTGAGCCGCTTGCTTCAGCCGTCTTGGCTCCATTGGCTCTCAGTTTGGCAGCCTCTGGTCCGGGAGGTTGCCGTCTCATCGCCAGGGGCTGCCATCTCATCGTTGGGGGCTGTAGTTCCGCTTGTTCTGGCATACTTTGGTGATGTGCCCCCGCTTGTCGCAATGCCGGCAGATAGCATCAAGAAAATGGCATTCTGAGCGGAGGTGGTTGCCTCCGCAGCCGGCACATTGGAACCCCGACTTACGTCGTCTTCACTCCCACTGGTCATGCTCTGCCTGGAGTTGGTGGATCTCTTCCTCCTCGTCTTCGGTGTCGGATAGGGAATCGACGTCACCGTGGTGGGTGGTGGTGATCGCCCAGTGGCTGGTGTCTGTGTTTCTCTGGGGACGGGGGCATCTCGATGGCTGCTGGCCGGTCTGCTGCACTCACCTGCCGCATCCGAGTCACCGATTTCTTGGTCGCTTCGGCTGCAGTTGCCTCGGCGAGGGCTTCGGTGAGGGAAATGTCACCCCTTGCCATCAGCTGACTCTGCAGAATGGGGTCCTTGAATCCGAGGATGACGCAGTCTCGCAGGGCCTCGTCCATGTCGGTGAACCCACACATGCCTCCGAGGTCCCTCAGTTCAGCCACGAATTCACTAATACTCTCACCCTACTTCTGGTCCCGCCAATAAAAATCATGCCTTCTGATGAGGGTGGGCACAGCGGGGACATAGTGGTTCTGCAGCAGCGGTTCAAGGTTGGCCCAGTCCATCGCCTTTATGTTGTCAGGTTTAGCTAGGGCCTTTGCCATCTTGAACACTGCGGGCCCGCAGTGTGTCAGGAACACAGCCCTTTTTTTCTGTCCATTGGCATCTTTTAGATTACTGCTTTCCAGGAACATTAGGAATCCCAATCCTCAATGTAGGATTCCCAATCCTCGGCAGCCTGGTTGAAGGGTGCGGGTGGCGCGGTGCTGCTGGCCATTTTGTCAGTCGTCTTTTTTTGCTCGGCCACGTGCTTAGTTGGTCTCTTGATCCCATCCTCATCGCCAGTGTTAGATCAGGTAGATTGGTCCCCACAGAGACACGAGACCAAAAGTGAACATTCAGCTCGTTAATCAGTATACAGTTCTGTACAAGACCCGTGATCCATGGCAGCCCTTCATATAGGGGTTGCTTGTGGCTCAGCAGCCAATGACAATGCTTTAAATCTCCCGCGATTGGCTCGGCCAATCACGGTTGATTCTTAGTGCACCAATCACGGCCGTTTAGTTGTCCAATCAGGTTGCGGTCCATGTGGACCAATCAGGATTCAGGGTTTGGAGTATGTTAATATAGAACAGCGCACGATGGCCTTGGTGAGAAGGCCTAGTGTAGCCAGCATGCATGTCACAAGTGAGAGAAAAATGGTAAACATAATTGGACATGGAAGATCCTGAGGAGTGCAGAGGAGGGAGCAATTGGGGTTTTGCAGAATGATGCTGGCATGGCTGGCTGTGAAGTGGAGCTTGAAGCAATATTTCTCAATGGCAGCAATGGTGCTGGGGCTACAGTAGAATCCTGGGGGTAGTGGCAATAATCCCAACCGCAGTGTTGTGAGAACATGTGCCGCTGTGCAGGGCAGCCAAAAGAGCCTAGATCAGGCTTGTCCAACCCGTGGCCCATGGGCCGCATGCGGCCCAGGTCGCCTCATAATGCAGCCCAGTGCCCACCCCAACCTTCGTGCCAGAGCCAGCGAGGAGGAGGAGGAGAGGAAGGCGCGAGGCGGGGCAAGGCAAGCGGCAGGCCAAGCACCAACAGGAAAGGCGGGCGCCGTCAGAGCGCCACCTCCTGCTGTTGCCGCCGCCAGCACCACCGCTTCTGCCCCCACCGCCGCTGCCCCCGCCACCGCTTCTGCCCCCGCTGCCACTTCTGCCCCCGCCGTCACTGCCGCTTCTGCCCCCACCGCTGCCACCGCTTCTGCCCCCACCGCTGCCACCGCTTCTGCCACCGCCGCCACCACCGCTTCTGCCCCCGCTGCCACTTATGCCCCCACCGCCGCTTCTGCCCCTGCCCCGCCACCCCCGCCGCCGCCCCACCACCGCCATTTCTGCCGCTGCTGCCACTTCTGCTCCCGCCAATTCTGCCCCCCCACCTCTTCTGCCCCCGCTGCCACTTCTGCCCCTGCCCCCGCCACCGCTTCTGCCCCTGCCGCCCCCCGCTGCCGCTGCTTCTGCCCCGCCGCCACCGCTTCTGCCCCCACCACCTCTGCTGCTTCTGCCCCTGCTGCTGCTGCCCTCTGCCGCCGCTTCTGCCCTCGCCACCGCCGCCACTTCTGCCCCGCCACCGCTGCCCCTGCCGCTGCTTCTTCCCTGCCACCGCTGCTGCTTCTGCCCCTGCTGCTACTGCCCCGCCACCGCTTCTGCCCCCGCCTCTGCTGCCACTTCTGCCCCTGCTGCCACTGCCCCTGCCACCACTTCTGCCCCCAACACTGCTTCTGCCCCCATAACCGCTGCCGCTTCTGCCCCGCCGCTGCCGCTGCTTCTGCCCCGCCGCCGCCACTTCTGCCGCCGCCACCACCGCTGCTTCTGCCCCCGCCACCACTGCTGCTTCTGCCCCGCTGCCGCCACCGCTTCTGCCCCCACCGCTGCTGCTGCTTCTGCCCCCGCCGCTGCTGCCCCTGCCGCCGCTGCTGGTTCTGCCTTCCAGTCCTGCCTCATCCAGCCAGGCCATTTGCAGGAGGAGAGGTAGGCGCGAGGCGGGCGAGCTTTCTCCCTCCCTCCCCCCAAAATTTGGCCGGAAAATAAACCGTGATAAAAAACGTGATAAAAAACGTGATAATAAATAAATTATTTTTAATGAATAATTAATAATAAATAATAAAAACATCTCACTAACTTCATTTCCAAATAAATTTAATATGTTAACTATGTTTTCTATGGTTTTTTTTGGATGATCAGGTATCGTTACTGTTATTTTATTTTATGTGTGGCCCAAACCAAATTTTCATCTTCTAATGTGGCCCAGGGAAAGTGAAAGGTTGGACACCCCTGGCCTAGATCAAGAGGTAGGAAAATAGGAGATAGGAGAGATAGGATACTTCCTAAAAATAGCATAACTGAAAATTGGTCCGTTGAATGTTCAAAGTAAGCCAAGTAACAGTGTGAACATTAAAATAGAGAAAATTGACATTTGTGCATGTTCAAATTTATAGAAAAAGATACTTATCCAAATATTTTATGCCAGAAGTTATTATAACATAGAGTATGTAAAATAATTGATGTGGTAATAAATACTTATTGCTGGATAAAATAATCTTTTTTAAACAAATTTTATTAATTTTCAAAGACAATACACAAACAAACAAAACATAAAACGTAAGAACATAAAACATCTTTTCTAAAAACTGCTTATTAAATTTAAAAAAAACAAATAAAACGTCTTGTTTAAGTACAGCATAGTTCCAAATTATCACATTTCCATACAAACACAATTTAATATGCATCTTACGTATTCAACTTCATATCTTGTTACTCTTTTTCCAACTTCTCACTGTTTTTCCCTTTACTTCTATTCAATTTTATTCATTAAACTTATACTTTCATCTGTCTTATTTACAATTTCATATGTTCTCATCCAACATTCTTAATTGTCAATAAACAAACATAAACAAACAAAACACGTAACATGAAAACATAAAACTTCTTTTTAGAAAGCGGCTTAACCCCGGGTTACATCTTTTTGTACAGACTTAAATCAAATTCATGCTCACCTTATATACTATTTCATATCTTATTTCACATTCTATATTTTCCATATGTCTTCTCCCCTTTTTTCACTCTCTTAATTCTATTTTATTTACTTCATCTCAATTTAAATCATTATACTTGTATCTTTTGTCTGTTCTTTTTCAGTTGTCTATTTATCTTTTTTCTTTAATACAAAATTTTTACTGTAATCAGTGGTTGAAGTATGACGCCTTTCTATTTTTCCCCCAAATTTAACACATAAAGTAATACATAATTTCCATTCTGATTCTACTTAGTACATTGTATGTAACATTTTAAAATAAAAAACATAATAAGCTTATAGTATAGTAAACTCTATTATTAAATCCTAGACATTTTACACATTCCCTACAATTTTCTATTAACACATATAATATTCCAATTTTCTAACTCTATTTCAAATACAAATACTACCATACAATCTTATGTAGAATCTCTTTTTAAATTGTATTTTACCCTTTGTCTCTAAAAAAAACCTGTTTTTTTAACTGTTTTTTATAACTTCTCTTCCCCTTTTCCCTTCCTTTCTTATCAAATCTAGCCTTTTTACCCCCCCATCTCTCAATCTCCGCTCTCTTAGACTCCCCTCTCTGTTGTATTCCTCTTTTCTGTTGCTTTCTGACATTATATCGATTTTTCACCTTATTTTTCCCTTTCTTGGTTGTTTTTTTAGATCTTGAATTCTCCATTTTCTTTCCCCCTTTTCCCTTTTCTTCATCAACTAAAGTTATGTGTCCATTAAAGATGGCTTCTTCTTCATCATCCCAGCTTTCTTATTGCTGCATTTCCTGATAAGTAGAAATCACCATTTCTAAGAAGTGAAAAATAGATCCAGAAGAGCCCTTGCCTTCTTGTTCCTCTTCTTTTAGCTTTTTAAATTCCATTTTCAATTCTTCCACAGACAATGCCATTGTGAGATATATATATATATATACATACATACAATCCAAATGTTTTTAGTCTTTCTAAAGATAGTTTGCAAAAGTCCCAAAGTCATCAAACAATCAAAATCAACACAAACTGTTTCATTTAGCACTTTCTTCTTTTAATACTTTCTCTTCCTGGGATAGAGTTCAATTACACAATTCCAAAATGATTTTTTAGAAGTCTTATTGCAGTTTAGTCTCTGATCTTATAAGCTCCATGCAGTCTCCTCCAGCAAAATTTTAGTATAAATCATTTACCTCTCCCTTCCCACTTATAGCAAAAAGATTTTGATTTTTAAATATCAATGTTCAGAAATCTTTAATGTCCCCTTGGTTTTAATTTTCAAAATTGGTTACCTTCTGTTGCCAAAGCGGGTATTTCCGATTTCCATCTGCTATCTCCGTAGGGAAGGAGAGTGAAGAAAAAAAAATCTTCCCTTTTCACTTTCATCCACAGCTTTTTACGATCTTCTTGGGAAACAATGTATCCTTTAGAAAGCTAGATTTCCAGGGTATTCAGATGTTACTTATTGTCCCGGTTCAGCTAAAAACTTTCACTTTCTCAACTTCCTCCTGCACAAAACTTGTCTGGCTGAGAGGTTCTTTGTGGCGGCCATTGCTGACCACCGCTCCACCGCCTTTGGAAAAGGGAGTTAAACCGGCTGAGGAGGGGGGTTGCGATGCCTCCGGACCCCTGCCCGGATCTCCCCTGTCTTCAGTTATCCCTACAGGATAACTATAGCCTCCAAATCCAGCTGGATCAGAGGCACTCCAGCAATGAGCACAGCAGGGATCACGCACAATCGCGAATTCCTGCTGCCGCCGAAGCCTGACAAACCCGAACTCCCTGGATGAAATAATTTTGATACAAATTTTAATTTAAAAAATAGAGTGGACAGGAGTGAATGCAATTACTATAATTTTATTTGTCAGAAACTGTAAGTTTTCATGGTACCCATATTTTCTGCATGTTTATTTAGTGGTTGCAAAAAGCATGAAAAACATAGTCCTACAAAACTTTATAGTACTTCTGTATTGCTATTTTATTTTTCTAATACAAATATACGCTTTTTAAGAAAACCAGTGTGAAAGCTACCCCATCCTTCAAAACTTACAGCTCTGGTGAAGAAGCAAAGTCTTTAAATATCAAAACAAGTGACTTTCCATGCAGATAATATCTGGAGAAGAAACTGAAAGCAAAACTATTCTCAGTTCTGATCTTGCTAACAATTCATATTAATGAAGATTCTCCCATATTGCATTTCAACCTGCAAAAAAATAAATAATGATTTCAGCCTGGAAATGAATAATTAGTTTATGTAGCTTTTCATTATAATGTGACTGGAACATTAAATTTTGAGTTGAAGAGAGAAAAAATGTTGGCATATTAGATATAATTTCATAGACTTCCTCTAATTGTGTTGTGTTTGCATCACAGGGTTTATTCAAGAGTCAGTTCAATGTTTGATAGGTTTTATTACTTAGTAACTGTATTCATCAGCCAGGAAAAATTGCCAAAAAGAAAAAGAAAACAAAAGAAACTGGGCAATGATTTCAGGGAATTATGCATAAATGTATTTTTTCAGATAATTCTGATGCAATTGCTGTGACAGCAAAAGTAATTTCAAAACCACTTGACATACATCAAAATAGAATGTTTCAAGTCATTAAAAAAGCTACAAAAGCAAAATAAGTAAACATACTTTACAATGTCTCTCCTTTCATGGAATGCTTTATTTCAATGATAGGGCTAGTTGAGAATTCAGGGATTGTTTACTCCCATCACCTCTGGAAAGAATTGATTAAAAGGGAGTTTGATTTAAACAGTTTCACATTCTGTTGTTGCTGCTATTATTATTTTGAGGAGGGAGAAGAAATAAATTATAAAGAATCCCTCTGCATATCTCCTAATAAATGCCTTCAACTATATTTCTTCTTTTATATTTATTTTATCTTTTCTGGCATTACTTTGACTGGACAGAATTATATGACCCTAGGGTCATATTCACTGCAGTTGGAAGTGGATTACATGGTTTCAAAGGATAGTTATTAGGCATGCATGGGACACACTTGAGAATAAAGGGATTTGTGCATAGGTGTATCTATCTGTCTTTCAAATAAAAATGAAATGAAGCTCCATCTGTGTTACTTTTGCTGTTTGATTGTTTTTTCTCCTGCAATTATGGCATAGCCACCAGATGGGCCTTGCCATTATATTAATAAACCACCAGGCATTATTCTGATTTGAGCATTAATCTGGACACTCTCTTAAGTTCTTGTTGCATTGGCCTGCTGCTTTGTCATTTACATTCTAGCTCTTTGAGAGTTCAGAGTCTTCAAGCAACTCTACATATCATGCTGTGAGTATACTAATGGTAGGTCATCTTTACAATCATTTCACTGAAATCAGCATAACATGTAGATTTAGTCTAAATGTTACTTTATAATGTGTATATGAGAATCTTCTCTTTTTTTTCTGAGACTTTTCAGAAACAAGTCAATTCTGGCCATTGAAGCAATTAATTAATATTATTATTTTTCTTGGTCTAGATAGTATATGAACTAATGAATTGAAATGTATTCAAACAGAAAATTATGAGAACATATTGAGGTGAATGAAATATAAAATGTCTATGATTGTGCATTAATTACCTGCCTACTTACATTTACATTTGATATCATAGCTGAGAGAAAGAAGTCTCTTCTTTCTATATATATGAATAGTTGCATTCCGTCAATATCATATGACTAATATGTTATGTCTCACCTGTATCCACAGGTGAGAATCCAAAGTTCCAGAGTTCAAATATTCAAGCAAAACAAAAGCAGACCCAAAAGAGTTAACTGCTCTGTTTTCACAGTCTTTGGCAGTCTTCCTGGAATCTGTCTGGCAAGTCTGAATTGTCCATAAATCATGACAGCTGCTTCAAACGTATTCTTCTGAATCCAAAATCACTAAAAATCCACTTTGCTTCGAGCAGGGGAGAGGCATTAACACGCTCCTTATATATCCCCTGAAGGGGCGTGTCAGTCTCTTTAATTAATCCGTGGCTGGACGTTTCTTTTCTAATTGAGATTGACGTCTCAATCTTCTCCTAGTCCTAGCATCAAGCCAGCATCCGGCAGTTTCATCATCACTTGAAGTCTCTGGCACACTTTCCTGATTTACAGTTAACACCTGAGGTGCAATCAGGGAGGGAGTTCCAGAAGAGGAAGACACCTCTGAAACTTCTAATAAATCAGGCTCATCTCTCAGATTCAACTCCTCCTCCTCCCCCAGACTCCTCTCAATGTCGCTCAGTAATTCAGGCTCGAATCTCAATGCCAGATCTTCCTCATCACTCGAGCCTACATCTGCTGACTGACCTGGTTCAAACCTCGGAGGCACAACACTAATATATGCCATTATTTTTCCTCCTTCATAACTAAATCTAATCTGACCCATTCTCTCTTTTTTAAAATCTTGAGGAATCATTAAAAATCACTAAAAGATAGACTTTTGCCATGAAACGCATCACAAAACAATGCCTCCCACTCCTGAAGCCATCTCAGAAAGATACCATGTTGAATAGTATTGAAAGCTACTAAGATATCCAAGAGGCACCAGGATGGTTGCATAACCACTGACCTGATTCCTCTATAAGTCATCCACAAGTGCAACTGATACCACCTTAGTACTATAACCTAATCTGAAATAAGACTAAGATCCAAAAAGATAACACCAGGCTTGCCCCAGTCCAGGTCCCTAGGAAAGAAAAATCCTCAATTCCACTTGATTGAAGTGCTAGGTTCTTTTACTAAGGTTAGGTGGTAGAAGCAAAAGGCTAGATCTAAGGTTCCTGTGCAAAACATAACATTTTCCCTGCTCTCCCTGGCTCTCTCCCCTTAAAAAGTCCATCTCTGACCAATGGCATGCCATTTAGATGTTTTGGGAACAGATTGGATATTCGGCACTACTCAATGCATTTCACATTATTTTCCCAGGCTAGGTATCCTTGAAGAGTGGAACATGCCGGTTCTTGCACATTTGTTTTCCATCAAGTAACCAGGACTGACCCAGATTGGATCCCAAATACGAATCCCTTATATATTCTCTTATATATAAGAATTCCATGTAAGATTTCTTGAGCCCTTTGGAAGATTCAGGGACGCATCAAGCAAGAAAGTGCCTCTATAGAAGCTGCATGTCCTATTTCTCCTGCAGCTCGAATATAAATGGCCATGAAAGACTGTGCCTATCAACAGGATGTTTCAATCCCTACTTGCAGCAACCTAAAATTACTTTAAAAGAGCTGGTGAAAGTCCAGTCATTAGGCTGTGTCATCAAACACATATCTGAGGAAATATCTTAAATCAATGGTCCACCAACCATTCTGGCACCAGGAACTGGTTTCAGAAGAAAATTTGCCTTCCATGGACCAGGAGGAGGGGGGTGTTTACATGTACAGCTTAAATCCCCCACATGTGCAGATAAAGCTTCACTTGCTCGCCTGCCATTTGCATGGCCCAGTTCCTAACAGGCCTCAGATAGATACTGGCCTGCAACCTGCGGTTGGAGATCCCATCTTAGGTCACGCCTCAGGAGGAAAACAAAAACATTGATGGAAAAAGATGGGGAAAACATTTTAAAATGGAAACAACTAAAGATGATGTTAAGCTGCCACTGCTGTGATTTAGGGAGCAGACAAAGGTGATATTCTGAGGATATATTATTTAAAGATGAATGGCAGAGTTCATTCTTGCTATGATTAGAAAAATGAGAAGAATCATATTGACATTAGGTGGGAAATATTTGATATTTGACCCCTTCACCAGTGGGGGGATTCAAATTTTTTACTACCGGTTGTGTGAGTGTGGCTTGGTGGGAGTGGCAGGGGAAGGCTATTGTAAAATCTCCAGTCAGAGGTGGTATTTGCCAGTTTTCCAAACTACTCAAAATTTCCACTACTGTTTCTCCAGAAGTGCTGAATACCACCTCTGCCCTTCACACTGTTTTAAGGGGGAAAAAACCTCTGAGAAATTACTGTATTAAGGAAAATGTAATTGTGTAAATGTAATCAAATTTATTGTGATATAAGCAGGAACTTCTGATAAGCCATGTTTGATTGTACCATTCTGGAAAGTTGTTGATCATTTCCCCTTGGTTATCTTCAAGATTCTTCACAATTACTGGTGAGAGATTGTGGAGAGTGGAATGGAAGCTAACATAAGTCTAAACAATCAAGAGTTCAACCAAAAGGAAAATGGAACTGCTTTGTGGACCATTGATCTTTTTTTATGGCACCATTTGAGAAAATTTCTCTGTGCATCCAGTTTTGTCAAGGTTTAAAACAAAAATAACAGCATGAACAGAACAAAAATAAACTAGGAACTAACAGATATTCCACAAAGAGAATTTCTGTTACTCCGCTAATGTGTATTTTGATTAACTCTGATTACCTAAATACTTAACTATGTACAGTTAGTAACTAAGTTTGGCAGAAAAAATGAACTTTTTTAACAGTAGAATTCCTCAGATTATAGGAAAAACTCAAATACCACATATCCTTTTTAAAATCTAGTTAGTAGACATGTAAGCTAAAAAGCATGATTCTTAGAAAGATATGAATAGGATTAAATAAAACCAAAGAAATTAACAAATGTTCTAGTTTTAGCTGTGAAAGCTTAATGCAGGAAAAATAACATTTGTAACTTTTATATCTGCTGTGATATGTCTTGGTATTTGCAAAAAGGTCTTATAGTAAGGCTTCACTTTCAGATCCCAGGTTCAATATTGGTAAAGATTAAGAATGAAAATGTTAATTCAGTTTGCTGAGGAGCATTTCTACATGAATGTGTTAGAATGGTTTTTCAGCAAAGATTCTTTGCAATTTTGTTTTGACACTACTTCTCCACTGTAGTTAAGCTCACTGGGAACAATAGATTTAACCAATGTATTAGATATACTCATTGCTATTGGCACTTTTCAATGCTGAGAAGATGGTAGGAAATATGCTATTTGCCTAGAGTAGTATCGTAGCTCTCTGTACACATGCTGTTGCTGTTGCTGCCTCAGTGGAAATTCAATGGAAAGAAAAGAACAGTAGAAATGTAGTGGGATTAAATAAAGAATTATATTAGTATCAGTACTAAGAAATAGATTTTAGATTACAGTGAGAACAGATAATATTGAGAATAAACCAGGGGTGGGATTCTACTGGTTTGGACCGGTTCATTAGAACTCGTTGTTATAATTCCTGGTAGTTCAGAAAACCAGTAAAATGGGCCCCTGGCTGGCCCTGCCCCTCTTCGCCCACTTCTCTGCTCTCTGCCCAGTCAGTCTTTATCACGCATGTGCAACATCGTGTGCATGCGTGACAAACTGACTGCATTCTAACCCCACCTGCCCTGCCCCTCCTTAACTCAGCCATGTGCCATTGCTGCCTGCAATCTGCCTTCACCCACCCACCAGCCATTGCTGTTTGCCTTCCACCATGATCTGCCTAGGTGAGCAAGGTTCTGCAAGCCCCGGTCTCCTATATGCTGCTGCTGCCACCAGCTCCAATTGAATCCTGATTCCTGGGTCAGCCTAGGCTGCCACCACCATGCTATTGCTGCTATCACTGCCCTTGGCACCACTGCTGCCACAAACCCTGGTCGAGTCCTGACTCCCGAGCCAGCACTGCCATGCAACCGCCACCCTCAGCACTCATGGCCTAGCTAGCTGCCCCCCGTCACTGTCTGGCTTGCTTAGCCACAGGGGCCACCCATGCAGCTCTCATGGCCTAGCAAGGTTCTCTGTCACCCCACTTGCCTAGCTTGCTTAGCCGTGGGAGCCACCCATGTGGTTTTCTCAACCTAGCAAGGTTCCATTTGCCTAGCTTGCTTAGCCACAGGGGCCACCCCTGTGGCTTTCACAGCCTAGCAAGGTTACCCCCCCAACCGTCACCAGTCTCCAGCTTACCTGGCTTGCTGGTGGCAGAGAGGAAGGCGAGCCAGGGCTGACCTGTCACCACTTGGCTTCCCACCAGCCTGCATCTGGCCCCCTGCCTGGATTCTCTGCAGTTGCTTGGCTTTGCTCACTAGGGGTGGGGGGAGGGGGTGACCAGGGAGCACAACGCTATGGCACCTGGGCCTGCATCACCCCTTCACCTGCCACACCTTCCTTCTGCTGCCCTCCAGCCTGTATGCTTTGGTTGAATGCAGGCCACATTCTGTGAGAATGGTGCAAGTCAAGCCTTGTGAGTGGATCTTCCTTGGTGACCTATACTTGGCTAAAATGCTTGGTCGGGTGAGAGAGGGGTGGCTGGCAGAGGGGTAATGGAGGCAGACAAAGTGTTTTCTAGATGCCTCCTGCACTACCTGGCAGCTGTGAGCTCCAGCAGGTGTGGAGAATCTGAGCAGGGAATGAGATGCAGGGTGGTGGCAGCTGGGCAGTGACGGCTCTGCCCTGGCTGGCTCAGCTTTCCCTCTGCCACCAGCCATGGGAGGAAGGTAAGTTTGCACTTTGCAGGCAGTTGGGATACCAGCAGGGTGGGTGCTTGACAGAGGGGAGGGTGAGAGCGAGAGTGCCTCTCTCCCGGCAGAGTGAGAAGCTTCCAAGTCCTCCTCTCATCGGAAACAGCTCCCAGGCAGCAGAGAAGCTGCCCAGTTGAATCCTGCTTCTCTCTGCCGCCTGGAAGTCATTTGTAATGAGAGGGGGACTTGGAAACTTTTCAAGATTGAGTTCAAGAGTGTCCCATGGAAGAAGCCAAGAGCAAAAGTAGTGACTGTGAGGGTGACAGGGACATGTGACATGTCCCTCTGTGGTCCCCTCCCAGGTGACAGCCAGGGCTTCCCCTCCTCTTTTCCTCAGAGACGTGGTGTCTGCCTCCCTTTACACTCCTTGTGGATGGACACCCCCACCTTACTCTCAGCTTCTCAGCTTTTTCCATGGGGCACTCTTAAACTCAATCTTGAAGAGCTGGAAGACATTTCGTTCGATCCAATTAACTCACCTCGCCCAAGATGGCTGCAACAGAAGCAGGGGGGAAGAAAAGCTCAAGGGAGAGAAGGAAGTCTTGCCGCCAGCCCCTTTGTTGGACCTGGAAGCCTTGCCTACCAGCTTTTCTGGGCAATGTGGGACCGGGTGCAAATGGACAATCACACCCGGTCCCTGGGACTGTAGGAGACTGGCCGGGAAGAACATAAGTTAACGAGCAACGTTGGAAGCATGTGTGTGTGTATGTTTCATGTGGGCCTCCTAGCTTTAGAAGGAGAGAGGGAAGGAGGAAGGGAAGGGACAGAGAGAGAAAGAAGGAGAAGGGGAGAGAGAGAAAGAGAGGAGGGAGAGAGAGGAAGAGAGGGAGAAAGAGAGAGGGGGAAAAGAGAGAAAGAGAAAGGGGAAGAGGGGGAAACAGAGAGGGGAAAGAGAAGGGGAGAGAGGAAAGAGACAATGAGAGAGGGAAAGGGGGAGAGAGAAAGAAAGAGAGAGAAAAAGAGAAGGAAGAGACAAGAAAGAAAAGAAAGAGAAAAGGGAAAGAAAGGAAAAGGAAAAGAAAGGAAGTGAAAAGAAGAAAGGGGAATGGAAGGAAGGGACAGAAAGAAAGAAAGAAAGAAAGAAAGAAAGAAAGAAAGAAAGAAAGAAAGAAAGAAAGAAAGAAAGAAAGAAAGAAAGAAAGAAAGAAAGAAGGAAAGAAGAAAGAGGGAGAGAGGAGAAAGTGAATGAGATATATGGATGGATAGATAAATATATGGAAGGAGGGAGGGAGGGAGAGACAGAAAAAAGGAGAGGAAGGAAGGACACAAACCTGGCTTCAGAAGACTCTTTGAAGCAGCACAGCAATCTAGGGCTGGCCTGCAAGGGATCCCAAAGGTCATCTAGTACAACCACCTGCTCCAACAGGAGATCCTTACAGAATCAAAGAATAGCAGGTGTGTGTGTGTGTGTGTGTGTGTGTGTGTGCATGGCTGTCAAAACTCCCAAAACAGGTCAAGTAGCTCTGGGGAGATCAGTCATAAATTAGAATACTTGCTAAGCAACTGGACCACTTGTATTGAGCCTCTGTGGCACAATGGTTAGAGTGCAATACTGCAAGCTACTTCTGCAGCCAGCTGCCTACAATTTGGCAGTTCAACTCCGTGGTAGGATTGACTCAGCCTTCCATCCTTCCGAGGTGGGTAAAATGAGGACCCAAATTGTTGGGGGCAATATGCTGACTCTGTAAACCACTTAGAGAGGGGTGTAAAGCACTATAAAGCGGTATATAAGTCTATGTGCTATTGCTATTGCTATTTGGTTTGCCAGTCACATGGCCGCATGGTCACATCCACCAAGTCACATGACTACCAAGCCATGCCCACCTGGTCATGTGACCACCAAGCCATGCCCACCCATTCATGTGACCACCAAGTCACGTTCACAAATTAAACCACACCAACAGAACCGGTTGTTAAAAATTTGAATCCCACCTGGCTTCCGGTTTGAGCTTCTTCGGCGACAGACCAAAACCTCGTCTCTGCAAGGCTTCGATCCATGCTCGCCGCTGGAGCGCCCCAAGCCGGCTGGTTTCGGGGCTAAGCCACTCTGTAGAGGTGATGAAGAGCCTGCAGGGTTGAGGAGAGCCGCATCTCTCCTCCCCAGCTGGCCATTACTCCCTTTCCCAAAGGCGGTTGTAGCAGTGGTCAGAAATGGCCACCACAAAGAAGAACTCGGCCGAAAAAGAATGTGCAGGAGGAAGATAAGAAGAGAAAGTTTTGGTTGACCAGGTCAAACAGCAAAAGCAACAAATAAGGTACCCTGGAATTTAAATTTAATAACATTGTTTCCAAAGAAGATTTTGAAGCTGCGAAGGAGAGAGGGAAGGGAAAGGATTTGGTTTTTTTTTCTTCCCTTCCTTATACTGACAGCTAAGAGACTTAAGCAAGAAATTGAAAAAAATCCACTTTGACATTAATAGGCATCTAAGCTGAAAATAAAAGTCAAAGGGATAATAAAGTTTTCTGGATATTTAAAAGTTTTTAAAAGCAGGAAAGGAGAAAAAAAAAGAATAAAAGGAAAGGATCTGGAAAAATGGAGGAGACTGCCTGGATCTAAGGAAAGGAACTATAACTAAAAGGAACTTACAGTGAAATTTCAACAAGATTCCTCAAAGATACATCTTAATTGAAACTTGGTAACAAAATAATAGAACACCAGGAAGAGAAAGTGGAAAAAAAGAAGCAGAAAGAAACAGCCTTGGATTATTTGGATTACTTAGTGATTTTTGGTTTTTGCATCTGGATGACTAAAATTAACCGGGTTGTTGTTTAAAAGTCTTTAAAATGGTATCACTCTTAGAAGAACTGAAAATGGAACTTAAAAAATGGAAAGAAGATGCACAAGAAGGGAAAGGTTCTTTTGGCTTCGTATTTCAATTCTTAGAAATGGAGATCTGGAACTATGAGAAACAACAAGAAACGCTTGCAAAACAAGAAGATTAGGACAAAGAAGAAGCCATCTTTAATGATCAAATAATTTTAAGTGGGGGGGGGGAGAAAAGGGGGGAAATAGAGTGAAAGGTTTAAGACTAGAAAAAACAACCAAAAAGAAGAAGAAGAATTTGAAAGATAAGTATAATATTAGAAAGCAACAGAAGAGGGGATTACAGATGAGAGAGTTAGAAGTAGAGAGACGAGGGGGTAAAAAGGGAAGGGAGAAGAAGAGTGGGGAGAAGGCAAGGAAAGGAAGTTGTAAAAGACAGAAACAAGAAATGGAGAAACAGGGAAAAGATATAAGGATTGTAACCATAAGCTTGTTTAGAGATAATGGGAGAAAATTTAATTGCAAAGGGGATTCTGCAAAGGTACATAAGATAGCATTGTTATATTATAAACAGAAATAATTTTAGAAAATATGATTAAAATGATGGATAAAATATTTACTGTACTGAATGTTTGGTAATAAATAAATGAATTAAAATGATTGAAAGAATTAAATGGGAACATTTTTAATTATTAGTAATGATTTATAAAAATATAAGTGAGAAATATGGAAAAAAAGAATTAACTATGGAAAGTTTATAAGTGTTCTCAAGGAAGTATGATATTTAATTGAAAAGAAATGTTAAAGATGTTAAGATTTTAATGAAAATGATAGAATTGAATTGGAATGGAATGTGAGCTTTATTTACACACACACACACACACACACACACACACACACACACACACAGATATAAATTTTTTTTTAAGAATATAGTGTGTATTTTAAGAATGTACCAAGCAGAATTCGATTGGAAGTTATGTATTATATTGAATGCTATAATCTTAAAGGTATACACTGAAGCTTAAATAAGAGTTTGAATGGATAAAATTAAAAGATATAAAGGTGTCATACTCCAATTGGTAACTACAGGGAAAAATTTGTTTAATAAGAAAAGATAATATGAAATTGAAACAGGACAGACAAAAGTAAAAATATAATGCTTTGATTGAGATAATTAAAATAAAGTTGAAAAAATTAAAAAAGGGGAAAAACTATGTAGAAAATATAAAACGGTAATAAGATATGGAATAGAATATAAAAATGAACATGAAATTGAGTTTGGTGTCTGTATGAAAAAGTGATAACCTGGGACCATACTATTTTCAAAAAAGATGTTTTATTTGTATTTTGTTTTTGTGAAACCCGAATAAAACTTTCAAAATTTTTTTTGATTCCCACCCATGGATTAAACTATAATTCACATTACTACCTAAGGATATGGTTATCGCTTGGCATAGTCCTCTCCCTATTCCAAATAAAAAGGACAGGTTGACTTAAGTTGAATAATATTTTGGTACTAATTGTGGGATATTTCACACTATATTCTAAATGAAGCAAGTTAACTTTCCTGGTATAGTTGGCAATGCAGTGCATATATCCTGTTCTGTAAAAAATGAGATTGGCTGGACGCTTCAGAAAGAGCAGCATCTTTTTTCTGGGAAGCATGTATTATTGCCTCCAAATTTGTTTCAGACACTTGCTTCATTGCCTAATGATAGAGCTAGACCTGACCAAAGAGATATCAGGAGATGCCTTTTCCAGCCAAGACACAGGGACAATTTATTTTTGAGCCAGTAGAAAGATCCTTCTACTTCTACCATTGCTTTTTTATGTAAGGGTTACTATTTTACAGAGATCAATAATAAAAGATACTGTTTCCTTAGTTACATAGATGGTAGAGACACTCATAGTAAATATCAGCCAAAAGAAACTAGCCAGATGTCAAGTAATATTCTCCAAAATTTAAAATATGCATAGATCACCTTTGAATCCACAATGTTTTTTTTCTAACAATTTTACAGATAAATGTACAATATTAATATATCAAGTATAATATATACACATATTAACAATTTATAGGACTTCCTGATAACAAACATGCATTGTATTATATAAACATAGCATACCATTTTAAAACCAAATGCTTACAACATTTAATTGTTACATTTCACAACACATTTTTTTGGCACAAATGTTTACTGATCTTTTTACCAGCAAATCGTGTATAGCAAATACTGCTTTTATTCCTCCAGTTGAGGCCAGAAAAGAAACAAACATAGTTGATTGCATAGTAAAAGATTTTGCTTGCATTAGTTAACATCTTATGATAGTTTGTTTTGATGTCTTCAATCCTTGTTATTTAAGTTAACCAAATATTATTTTTATCAGGATGATAGTATGATGTAATAAATTTTACATGGTGAAGTGAGTTTTATCCCCCAAATTAAGATGTTCTCTTTTTTTGTCGGAGAATGGTTGGAGAGATGTGGATTACTGCTTGACTGAATTTATCCCTTCTATTGGTACATTGAATGTAATTTTTGTGCTGGGTTCTGACATATCTCAAGCAACGGTACTCTTGGAATGTAACATAGAGTCAAAGTAATAAATAGTGAAAATTTACCTTGACGTAGAACAGGGATGTCAAACTGATTTCACTGAGGACCACATCAGTGTTGTGTTTGACCCTGGGGGAGTCACATGGCTGGGGGGGCATGGTGAGCATGGCCATGGTAGGCATGACATGGGACTTGTGTCGGGTATACCTGTGCTTAAGTGCTAAGGCAGGACTTCCCTGAGAACCTCACTCACTGTCATAATGTTTCTCTTTCCTTCCTTCCTTCCTTCCTTCCTTCCTTCCTTCCTTCCTTCCTTCCTTCCTTCCTTCCTTCCTTCCTTCCTTCCTTCCTTCTTCATTCTCTTTTCTTCTTCTTTCCCCTCTTTCCTTATTTTTCCTTCTTTGCTCTCTTCCCATCTTTTTCTTTGTCTTTCCTCTTTCCCTTTCTCCTTTCCTGTCCCTTCTTACATGCTCAAATGTAAAAGGAGAAACACTTCCCCTTTTATTTTGTTTGTTTTGATAGCTCTTTGCCAGTGAAAATGCCACCTGCACCCTCTTTTAAACTGCAATGGCCTCCTGCAAGCCCTCTGCCAGAAAAAATGAAGCTTGCAGGACTGTGTGTGGTCCACCCAAGCTCCATTTTTGGTGGCAGAGGCACTGTGGAGCCAGTCCTTTGCTGCTTCCAGGGCAGCCCGGCAGACCAGATCTAAGCACCCCACAGGCCAGATTTGGCCCACAGGCCTTGAGTTTCACATACCTGAAGTAAAGTGTTAGAGGAATGACAGGATACACTGGCAGATGCTGCTCATTTTTAAAAAACCAAAACAAAATATGTTTAATGGATATGTTTTAGATGTATGTTTTAGATTAATATTAGATGTTTTAGATATGTTTAGAGTATTCATATAATTAAATCTGCTCATTTCAGTATTTTTATTTTAAATGCTGTGTGGGACTGTGTGATGCTTTAGATTTGATTCCCAAATGGTGTTTGTGAATAGGTAGAATACTGTTATAAATATCTTTCAAAGTAGCTGCATTTTTAATGCATCCTGCAACAGCCATGGAATTCCTGAAAGAGACACAGGTGCTATAAAGAATAATAAGTAAATGCTATGTTATACTCATCGTGCTTTGTGCCTTTCTTAGCAGCAATACTGGCACCAGCTTTTTTCTGTGGGATTCTGCAAAGTTTTAATTTTGTATTTATAATTTTAAAAAACAGCATTTTCTTTTTACCACGTTATTTTATTTGCTTGTGAGAACTTTACATTTATTGGATTTAATTCCATAATTAATTTATACAAGTTACAGAAATGTTCTTGTTGCTGTTATGAATAGATGAATATAAATTTAGTTCATTTATTCTTTGCATTATACTGATCCATTGAATTTTTTTACAGACTTCAAAGGACCCAGTAAAAAAGAACTGCTTCTCTTTTGGTTTGAAATATTAACATAATCAAACAGCTTTTATTATATAAAAACACTAATATATATGTTAGTTATATTTCTTAAGGAGATAAATATTCTTAAATTGTGTATTTTCCTAAAATTATTTTGATTGACTAATTTTTGATGGAAGCATTTAAATATAAATGCCCTAGATATAACTTCTTGTTAAAAAAATGTAATTAACTTTTTTATAAATAATTATGAAGAACATACAGTATTTTAGACTGTATAAAGTCTCTTATAAAGAAATATTTTTTTCTATCTGTTAATATTTTACTAAAGAAAGTGGATGCTAGCAAATTCCATTTACTGCTAATATTCATGCTATGCATGAGTCTGTTTTGCTAGATCTTGCAAAACTGAAGTGGATTTCTTTTTTTGAGGTGGATTGCTATTGCACATTTTGCCAGAGATTTTTAATGAGTCTAGTTCTCTCTAGCCTGTGGGGATACAAATCAAATAACTAAAGCATATATTTTAAAAAAGCAAACACTCAAATATATTCAGAGTTTTTCTTTAAACTCAATGGAAAGGCGGTAATGGCAGTAATATAAATGGGACTATTACAGTCTAGAACAGAATGAGGTTCACATCTCAGAGCTGTTACAAGTAATGAGGGAGAATTAGAAACTGTGATATTGTCTAGCTCTTCCAGAAAACAAAGGAGGAAATGAGTTTCAAAGTTTTTAAATTTGCATATAAGCAGTGTTGTATTTCCAAAGTCAAGAGCAAAAATAAATTAATTTAAAATACTTGTTCTTATGTATGCATCTGTAATTTAAATCCAACTTCTCTCATTTCTCATGCAGGAAGGCATTGTTGGAATCCTATATTTGCTGCAAATTTTTTTTTCATTTGGTAACTTTGGGCGGGGGCTCTCATTTATATATTTTTAAACCTATAACAAAATGAGTGATAAGATAAGTTCACTTCTACTGTTATGCTGGCTTGTGGACTAGAAGGTCAGCAGATCAAGACCCAAGTACTGTTTGATGGGTTGAGCTCTCATTCTTGCCCCAGCTCCTGCCAACCTAGCAGTTCAAAAACATGTAAATGTGAGTGTATAAATAGGTAACACTTTGATGGGAAGGCAACAGCCTTGGAATATAGTCATGCTGGCCACGTGGACAATGCTGGCTCCTTTGGCTAAGAAATGGAATAAAGCAGTTGTAGTTTTGAAAGAAATCCACAACCATTCAATGGCATGCCATTGGTGTGTGCCAGGGGATGGAGAAGGCCCTGGGACATCAATGTGTATAAATTAATCCATTTAACTTTGTGTTTTTCTGTTGCTTCTAATAGGCACACCTGTTTGATACAAGGCATGATCTTGTTTCTGAGTTTGCTAGTTTTGCTAGTTTTCTAAGCTCTTTGTACAATTTTGAAAGGAAATGTCAAAAAAATCTGACCTGCTTCTGCAAGAGGATGAATTGGTCTGGTTGTTCTGTCTGATCCAGTGGGAAGTCAATGAGAAAGAAGAATTTTAAGGTTGGCGTGCGGGAGAGAAGAAGCAGAGGCAGGTTAGCTCTATCAAGGCTTTATTGCTAACTGTATCTCAGCCGTGGCTAGCCGCAAGCTAACTCAGCAGCCAGCTAAGAGAGAGAGAGAGAGACAGCTGATTCCGTTTGACAGCTCTTTTTATATGGAGCTGTCAAATGGTTCAGCCAATCAGGCTTCTCTGGCTTCCGCTCAAAGAGCGGACCAGAGTGAGAACTGTTGTTGGACCCAACACTCCTGCCCCCTGGAATTACGCATACATAACTGTCCAGGTAGGCAGGGTGATACCTCACTCGCCCTGATCGTCTCAGTCCTGCTGGAGTTGGCAATGGAGAAGGACCTATTGCTGTGCTGGAGCCTTCCACAGGGGGCATTGTTGGTTCTTCTCCCTGGGCGACCTCAGTTGGCTGCAAGGGGACCTCAGATGTCGGTGGGACACTCTTGGGGGATGGTGAGCAGGCTTGGATGTCGGAGGTGCGGCTTCCTCAGGTAGGGCCTCCACGAGAGACCGCTATTTGGGTGTCGGCCTTTGAGGGACTTCAGTGTTGTCCCATTCATTGTCTGTGGCTTTGGCCTCCTTCTGGATTGGACCTGCAGGGGCACTCTAATGGCTTCTTATGTCCACATGCCGGTGCTATAGTCTCCCATTGGCCAATCTTATTTTATATGACTTAGGGCCTGTTATTTTTTCCACCCACCTGGGCAACCATAGGGGATTCCCTGTGTAATTGCGGGAGTAAAGTGGGTCCCCTAGCCTGAATGCCCTCACTCCACTGGTCGAGTCTCAGGGTGCTCTAGAGGAGTAGGTAGGGTGCAGCCAGTCAAGGAGAATTCGCAGTCTCCTTCCCATCAGTAATTTGGCTGGGGTGAGATTGGTGGCTGCACTAGGAGTGGTGTGCTGGGCTAGTAGGTACCAGGCTACCTTAGTTGACCAGTCCCCTTCTGTCATTCTCCCCAGTGCCTTTTTAGCTGACCTTACTGCCCTCTCTGACATCCCATCAGAAGCTGGGTGGAATGGGGATACCAGGGCATACCTAATGCCCCTTTGGGCCAGGAACAACTCGAAGGGGGTGGATGTGAATTGGGGGCTGTTATCTGAAACCAGGGTGTCTGGTTACCCATGGGATGGGAAGATGGCATCTAAGGCTCGGCCTACAGCTTCAGAAGTGGTTGACTTGAGAAGGACCAGCTCTACCCATTTGGAAAATGAATCCACTAAGACTAGGAAGGTCTTTCCTTGCATGGGGCCTGCTAAATCCACATGTACCCTAGACCAAGGGTGTCTTCCCACTCCCCTGGAGTTGCAGCTGGGGATGCGGGCCTGGAAATCTGGCCAGTAGGGCAACTTTGAACTTTATTAGCAACTGCCTCGTCCAGTCCCAGCCACCACACATAGCTTCGTGCCAGAGCTTTCATTCTGTTGATGCCTGGATGCCCCTCGTGAAGCACCTCAATGATGGGAGGTCTAAGCAGGTGCAGAATTTCCACTCGGTTTCCCCATAGCAAACACCCCTTTAGTACGCTCAGTTCAGTTTGGTGAGCCTTGAAAGGGTGAAACTCCACTGGTAGGGTTTCCTTGGGCCACCTCCTATGCATCCAGTCCAGAACTTGGGAAAGCTGTGCATCTTTGGTGGTGGAATAAGTGATGTCATCAGCAGTGAGTGGCAATTGTAGATCTTCCATCAGGAACACAGAGGCTGATGGAGCAGGATCAGTGACCAAGTTCATCTGCTCAGGGCATTAGTGTGAGCTACATGTTTACCTGGACTATAAATTAGCTTGTAGCTGTAGGCAGCCAAAAATATAGTCCAGTGAGTCATTCTGGGGGAGAGGGCTGGGTTCCTCATTGCAAGGATACCTAGTAGAGGCTGATGGTCAGTGATGAGCTCAAAATGGTGGCCATATAAATATTCATAGAACCTTTTGACTGAGGCCACAGCAGCCACCACCTTTTTGTCTATCTGACTATAATTCCTTTCAGACTTGGAGAGTCCTTGGAAAGTAGGTAATAGGTGCTTCCTGGCCATTTGGCAACCTGTGGCCTGAAACGGCACTGATCCTATAAGTGGAAGCATCGTAAACTAAGACTAGAATTACTGAATTATATGAGTACTTTGTTTGAAGTGAGTAGGGATTTGACTGCCTTGAAAGAGGCCTGTTCTGTGGCTCCCCACTTCCAAGGCATCTTGGAATCCAAAAGCTTGTGCAAAGGCTCAGCAACAGTAGCCTTGTGGGGCAGGAAAGAGCTGTAGAAATTAAGTAACCCCCCAAAAGCTTGTAGCTCAATCTTGTTTTGAGGAGCTGGAGCATCCAGTATGGCCCGGACCTTAGACTCCATAGGGTGAATTCCCACAAAGTCAATATGGTACCCTAGGAAGTCAATTTGGGAAGTTGCAAAAATGCGTGTCTTTTTATTTAGCTTCAGGCCAGTATCCTGAAAACACTGGAGCACTTTTTGTAACCGTGCCAAATGTTCTTGTGGGCTGTCAGCAGCAATAAGGATGTCATCAAAGTATGGGATGACACCAGGGATGTTGTAAAGTAAGCACTCCATGATGGATTGGAAAATGCCAGGGGCAACGCTGACACCGAATTGCAACCCCTTACACTTGAAAGCACCCCTATGAGTGATGATGGTTTGGGCCTCTGCTGTCTTTAATGTTGAATTAATGTTGAAACAATAAGATAGTGACTCAGCTCTTGGGAATGCTTTGTTGACGGCATAGCATTCCTCTTTGGGTTTGAAACTTCTTGGCTGGTTCAGATGTTGAGCTGGCTGGTTTGTGTTTCGTGGTACTTGGCAGATTCTAGCCAGGTGACCCTTCTTTTGGCATTTCAGGCAGACTACATTTCTGAAATGGCAAGTGGCTCTCAGATGGTTTCCTCCACAGCTCAGGAAAATCAGCTGTGGTGTAAATTATCTTTTGTCAGCAGGGAGGCTTCCTCTCTGCATAAGTTGCGGTGTTCTGAGGCGGTTTACTGCTTCTTCTTCTTCAAAGTAGTCATCTTCAAAATATGTGTCTTCATAGTGCACTATTGAGCTAGGTTTTACCCCGGGAAGGCTGTTTGATTTTTGGATCTCTACTGTGGATAGGATTGACAGTTCAGCTGCTTGCGCTATCTCGATTTCCTGCTTTAAGCTGAAGTGAGTTTTTGCAACCAGTCGCCTTTACAGCCGGAGGTCTCTCACCCCACAGATGAGCTGGTCCAGCAGCATATTGTCCAGTTGCTCTGAAACTGCATTGAAGGGTGGCCAACTTAATAGCTGCCATATGCTCACTAATGGATTCTCCCTCCGCTTAACTTCTTTGCTGGAAGGCATGGCGGCGGGCAATAAATTTTGTTATCATAGAATAACAAAAGTTGGAAGGGACCTTGGAGGTCATCTAATCCAACCCCCTTCTCTACTCCAAATATTAGCCTCTATCTAGGATCGAACTCACAGCCTCTTGATTGTGAGGCAAGAGCTCCATCTTTAGGCCACCAGATCTGCACCAGATCTTCATGCCAGATATGTATGAAGGTTTCAGGGCATAATGGTTTCCAAGCACCTCCTGCAGCTCTTCCCAGGTGACAGCCTTGACTGTCTGAGGTGACAGTAAGGCGGTGGCCATGTCAAAAACTGTTGCCCCGCAGAAACTCAGGAAATAACATTTTTTCCGTGTTCGGTGGAATTTTGGATAAATTAGCAGCATCCATAATGCATTCGAATCTGTTAATGTATGATGTCCACGTCTCAGTGGTCAGTTGGAAAAGTGGGAAGTTAGGTGGTGCCACCATTTGCTGCTTTGTTTAGTGACAGCTCTTATTGACAGCTCTTTGTAGTGACTTCAGCCTTGTGGTGCTCTCTCTCTCTCTGCCTCAGAATTGCCTCAGTTCACTAACAATCCCACCTTCGTCTCCAGTTTTAAGTTTGGCGCATGGGAGAGAAGAGGAAGAGGCAGGTTAGCTCTAACAAGGCTTTATTGCTAACTTGTATCTCAGCCAGCTGAGAGAGAGAAACAGTTGATTCCATTTGACAGCTCCTTTTATACAGAGCTGTCAAATAGTTCAGCCAGTCAGGGCTTCTCCAGCTCCCTCTCAAAGAGCAGACCGGAGTGAGGATTGTTGTTGGACACAACAAAGAACGTCAAGGAAAAGCTTTTATAAATATCTGTAGAAATTGAATATCAATTCTTATGGTCCTGCAAACAGCTCCTGCAAAGCTGTTAACTAATGCCTCAAGATCAAACTTTTTACAGAAGGCATCTTTTTTAATTTTCCTTTTTATTTTTTATTTCTTGTATTGTTTAATCTTGTTATTGTTATGTATGACATAATAATTAATCTAATACTCTACTTACATTTTGTAATCTAAAAAAATAAGGTCTTGGGAGATAAGTATGTTATATAGTTTGGTCATACAGAGAGAATGAATGAATCACAAAACAAATCTTCTTCTTCTTCTTCTTCTTCTTTTTCTTCAGCGTTTGTCTCGCGCTCGGGCGAGGTCCGCTAATGTCCTTGAGTACTGCTTCCACGCCTCTCTGTCTGCCACGTGTGTCGGGTCTGCCTTCGCGATCTCTAGATCGGCCTTGATCGTGTCCATCCAGCGTTGTTTAGGTCTACCACGCGGTCTCGCTCCTCCGACAGTCACCTTCATTACAGATTTGATGATGGATTCTTCCTTGGCGCGCTCACGTGGCCGAACCATCGTAGCCGGGACTGCCTCATGACCGTGGGGATGGGCACGACGTTGAACCGCGTCTACGCACTTCTTCGCTCCTGACGCGATCGAGTAGGGTGAGGCCTACCGACCATCGGAGCATTCGCATCTCCATTATCTGGAGTCTGCTTTCTTCTTTTGGTCGTCGGCCAGCACTCTGCGCCATATATGGCCACGGGCGCACCACAGAGTTATAGATTTTCGCCTTTCAGGCGCATCGGCATCTTCTTGTCACAGAGGACGCCCGTGACGGACTTCCATTTGCCCCACGCTGCATTGATCCTGGCTGCCACCTCACAAAACAAATATATGAAGAAATAATCAGATGAAAAGGAAGGCTAAGGATGTTGTGCTTTAATTGAATTGATGAGCTCTTTAAGATGAAAGAAGTTTAATTTAAAAAATATGTGAGGCAGTGTGTGACTATGGTAACGAGACGATACTCTGTAGTTATCCTTAAACCAAACAGTGTTGCTATAAAATACATTTAGATATACCTGTTTTTCTTTTTCTCACCTCATGCCATATAGTTATTGATTTACTATTTCCTACTCTTTCACTGTGTTTTGTGTAACCTTTGCTTAAAGAATAGCTTACCAGGTATATGCTTTTAAAGTTGTGATTTACTCATTATACCCATGCTGATTAAAATGGATAAGCATTTATATATTGATTAAGCACTGATATTTAAAAGTACGTAAATTAATGTAAATACTATTTCTTTGTTGATCCCAAGAAAACAAAAGTAAGATATCTTGGGAAGGAGTGCAAACTGACTGAGCTTCGGTGCACCTTCCCCCTCACTCTTACAACTGCCTCATACACTCATACAAGGAGAATGAGATGCAAAGTTGAACAAAGATGTTCATTAATTGTTCACTGCTCACTAATTGTTTTATTAACATAATTATTTGCGTAAGCATCAGATACAGTTAAAGTTTGTTAAAAGAGATTTTGAGAAAATTCAGAATAAACTATCAAAGAATCTGGTGGTCTTTTTGTGTCTTCAGGTGTATAAAACAATTACTTGAAGGCTTCTGGCTGGAAAATCATCAAGATATAGGCACTCCCTGAGTTAAGAACAAATTCTGCCCATCTTTATGTCAAATTCATACTTAAATCAGTTTTCAACTTTCAATTTCCAAACATTAGGGGTGCTCAAAAGCTGTGACTGAAAATTTGCAAAGATATTTTGGTTACTTTAATATAATTTAGATGTGCTTAGTAGGTAACTATATAAATTTTTAACATTTTGTTTGTTTAATTTTTAACCCATATTTCTGCAAATCTGGGTTGAACAATAACAATATGTCTTTTATAAAGTTTAAATTTTATGAAAATTTTGGTTTTATACCATAAAACTAAAGTCAATTCAGGAAAAACCCACTGGAATTAAATATCCCACTGTCCTAAAGGGAAACTGATCTGACTCAAAATGGCAAATAATATTCTTCTTTCTCAAGCCAATGAACTGCTAAAGCTGTGCAAAGTTTTGATGAACTACTGAAAACAGGGTGTATTCTGTATTAAAAATGCATATATTGATCATGAGTCTTTTTTTAAAGTAAATTTTATTTACAAGAATTAAAAACATACAAATTTAAAAATACAAAAACAATAGTGTGTAAATAACACATTCCTCTTTACATTTAGTATCAAAAATGATGTCCTAATATTCAGTGATACTTATTGCATTTTCATTTACTATCACATCTTAGTCTCTAAAAAACTCACAATACTCTACTAATCTTCTCGTTGGTTTATAACTATTATTTAATTAATAATACATTCATATTATTTAAATAACAAATACAAAGTAAATATATAATGTAAATATATAATGATGATAATGTAAGAGAAAAGAGGATTTAAAACCTTTGTTATTCTTATACATTTCAGATAGACAGCTGAATATAATTTGTTTCTTGGTTCATTTACATGTTCTCCCCTTATATACCCAATTGTACCATTTATCCCATATCCTGTAGTAATCTGTATCCTCCTTTCCATTGATTTTGAGCGTGGACCTCTCCAATTGGGTACACTCATATGTTTTTTGAATAACAACATGTATTGGTGGTACATTTGGTTTCTTCCAATATTGTGCTAATGAAAACCATGCCGCTGTTAATAAGTGGATGGTCAGATATCTTACTTTAGAGGTATAATCCCCTTTGATCATTCCCAACAGGAACAATTCCGGTTTCCACTCCAGCCCATGCTCTATGATTTCTTCTATCCACTCTTTTATTTTTAACCAATATTTCTTTGTCTCAGGACAAGTCCACCATAAATGAAAATAAGTACCAAATTTCCCTTTGCATTTCCAACAGTATGGGTTTGTTGTCGGAAATATTTTGGCCAATTGAGAGGGTGCCAGATGCCATCTATACATCATTTTATTATAGATTCTCCTTATGTGCTACTGATTTAGTTAATACGAGATTTTTTTTGCCAAATTTCTTCCCAGTCGTTCAGATCTATACTATGTTCATGAGTCTTATCAAGCATTGTGCAACTTCAGTAATTTGTCAATTCAAGAAAGGAATTTATCATCCACTGTTTTAAAGGAGATCACATTGCTGGCTCCAACTCAAAATATCAGTCAACCTTCATCCATTTTAGAACTGAAACAAGTCAGCCATTCTTTGTTTTAAATACTGTGTCAGCTATACAACATTTTCAATTCTGTAAGAAGTCAGCCATTTGCAATTTTAAATACTGTAACAAGTCAGCCATTCCTCATTTTAAATACTGTTGAAAGTCAGACTATCCACAATTTTAAATATTGCAACAAGTCAACCATCCACTATTTTAAATCCTGTAGAACACGGTGTTGGGGGGAACACTTGCATCATCATAGCATTGTCATATTGGGACTTTTTTCCTCTTCACTAAATTGGGTGCGGGCAGGGCTACATGTGACACATCCAGCCTGCAGGCTGCGAGTTTGACACCCCTGCTGTAACAAGTCAGCAGTCCACCTTTGATTGATGTATCAAGTCAGCTGTCTATCATTTCAAATGTTGTAACAGTAGAGAGCCACTTTAAGAATGTAAAAAAAAACCTGTCCCTTTTAGAAATTAGGACTGGCCAAACTACTTGATACATTGCAGATAAAACAGGTTCATTTTCAGCTAATGAACAAAGCAAATGTTTAAGTACTGGAAAGCACTGATAATGTATCTTACCCCATACTCATTCTGATGTTTTTCCTTGCAAATGTTCTTTTTATTTTGTTCGGAATACAATGCTGTTTTAAATCCCAAATGCTCACTTATTATTGTATGATTTTATTTTTACAATGTAACTGAACAGATGGTTTTTTCCCCTAAACCAATCAAATTTTACTCAAAGATGATATTCCATAAGGCAACTGGACGTCCTTGTTTTTTTTCTTGGAAAACTTTCACTTGTGATCCAAGATACTTCTTCAGTCCTGGAAGCTTCTTGAACTGAACTGAAGTTTTCTTTTAGTTTGAAGTTTCATTGTTGTATTAACTATTAAAGTAAATGTAATCTGTTTTGAGATTCTTTATTTCTTTTGTAAAATTAAAAAGGGAATCCTTTTTAACTGAAATGTTTCAAATAAATTGAAATTAAATTATCTTCCTTGTCCCAATAAGATAATTGGGGTTTAGCATATGAATATATACTTTCTAGAAGCCACACTTGGCTAACACAGGTAAGTTTATCTCCATTTTGTAACCAGCAATTTCATTTGCATCTAGTTGTCTTTAAGTTGAACATTATTAATGCAGGGACTGCCTGTATGTTAGTGAAACCGCATTGGCTAGCTGTACAAAATGAGGAAAGGCAGGTCTATATTATTTCCATTATGATTCTCTTTTTATTTACATTTCATTGCTTACAAGGGAACAGATTGAGACCACAAGTGATAAAGTTTATATTAAAGAGCATCCTATCCTATCCTTCATCAATTCCAAAGCCAAAAATAATTGCAGATGTGATTGTGGGGCCATGTTCTATTCATGTCTTTAGACATGTTCATGAAGAATCAGCATTCTGTCAAATCTGAATTACCTTATTAGGAGAATAATTTTGTGGAAATACATCATATAACCAGATATAAATCTTCTTACTCATCCTTCCCTAACAAGGAGCAACAAAGTTCTGCATCCTTATCCAGCTATTGCTGTGAAGCAACAGCAAGATCTAATGTACATTGAGTTAGGTAAGTTGGGTCTAAGATTAGTTGGGAGTGGATTGTATAATAAAAGCAAACATAAATATAAAGTAACCAATTACCATAATAAAGATTTTAATTTTGTTGCCTATAAGCTAATATCTGTTACAGCAATCAGAAGAGAAAATGAGGAACGAATATTTCTGATCTCAGATTACAGTAGTATCAGATTATTAGATGCGTAGAGTACCCCTATGGCAAAAGAGTTGGCAAATGAATTTAATAATAGTTAAATAAAAAATAGGAAATAAAGTTATGGTGACAGCACAGATATTTCAATTCATATTTATGTTATGTACACTTTTTCTTTGCGGGTACTTGTAGGTCACTCAATATCTTTGAAATGGAACAAAACTGAAGGGAGAAAAATCAAAACTCTATTATTTTTTAACGAATGAAGTCCAACACTCTAGTTTATTGTAACTGACTGGTGAACTGACCGGAGCTGGGAATACACAATTCTGCCCATCAATAGTGGGGAAAACAAAAACTTGTACGGTATGGAAATCATGCTTAGACTTCCGATGGTGGCATGAGGTTGAGCGGCACAGGGAAATAGTGCTCTGCTTCTCATTGTTGAGTTTCACTGTTCCGGTGGCCATCCAAGGTGAAATCGGTCCTGGGGGGGATCAGTGACAGAGAGGGGAACTTTTGAAGCTGAAGAGGGAAGGTGCAATCCCCAATGGTGTGATCAGAGGAGCCCTCAAAACTGGTGCTGAAGAGTTGGATCTTAATGACCGATCCAGTGACCAGATGATCCACAAGATAGGAAAGGGAAGTGAAGAGAGAGTACGGTGTGAAGAAGTAGTGTGAGTAGTGAGAGTGGAAGAGCTTGGATCTGCCAAAATGAGTCTAGAAAGAGACAGTGAAAGCTCAAAGCAGCACCTGGACAGTGAATATGGTGAGGAGAGCAGATAAAGGAGAGGATGAAAGGGGTGCCAGCAATAGTGAAGGAAAGAACAAAGAAGAGTAAGTGATAGACTATATACAAATTAAGAGAAGAGGGGAAGTGAAAGTGGACTGTTTGAAACGGGACAATTGAAACTTTTGAGTTCCTAAAAGAATAACATTATTGCAGCAGAAGAAGAAACGAAGAAGCAGATAAAAAGACTGAAAAGGAAAGTGACTCTGACAGTGCAAAAAATTGAAAGCCGGACATTTTGAAGAAGACAGTAAAAGTTAACCCTTTAAATGCACAGCTTTTAACATTACAGTAAGACTTAAGCAATCCAGCTGGAACCTTTAGAATAACCTTTGCTGAAAATTAATGGACAATAGTGATTATAATATTTTTTGCCTATATACTTAAAAATACTATGAATAAACTTTACTCCTATTTTCTTTTCCTCTTTCTTTTCTTCTTTCTCTTTCTCCTTAGTGATTATATTATACTATAAAATACTTAAATACTTGAATACATATTGATTGATTTATATGGTGAACAGAGTGTAAAGAAGAATATATACATATAGAGAGAAGTGACTGTTTAAGTAATGTATATTATAACATAAGTCAAATAACTTAATATAGATATTTTCTAAGAATTATATTGATTGACTCATTCTAGGAATTGTTTTGTTTTCCCTTATTAGTAAACGTTCATTGCTATCAAATGTATTGAAAAATAGTATAGTATATAAATTTAAATTGACTATCAGTGACAAGAACCTAATTCTATAAATTTAATTGCTAAATAATCAATTGTTTGAACATTTTATTATTAAATGTATTAAAGTAATATAAAGTATTAAGGTATAAACAAATAGAAGTATATAAGAATGCTTAGAAGTAATACATTGGCAAAGAATTAGTATAAATAGCTTTGGAGATTGGGATTGATTTGTAAAACTGTATAGATTAATTAATTTTTGAAATTTTCTGAACCAATTAGGATTTAATACAAGATATAGAGGGGTAGACTACAGGGCAGAGTAAGGATTGTGACAGAAACTAGAGAAACAGTGAGTATTGAATGGTGTTGTGGGATAAGATAGAAAGAATATAAGGACAACAAAATAGAATACTACAAGAAATGACAAGCATCACAACAATGGTAGTGAAGACCATGAAGAAACCCACTCCAGCAACAGCCACAGTGATATCATCCCCATCTGCACAAAGATCTATAGAAGGAATGTTTACAACAGATAAAACAACAGCCACAACGAACACACAGACCATGCAAGCCACTCTGTTAACATTACAAGAAACGATGATGAAGTTACAGGAAAGCATGACTAGGAACCATGGAGAAATGAAAGTAGAAATGAAAGAGGTGAAAAGAGAAGTGAGAAAGGATATTCAGAAGTTGGATGAGAAAGTTGGGCCTGATTCAAGAAATCTTACAAAAGAATGACCAAAGACTCCGAATGATTGAGAAAAGAACAGAAAAAACAACAGAAATTAGAGTTGGTAGATCAAAGAATGCAAGAAAGGACAACGAAGTGGAGAACTCACTGATCCAATTGGAGATGGAGAGGGCCTCGTTCTACCTACGTTTTCAGAATGTGGAAGAGACGAAGGAGGAAGATTTAACAGCAATGATGGCAGAGACTATCACAGAAGCACTCCAAAGAGTGAATAGTGAGATAATCAATGAATTAGATGAAGTCTACCAAGTCTACACAAATTATGCCAGAAGATTTAGATTGCCAAAAGAAGTTCACATCTGTTTCACATAGAAAAAAGTGAGGGATATAATCTACAAAATTACTAGAGATGAACCTATGATATATCAAAGAAAAGAGATTATAACGTTAAAACAAATCCCAAAAGAGTTCATGAACAAAGGAAAGAATATCGCTTTCTGGCTTCCCGACTCAATAAAAACAATATGCTATTCAGATGGATAACACCAGAGGGAATGTTGGTGTCATGGCAAGGGAAGAAGGTTAAGATAGACACATTAGACAAAGTGCAAGAATTCTGTTAGATCAGGTAGATCGGTTCCAATCAGAGACGCAAGACCAGTGTACTTCAAGCTCTTTATTTCATTGTATAGACCTGTACAAGATCTTGGAGACGCGGCAGCCCTTCATATAGGGATTGCTCGCGGCTCGTCGGCAAATGACAGTACTTTGAATCTCCTGCGATCGGCTCAGCCAATCGTGGTCGATTCCAAGTAAGCCAATCACGGTTGATGAGTATGGCCAATCAGAATGCAGTTCATGTGGACCAATCAGAATTTACCTTTTGGAGTATGTTAATACAAAACAAATTCCATGCACAACTAACAGGCACAGAAGAACCCGGTAGCAGCAGAGAAGAATTGGAATCGGCTAGTCAACAATTGGAAAAGAATGGAAAAGAACAGGAAGAGGAGGAAGGGAAGAAGAGAGAAAGACCACAAGAAGAAAACCGAGTAAGAACAAGAGCACAAACAGAAGCAAGGAATAACAGGAACTAATCTGTAAAGGCAAAGAGAGAAAATCGAAAATAATATAAACAATTAGGAAAACTGTATGCAGCATTAGCGGAGGAAAAAAAGAGAGGAGTAGGAATATATGTTAGAGAAGGAATAGAGGCAGAAGATACAGATTCAGTGGGGAGAAGGAATATTAGAAGTTGTATGGGAATAGACGAAAAATTTATTTGTTGTAATATGTGCTCCTAACAAACAAGAAATATATTACAAAAAAATACATTAAAAAATTAGAATTAGGAAAAGAAACATTTGCATAATAGGAGATTTCAACATAGTCTTGGACACAAAAAAGAATTACCAAAGTACCGGTAAAAAAAAAGAAAAAAAGAACACCCTTCCAAAAACATTTTTTAACATGGCAGAAGAACAACATTTAATTGATATTTGGAAAACATATAACCTAAAAGAAAAGCAGTTTACCTTTTATTCTATTCCCCACAAATCATGGTCGAGAACTGAAATGGCGTGGATAAGTAAAACCCTAATGAAAGTCATAATGCAAGTAGAAATAGCACCAAATGTGTGGGCAGATCACAACCCTATAATAGTAATATGGAAAGGCCAATCAAAACAAAGAGGAAGGTGGACATTGAACCCACAGACTCTGAGAGATAAAGAATATTTAGCAAAATTTTAAAAAAAGAATTAGAAATGTTTTTTGAAGTAAATAAAAAAGAGCACACTTCTTTACAGAATCTGTGGAATACAGTGAAAGCCTGCTTAAGAGGAATAACAATTGCATATAATGCCAGAAAGAAGAAAGAAAGAGAAAAAGAAAGCAATGAGTTACAGAATAATATTAGAAAATTGGAAAGACAAGTGCAATTAGCTCCAGAGAATGAGCAAATTATAGGTAAATGTAGTTTAGCCAAACATAAACTGAACATATTAGAACAGGAAAGAAATTTCAGAGCATTGAAATTAGTAAAGCAAAATTATTTTGGAAATGCAAATAAGCCAGGAAGGTGGCTTACATATAGGTTAAGGAAGGAAAAAGAAAAGAGATGGATTCAGCAATTAAAAGATAAGGAGAGAAAGATACAAAACAATATGGAAAAGAAAAAAGAAATAATACTGGAATATTTTAGTGAACTTTATAAACAAGAAGATATGAGTAAAGACTCAGAAGATATGAGTAAACAGTATGTAGAGGAAGAAATTTTCCAATACTAGCAGAAGAAGAAAGGGAAAGATTAAATGAAGAGATCACTAAGGAGGAACTAAAAGAGGCAATTAGTAAACAAAAAAACAATAAAACCCCCGGAACTGATGGATTACCCGCAGAATTATATAAAACTTTAGGGAAAATATTTGATCCAATTCTTTTAGAAATTTGTAATGAAATACTTACAGGGGCAGAGCTACCAATGTCGTGGAGAGAAGCATATATTACATGAATACCAAAGGAGGGTGCAGATGCCACCCACATAAAAAATTATAGACCGATTTCTTTATTGAACGCCGACTACAAAATATTTATGAATATAATGGCTGAGAGATTAAAAAAGACACATACATACAGATCAGAAAGGGTTTTTTTTCCAACAAGACAACTTAAAAATAATACACAGACAGTACTAGATATCCTGGAATACTCCAGGGCACATCCAGAAAAACAGGCTACACTAGTTTTTCTGGATGCTCAAAAAGCCTTTGATAAAGTAAATTGGGAATTTATGAGGCAACAAGTAAAGGAAATGAAATTCGGGGACAAATTTCAAAAAATGTTAGAGTCAATATATTCAAGCCAAAAAGCTTGGATAATAATTAATAGAGAAATGACAAATTCATTTGAAATAGGAAAGGGAGTCAGGCAGGGATACCCACTTTCACCTCTGCTCTTTATCACCACCCTAGAAATTTTGTTGGGAAGAGTTAGACAGAATTTGGAAATAAAAAAATTAAGAATAAAAAAAAAAGAATACAAGGCCCAAGCATTCACAGACAACCTTGTATTCTTCATAGAAGAACCAATAAACCCAGGACCAAAGTTAATTAAAGAGATAGAGAGATATGGAGAAGTGGCAGGTTTAACAATCAATAAGGATAAAACCAAAATGATAACAAAAAATTTAACAGAGAAACAAAAAAAGAAATTAGAAGAGGTAATGGGCATACAAATTGTAAAAAAAATTAAATATCTAGGAATTTGGCCTACAGCAAGATGTTCAACAATAAAAGAAGATAATTATGTAAAACTAGTACTAGAAATAAAAAAGGATTTGGAAAAATGGGGGAAACTATCAATGCTAGGGAGAATTGCGACCATTAAATGAACATCTTGCCAAGAATACTATTTCTCTTTCAAACTATTCCATTTAAATTGGATAATTTTTTTAATGAATTAAACAAAATTACTACAAAATTTATTTGGTCAGGGAAAAAACTGAGAATAAAATTAAACTCATTACAAGATAATAGATGCAGAGATGGATTTGGACTCCCTGCTTGGGAATTATATATAAAGTGGCAGTTTTAACATGGATAAAGAATGGACCAATCTGAGAAACAAAAGAATTTTAATTCTCGAAGGGCATGATTTGGAGGTGGGGTGGCATGCCTTCATGTGGAACCCTGGAAATAAAAGTTATACACACTTTAATAGGCATATAATCAGAAGCTCATCGATTCCAAAACAGAGGGATTTTATGATAAACCAACTGATTTAGATAAGATTTTGATGGGTACTGATGAAAAGGTGATTAAAAAATTATATGGTTACTTATTGGAAATTAAGCTGGAGGAAGAACAAGTTAAAGAAACTATGATTGCTTGGGGGAGGAATTTTGGATATGGGATTGATTTAGAGAAATGGCAGAATTTATGGTTGCAAAATTATAAAATGACAATGTCTACAGCCTATAAAGAAAATTTGTATAAGATGTTTTACAGGTGGCATTTTCCTCCGACAAGGATAGCAAGAATGTTCAAGAACAAATCCGAAAAATGCTGGAAATGTCATCAGAAACCTGGTTCATACTACCATATGTGGTGGACTTGTGAGGATGCTAGAAAATATTGGACTAAAATCCACATGTGGCTGCTAAAAATGACAAAGAAGCACATAGACTTGAAACCGGAGTTTTTTTTATTGGGAATCTTACCAGATGCTTATAGTAAAGAGCTGAAATATTTGATTGTAAATGTATTGACTGCGGCTAGGATTGTATTTGCAAAGAATTGGAAAAATGAGAAAATTCCATTACAGGAAGAAGTTATAAAGAAAATATTGGAATGTGCTGAGATGAGTAGATTGACTTTTGAAATCAGAGAGCAAGAAGATAAACAATTTTATATAATTTGGGATCTTTTCTATCAATGGCTGAATGATGAAATACAAAAATAGAATATTTGAAATGCTAGATAACAAGGAATAATATTGAATTTATTTTTCTTTTCTCATGCTTGGTATTGGATATTATACTTATATAATGGTTTCCTTTTTCCTTTTTTCTTTTTATTTTAGGATAGAACTGGCACGACTATATGATTTGTTTTAGAATAAATCATTTAAAATATAGTTATCTCACAAAGGCATGATCGAATAAAAGTGTAGTCAAACTTTTTTTTTTTTTAATAATGATATGATGATTTATAAGGTTGTATTGACAATAAGAGTTATTATATAAGGTAATTGTAATTGTGACTATGAAGTGAACGCACAAAACTGATGAACCAACCGACTCACTGTTTGTATATAAATATGGGGGAGCTGATGTTTTTATGTTTTGTCTGTTTGTTTGTATGTTAAAAAACAATAAAAACTTTTATAAAAAAAAAATCAGAAGCTCGTCATTGAAAGCGTGGAAAGAGATTAAACACAAACATTATATGAAGATTCCAGGATGAGTATCCATCATGGAGACATTGATCCACCCCAATCCCTTAGAAACCCGAAGTAAAATTAGATATTATGATGTAGTAAACTCCCAAGGAGGATTAAAGATGAACCAAGAACTTAGAGAGCAAGGGATGAAAATAGAGTGGTGGCCATATTTACAACTCAAGACAAGATATAAAAAAGACATGGAAGAATTTGGAATTGAGGTAAAACTGAACCAATCAGATAAATATTGGAGGGAACGGATCAAAAATTAATTTCTACAATGTATAATTACTTGTTAGAATTCGAAATGGCGGAAGAAATAGTTAAAGGCCCAATGTTTGCATGGGCAAGGAATGTAGGGCACAACATTAATTTGGAAGACTGGGAAAAAATTTGGAATCAAAATTACAAAATAAAAAAATCAGCTGTCTATAAAAAAAATCAATATAAAATGTATTACCAGTGGTATCTGGCACCCTCAAGGCTAGCGAACATGTACCCAAACTTAAGTCCGATTTGCTGGAAATGTAAGCAAACCTTCTTCCACACTTGGTGGCTCTGCCCAAAAAGTAGAAAATACTGGAAAAAATTAGATTGTGGATCAAAGAAATCACAAGAATCCAACTTGAATTTAAGGCCGAAATATTTTTTTTTTTTCATATAAATTTTATTGAATTTACAATTAAAAAAATAACATAACAACATTACATAAGAAACAGAGAGAGAAAAAGAAGAAAGAAAGAAGAGAAAGAGAGAGGGAAAAAAAAGCGCTCGGTCTTGCGACGAAAAAAGAAGAAAAAGAAGTATAAAGAGAGGAAAAAAAAAACAAAGAGACGGAAGAAAAAGAAAATACGTTAAAACCAGACAGATATTCTTTTGACAGTCTACAAGATCCAATTCTCCTACCTTACTTTAAATATACACATCTTATCGCTATTTATGGTTATTTATTCTTATTTATGCTCATTGAACAGTTTATCTCTGATATAACCAATTATACCACGTATTCCAATTATTATCAAATGCTGAAGACTCTTTATTTTTAAGAGCTATAGTTAAATTGTCCATTTCTGCACAGTCACATATTTTCTGAATGACCAATTGATCTGTAGGTAAACGGGATGATTTCCAGCACTGGGCAAATGCTAATCTGGCGAAGTTAGAATATGAATTATTATATATTTCGTCTTTTAAGAAAATGTTTATCAGAGATCCCTAGTAGGAAGAACTCTGGTTTGTATTCAATTTGTTCTTTAGTTATCTCCTCCAGCCATTTTCTAATTTTTGCCAGTATTTCTGGGCTTCTTTACAGGTCCACCACATATGAAAGTAGGTTCCCTCTATGTTTTTACATTTCCAACATTTTGGACTAGAGTTTGGGTTCATTTTCGCTAACCTCGAAGGGGGTAAGTGCCATCTATATAACATTTTATACATATTTTCTTTATGTACGCATGATTTCGTGATCTTAATGATTCTATTCCAGATCTTTTCCCATTCTGTTAATGTAATGCTTCTTCCAATATTCCTACTCCACATTATCATGTTCCCTTTCACTATCTCTTGCTCTAATTCTACCTCCAATAAATATTTATAAAATTTGGAGATATTATTTTTATTTGATCCTAATAAGATTTTATCTAAGTGTTGTAATTTGCTATAGATTCCAAATTCTTTGATATCTTGTTTGTATCTACTATGGATTTGTATATATAACCACTGATCAATTTTAAATCCCTGTTCCTGTAATTCCTGTCGAGTTCTTAATTTTCCTAAACGATCTAATAAATCTTTATATTTAGTCGTTTCTGTTATATCAAATTGTTGGGATGAACCATTGCCTCCATTGTTGAAAGCCAAATCGAATTTTTAAATAATGTTTTTTACATATTTTTTTTCCAATTAGTTAATAGTGAATCTCTAATAAGATGTCTATGAAAGTACGCCTGTTTAGTTTTCCCCACATCCCATAGAAATGCGTGCCATCCTCTCTGAAGGTCGTGCCCTTCCAAGACTAGAGTTCTTTTATTCCGTAAATTGACCCAGTCTTTTAACCATAATAAGTTGGCTGCCCAATAATATAATTCCCAGTTTGGAAGCGCTAGCCCACCTCTACTTTTTGCATCTTGTAAGGCCTTAATACTGATTCTAGCTTTTTTCCCTTGCCAAATAAATTTAAGAGTTACCTTATTTATATCATCAAAAAAAATTTTTGGTAATTTTATTGGGATTGTCTGGAATAAGTAAAGGAGTTTTGGTAAAATGTTCATTTTGATTGTGGCAATCCTGCCCAGTAAAGAAAGCTGCAACTTATTCCAAGATTCTAGATCTTTCTTAATTTGCTGTAACAGTTTATCATAATTATTCTCTTTGAGTGATTTACTATGTGGTGTTAACCATATGCCTAAATATTTGACCTTTTTTGTTGCCTGTATCCCCATGGTTTTTTCTAATTCTTTCCTCTGGTTCTCTGTTAGATTTTTAGTCAGTAATTTCGTCTTATTTCTGTTAATCTTTAATCCTGCTACTGAGCCAAATTGTTCTAGTTCTTTTATTAGGTTATGTCCTTTTTCCATGGGATCCTCTAGGAAGAAAACCATATCGTCTGCAAACGCCTGTAATTTATATTCCTCTGCTTTGACCCTAACCCCTTGGATTTCAGGATTTTGTCTTATCCGCGTTAACAATGATTCTAAAGCAAATATAAATAAGAGGGGTGAGAGAGGGCAACCCTGTCTAACGCCCTTTTCAATGCTTAGTGGGCCTGTTTGTTCACCATTAATTAGTATATTGGCTTGTTGGGTATTGTAAATTGTTGTGATAATATTCTCGAATTTAGTGCCCAGATTCATATTATAGATTTTTTGTATTAAAAAGTGCCAATGTAAGTTATCGAATGCTTTCTCTGCATCTAGAAACAAGAGTGTAAATTGTTTCTCTGGATGAGCTTCATAATATTCTAAGACGTCAATAACGGTTCTTAAATTGTTTTTAATTTGGCGGAATGGAAGGAAGCCATTTTGGTCTTCATGAATGTATAAATTTAAAACTTGTTTTACTCTATTCGCAATAATTGAGGTAAATAATTTATAATCGGCGTTTAAAAGTGAGATTGGTCTATAATTGTTGATATATCTGGCATCCACATCCTCCTTCGGAATTAACGCAATCAACGCCTCCCTCCATGAGTCTGGCATTTTGGCAGCCAAAAGTACTTTGTTAAACACTTCCAGCATCAGAGGCCCTACTAAATCTATTGTGGCTTTATACAATTCTACTGGAATCCCATCTGGACCAGGGGATTTATTATTACATTGATTTTCCATTGCAGATTTTAACTCAGACCATGTAATATCCTTATTTAGTAATTCTTTGTCTCCTTCCCCTATTGTTTTATCATTCGTATTCTCCAGATAAGTTCTTATTTTATCCTCATTGATTTCTTCTTTTTTATATAATCTTTGGAAATAGTTTAATATAATATCCTTTTTCTTCTCAATCTCATGTTGTGGGATACCTTTCTCGTCTATTAATTGGTGTATCAATCTCTTTTCTTTTTCTTTTTTAATTTTATAAGATAGCCATCTTCCTGGTTTATTGGCGTGTTCAAAATAATTTTGTTTGGACCTTCTCAAGCTAACTTCTATTTTATCTTGTTCAATTAAATTCAGCTTATGTTTGGCTAGTATTAACTGATTTTGTAGTCCTTGGGTCTTAGGGGTTTTTTGTAATTGTATTTCTAAGTCTTGGATTTGTTGTTGTAAGCGTTTTGTTGGGCATAAATTCTCTTGTTTCTCATAGCATTATAGGAAATTGTTGTGCCTCTTATAATTGCTTTCATAGTATCCCAAATGTTCTGTTTTGAAGTTGTTTCATTATTATTATCTTTTAGAAAATAGTTTAGCTCCTCTTTCAGTTTATTAATATACTCTTCTTCGTTTACAATTTGGTTATTTAGTGTCCATCTTTTTTTTATTCGTCTCCTATCTCTCCAAATTAGCTGTATTGGGTTATGATCAGCCCATTCATTCGGTAGGATTTTGATTTCTTTTATTTCATTAGCCAAGTCCAAATCCATCCAAGCCATATCTATTCTGGTCCAAGTCTTATGTGGGTTAGAATAATATGTAAATTGTTTTCCTTCAAGATTCCGTTCCCTCCATAGATCTTTTAAATTTAACTCTCTCAACATTTCATTACATGCATGAAAGTTCCCTTTTCCCCTTCTTGTTTTTCCCCATATTACTATGGTCTTTCTGGTAGTCTGCAATGGAGTTAAAATCGCCAATCAAGCAAATGTTTCTTTTTCAAAGCCTACTATTTTTGGTGAAGGTGTTTAAAAAATTTCCCCTGGTCATCATTTGGGGCATAGATTGCTACAAGTAAAAATGTGATGTGGTTTATCCAAACTTGTATAACCAGAGTTCTTCCTTCGGGATCCGACCAGATTAATTCTGCCTTTACATCTTGTTTTACATAAATTGCAATTCCTTTTTCTTGTGTTGGTCGGCCGGTGCTGTAAAAGTTTACCTAATTTTGGACAAATTAGATGTCTTTCGTCATTCTTGAAATATGTGTCTCTTGAAGACATATTATATCTGCGTTATGTTGAATAAGTTTTGAGAATATCCTTTTTCTTTTTAATAATGAATTTAATCCGTTTATATTGATGGAGAGCAACTTCTTCCCCTCCACCATTTATCTACTTCTGCTTAGATTTTTGCCTAGTAATGATTCGGTTCTCTTGTTGTTGTTGTTGTGGGATTTGCTCTTCTCTCCCATGTTGTGGATTATCACTTCCTGAAATTGGAGAAAGTCGTTCCTTTTGGGTTCTGTGATAATATCGGACCTCCTGTGGTCTTGTTTTAGGGTCTTCTTTGGTGGGTTAACTATTCTTATCTGTGAGCTGTTGATGAAAAACTTGGGCCTGTTCTATCGATTCTATTTTGATTTTCCTCTCTTTCCATGTAATTAACATCCCTTCCGGGATTAACCATTTAAAATGGATTCCTTCTTTATTTAAATCATTAGCTAAAAATTTATAATCTTGTCTTATCATCCTCACTCTCTTTGGAATTTGTTTTAAAATCCTAATTTCTCTGCCTTTATATGATATTGTTTCCTCCCTAGACATTTTCAAAATTAAATCCCTCAGACATCTCCTAGAGAAGCGGATATGAATTTCTCTTGGACAGTTGTTACGCCTGGCGTAGCTTGTGCTAACCCTATATACCTCATCAAACTCTTTAATTAGATCATCTTTTTCCTTTCCTAGCCATTCAGCCAATATTTCTGCCATCAAATGTTCCAATTCTTCATTTTTGGCTTCGCCACATTCTGGAATCTTAAATACGCCATTGCTTTGTCCATCTCGAGGTGGACCAGAGAGTCTTCCGTTTCTCTAAGTACATTTTAAATTCCTCATCCATCCTTTCAAAGTTAGTCTCCATGCGTGTTGTTCTACTCTCTATATCTTTTATCTTCACTTCGTTTCTCTCCATGGCCTGCTGTAGAGACCCTATCTTACCCTCCACCTTCGCTATATCCGCTTTCATTTCAGCCTTCAATTTCCCCATCTCATCTTTCAATTCGTTTATATCTGCTCTAGTTTCCTTGTGATTTTTAATCATCATTTCTTGCATTTAGATATAGCTTCCTGCAAGGCTAATATGGAAGTTTGTATATTAATATTGGGGACATTGGGCTGCTTTTCCCCTATTAAAGACTCCTCGATAGTTTTTGAGATGTTGGTGGGGTGGCTGTCAACGTAGTCGATAGGGTCGGGATAGCCTTCTTTCCTGCTTTTAAGGCCATAGTTGTTGTGGATGTCATCTCTCTAAGTATTTGTTTTTGTTGATGCACAATTTTAAATGTATTATCCCAAATCACCATTCAGTATTTGGGTCCTGTATGAAAGACTATTCACGTATTTCAATTTTATATCTCACTCCACAGTCTTTTCCCCTATATCATAAATAGAGATCTGCAACAATATTCTAGTCAATGTAATAAGAAAATTGGTCAACAATAGTACATCAATTAACACTTTAAGGAATTAATCTTAAATGTCATAAGTAGTCTAAATAATTTATAAATAGATTATATCAACAAAGTTTATCCCTTTTTACTATTAATACTTACAACAGTAAACTCTTAACTCTTTGATAATAGTGTATCCTCCTCTTCCCCCAGTAAGTAAAATTATGTAAAGTATTTAGGAGATACAATAGGGAGGCAAGGGGCAAGATAATAAGAGAAGGGGTAGAAGAGAGATTACCACAGCTTCAGAAATTCAACAAACAAACAACAACAAGGAAGTCATCTTAAAGAGAAAATAGTGCCAACTTAGTAAACTTAAGTAGTACCATGTAATAAAGAGAGCAAATTGGGTGAGCTAAAGTTCCATCTTCCAGCTAGAGTTTTCTTTTCAGCCTTCCAATCAGCAAATGGTGAAATGTGCTGACTAATCTGCAGTCCCAAAACCGTCTTTCCCAGCCTACTGTTCGCCTCTGGCTTCTTCCTCTTGCTGCTGCTTCTTTCTTTTCTTTCCAACTTTTAAATCCACATACAAATCTTCCAAAGTCCAATATAATGCTCAATTTATCTTCTCCCCAATATTAAGTAGATGTAATAGTCATGTTGTGCTCAGACCAGTTCCGGATCTCAAATCTCCAGGTTTTAGCAATCTCCTTCTTTCCCCAAAGCTTCCCCCTCACAGAGTAAAATTTTCCCAATTGCTTTTCTGGCCGCTCTCCACCCGACTTCCAAGAGGTGCTTATCACAACCAGGAGAGAAGAATTTATGCTATCATTCTTCTGTCATTCTACTCCCTTCAGACTTCAAAGAATCCAAGATATAAACCGTTTCTCTGTTCCTGTTACTCGATCTAGCAGGCTGTCACTGCTTTGCTTATTCACTCAAGTGGCAGACGGTTGGAAGCTGCCATAAATGACAGCTTACTCTTTAGCGCCGAGCTCGGAGCTTCCCTCTTCACTGTCGGGGAGTTGCCTTCCCCCCTCTGCAGCTCGAGGATCTCCACGTTGACACGAACCTCTCCGGGGTTCATGTATCCCTGGGGGATCGCTCCTGACGCCAGAAAAGGTGTTCGAAGCCTGCACCAGACTTCTTCACCTCCGTTCTCCTGTCCTGCCACTCCAGTTCTCTCAATTTAAGGCCGAAATATTTTTGTTGAGAATGTTAAAAGGGGATTACACAAAAGAAATGAAATATTTAATTCTCCATATAATCACAGTGGCAAGAATTGCATTGGCACAATGTTGGAAGGGCGACCAAATGCCAACAAACAATTTGATTATTCAGAAAGTTCTTGACTGCGCTGAAATAGACCTACTTACACAAAAACTTAGGGATAAGGAAGACTCAAGATATACTACAGCTTGGGAAAAATGGTACAAGTGGATTAAGGAGAAAAAAACAGGGAATTAAAAGATAAGGATTTGAAGAATGGAGTGGTTAGATTAAGAACATTTACCAAAAATAGGAAATGAATAGTAGTAAAATTAAAAGATCACACCATCTTAGTTGATTAGAAACATATGTTTTTATGTTTATTTGTTATGTATCTGTATATTGATTTTGTTTGCAAAGAAATGTTGTATTCTATGTAATGTACATAGTGTTCTTTTTAATCTTTAATAAAGTTCATTTTTAATTAAAAAAAAAAGAAATCATGCTTAAGGCATTAGCAACTAAATCCGCCTTCTTGGTAACTCAATTTCCCTTTGTTGTTATTAGCTTTAATTCTGTTTATTCAGCAAGCTCTGGTTTATGTCAAAGGTTTCCTATTCTAGCAAACATCCCTTAACCTCTCGATTTCCCTTTTTTGTAAGCTTTGTAAGGTAATTTTGGTGCTATTAGGTAGAAAGCTGCTGTTCTGTCTTGACTGGATCCATTTTGTTAGAAAACACATTCTTTGGTTCTCAGACTGTATAACCTGTATTTATTAGGGTTATTGTTGAATTGTTAAGATTCTTTATAGTACAGTGAAATCCTCTGCTGTGCTTCGGGAAGGTTAGAGTATTACTTCTCATTTAGCATTTATTAGGGCTTTAACAGTTGTGTTAATGCATCTGGTCACTATGTCTTCCACTTGTTCCACTTTTGAAGAGGCATTTGCTGGATTTATTATTTATTTAGTTTATATTGTATATTGATCAAATGGCTCATGCCTTTCAATAATTGAGAAAGAATGACAGTTTATGTTGGGCCATAATTATTTGTTTAAAAAATAATTTCACTGGATAGCTGTATTTTATATCCATTTTTGCTAATTTAGTTTGGCTTTGTGGATTGTGTCATTCATAGTACCTTTATACTGTAAAGAAACAGATGCTAAAACCTGTTATAGAATTCAGTCTTTAATGTGACTTATTGATTACAAAATCAATGCAAGTCCTTTTAAAAACTCTATATCTCTATCTCTTATATCTTATATATCTTATACCTGAGTATGTAATCTGCAATTCCGCATTAAGCATCCTATATGGTTTGGGCGTAGTATTTGTACCCCTTTGATCCTTGATGAAAATAGGAAAGTTGTACCTTGAACCAGCCAGCAGAGGGTGCATCCTGCAGTTTCCATTCTGTTACCAAGCTTCGCCATGGTGAACAAAAGGGTAAACAATAACTTCTGTAAAAGCAGTTAGTTGAAATCCATCATTACATCAAAATGATGGTGAGGTCTTTGGCATGTTCTTTTAAATATGACTTCCTTTTCCTGATTCCAATCTGGCATTTTTAAAAAAATTCAATTTAGAAGGGATAATCTCATTAGCATTGTTTATGTTGGATTTATTTTAATGCTTCTTTGGGCTAAAATGTCTGTGCATATATAGTGTTCATAACCTGTTATTCTATTGTTATATAATTACCACAGCACAGTTTTATAGAAATACAATTCCAAGGCTCTGATATAAATACAGTAGAAATCAGAACGGCGTCTCAAGCCTGTTCAACAAGAAAAAAAAGTTTCTTCCTATTTTATGAGTGACTATTTCAGAGATTACAGGCAGATTATTTCAGAGGTTTCTATATAGATAGCTGAAAAGCTGGGCATCTCCTGTCAGAAATAGATTTGTTTTATTTGCTGAATGGAAAGCGCGACATTTGCTTCCAAATATTTTAGTCAGCTACAGAGAAGTTCAACATCTTCTAAATATTAAATGCCACAAGAAGACCTTTTCTGGTCTACACATGTTTATCTAAAACAGATCTAGAGTGCCTGTATATAGCATATGGGTAGAAGAAGCGGATTGTTTTGCTGAAATCCAAAGAAAGTTTATTTTATTTAAAAACACTGCAAATCTTAAGAAGTTCTTGGTGGCTCACAACATATATATTTCTGAACTAAAAAAAATTATGAGCATGTATGCACATTTTGAATTGATGCAATAAAAAATGAAAAGTACGTAGACTTTATAGATAGGTAGCTTTCTAGGCTTCTAATTCATAATTTCCCCCCAGTGTTTAATATTATAATATTATTTATGACAAAGGTTATTATCTAATCTCTAATGAAACCAAAAAAAATTTAAATTCTGGTTAAAAAGAATAGGGGAAGGCAGACAAAATTAATCCTCATTGTAGTTCCCAACAGAGCAGCCATGAAAAATTATTTTTTTAAAACATAGCATTCTCTTTGGATGGTATGTTGTGATTGACAGTGCAGGGAATGGAATGTCTGCTAACTTCTTTAGAGTACCTACTTAAGATGCTTCTTTGCTGGAGAAAAGATTTGTCATTGTCAAGAGCAGCAGCATGCTCAATCACAGCCTTGGTTAGCCTTGCCAGAAAGGAAGGGAACTACATGTCTGAAAAGAGAAGGGAGAAAAAAATGTTGAACAAGTGAATATTTCTTGCAGGTGTGCATTTTAACTGTGCGTTTTTGTGGAAAATCAAAGAATGCAGTCGTTTTATGCAATTGAATTGACTTAAGCACAATTATTTAACAGTGTCCATCCATATAACAAGTACTGCAAAATCCTGTGAATATTAGACAACATGACTGATAACATTATTGGCTTGTTATTTAGAATGGAATCTGTTTTGAGTATTGTATACACAATATATAGTGTGGATCTTTGGTTATTCGGGTATTCTCCTGCGTAAAATTGGAAGTATCCTGGAGACATTTCAATGAAATTTCATTCGTCATCTTTAGGCTTGTGTCTTCGTCTTTGTGCTTCTCGGAGTAAGTTCTCGGAGTTACTCCGAGAAGCACAAAGACGAAGACACAAGCCTGAAGATGACGAGTGAGATTTCATCAAAACGTCGCCAGGATACTTCCAATTTTATGCAGGAGAAAACCCAAATAACCAAAGATCCACATACAAATACCCGCGAAAACCTCAGAAAACAAATATATAGTGTGTTTATATATTGTGGTTGTGGTTGTTCTTGTGTTACAATGATTAATGGAATTAATAGGGCCAAAAGTTCCCCCTCCAGCCTGGTTTGTGGGGAAGAGCTAAAGAGAGAAAATAGTTAATTTAATTTAATTTTTTAAGTTAATTAATCTAAAAAAGTTAAAAAAAAACAGAAGAAATTGCATTACTGAAAGACAATGATTCTGGTACTGAATTTCAGTAATGAATATTAAAATGATTTAGCTACTGAAAAATTGGTTTCAGTCAAGCTTACTTACCTACTTTGCAATTAATGTTCATCAGACAACTAAATCTATGCTCTCATTTCAGGCATCCTTAGGACAGGACTGTCAAACTCCTGGCCCGCAGCTGGATGCGTCATGTCCATGCTTGGCTGGATGCGTCATGCCCACGCTCACGCCTGGTTTAGCAAAGGGGGGAAATGTCTTGATATGTCATGTGATGCCACCATGATATCGTGAATTTGATACCCATGCTATAGGAATACCTATATATCTCTGTAGCTTGAGTCATCCTAAACAATTACTGACTCTCTCAATCAGGATTTCTTATTATGCTATTCAAAAGGCTGCAACTGACTAAAGAAAAAGGACTATTTTGGAAACTACAGCTAAGAACTTTCATAAACTTTTGCCTTGAATATAAATTATAAATTTTAATATGGAATATAAATTGAGCTCTCCAAAAAAGAAAAAAAAACTTTTCATTATTTGAGAAAATTGAAACAAGTTATTTCTCTTCCCAAAAATCACATATAAGAAAAGAAAAAATGTGAAATATTTGATACCTAAGGGTGAAGAATTTATATCAGCGGGCTTTAAAAAAGATTAATGGGGCTATTTTGTACACCACTCCAAAATTAAAACTGAAATTATTATTAACAGATGTACATGGTAGATATATTACAGTTAAAGTTGAAACGCAGGGGATTGAATCTATAATTGTTGGTCTTTATGTGCCAAATGAGGATAAAATAAAGCTTTCTAATTATCTTATAGACCAATTAATTATTTTTTAATATGAGAATTGGTGCATGATGAGATTGGAATGGAGTTCCTGTTCCACAATTTCATAGAAAGAACTTTAGATAAAGGAAATTGAACTTAACAAAGGCAATTACCTTGCAAAAAAGAAAAGTTGATTTTAAAAATCATTGAAATAATATTTAATCTATCCTTGATGAATACTTGGAAAGAGGGCTTGTGCTTCTAGGAAATATACTTATTTTTCAGAAACACATATATCTTTCTGAAGAATTGATATGATGTGGATTTCTAAGATATTTGCAAATAATATCTCTGAGAGAGGTTTCATCTTAAACTTTTTCTAATCACCTGTAAGCTTGGTAAAAAATTTAGAAGTTTTAGATAGAAATTAAATGGTGTTATTACAGAAAGACTTGGTGGGGGATAACTACAGGAATAAATTAACTGTATTTTTGACAATTATTTAGATAAAGCTACAACTTAAAGACATTTAGCAATGGTGGCTCAGTGGTTAGAGTGCAATACTGCAGGATACTTCTACTGACTTCCAGCTGCCTGCAATTTGGCAGTTTGATCTTACTGGCTCAAGGTTAACTCAGCCTTCCATCCTTCTGAGGTTGGTAAAATGACCCAGGTTGTTGGAGTTATGCTGACTCTGTAAACTGCAGAGCAACGTTCCCACCCCCAATACTTCAATTGGCTCATCCAATTAAAAGTTGTGTATATCATCATGTGGGCATCTCCAGGTGGTGATGAGGCTTCTGTCCGTTGACCTTGACATAGTTTGATAAAGGGTTGCAGCTGCACATAGTATAGGATAGAAACCTAAGCAAGAATGTACCCCTCCCCTCAGCTTATACAGTTCTGGTTTGTAACACTTCCAGCTCACTTCCCATAACCATTTCCCCCTCCTCCCCCTGTTACGTATGACAGCCAAAAGAAGCAAAGCAAAGGGAGAAAAATCTTGAAGGCTGACAGGTATACAGGACTGTATATATACCATATATTGAGGAATACAGTCCTCAACTTAACTTCTATTCATTTAGTGACCATTCACAGTTACACTGCCACTGAAATTATTGACTTATGGTTGTTAGATCAAACTTTTGCTTAGCAACAGAAAACTTGTGTTCAATTTTGGTAATAAGTTGGTGATTACTTGTATTCTTCTTTTGTGCCCTTTTCTCTGGCTATTAAGAAGGGTTCTTCTGAGTATTTTTCTCTTTGAAATTTGGGGTGAGGGATGCTTCAGTTTTTATAACATCTCATTTCTCTTTATAATTACTCAGATTCACTTTTACATGTTATGCATACTAAATATGTATTCTCCACATATCTGAAACTATACAACTAGCTATGGAAAAGGCACTTTCAAGGTGTGAAAGAAGAAACTACACAAGTATTGTGCTTAGTGCTATCACCATTGAAAGGAGCAGGTAAAATATATGATATTCCCTCCATTTCTTCAAAAGATGCATGCAAGCAGATATTTATCCTCATCTGCTAGTCATTCTACTTTTGGTCTAGGTTAACATAGGTCCAAACATTGTTTAGCATTGCAATATTACACAAGTAGTCATCAACTTATGACCACAATTGATCCCAAAATATCCACTGCAAGATAGTGGTTAAGTGGGTTTTCTCCCCTTCTTTTGTTGGTTCTCGGAAATCAGGTGATTTACCTTTGGACACAAATCTGGTTTGTTATTTAAAATCAATCCCCACTACAGCTGCTTTCATTTAAAAAGCTTTACAAAACAAAAATACTGAAGCTGGTCAATTGGAACAAAATGCTATTATGACATAAATCTAGAATAATTACAAACTAGAAACTTTGATAGTTGTGTTAGTCTTGTCCTAATATAGACACCAAGAGTATTCCTATAACTAACAATTGTTTGGTGTGATAAGAAAATATGTTCAAGGTTTTGAATGGAAGACTGAACTAAGCCATTAAGATTTGGGCACCAAATAAAGTATTATATAAAAGCAAAAAGGACTGCATTAAAATTTGAACCCTATCTATTAAATATGAGAAAGCCTCATTTCCTTTTCCTTTATCCATGAATGTGAAAAACCTTCCATACCTATTCTATATTATTTGGTAGGAAAGTAATTAAAATGTATATGAGCAGGGGTGGGATTCAAATTTCTTAACAACCGGTTCTGTGGGCATGGCCTAATTTGTGGGTGTGGTTTGGTGGTCATGTGACTGGGGTGGGAGTGGCTTGCTGACTGAGTGTGGCTAGGTGGTCGTGTGACGGGTGGGAGTGGCTAGGTGGTCATGTGACTGGAGAGGCCTGGGCAGGTGGCCATGTGACTGGCAAACCAAATTTAAGTGGTGCTCGCTTAATGACCAGGTCCTCGCTTAGTGGCCAGTTGCTTAGGAAGTGTTTTTTGCCAGGTTCCAAGGCCTGGGGAACCCTGGGGAGGGCAGAACGAGGCCTGGGCAGGTGGCCATGTGACTGGCAAACCAAATTTAAGTGGTCCTCACCTAATGACCAGGTCCTCGCTTAGTGGCCAGTTGCTTAGCAAGTGTTTTTTGCCAGTTTCCCAGGCCAGGGGAGCCCTGGAGAAGCCTGGGCAAGGCCCGGCAGCTACAAGGTGGGCAAGGCGACGCCTGAGCAGCTACGAGGAGGGCTGGGTGAGGCCCAGGCAGCTACGAGGAGCTACAAGGAGGGCTGGGCAAGGCCTGGGGATCTATGGGGAGGCCTGTAGAGGGCTGGGCGAGGCCAACTCAACGCCACTTCTTTGCCCTAATGACTAAGTATTAAAAAAATATATACCAAAACAAAAGGTTTATGTCATATTATGTCGTGTCTTTAATGCTTAAATAATAAAAAGGTACACAAAACTATATTGTTACATTTTAAAATATTAATCAAAAACTATTACATAACAAAACTTTACAAAAAAACCCCAATAAAATTTATTTAAAGTACTGCCAAATTGCTTTTCTATTATCATCCTGAGTTATAGTTTTCTTGTGTTTAACACAAGCATCATCAGTTGTGTGATGATATCCCCATAACCACTTCTTTACTATAGGAACAGGGTCCCATTCTTGCACAGGTAAGCCAATTAGACTGATGGTCAGGAGGTTTGTAATATTGGAAATTGTAAGGCAACTTCTGCCCTCTGAACATATTATGTTCATCTGCAAGAAGCCCCTTTCCACCTCTGCTGAACTGATTGCAATAGTTTTAATAATATCTCTAGCTTTTTTAATGCTGTAAGGAATTGTATAATTTTTAGAATCTTTTAGTACATTTTCTATGAAATCACGATAAGCATTAATATTGATTTCATAACTGAAAATTTCACCAAAAGCAACCAATTGTCCTTCAGCTGCTCTTCATGGAACCACCACTTCTTCAATGTTCCAATAATCTGACTCCAAATAATTTAGAAATTTTAATTGATCAATGTCTTTAAATTGGCAGCCTGTTAAATTGGCAGCCTGTTCGTAATCCATCAATCTTTTCTTCAAATTAGTTACAATGCTTTGTATAAGTTTTTCACGTGGAAGTCCTATAAATTGATTATTTTTGTATAAAATTTATATTTTTAAAGGTTTCTGAAGTAATTAATTCATCAACCTTTTTTTCATATGCACCCTTTTCCTCTATAAGCATTTCAAATGATCTAATTGATCTTAGCACAAGTTTTTCAGCCTTTATATTGTCTATGTTTCTTGCCTGCAATGCATTAGAAAGGAGAGATATTTCAGTTAGCACATCAATCATCAAGGCCAAATCAGTGAGCAAATATGTGTTTTCAAGATGGGTAGCCATACCAGAGTATTTTTTATTTGAACAGAAAAACTGATGTAGCGCTGGATAAGCCCACCACACACCTAGGGTTGATCTTAAACTACAGGCAGCCCATCTTGGTCCAAAAATTCTACCAATTTTTATAATTTTAATCTCAAGTTGTTCAGAATTTTTTAAAAGTTCAATTAGGTTCTTATTCGATTGATGGAAAATAGAATATATTTTATCAATAAAAAATTAAAAATGATTGATTTGCTTTATTTCCCTAATAGAATCATCTAAAAGAAGTTGCAGACAATGGTTTAAACAGTGCCATATTATAATATTTGGAAACTCTTTGGCTATCCTAGTACTTACCCCAGATTTTCTCCCAAGCATAACACTGGCTCCATCAGAGCAAAATCCAATTAAATGTTTCTCCAGATAGTTCCTATTAAACCCAACTTTATTCATACTTTCTATAACTAAACAATATATCATCTCTGCATCTTGTTTATCTAATTCTACTCGTTCAAGGAAAATTGTTGGCGAGAAAACTGGATCCTCAATTTTTAAGTACAGTATAAGAACTGGTTTGGAAGATAGTGTTGAGGCTTCATCAATTATCAAACAGATTTTGCGAGTTTTCTCAATAATTTTGCTAAATAAATGTTTCCTGACATCTTTTGCAATGAAATCTACTATTGCAACTGCAGTTTTATGTGAATGCAACCCTGTTCCCAAAATCTAAACCATTTTTAATTGTAATTCAATCAGATCTTCTATATATGAAAATGGTCTGCACGTTTGTGCCAGACTATACACTGCGGTAAATACTCTACATGTACTACCCAGGTATTTCTCAGTCATCTTCTCCAGTCCTTTGCTTATGACATCCTGCTCATATTGCTTCAAATTCTCTGTATACATGTTGTGAGCCTTAGATGAGAAATGTTCCTTCAATTTCTTTCTGAGGGAAGTTTGTTGGATTTCTTTACTCTTTCCTGATGGTTCAATCTGGTAATTCTTCCACTCTTTAGCTCTGTGGACACTTTTTTCTTTGCTCAAAATTTCAAATCTTCTGCAATGCTTGCACCCTTTTCTGGGAAATGTCCAGTCCCTCATATTTTTTCCTAAAATGGTTGTACTGCTGCAGTGTCCAACAGTCAGGAAGTTTCTCTTCAATGTTTGATTCAATTCTTCCAGTACCTGATGATGTGCTCTTTCCTCTGGTCGCAGTGTGGATGATGTGCTGGCTCTTTCCTCTGGTTGTGATGTGGATGGCTCTTTCCTCTGATCATGGTGTGGATGATGTGCTGGCATCGCTATCCTCAGACTCCAATGGTTGTGATTGTGACTCTTTTGGATCTCCTTTTGTTTTCTTGCCAAAGAAAGCAGACAAACTCATTTGCCTTTTCATCTTGGCACTATGCTGCAAAAAAATTTCAACAATGTAGTGGTTTGGACTCAATTGTTGTTGTAAGTTGAGTGGTGAAGGCAGTGGCAAGTGAAGAAAGCAGTCGAGGAACGGAGATAAGTAATATTCAGTTACTTTTAAGAGTCCCTGACACTGTAGAACATGTGCTGTAAGTAGGGGCAGGGTGAGCAGGGGAGAATGAGGCAAGGATTGTCACGCATGCGTGAAAAAATGTTGCGCTTGCGCAGTAAAAAATACCGGGTTTTGGAGTGTAGGAGCGTTGGAGAGGGGTGGGGGCCAGGGCCAGTGAAGGGAGGGGCAGCTGGGGGAGAATGAGGCAAGGATTGTTGCACATGTGCAAAAAATGTTATGCATGTGCAGTAAAAAAAACATTTTTTGGCCTGTAGGAGCGGCGGAGAAGGTTGGGGCCAGACAGGGATCCATTTTATCAGTTCTTAGAACTACCGGTGACAAATTCCAAAGTCTTTTATATCTTGTTTGTATCTGCTATGAATTTGTATATATAACCACTGGTCAATTTTAAATCCCTGTTCTAGTAATTCTTGTCGAGTTTTTAATTTTCCTTGTGGATCTAATAAATCTTTATATTTAATCATTTTTGTTATGTCCAAATTATTGGGGTGTACCATTGCCTCCGTTGTTGATAGCCAGATCGGAATTTTTAAATAGTGTTTTTTGCATATTTTTTTCCAATTAATTAATAATGAGTCCCTAATGAGGTGTCTATGAAAGTAAGACTGCTTGGGTTTCCCCACTTCCCATAAGAAGGCATGCCACCCTCTCTGGAGGTCATGCCCTTCTAATGTTAAAGTTCTTTTATTACGTAGGTTCACCCAATCTTTTAACCATAATAGGATAGCTGCCGAATAATATAATTCCCAATTTGGCAGAGCTAGGCCCCCTCTACTTTTCGCATCTTGTCGGGCCTTTACATTGATCCTAGGTTTTTTCCCCTGCCAAATAAAGTTGAGTGTAATCTTATTCAAATCTTCAAAAAAGTTTTTTGGCAACTTAATTGGAATTGTCTGGAATAAATAAAGAATTTTTGGTAATATATTCATTTTAATCGAAGCAATCCTGCCCAATAAGGATAGCTGCAGCTTATTCCAGGATTCTAAATCTTTCTTTGTTTGTTGAAATAGTTTATCATAATTGTTCTCTTTAAGTGATTTATCTTGTGAAGTTAACCATATTCCTAATTATTTGACCCTTTTTGTTACCTGTATCCCCATCATTGCTTCTAATTCTTCCTTCTGATTTTCTGTTAAATTTTTGGTCATTAATTTCGTCTTTTTTCTATTAATTTTTAATCCTGCCACTGCGCCAAATCGTTCTAATTCTTTTATTAGATTAAATCCTTTTTCCAAGGGTTCCTCCAGAAAGAAAACCATATCGTCAGCAAACGCTTGTAATTTATATTCTTCTGATTTGACCCTCACTCCTCTAATTTCAGAATTTTGCCTCACCCGTGTTAAGAGAGATTCTAGGGCAAAAATGAAAAGAAGAGGTGAGAGAGGGCAGCCCCGTCTGACACCTTTTTCTATATTTATTGGACCTGTTTGTTCGCCATTGATTAGTATATTAGCCTGTTGTGTATTGTAAATTGTTGTTATAATGTTTTCAAATTTAGTGCCAAGGCTCATATTGTAAATTTTTTGAATTAAAAAGTGCCAATTTAGGGTTGTCAAATGCTTTCTCAGCATCTAAAAACATGAGTGCGGATTGTTTCTCCGGGTGAGCTTCATAATATTCTAGTACATCAATAACGGTTCTTAAATTGTTCTTTATTTGTTGGAACGGAAGAAATCCGTTTTGGTCTTCGTGGATATATGGATTTAAAGCTTGTTTTCTCTATTAGCTATAATAGAGGTAAATAATTTATAATCGGCATTTAAAAGTGAAATCGGTCTATAGTTGTTAATTGTTAATTTATAACAAACTGCAGAATCTAGATAAAATCTTACTAGGATCAAACAATAAGAACATATCCAAATTTTATAAATACTTACTGGAAGTAGAATTAGAACAGGAGATAGTCAAAGGGAACATGATAGCCTGGAGCAGGAACATCGGAAGAAGTATTACATTATCAGAATGGGAAAAGATTTGGAATAAAAATATTAAGATTACAAAATCGGCAGCATATAAAGAAAATACATACAAAATGTTTTATAGATGGCACTTGCCCCTTCAAGGTTAGCTAAATGAACCCAAACACTAGTCCAAAATGCTGGAAATGTAAAAGCATAGAAGGAACCTACTTTCATATGTGGTGGTCTTGCAAAGAAACCCAGAAATATTGGCAAAAAATCAGAAAATGGTTGGAGGAGATAATCAAAGAACAAATCGAATACAAACCAGAGTTCTTCCTACTAGGGATCTCTGATAAACATTTACCTAAAAAGATGAAATATGTAACAATTCATATACTAACTGCGGCCAGATTAGCATTCGCCCAGTGCTGGAAATCACCCCATGTACCTACAGAACAAATGGTCATCCAGAAAATATGTGATTGTGCAGAAATGGATAAATTAACTATAGCACTTAAAAATAAAGAGTCTTCAACATTTTATGATAATTGGAACTCTTGGTATAACTGGTTACTTCAGAGATAAACTGCTTAATGAACAATGGGTAATTTAAGCATAGATATTGACAAGATATGTGTATTTAAATTAAGGTAGGAGAATTGGATCTTGTAGAATGTTAAAAAGGATATCTGTCTGTTTTTAATTGTATTTTCTTTTTTTTCCGCTTCTTTGTTTCTTTCTTTCTTTACATCTCTTTTTCTCTTCTTTTTTGCAGTTCGTAAGACCGAGCGTTGTTCTTTTTTGTTTTTTCTTTTTCTCTTTCTTTTGTATATGTAATGTCGATATGTTTTTAATTGTAAATTCAATAAAATTTATTTATATATAAAAAAAGAACTACCGGTGACATTAACAACCAGTTCTATAGAACCAATGCGAACCAGTAGAATCCCACCCTTGTATATGAGCACAAAATACTATTTTCTCTTGGTTTGAAAAAATATTAAGCAACTTATTTTGGAGTTGGCAATGTGTCAAGATTATTTAAAAAGGTACTTCCAACCTCTGGATTTAGGATTTCTCAACTTTATTTCCTGACTAAGCAAGAAATCAGGTAAATAAGACTCCTGACAGCAGTCTTTGCTTTCTACAAGAAATCCTATAGACTATGGAATTATCTGGATATTTTATGAGGGACTAGAATCAGTTAAAATATTAATATTGCAAACCTTCATCTTGTGTGTCAGTTGGTGACTCCAGAAAAAGAAACACTTGCAATTTTATTTTATCAAGAGTATAAACTTTACTGAATAAACCACATTGGCACAGAAGAAGCTAAATGAGGTCTGGGTTTCTTGTGGAAAAGCAAGCTTAATTAATTCCCTTTTTCCTTATGGGCCATCCACAGTCCATTATGCCCACAAATCACTTCTGCTCCTTTTGTTGTGGGGATCTGCCAGTCACGCTGGGTTATCTGCTCGATGTATCTTTAAGATGGAAGCAATGTCTCACAGGAATTGATGGATGCTTGGATGCCATTCCCCCCACTCTTGTAGTCCATTCCACTCTCCCCCTTTTCATTGTCAAGCTGCAGCAGAAGCAGAATGTAGGTGAAAGTGCGAGTCAATCTTGATACTCAGCCTCTGTAATTCTTCTAATTAACCTAAAATAGAAATGACCAATTGTCTTTCTTCTTAAAAAATGAAATGTTGAGTTAGCAATTAAATCTGTGAAATTCTCATTATTTAGAATTTAGGAGCATTAAAATACATTTCTTTGGTTTATATAACACAGTTAAGGCTGAAACTAGTGCTGATAGCTGCTTGACTCTGTTACTTTATTTTTTTTCCTTCTAATAACATTACTAATATTCTGATTTTACTTATCTATCATTTAAAGAATTTTTGAATATGATAAGCATTTTAGTAAACATACACATATACATTACAAAACTTGTTTTGTTATTAATTAACTTGAAATGAAGACAAGTGATATATTTTGTTGGCATCAATGGATTTTTTTAAAAATGTAACATTACTACATTCTTAAATAGAAATAGTTTTTCTATTTTTGTTCTTGTTATTTGTTTTTCATGTGGCATTCAATCAATTTGGATTTTGCATTTCTTTAAGAATGACTAAACTAAACCCTTAGACAATATGCAAATGATACATAAAATATGTATGGTTAACTTTAAAAAAAATACTGTACTTACAAAAGGATACAGGTGGAGAAGAATTCCCTAGTTACACAGTTGCATGTTGATGATCCTAATTACTGACTGAGTTGTTTGAATTCCATTTGGGGGTCATGATGTTCAGCCAATGGTAGTTTTTCTCTTAACAGTTCTTTTGTCCTTTCTTGTCTAGTTATTTCTTCTTGGCCTATTTTCCCCCAGCTCAGATGAATAGAACTAATTCATATAAATTTCATACTAATTTTATTTCTATTTGTCTTCTGAAAAATGGAAACACACTAATTAGCCACTAGTTTGACAAGAAAGCTGACAAGGCAACCTCCTATATATGGAGGCAGTGCATGTTCAGATTCGTTTGTGCAGGAATGCTTGTAGTACAAACACAGGTTGCCTAGGTACAAATGAAGCCCTAGAAGTCTTACTTTATTGTAAATTAAACCAAGAGTGACAACTGGTGGCATTTCAGACATAATTAGATGCAAGTATCTGCAACCATAGGTAGCACTACACACCTCAGTTATCTACTCTGAGATAATTTACACTCTTACTTTATCCAATTTTTATTTGAAGATACTGTGATGGTCTCCTCTATTTTGGTGCTCTCAAGATATATTGTAGCTTCAAATCACACTGTACTGGACACTGCAAATGGAGCTGAGCTGGGTGTCCTGGAGTGAGGAGGAGTGCCAGAGGAGTAATACCTCCTTAAAAAACTTTGGTCCAGCTGACCCAGCTGGTAACACTTGTAAGGGCCCCTTCCCAGGGTTACAGGAGAAGATGGTCGTTTTGAAGGCAGAAGAGGGCTTTATGCCCCAATGACAGATAAAATGATAGAACCATATTCTAGGAGAAGGGAAACACTGATTTCAAACCTCTACTGCCTTGTGGCTATATCTATTATTGGAAAAGGCTTCAGGAGTCAACCTTGAGGCAAAATCCGGAGCCAGAGTCCCGGAAGCAGTTCATGACTGTGTATAATCATGTTCTGGTAACTCCTGCAATGCAACTGGAACTAATCGTATCGGCTCTGCTGTTCCATTAGACTATTTCAGTGATGTGGAGAGGGGGGATCTGCTGCCTGGGTAACAGTTTATCTTCCATATTAAATTATCCAGACCTTATGCTCTAGAGAGGACACTCTAGCTTTGCATACAGCATTGAAACAACATGGGAAATGGCAGTTACTGGTTTCAAAGCACGATACCATAGTCTCTTGAGACTGAAGGATGCCAGTTCAAATTACATTGTGGTTAGCCATTATGCCCAAAATATCTTAAGAAAGACTATTCTAGGATTCCACTGAGAATGAAATCTATGGAAACAATGCCTTATTATAATTGATGGAAAGGGTGTACAGTGTGACCCTTTTACATAATATAATTCCCTATTTCAAGGATTATGGAGACAGTTCTTAGATGAAGTTCTATGTTAAAAATACTGAACTTTGATTAAAAATACTGATGAATCAGATGAGAAAATCGGAGAGTGGGTTGGATAAACGTGAGATTGTCCATCAGCAGTTTTTTTATGTAAGTCCACATTCAATTTTTGTTTGTTTTTTAAATGGTTTATTTCCTCCATTTAGTAATATAAATTATTGAATGACAGGTAATTCTCTTAGCGGGGCGCTGAGAGGCAAGGGGGCCGGCAGGGGGGCATTAAGAGGTAGCAGGGGGGCACTGGAAGTGAGCGGCAGGCACAATTCAGGGGTGAGAAAAAATCCTGCTGCCGCTGCATTCGATGCAAGGCCCCACAGGATCATCCCATTGATTTGCACGCTCTGGTGCAAGGAGCTCCGCCCCCCTGAACACAGCTTTGCTCTCCTTTTCAAACATGCCACTGCTGTGTTTGGGGCGGCAGGGGTAGCGCCCTGAGCACAGCGTTGGGAAAGGAGAGCAAAGCAACAGTAGCTTTACTCTCTTTTTCAAACATCCCACTGCCACCGCCATGTTTCACCCATTGAGCCTCTTGCACCAGAGGCACCTGCCCAAGCAAGTCCAAATGGAGCTGTGCACGAAGTCAATGGGGTGAGCTTGAGAGCGGGAAAGAGAAAAGGAAGAAGAGAAAGAAAAGGGAAAGAAAGAAAAAGGGAGAAAGAAAGAGGGGGGATGGAAGAAAGGGACAGAAAGAAAAAGAAATAAAGAAAAAGGGAGAAAGAAAGAGGAGGGAAGGAAGGAAGGGACAGAAAGAAAAAGAAATAAAGGAGGGAGGGAGGGAGAACAAAGATAATGAGATATCTATTCTAGTCCAATCACCTGCTCCAGCAGGGTTAGAAGGGAGTGTGTGTGTGTGTGTGTGTGTGTGTGTGTGTGTGTGTGTGTCCTTGTAATTTACCAATACATTTTGGTTTTGCCTTCTTCAGAATTGGCACTGTAATACATTGGGGAAAAGTAATTTTTTAGGGTGGAGATCGGGTCCAATGGATCCTGTTTAAAGCCTCAACAAAATGTGAGAGCTTCCTGATAGTTTTGGCCATGTTTCATCCACAAACCTTTAATTAATAGAAGCCAAAGATGTTTCAATGTGCTGGCAAAGATGCTGGCAAAGATGTTTCAGTGTGGAAAAGGGCCTCTAAACTAGGCCTCATTTCAATCTGATGCATCAGGTCTCTCTCTCCCTCTCTCCCCCTCCCCCCTCCATGCCCCCCCTTTCTTTATCCCTTTTTCTTTCTTTCCCTTTTCTTTTCTTCCTTCTTTCTTTCTCTTTTCTCTCTCTCTCTTTCCCTCTCTCAGGCTCACCCCATTGATTTGGTGCACCCCTCCGCTCAGACTTGCTTGGGCAGGTCCCTCCAGTGCAGCGGGCTCAATGGGGTGGACCTGCAAGGCTGGCTCCCAGAACGCGGCAGTGGCGGCATGTTTGAAAAGTAGAGCAAAGCCAGAGGTTGGTAATTTTTGCTGCAAAAAAATCACAAAAGCTTCTGGGTTGTGCACAAGAAGGGACACACGTCAATGCAATTCAGCAACATAAAATAAAGAAATACAAATAAAACAAATCAACAAGAATCAGCAAAGCATCTCTGATTAGATTTTATTCACTACTAGAATCTAATCAGAGATGCTTTGCTGATTTTAGTCCAATGACCTGCTCCAGCAGGGTTGGAAGCAGGGGTAGGATTCAAATTTTTTAACAACCAGTTATGTGGGCATGGCTTAGTTGGTGGGAGTGGCTTGGTGGTCATGTGACTGGTAGGCGTGGCTTGGTGGTCATGCTATTGGCTGGTCATGGCCAATCAATATCACTCACATCGAGGCATGCATCTCCTCGCCTGGCCTCTCATGACTGTGGAGATGCTGCAACAGTTGTAAGTGTGAAATATGGTCATAAGTCACTTTTTTCAGTGCCATTGTAACTTTGAATGGTCACTCCACCTAAGCAAATGACCAGCAAAGGAGGGGTAAAAAACTCCAGAGATGTTCCTGAGATAGGAAGTCTAGTCCTGCCAAGAATGTAATAAGGATTAACGGAGAGGCAGTTTCTGTAAGCAACACCAGAATGTTTCCTTCCTGCCTTCCTTATAGGAAGGCCAGTAATTTCTTCTAACAACCAGTTCTCTGAACTGCGTAGAATGTTAACAACTGCTTCTAGCGAATAGGTGCGAAGTGGTACAATCCCATCCCTGGTTGGAAGGGAATATGTGTATATGTGTATATAGGGCTGTCAAAACTCCAAAACAGGTCAAGTGGTTCTGGGGGGGCCAGTCATAAATTAGAACACTTGCTAAGCAACCGGCCATTAAGTGAGGACCACTTGTATTTGGTTTGCCAGTCACCAAACCACGCTCACCCAGTCACATGACCAACAAGCCATGCCACCAGTCATGTGACCAGCAAGCCACACCCACCCAGTCATGTGACCAGCAAGCCACACCCACCCACTCACGTTACCAGCAAGCCACAGCCTCAAATTAGGCCACGCCCACAGAAATTTGAATCCCACCCCTGGGTGGGGGGCATTGCAGATGAGTTTGTAGTACCAAGGGGGCGGTGGACTGAAAAAGTTTGGGAACCACTGATATAGAGCAAAAAAAGCATGGCACCTAAAACGCTGCCTTGAGGAACACTACTGTGAATTGATGCAGGGTTAGACAGCAAGTTCCCTATTTTGACTTTCTGCAGTCTATTAGACAGGAAAGCAGCAATACACTTGTGCAAAGGTCCAGAAATGGCATAAGAGTTTAATTTCAACAGCAATTTATCATGTACTACTGTATCAAAAGCCTTACAAAAATCTGTGTAAATTGCATCAACAGCTTTACCTTGATCAAGATATGAAGTCCAGATGTTTTTACAGTGCAAAAGATGTAAATTGTAAGATGAATTTTTCCTAAGGCCAAACTGTTTGTCAGATAGCAAATTATTTGTCTCTAAGTGGTGAATGATGGATTGGTTTATAATTGATTACATAACTTTGCATGTAATACAATATAAAGAAATTGTCTATAATTTTTGACTGAACTAGGGTCACCCTTTTAAAAAAAATTGGTATAACTATAGCTGCTGACCATAGATCAGGCAGGGAACTAGTTCAAATTGATACTTCAAAAATTGTACATAAAGGTTCAAGGAAGAAAGCTTTTTCAGGAAAAAAGCACATAATTCATCTGGATAGTGATGGCTTTAGATTACATAATGCTAATTCAACATTATCTACTGTAAATTTAATATTCAGCAACTATTTGTGATTCAATTTGCGAATGAGGGACTGCAACCATTGCTATGCACAAAAACTGAACTAAAAAAATATATTGAAAAGATTGGCCTGACCAACATTGTCATTACAATCAACCCTGTTTTGCCCTTTTAATGGTGGAATCACTTGCGAGTTTTTAAGTTTCGAGTTAATAAAGTTGTAAAAAGCTCACATAGAGTTTGAATTTAACAGCTTTTCCTCCTGTTTACAGAAAAATTGGTGCATTCATTTTTAATTTGATAACATAAGGTTTTGTAGCAACTTTTGAAGTTGGCAATGTAACCTGTCTTATTTTTCTGGCAAAGAGATTTTTTTCTTAGATTGTAATTTTCTTATTGTCTTGAGTAATTTATTCTTTATAACTTTTTTGGTCTTTCTTGGTATGTATAAATTTATAGCTCAATTAATTTCAAGCAAAAAATGTTATAAAAATCACCTACATTTTTATAACTTGAGAACAGTCTGTGGCAATTTAAAGGTGCTAAATCAGCAGCTATTAAATCATAGTTTGCTGTTTTAAAATCATAATTTGAAAAACAATCATTAAGACCAAGTTCAGGAGGACGTAGATTAATACAAAAGTCAATCATATTATGATCACTGTTAGAAAAGGGTTCTTTAATGTGTAAACCATAAATTAAATTACAAAGAATTAGATAAAGACAATTGTTGACCCCAGTGCTATCAACAACGAAATGCTCCAGCCCCTAGGTTGTAACAGCATTGTAAAAAGTTATGTATATCGGTTCATTAGTTGATTTGTTTAAGGCCTAATTAATTAATGGCAAATTAAAATTACCAAGAAGAACAAAAGGATGTGGGCAAGGAACCTCCCAGATTAATAATTCAATTAATTTATTCATATGGACAAGATTGCAATCAGGGGCTCTGTAACATAACAAAAGTGAACTGTAATATTTAGAGTCAGGTCGCAAAAAATTGACTTTGGGAAAGCAAGCTCAGGAGTAACATTAATCTTTTTCAATCCTAGGGACTTTTTGTAAAAAAAGCAACAACACCACCTCTGTGATTTTCACAGTCAGACCGAAAAACATAACAATCACTTGTGGTAAAAAGAATGTCTGAAAAAGACGCATTCAACCAAGTCTTGCAAATAAAAATGAGGTCAAAAAGAGACATGTTCAGGAATGAAAGGAGTTCAGACATTTTGTTTGCAAGGCTTCTTGCATTAAATAGTTTACACATTAAACCAGTAGGAGTCGACCTTAAGGAGATGGAGGGCATGTATACCTAACATTGGTGAACAGAAACACAAATGTTAGGGCATGGGCCAATGTTCTTACGTTTAATATAGTCAGCACTGTAGTCGATATATAGATCTGTTTCACCTTTGTCCAAATATTCTTTAAGCTCTGCACGGAGCTCTGGAGTGCAGATATGTTGTAGGATGGACATATTAGGCTGCAAATATAATTTCTTGTGGTTTACGCTGCTTTTGGCAGAAAGATGTCTGTAATGGGTTGATTCCACCCCCAGTCCATTGACAAATCAGTCCCCTCCCCTCCCTTCACCTAGTTCTTAAATGTGACAATGGGAGCAGGAAACCTTTGGAAATTAAACTGTTCCTATTTCACCATTAATAAAACGCACAATTCACATACTCAAAATCTTGTTATAGAAATTGTAATACAAAAAAATGGCCATTTTGCTCCTGAATTTCTGCACTGTTATATTCTTATGCTGGCAGGTCACAAATAATGTGTTAGAGGGCTATAATGTGTCTGTGTCTATATAGGTTATTCACTATTGTGCTAGGCACTACTTGAGCTTCTGTTGTTAAAAGTCCATAAAGATTAAATTCTTAGGTATTTTCAGACAGCCACTGGAAACATTAAGGGGAAGGTTGATCTAATGCATCTTTCCCAGACCATTTTCAGTTTATTGTTTCAATAAAAAAGTAATTTGACAAGCCTATTCTCGTACTAAGAGTATTTTTAGTCCTTAATGGTACAAAGTTCTGTTGAGCATGTCCAATCTTATTTGCCACAGTGTTCTTTATGCTCAAATATTAATTCTAACTAATTTAATTTGTTACAGATAGTTACAGGAAGACTCCTGAAAGCAGACATAAGGCAAAAAGGGGAAAGGAAGGCATCAAAGAACTAGATGTGTATAAGGAGAAAAGAAGTGGTAAAGATATCCAAGTTAAATATTTTCTTTCAAAATTATTCAATTTATTGCCAAATAGATATATTCTTTTTCAAACTGTCTAGCAAAAAAAGCATATGGCTAGACCCTATAATAGCCACCAAAAGCTCAATAGTTTAATAAAAATTCAATTGAAATAGAATTTAAAGCGTTTAATAACTTGATTTTCCTCCATCTTTTTTGTTCCTGAATGCCATCTGGAAAGAAGGTTTGCTGCTTCAAGTCATCTTCTTTGAAAAAAATGACACACACACACAAATACACATACCACACACACACACACACACACAAATATCCATCATTTTCAGGATTTCTTTCTATTGACTAGTCTCCCAGCCACTTTATAATATCAGTTTACTACAAAGGAACATTGCTCTATAGAAAAAAAAGCTATGTCAATTGAGGTCTTAATCAGTGGAAGTATAACTCAGAATCACAAATCCTTAAGGCTTGGAAAGAAAATATTTAAACATTAAATAAAAGGATATAAGTATTTTGATAAAATAACAATAGAAAACAGTGGTCTTAGTGTTTATTGTTTAATGTACCTCACAAATGTACAAGACAAAGATTAACAGGAAGCCTCGAGTTTTTCAAATTTTAATTATTTTAAATAAAAAGGACTCCAAAGATAGAAAGCTTTTCAAAGGCTCATTGTGAACAGAATATGAATATTGTAGTACAAGTTGTAAAGACAAATAAATGTTTAGAAAAGAATATATTAGAAGAAATTTGACTAGAATCTTGACTTACTATATTTCTGCAAATTTTGTGGCAAAATTATTAGTAAGTCTACAAAGCTATTTGAACTACTGAAACTGACAGTAATACAGTAATGTTCAGAAGCCATCTATGGAGAAAAGAGTGTTCTTCTCTTAAATGCAAAAAACATTCAGTATTATATAGAGGAAAACCCCTGCTGGATAATTGCTGGTTTTCTCTGCACTCAGAATTGTAGATCCATTAAATACCTCAGCCCCATGTGGGCAGATAGACTCCATTTTCCCCTTTCCATCATTCATGTATGGTCATCAGTAGCCAGTTAATGAAAAGCAATTCCATGTGGCTGGAGACTACATAAGGGGCAGCTTAGCACATAATGAATATTAAAAAGTTCATAATCTGATGGCCTTGTATTGATAATCCATGAAGTTGCAACCCCAGACGCCTTTAGAAGTCCTGCTTTCCCCCTCTTCATGTGTACAGAAGGAAAAGATGGTAGGTTCCCCATTTCAATGGCCATAGGAAATGAATTATTTTGAGCAGTATTGCCTCATTGGGATATGGGAAAGGCCATGGAAAATTTGTTTTAAAGATATTGTCAGATTCCTAAAGTGATACTGCCATTCAATTGGGAGAAGAGGGGAATCTCGAATGAGATTCTTTCTTATTTCTTCTACAATTGCTATTTTATAACCTTTATTCTGATACCTGAGTGCCCTGCGATTTTCTCACCTTTTGGGGAATGTATTAGGGGAGAGGGATATGTGGGCTGTTTCACTCTGAAAGCCAGCAGAAGATGACCCTGGGAATGCCTGCTTGTTTGAATGAATGAATAATTTTTAAAATAAACTGTATTGAATTTTTATTACATTAAAAACATAAAAATATATCACTCAATAACAGCTATTTGTGGTGCTTATATAACAATCATTTGTGCAATATTTACAGGTATTAATTTATCTATATTCTATATTTAATAATTACCTATCCTTAATCTGTCTCCGATCTATCCAGCTATGCCATTGTTCCCATACCTTATAAAATATTGAAGCTTCCTTATCTTTTAAACTCAGCATTAATTTATCCATTTCGGCACAATTCATAACTTTTTGTATAACCAGTTCCTCTATGGGTTTATATGGCTGTTTCCAACACTGGGCAAAGGCAATCCTGGCAGCAGTCAGCATGTGTAATAATAAGTATTTTGTGCTCGTTACGTATTTTTTTGAAGATCCTCAATAGGAAGAGTTCTGGTTCTAGGTCTAATTGTTCATTGGTGATTTCCTGTAGCCAATTTTTGATTTTTGACCACCACATATGATAATATGTTCCCTCTTCTTTTTTACATTTCCAACATATAGGACTCATTTTAGGATACATTTTCGCTAATCTCGAAGGGGGTTAAGTGCCACTTATAGAACATTTTATATGCATTTTCTTTGTATGCTGCTGATTTTGTTAATTTGTGATTTCTATTCCATACAGTCTCCCAGTCTGATAACTTTATGTTATGACCAATATTTTGACCCCATGCGATCATACATCCTTTCACTACTTCTTCTAAATCTACTTCTAGGAGATACTTGTAAATTTTGGTAATATTTTTTTTATCTGGGCCTAATAAGATTTTGTCTAATTGTTGAGGTTTCAAGTATATTTTGTACTCCTTTATGTCCTTTTTATATTAGCTTTCTATTTGAAGATAAGCCCACCAGTCTACTCGTAGCCCTTGTTCTTGGAGCTCCTGTATTGTTTTTAAGTTTCTGTGTGTATCCAATAAGTATTTATATTTGGCAATCCAAAGCCTCCTCTGTTCTTCATATTTTGTGCTAGTTTCATTTTTATTCTGGGTTTTCTACCCTGCCAAATAAATTTTGCTGTCATTTTATTAAGATTATTGAAAAAGGTCTTTTCTAATTTAACTGGAATGGTTTGGAATAGATGAAGAAATTTTGGTAATATAGACATTTTTATGGCTGCTATTCTTCCTAGTAATGACAATTGCATTTTCCTCCATAATTTTAAGTCTTTTTTTGTTTGTTGTAATAGCTTATTATAATTATTCTCCTTTATCGCTTTACAGTGTGCTATCAGCCATATTCCTAGGTATTTAATTTTTCTTGTTGTTTGAAGTCCAAGTACTCTTTCTAATTCTATTGTTTGTAGATCTGTTAAATTTTTTGCTAAAAGTTTCATTTTCTGTCTATTAATTTTTAATCTTGTCACTGCTCCATATTTCTAATTCCTTAATTAATATTTGTCCTTTTTCTATTGGGTCTTCAATAATAAAAGCCATATCGTCTGCAAATGCTTGCAGTTCATATTCTTCATTTCTAGTTTTCAATCCTTTTATATCAGGGTTTGGCCTCACTCTTTCTTATAGTACTTCTCATAATAATATGAAGAGCAGAGGGGACAGCGGACAACCTTGTCGGACTCCTTTCTCTATATTTAAAGTTTGGGTATTTTCTCCATTTATTATATTTGTTTTTTGTACTAAATAAATTGCTGTTATAATATTCTCAAATTTGGTGCTGAAATTCATGTCATAAATTTGCTGAATCATAAATTACCAATTAAGGTTGTCAAAAGCCTTTTGAGCATCCAAGAAAACAAAGGCTACCTGTTTCTCCGGATGAGCTTCATAATATTCCAGACTATCCATTATTATCATTAAATTGTTCCTAATTTGTCTATTTGGGAGAAATCCATTTTGGTCTGGATGTATGTAATCATTCAGAATTTTCTTTAATCTAGTAGCAATAATGGTAGTAAATATTTTATAATCTACATTCAGCAAAGAAATTGGTCTATAGTTTTGTATCATTCTGGCATCTGAGTCCCCCTTTGGGATTAGCAAAATTAATGATTCTCTCCATGTGTCTGGCATTTTAGCAGATAATAATATCTTGTTATATAAATCCACCATTATTGGTCCCCCTTGTTCTTCTATCGCTCTAAAAAATTCTCTGCTGGGAAGCCATCAGGGCCTGGGGTTTTGTTACTTTTCTGGGTTCTAATTGCTTGTTTTAATTCTTTCATAGATATGTCCTTCTTCAAAAATTCTTTCATCTCATTGTTAATTTCTCAAGTTCTTTTTACTCTTAGATATTCCCTTATCTGATCTTCATCTACTCTCTCTTTCTTATACAGTTTCTCAAAATATTTATGTGCAATCTCTTTTTTTTTCTCTATTGTATGTTGATAATTTCCACTTGCATCCTGTAGTTGGTAGATGGTTCTTTTCTCTTTCTCTTTTTTGAGCTTATAAGACACCATCTACCAGGCTTGTTTGCTTAGTTACTTTCAATTTTCTAATCAATTCTTCCTATTCAATTAAATTGAGTTTATGTTTATAGAGAATCAATTGTTCTTGTAATTTAACGTTTTGTGGGGCATCTGTAATTCGGATTCTAGTTTCTTGATTGTTTGATATAAATTGTTTTGCTGAGCATGTTTTTTTTTTTTTTTGTGCAGTGTAAGATATTATAATTCCCCGTATGATGGCTTTCATGATGTCCCATAAATTTTGGATAGTTGTGTCTAGGTTATTATTTTCTTTAAAATAAAAAGTTAGCTCTTCCTTAAGTTTCTTTATAAAATCCTCATCCTTTAATGATTGAGAATCTAAAGTCCACCTTCTCCTTGATTTTTTTCTTACCTTTCCAATTGATTCTAAGAGGGTTGTGGTCTGCCCAAGAGTTCGGTATAATCTCTATTTCTGTCACTTCTACTAAATCTCCACTCATCCATGCCATATGAATGTGCGACCATGGCTGATGGGGATTTGAATAGAAGGTAAATTGTCTTTTATCTGAGTTTAATTTTCTCCATACGTCTATTAAATTTAATTCTTTAATCATTTCTACACAAATTTTAGGTAGTTCTCTTTTCTTTTTTCCCCTTCCTTTCTTATCCCTTATAATATTATAATCTTTTTGCTACAACATTAAAATCTCCTATAATACAAATATTTTTCCTTTCCAGTTCAATGATTTTAGCCTACAGAGCTTTATAGAATTCTTTTTGATTGGCATTAGGGGAGTAAATTAATAGATTTTTTTAAAAGTTTATCTGTATTTCTATTGCCAGAACACTTCCTTTGGGATCTGTAAATATTAAATTTGCCTTTATCTCTTCTTTAATGTAAACTGCTATTCCATTCTTTTTTTCATTATCTGCAGAAGCCATAAACACTGTCCCTAATTTGGGGCAATCTCGATATTTTTCATCTGTTTTTAAACTGTGTGTTTCCTGTAAACAAATAATATCTGAATTTAGTTGTTTAAGCCATTTATGTTAATAGATAAGAGTTTAACCTCTTTTTCCATAGTTCTAATTATATCTGGTTCTTTGTCTCCTGATTGTTCTTATTTCCCTTTGAGTTATGTTCATTGATTTAAGGTCTTCTCTTTCTTGTTGTTGCTAGTTAGTTTTTTTTACTTCTTGTTTTTCTTCATTATTTTTTGATTGGTCTTGTTCTTCTTGAGAGTTTGAGTCTAGATCTTCTTTGCTACTTTGATCTTCCGAGCCCGCTAGTTGTTCGTACAACTATGAATTAATTTTTTATTGGCCAAGTGTAATCAGACATACAAGGTATTTGTTTTGGTGCATATGCTCTCAGTGTGCGTAAAAAGAAAAGATACATTCATCAAGAATCATAAAGTACAACACTTAGTATAGTCATAGAGTACAAATAGGCAATCAAATCATACTAGGAAACAGTCAATATAAATCGTAAGGATACAAGCAGGGAATTATTTGTTTAGCAGAGTGATTGCATTCAGGAAAAAACTGTTCTTCTGTCTACAACAATAACTGTTCAGAAGAAATAGAAACAACAGAAAAATGAGAGGGAGTACAAATCATCAGGAGTTACTCAGAAATCCTACTGAAAGAATGTTGCAATGGTCTGTTGTATCTGGGATAAAACACTGTAAGTGGAAGAACCAATTAAAGCCATTACCCATTAATTGGAAGCCATTAAGTACTGCCTTCTGAACTAAGAGTTATGTCTGATTTGTCTTGCTAACAACGTTCTCTTTTTATTGCAACCCCACTAAAGGGCAGCTTAAACACATAAAATATTTCAAATTCTATTACCCAATAACTTTGAGTTGACTACAAAATTTGATGAGATGTCAGTATTGTCATGTAAGACCTAACATGTCAAAATTTTGCCTGAGCTCAACTGAAGACATTGAAGGGATATTTCTAATGCTGTTCAGATATAAGAATCTAGGGAGAAACAGGCTGAACTGTAATGGCATTTATTATTTATAAACTACTTTTCCATCTATTTCCATTTATAACTTTCCATTTATAAACTACTTTTACAAGATAGATTTCCTGAATTAAAATATAACAAGGCAATTAAATATGATCTAGTACACAGGAACAACATAAGAAACTAATAACAGGGAAAATGGGCTTTAACATTTAAAAAATGAAAAAAATGCAGCTAGCCATAAGAATTAACATGAAAAGTACTACTATCCATTTTAATTTTTAATTTTCATTATATTGTAGTTGGTATACTATACATTGGTACCTAGAATATTATGTAATTGTTCAGACATTTCATGAGGAAGAAAACTGGAAGCATTATTTTCAAACACAGTGCCCATTACTTGGATAAGGTAATGGAAATAAAACAGATTGACAGTGATGTAACGCTAGTTATCTTAACTATGTGTTTTGCCAATATAATGTTACCTAGGAAACTTAAAAGATTCTCTCAGAGGCTTCTGTGAAGAACCAGGATAAAAAGTTACTCAGTGATTATATTGCCTGGTGAGCATTGTCTGTTTTCTATAGTCATTGTGGGTTTCTTCCATTTCCCTAGTTACATAAACCTGGACATATTTGGATATTTGGATATAGTTTGATGCTTTTTGATATTTTGCCTAGAGACATATTGATCTGCTTTTAACTCAAGGTTCAAGCCATATGGTTAGCCAAAGGCAAGTAAAAGAGATATGTGCTATCTGCAAATGTGTTTAATTAGACAAACACTTGCTGTGAGTATTCAGTTTTCTGTAATGTTATCTAAAAGTTATACTGTGCTCACAGATAAGCAGGTCATTGGGGACTTCTGCAATTTTGCTACTGGGAGCTGTTTATTTTTAGGGAGGATAACAAGATATGGAACACTTGTAGCCTTTCTAATGAAATCCATTCATAATTTAAATCCAACAGGGTGTTTATTCACCCCCCTCCTTTTGTCTACTGCTGCTTTGTTTCTCTCTTCAAGCAATTGTGTGCATACATCTATCCACATGCATGTATGTGAAGAGCCAACTTCAAGAAAATATATTTCCTTGACAACTGTGATGCCTAATGTGTTGTGTGGGTGCAGATAAGGAAGGAACAGGCCTCAGGATTGTGCAGAAAGTCTTTATTTTAAAGCCAGAATCAAAAAGCAAAGCAATGTGGCAAGCGCTGGCTTTTTATAGCCGGTGCTGTCCAACACTTCAGCCACTGACAGGGACTCAATCTTCCCGCCAGTGGCTGGACCAATGAGTGGAATTTGATATCAGACTCCACTTGCATATAACGTAAACACATGTAAATAAAGCGTCATGCATATTTAACATAATGTTATTTCTGATTTGATTTAAATTGCATTCTGCTTTGTCTAAAGGGTAATTTTTAGATGGTGCTTATTTGTTCCAGGTATGCCTACTTTTCATTCAGGAGACTGAAATATGTTTCAAAAATATCTTGTAAGAAAAAAATTCTAAAACCAGCAATGATACGGATATCTTGCCACCTTAAAACAAAAATGAACAAAAAGAGAGTAAGGCCAAAATAAATTCTTAAAAGATAGATTCCAAACTGAAGGAACAGAAAATTGTGTAGTTCTTTTTGAAACAGACTGATACAGCACCATCTAGAGAAGGCAGGATATGGAGCAAGTAGCCAGAGATAAATTGAATTATATTAGTTTATGCTTAAATCAGGTCACCCTTATAACCAAAAGACTCCTGAAAAGGAAGTAATGTTAAGTAGAGCATGGAGTTTTTTTCATGCTATGGAAAACTACTGACATAGAAAATTGGCAATAAAATGAAAAATAAATTGCTTATTTTAAATGCAAAGTTAACATTTTCATATGTGCAAAAATAAAAGTTGAATTGTACAAAAATTTTGTAATTGATTTTAATTAGATAAAAATTAAGTACTTGGAGGAATGTCTATTATTTGTCAATGGAGATCATCTTCTATATTTAAGCTAGCTCTATACTTGGGAAAGATTGAGGGCAATAGAAGGAGACAACAGAGAATGAGGTGGCTGGATGGAGTCACTGAAGCAGTAGGCATGAGCTTAAATGGATTCCAGAAGATGGTAAAGGTCAGGAAGGCCTGGAGGAACATTGTCCATGGGGTTGCAATGGATCAGACATGACTTCACAACAAATACTTGGTTTTTGTTGCTGAAGGCTTTTTGTCAAAATGATGTTGCTGCTAGTGATATCACATATTAACATATTTGCCCTGGCAATTTATGGATTAAAAAAAAACTCTGTGAAGAAATTCATACATGCCACATAGGACAATGTTTGCAACGGGAAATCAGTCAATTTTATTTTAATTTACCAAAACTTTTGCTGTAAGCAGCCCCAATAATCTTGGCATTTGTTTCACTTTATTTTCACTGCTTTCTGTATCATTTGCAGTTGCACCTGCTTGTAACCAATGATCCATGTATGGAAAATAACTATGACATTGCACAATTATTTAGTAAGCCTGATTTTAAAAACACATAAAATAATATGCATATTTTTGAATGTATCTTTGGGAGATGTGTTCTTGGCATGATTCTTTTCTACTACGAATGCCTGGCTGAATCTCTTTAAGTATCCATCTATCTCCTGCCCTTGCAAATTCAATTCTCATGTATATTTACACAGGAGGAAGTCTTACTCCAGAGGTTTGAAGCACATGTAGGCTGCAGTTCTTTTATTAATATTCTTAAAGCTCATTGGGGCTTACTTGTGTAGTTATATGTTGTCTGCAAAATGGAAAGTGAAGAAGGAGCAGGAACTCATCATTACTCTTGCAGTTAGACATGCTTGTCAGATTTTGGAGGCAATGAGAGAATTGGATTTTGTGCACATTGGCAGAGTGACATATAGCACTGGTAAAATGTAGCTGGTGAATGATTTAGTCGCTCATAGAGAGGACTTCCTTTTTTCATTTTGTTTTTCCATTTGTCTCTTCTAGAACCCATTCAATGACCTAGGGCTCCGTGGACCCCAACTTAAAAAAAACAACTATATTAGGGAAGTTCCTCACTGATTATTATTATTATTTTTTTGGCATGCTATTGTAAGAGAGTAGCATGCGTATATGACAATTGGAAGGGTTTGTACCTTTTGACTTTAATCCAGTTTATACACCATCTTTCTCAAGAGTGGTTGCTGGAATAGGTAATACACACATATATTTAATATACTAGCATAATAATCATCATTGTGTAGGAGCTTGAATTTGTTTCAAAATCTAATACTACTATAGAATTATGTGCATATTTATTCTATTTTGACACAAATGATAAATGAAAGCTCTGTCAAACTGTAAACAAAGAATCCCTTGGATTTCTGGAAAGATCTTTGTTTCTAGTAGGATAACATAATATAATCTTGAAATCCTATAAAAATCATTCTTAACATCAGCTTACACCTAAAGTAGTTAGAACAGGTGAGGCTCTTTGTCATATTGCCCACTTATCTCTTGAATTCCTTTAGAAAAGTCCTGTTTTTTCCTTTGCATCCCAAGATTTATTAAACATAATCAAGTAATTGAACCATTCCCTCACATTGCAAATGACAATGCAAACCTCCATAAAATAATGTAATACTGAGGATATGGTGCTATAAATCTACCATATCTAGGGTACATGTAGCTATCTCTGGATTGTAGCAAAGAGTTATAATTTTTTTAAAATTTCTTGGTGGCTCTTCAATGATATTTTAGATATACCTGTTTTTATAGCCTAGATATGATATGCTTAAATATTGTTCTACAAGTAGTCATTAACATTTTTATTTATTTGTTTTATTAAATTTGTTTGCAGCCCATCTTACCACAGGGTAACTCTGAGTGGCTTACAATGTTAAAAAGAATAAAACTATAAAAACATGAATATAATATGAATAAAATACTATAAAAGTACAAATTAATAGCTCTAACTAAAAGATGGGGAGGGAAGGAGGGAAGTAATAGAATAAGCAGGGGTCAGTGGGGTCTGTCATCAATCAATCAACCACTTCCAGTGTGATCCTCCCCCATTGGAGTGCCAGGGCAACAGCCAAAATGCATACCATATGTTAGAAAAGAATTGGGCTAAGTACGGCATGGCTTTGTGCCACAAGACCACTAAGGTAGCCATATGGGCCATCCTGGGTCACATTGAAACAGCCTGGCTAAAGAAGCTCTGGTGAAGTTACAATAATCCCAGCAAAGCTGGCAATAGATAATATATTGCTACAGAAATTACAATGAGATACAAATAGATAGATTAAACAAAAAAAACCACAGCAGTGTTAAAGGACTAAGAGACAGAACAGTGAAATACAAAATAGGAACTTTGAACACAATGGTTTGGGAAATAAAAAGAAGAAAGTGTACTAATAATGAAAATACGAGGGATCATGATAATGGGACTAGCCAATATAAGATGCAAAGGATAGTAAGAAAATTCACAATGGATACTTGTTTATTTATTTAGGAGGCACCACAGCAAAGAATGAAATAGATCATCCAGACAGACAGATCATCCAGACAGAGCAAAATGCATATTAGACATCAACTGCTACTTAGACTCGGTGTCAGCAACCTGTGGCTCCAGAGCCGCATGCAGCTCTTTGGGCCCTCTGCTGCAACTCCCTTCCCATTACTGGCTGGTCCCGCTCCTCACTCTCCCTTGCCTAGCCTGAGAAGGTAAGGACAACGGTGGGGGATGGAGAAGCGGCCAGGGTTGCTTCTCCAGCACCTCATTCTTGCTGCTTGTTGGTCTGGGTGTGCCTTCCAGCCCTTGTTGGTGTTGGGTGTGCCTTGCAACCGATGCCGGCCTCGCTAACATGAGGGCTGGCAGGGTGGGAATGGGATCTGGGAGGAAGGACAACAGAAAGGGGGATGGGCCCACAGTGCCCAGCTGCAGTTTTAAGAAGCTCAGGGCAACAGGAAAGGGGCCTGGCTCCACCAAACCTTGCACACCCACCCTAGGGGCTAGGCTCAAACAAAGCCAGAGCGCCCTCACCAAAGATGCTCACCTGAGAGCCAGTTTCCCCCCTCTATGTCTCTCTCTCTCTCTCTCTCTCTCTCTCTCTCTCTCTGTGTGTGTGTGTGTGTGTGTGTGTGTGTGTGTATCTCGCACTCTCTGTCTCTGTGTCTCTCTCTCTCTCTTGGAAAGCCATGGCAGGGACAAGCCAGCAAGCTCTCTTGGGGGCTCTTGGCTATTCCTTTTATTTTTTCTTTCTGGAAATCCATGCTGGCTGAGGAACGATCACCAGCTGTGGCAGAGGCTTCCCTTTGGGTGACCTCCCAATCCTTCTCCTCTCATGACCGGGGGCTATGGCAGGGCTGGGAGGGTGTGCACATGTGGGGAGACCCTCCTTAAGTGAGCAGCAAAGTACAGCAAGTGTGCGCACGGGGAAGGCAGATGCTTGCTTAAGGAGGGTCTTAACAGGACGCAGCTTAACAGTGCTAAGGCTCTGGCCATCACCTTGCTATGGTGTTGTCCCTCCCCCCAGCAGCTCTTGGCGAGTATGGAGGGCACGAGCTCCAGCCTGAAGCAGCAGGAAATGAAGGCTGCCTTATGCGTAAATGTGGTGCGACATTGGACAGGGCCACTTCACTCCTGCTGTAAGGCTTTGGTGACCCTCCTCCCCCTCTCACGCCCCCCTGATCTGTTGTGCAGGGCCAGGAGAGTGCACGTGCATGGGGAGACCCTCCTCAAGCTAGCGCCAAATCACAGCAAAGGTGTACGTGGGATGGTCGGCTGCTTGTTTAAGGAGGTTTTCCCCGCCCCTGTGCATCAGCCCTGCCACAGTAGGCCTGGGGGTTGTGAGAGAGGGAGGAGGGTCACCAAAGACTTAGTGCAGGAGCAAAGTGGCCCTTTGCTGCCTTCACGCCACATTTGCGCATAAGGCAGCCTTTGCTTCCTGCCACTTCAGGCTGGAGCTCATGAGAGGAAAAGGAGAAGGAGGGTCACCTGAAGAAGAAATAAAAGGAATAGCCAAGAACCCCAAAGAGAGCGTGCTGGCTTGGCCCAGCTGCGGCTTTCAGAAAAAGAGAGAGAGAAAGAGAGACACAGAGAGGGGGGTGAGAGAGAGACACACACACACATACACACACAGAGTGATACACAGAAAGAGGGAGAGAAAGAGGAGGAGATAGGGAGAGGGGGACACATACAGAGGAGATACAGAGGGAGAGGGGGTAGATAGATACAGAGGGGGAGAGAGGGGAAGATAGGGAGAGGGACAGAGAGAAACACAGAGAGATACAGAAAGAAGGGGAAGAAGGGGAGATAGATACAGAGAGGGGAGAAGATAGGGAGAGGGAAAAAGAGAGACACAGAAAGATACAGAGATATACAGAAAGAGGGGGGAGAGAAATACAGAGAGGGGAAGACAGGGAAAGGGGGAGAGAGAGATACAGAAAGAGGGGAGAGAGATACAGAGAGGGGGAAGATAGGGGGAGGGGGGAGAGGGAGAGGGCAGAGAGCTACACACAGAGAGACATACAGAGAGCGAGAGAGAAGGGTTTTGTGGCTGAGTAGGCATGGCTAGGAGGGTCATGTGACTGGGTGGGAGTGAGTGACATCAAGTTGGCCATGCCCATTCAGGTTTTGTGGCTCCCGGTGGTTTTTTTTCAGGTCCAAACGGGTCCTTGAGGTTGCAGACCCCTGGTCTAATCTAATGAAAAGGACTGGGAGAGACATGATAGCAGTGTTCCAATATCTCAGGGGCTGCCACAAAGAAGAGGAAATCAAGATTTCTCCAAAGCACCTGAGGGTAGAAGCAATGGGTGGAAACTAATCAAGGAGCGAAGCAACTTAGAACTAAGGAGAAATTTCCTGACAGTTAAAACAATTAATCAGTGGAACAACTTGCCTCCAGAAGTTGTGAATGCTCCAACACTGGAAGTTTTTTAAAAAATGCTGGATAACCATTGTCTGAAGTAGTGTAGGGTTTCCTGCCTAGGCAGGGGGTCGGACTAAAAGGCCTCCAAGGTCCCTTCCAACTCTGTTATTCTATTCTATTCTAACAACAACAACAACAACAAAACAATAGTAGTCATAAGGTTGCTATTTGAGATAATTGCAATTTTTTAATTGAAAAAAATATAATAACAAACTGACATTTGCAGGAGAAAAGTCTAATACTATGATAACCCACCATCTTGTTTATTCTTTAGTAAGGAACACTTAGAACACAATATCAAACACCACACCTCTGTCACATTATGTTTTGCTATGTTTTTCCTCTATCATGGAGCTGGGGTGAGTGTGGCTTGCGCATAATTCACCCAGCCTGTAGGCCACCAGTTTGACATTCCTGATTTAGAATAAGAGAACTATTAAGAAAATCCCCTATGCATATAAACTTATGGTGGATTATGTATTACATTACAAAGATAAATTGAATCAATGAATGAATGTGGATTGTATTCATCTAAAAATTCTTGAAAAATTCAAATGAGAAACTGCTAAAACAAGTCATCATTATGATTTTAGAAGATAGTTTGTTCAAAATTCTTATTTTTTTTTTAAAAAAATGCAAAACTTCTTCAATTTCATTTTAAATTAAATTTGTTTAAATTTGTAAAAAACACCATGTGACATAGGAAGGAAAGAATAACAGGAGTCACAATCCATTATGTTGGAAAATCTATTACAATAGTTTAGAAACATTAAAATAGCTCTTGGAGAGAAAAACTGTTAGATATAAACACAATTCCCTGTTCAATTTGCATGGTTGAAGGGAAGTTGTTAAAACAAGGTTTTCTTTGAAGGTGCCTTTTTGGGTTTCCCCACAGGAAGCTTTTTTGAGAAACAAAATAAACACATAAATCAACTTCACTGAAGCTGAACTGCTGATTTATGGTAAAATAATATCTTTTAATTTTGGTGACCCTACCCTCAGGATGAGTTAGAATCAGAAGGTCATGTCTGCCATTAGTTCACATATTTACAACTGAAAATAAGATTTAAATTAGACAAAAAGAGTTTCCAATTCATTAAAAATGAATTGGAAATCCTAGTGTGTGGTAGTGATGAACATACTATTGCTAAGGTCTAAAAATGTGATTGAATTTAAAGCAGGAAAGTAAACATGTAAAGTATTATGTGATTCAGTGGGCAAGGAACTTTGGATATAATGTAATGCTTGAACAATGGAAGAATATGTGGAAGAAAGGTTTCAAATTTACATTAAATTATAACTTTTAAAAAATTCTATAAGATGATGTATCATTGGTATTTAATTCCAGATGAGTTGTCAAGAAAGGTATGTCAAATGAATGTTGGAAATGCAAATATAAAGAAGGACTTTTCATCATTTATGGATGTGTGATAAAGCTAAGAAATATTGGGGTAGGATTCATACTTTAATACATGAATATAAAGAGAAAACCAGGGACTTTTCTTTTGTGCTTAATAGAAAAAGACTTGGTCAACAAATTTGGAACTCTGGTGTTATATATATTGATGGCAGCAAAACTACCCTATGCATAGAAATGGAAGAATATTTCTATCTCCACAATAGATGAATAGCTGCAAAAATAGATGGAGTTAGGAGATATGACTAAATTGACTGTTTTGATAAAAAAAATACAAATACTTTTATTTATTTCTATCTGGAAACTGCTTCTGGACTTTGTGCTTGAGGTGGAAAAAATGATTTTTTTGGAGGGGGGGGGTTATTGATTTGATAGATTTCTTGTTATAGAAATGGCTAATTTAAACTATTATGTAAAAGAAAAACATTGAGGTTTGCTGTTAATGGCTTATTCTATTGCACCAAAGGGTGCTGGAAGTCAATGCCTTTTCTTTCTTTCTGCCCTTTTTCCCATCAGTTTTTCCTTCCCTATTTTCCCTATTATTTGTGTTTGTATTTTCTTTGTGTGTTAGAACACAAATTAATAAAAACTGTTAAGCGGCAAAAAAAATTGAGGAGGATGTGAACAATAATAAAACAGAGGGATGTTTTCTAGAAAAGGGAGAAATATGTTTCTATGTAGCTGCTATGTAACTTTTTAATCCTTAGCCAGCCATTATTAATGAGGAATTTGAGGAGAAACAATTATGAAATATATTGATGTGCTTTTTTATCACATGACAATTATGTCTTACAATTTATAAAATAGAGGTCCAGGAGACTTTATAGTCATATACCATATATAAATAGTGTGATCTATATGTAACTTTAAAGCTGAAAGTTTAATTACACAGCTAATTACAAAATCCACTCTCTCCTCACACCTAGAGCTCAGAGGTATTTTAAAAAATATAATACAATGCTTTGAGGGTTGATCTGCTATTTGCCAAAATAAGGTTGAAGTTAGGCTTCAAGCTAGGGCAGGATTGATTAGCTCCCTACCTCCCACCCTCTTTTGTGTAACAAGGGTGGAAACAGATATTTGATGAATTTTCTGCCACATATGGGAGAATATCTTGGCTACTAGTCTATAACATGACTTGTGGGGATGGAAACATTGTTAATAAGTTTACTTCAGGCAGTACAATGACTTGGTCTGGCCCCAATAGTTAATTATTAAACAATCTGTATGTTATTGTATTCTTGTGTATTGATCCAACTTGTGTCAGACTGTTCAGCATTATTTTTCTAGAAGCCCACAGCAGCTTTATTGCTGGGTGAAAATTAACAATAGTTGTTCACTTCTTTATTTTAGTTCTTGTTTTATATAGCATTTATGAAATTTTTTCTTATGGATTTGTGGTTACAATTAACAGGTAAGAAAGTATGCCAAGTATCTTTCTTTAATTTGTTCCAATTTGGATGCTTCTGAAAGGATATTTGAGAGAAAAGCAGGGGGATTTTTTTTAAAAAAAGTACAGTATCACAAAAATGGTAGAAGATAACTTGTCAACTAATACAGATTTTTATTGGCCGAAATATATGATTGCAACCAAGGGAAATTACTGGGGTGTGTGTGTGTGTGTGTGTGTGTGTGTGTGTGTGTGTTGTGTGTGTGTATAGGGAGGGAGGGAGGGAGAGGGGTTGCTTTACAATCATTGCAATTAACAACAGCAAAAAAAGTTTGTAAAATTGAGTCAGTTACTTGACTTATCTGCTTTACAAACATCATGACTTATGACTGAGTGGCAGATTCCACTGCAATCATAACTCAAGACCTATCTGTATAAGAGTTCTTTTTAGCTTTATAGATACAGTATTCCCAAAGTTCCATAAACTAATTTAAATAAATATTTAAATGTTCCTAAGCTTTCACACACAGATAGACACACACACACACACACACACGTGTGTGTGTGCGCGCGCGTATGGTGTGTGTATGTATTTGTGTATTAGTCAGGTTTGCAGAACAGTACGTTCTCTATTCCGGTCAGCCTTACTTGTCACCATTCTCCCTAGAATCCCAAATGCAGCAACTCTATGCAAGGGATCTATAAGAATTATGCAACAGCACTAAAACCTACAATTAACTCAATAGCACTTGTCAGTGTAATACATGGCTGAAATAGTGAAACATTTAGAAGAATGGTATAGGTTCTCTTGTTTGAGCAGGGAGCTGGAAGACCTCCAATGTCCCTTCCAGCTCATTCTATTCTATTCTATTCTATGTCATGTGACAGATAAATTGTCATCAGGTTACACACACACACACACACACACACATTTCGTCTATCCTGATATCATCTGTGGTTGAAGAACTACAAACACTCATAAAACAACTGACACCAGAAACAAAAGAAGAGCTAATGTAATCTAATGGTTAAGGCACCAGTCTAGAAGCCAGGAAACTGAGATCTAGCCCCATCTTAGCATGCAAGTTGATTCAAAAGCTTTGGGTCAATCATTCTCTTTGAGCCCATGACATCAAGCTCAAGTGACAAATTAATTCCTGTTATAACCAATGGATCAACATTTGCTTAATTTGAAAAATGGATCCTAAAAATTCTAGATAGGAAAAGAGAATTTAAAAATCAGGAGATGGAAAATGGGACAAACAAAATAAGAACCGTACTCCAAACTATATGGCATACAAATATACCTAAAAATAACACCACTTCGGCAGAAACATCCAAGAATAAGTGGTATTAAAGTGAATAAAGGCAGGTTCTGAGTACAAAATGCAGGATCTGCATTGTCAAGGAATTTTGCAGGATTTTTTCTTTTTCAACTATCTGTGCATCTTAATAACCTTTAAGGGCTTTTTGGGGAAGCACTTCAGAAAAAAATAATTGTGTACATAGACCTTCTATAAATATAATTATTTTAATGGAGAAGCTCTCAGTATGAGTTTTTTCAATTTCTTCAGAGAACCAATTGGGGAGGTACAGGTGGCTGCAAATAAAAGGTGATTTTTAAAAATTAAACTTCCTGGTATCTCTTAGAATCTAAGATTATCTAAACTTCTCTCTTCTCAGGAAAATTAGAACTAAACTGTATATGGAGAGATGAGATTGCTCTCCTGGAAAGAATCTGGATGAAGATGGTGCCCAACAAGGATGGTGAGATTCTAGCTCCCAGAGAGCTTATCACCTTTTAGATCATTTTGAACTTCCACCTTCACCAGAAGTCACCTGAAATCATGTGCTAAAGCTCCTGTGAGTAACCAAGATCCCTTGCAAGCTCCCGCAGTCTTCTCCAGCAACCATAGCCTTTCATCCCAAGTCCCTGCAAAGCGCAATTCCCCGGTGGCAGAGCAGGGCAATTTCCCAGAGGTAGGGCCATTGGACAATTTCCTGCAGCCTCCCCAGCAGCCGTAATGCCTGAGCCCTGAGCCCTGAGCCACGGTGGGACACAAATACCAGGAGGCAATTAAAGAGCCAGGAGGCAATTAGCTAAGCTGGAGTGCAGCCTTCCCCACTCTGCAGCCTTCCCCACTCCGCCTTCCAAGCCCGGGACAAATATATTTCACCGGAGGCAGCCAGAAAGCCAAGCCAGAATGGACTTATAGTCAGCCAGTCTAAATCCCAGCAAGAAAAACTTCATGTTTTTTTGTTGTTACCAGTAAACAATCTTGCTAGAAAAATAATCCTACAATCATTTACCTTACCAAACAATCTCTCACCATCCTCTGCCTCATCAGGAAACAATTACTTAGAAGCCATTAAAACAAAAGAAACCACGGGGCTTTAAGGAGACTTCCAGTCCTAAGATTCCTTGGGTGGAATCTTGAAGCTGTGGATCCCCAAATGGGATCCCCTAAACGGAGTCAGCGTATTACAGTAATTTAGCGTGTTTTACTCTGTCTCAATAAATTCAGCATGTTTTTAGTCATCCTGTTACAGCCTCTTTCAGCTCAGATAACAGCAATCATTTAAGCAATAAATCCTTCTCACTCTGTGGAACGGATACCAGCAGCTAACAAAGCAATTAACCCTTTACTTGCTGACTCTCAGTACTACCTCATTACTTTAATATTTAAATACTGATTACTTCATTACCTCAAAACTTATAACTTTCCTATCTCAAGACCTATATCAATGATTAGATAATGATGTCCCCAAATCAATTTCTATAAAATAATTAATTTTATCAGTTGATTAATTGATTTATTGTTTTGATTGATTAGAGTGTTTAGTGCATATAGTGTGATTACTGATTAGTGTAAATGATCACCAATTCATGTAAAGTAATTGATTAGTAAAATTAGTATTTAGTGAATTTAATTGACCAGTATGATTAGTGATTAGTGATTAGTGTAATTAATTATTTCAGTACCTCAAGACCAAATATTGATAGGTAATGTTTTGTTTAAAATAATTGATTTATCATCTAATAGTATAACAATTAATTGTTAAATGACCACTAATTTACTGATTCATTGAACTGATAGAGATTTAATACTGTATCATTGATTATCTAGTCGATTGATTGGTTGATATTTTAGTAATAAGTAACCTTATTTTTGATTTGTTCTCTAACTTATCATTGAACATTTATTAATTACCAGCATTCATTAAGTAACTGTCTACCTATCACATTAATTAGCTATTGTAATTGTTTAGTGTACTATTGTCATTGACCATGCCAGCCAAAAAGTCCAAACCCTCCACTACTAAACAACAACAAAAGAATAATATCTCTACCAAGGACCTCCCAGACTCCTGCACATGCTTCAAATGTCTTGAAACCATCAATGAAAGCGAAGATAACATCAAATGCCACCTATGTGACAATCAAGCCCACCTTGCCTGCTTAAGCTTAAACAAAAACCTAGCTGATCTCCTAAAAGCATCAGATACATTCCCTAGTCTATGTCCATCATGTTTTCCTAAGCTAAACAAACTAAGTACCCTGCCTGACAGAGTTGATAGCATAGAATCACCCATTCACTCAATAGAAGAGTGCTTAGCAACACGTTTTGAAACAACTATGCAAGCAAGCCTAACCTCTCTTGAAAAAAAAATACAGCACAGATAAGCAAATACCTATCAGCTCAAAATCAAATACCAACTCAACATTCACTACCACAACTACTACCTCAACTACAATCACAACTACAACCAAAAGTAACCACCAAACCACAGCCACAAATAATTACTATCCCATCAAATAATTCCACAAATGATATCCCCTTACTCATCAGAGACATCATGGAATGTGATCAGAAATATCCAAATGCCATCTTAAGCAAATTTGGTCAAGTTGTCAACTTCAAAAGCTGATACAAAAATGTATGCCACCAGATAAAGACTGAATGCACCAATTATCACATTAAACAAGAGGAAAACTTTCTACGCACCAATTCCACCCACACTTTCTACAATTTCGTAAACAACAAACTAAAAGACTCAAGGTCCATCCCACCCCTGAAAGGACCTAATGATAAAGACTGCAGTGAAGACTCCATTAAAGCCAACCTCTTTAACTTATTCTTTGGCTCAGCAATGGATCATGCCCAGTATTTCCTAGTTGAACCACTGACAACTACAATGATCTAATACATATCATTTTTACAGAAGACAATGTTGAAAAAGCAGTACACAATCTAAAACTGTCTCTATCTATTGGACCAGACGGAATATTGCCTATTTCTTAAAAAAAGCTATCCACTGCCATAGCTGAACCTCTAAGCATAATCTCTGAAAAATCCTTCAGGACCAGCTCCTTGCTAAACCTATGGTCACTGGCCACGGTCATCCCCATCTTCAAAAATGGAGACCCCAGCCTAGTTGAAAATTATAGACCAATCTCTTTATGTTGCGTCACCTGTAAAGTCATGGAATGAATTATTATTTTTTTAAAGAAAAGTTTTTTGTTTTTTACAACAAACATACAGACAAAACATAAAACCATAAAACCATCTTTCAATTATATACATACAGTGTGTCAGTTGGTTACAATCTTTTGTTCTATCTTTTCTTTTACCATTAGTCACAAGTTGTATAAATTCTCATCTTATCAATCTAACTTGTGCTTATGTAATTATTAATCATTCATTTAACTAAACTATTTTTCCATCATTCCATATGAGATATTCTAAATTTCATTATGGTTTAATCTTATACATTCATCCAATGGTTATATATTTTATATTGTATTCTATATCAATCTATTAACTTTTATTGTAAAGCTTGCTCATCTGTTTCTTTACCATGTCTTTTTATCTAACCATTGATAAAATAAATCCCATATCATATAAAATTGTTTATCTTCTTGTTCTCTAATTTCAAATGTCAATTTACTCATTTTGGCACAGTCCATGATTTTCTCAATAATTTCCTCCTGCATAGGTTTTTCATTTTTCCAATTCTTAGCAAATACAATTCTAGCTGCTGTTAAAATGTTTACAATCAAATATTTCAATTCTTTACTGTATATTTTCGGTATAATTTCCAATAAGAATTGTTGTAGAGCGGCGGAGATATGAGGCTGACTCAGAGCGTTCGTTTAAAAGGGGCTTTATTCGGTGAATAAAGGGTTGCCGCAACTGCCGGGCTAACAGGGCAGATCAGCTGGCGGCAACAGCTGATGCCGTTTGACAGCTCCTTTTATAGCCGGCTGTCAAATGCCATCAGCCAATGGGAGCGGTCGGCGCTCCCACTCGAATTGCGGACCTGGTTGGGGACTCCCATCAGTTCTATGGACACAACACTCCTTTCCCCTGGCCAGGAGCATGCGTAGTCTTGCAAATAGGCCGGTTGCCTACGATGGTGGTAGGACCGCCTGAGTTCAGGGAAGTCTTCGGCTGGAGTGAAGTCCTCTGCTCCTGGGGGTGCCCTGGAGAGTGCAGGAGAGCGGGTTCGGTCTGCGGGGCCCTGCGGTGGATCAGGTAGGTTCCCTCATTTGGTTCATTTTTGGTGCGTCGTCCGGCTGGGGCGGTAGACCGGCTCGCTTGGTTGGGAGTCCATACCCTTCCGTTGGTAGACTGGGCCCGGCAGGGAGCCCTTGACTCTGTCCGGGTAGATCGGGCCCGGCAGGGAGCTCTCGGCATTGTCCGGGTAGATCGGGTCCAGCGGGGAGCTCTCGGTGTTGTCCGGGTAGATCGGGCCCGGCAGGGAGCTCGGCGCCGGCTGGGTTGGCTGAGTAGACCAGTCCCTTGGTGCTTGTCGGGTAGGCTGGATCCTCGGTGCTTGCAGGGTAGATCGGGCCGTTTGGCTGGATGCGGGAGCCATCAGTTGTGCCTTTCCACCTCCTCCTCAGCTGGTCCACGTGTCTGCGCCACATGCGTCCGTCATCTAGGAGGACTCTGTAGGATCTTGGCCCTGCAACTGACACAATCTGTCCAGGTACCCACAGCGGGTCCCCTGCATAATTCCTGGTGTATACCAGGTCATGCAGGGCAAAATCCCTGACCAAACTGTCAGACCCCAAGGGGGTGTCTGGGCTGTAATGGGGGTGTAGCCTGTCCAAGGTGGTCCTAAGACGCCTCCCCATTAATAGTTCAGTAGGTGATTTTTGTTGTGGTGCATGGGGTTGTATGCTGGCTTAGAAGATAACGGGATAGTTTGGAGTGCCAGTCTTCCTGGCCAAACCTAGCAAGTGCCTCTTTTACTGATCTGACTGCCCTCTCAGCCATCCCATTACTAGCTGGGTGAAAAGGGGCTGTGAGAATGTGCCTAATACCTAAGTTGGCAGCGAACATCCCGAACTCACAAGATGTGAACTGAGGGCCATTGTCAGACACCAGTGTGTCAGGGAGGCCATGGGTGACAAAAAAACGGGTCAGTGCCTTAACAATTGCCCGAGTGGTTGTTGAAGGAAGTAGAGCCAAGTCAATAGATTTGGAATAAGAGTCTACTAAGACTAAGAAGGTCCGCCCGTGTACTGGTCCAGCCAGGTCAATGTGCAGGCGAGACCAAGGTCCCCCAGCACTTTCCCACCTGGTAGGGGTGGCTGCTGGTGGGGCAGGCCTGGTAGTTTGGCATGGTTGGCATGAGCTTACCCAGCTGGAGATTTGGGCATCCATGCCTGGCCACCATACGTAGCTGCGGGCCAGGGCCTTGATCCTCATGATGCCCGGGTGGCCTTCGTGAAGGACCTTTAAGATTGGTACATGGAGAGTGGCTGGGATGACCACCCTTTTTCCCCATAACAAACAACCCTGCAGGCATGACAACTCTTGTTTGCGAATTTTGAAGGGTATGAATTCAGAAGTGTATTGTGTTTCAGGCCACCCCCTCCCTACCCAGTCCAGAACCTGGGCAATTACCCTGTCTTTTTTTGAGTGCGTTGCAATGTCTTCAGCTGTAATAGGTAAATTGAGTTCATTTACTTCAAAAATGGCATGAATGGGTGTGGGGTCCTCAACTGGAACTGGTAGGGGGCAGCAACTAAGGGCATCTGCGTGACACAAGTTTTTTCCAGGGTGATGCACTAATTTGTATGAATATGCGGCCAGGAACAGAGTCCACCTGGTCATCCTAGGTGACAGGACCTGTGGTGTTTGCTTGTCCCCTGACAAAAGTCCTAGAAGTGGTTTATGGTAGGTTATGAGTTCAAAATAGTGTCCAAATAGGAATTTGTGAAACTTTTTTACAGCAGCCACTGCAGCCAAGGCCTCTTTATCAATTTGGTTGTAGTTTCTTCCTGCAGCAGAGAAAGTCCTTGAGAAAAAGGCAATTGGTGCCTCAGAGCCATTTTGGAGCCTGTGGCTCAGAACTGCCCCAATACCAAAAGGAGATGCATCAGCTGCCAGGACTAGGGGGAGTTGTTGATTAAATTGGATTAAAACTGCATCAGATGTTAGTAAGGATTTAACTGATTTGAAAGCGTGGGCTTCCCTGGGTCCCCAATGCCAGGGGGATTTTTTGTCTAACAGTCTGTGTAAAGGTTCTGCAATGGATGCCTTGTGAGGAAGAAATGAAGTGTAAAAGTTCAGCAGCCCCAGAAAGGCTTGGAGTTCCATCTTGTTGGATGGTGTGGGTGCCTCGTGGATAGCCCTGACTTTGGACTCAATTGGGTGAATACCAGAGGCATCAATCCTGTACCCTAGAAAGTCCACTTGCTTAGTGGCGATGGTGCACTTCTCCCTTTTGAGTTTGAGGCCATGCTGCCTGAACCTGTCTAGGACTGCCCTAACCCTTTGTATGAGTTGAGGCTTATTTGTTGCAGAAACCAAAATGTCATCAAAGTAAGGGACTACACCTGGAAGCCCTTGGAGGATCCTTTCCATGATGGACTGAAAAATACCTGGGGCTACACTAACGCCAAATTGGAGGCGCTTGCATTTGAATGCACCCCTATGGGTGACTATGGTTTGCAGCTCAGCTGTCTGATTATCAACAGGGAACTCTTGGTAGGCCTGGGACATATCCAGTTTGGCAAAAATGGTGCCAGGTTCAAAAGTATGTAACAGGTGTTGGATCACAGGGACAGGGTATGCGCTGACCTGCAGAAAACAATTGAGGGTGGTCTTGTAATCAGCACAGATTCTCACGCTGCCATCTTTTTTGAGTGGGGTGACTATGGGGGTCTCCCACTTAGCAAAATCTGTTGGTTCTAATACCCCTTGTTTTAACAATTTGTCTAATTCTAAATCCAATTTGGGGCGGATGGCAAAGGTACCCTGCATGGCTTGAGGCGAACGGGAATTGCTTGGGGGTCTACAGTGAATGAGATGGGGGTGCCAGAATAGCAACCTAATTCATTGCTAAAGACATCAGAATAGTCTGTGAATAGGGTGTCTACTTCAGAGGTTGAGACAGCATGGATTCCAGTTATACTAAGGCCAAGGGAAGGGAACCAATCTAGTCCCAGCAGACTGGGGAGGGCACCATTAACTACCACCAAAGGCAAATGGCCTTTAAAACTTTGGAACTGAACTAAAAACTTGCCTTTCCCGAGGACAGGGATGTTCTTGCCCTGGTAGTCCCGTAGGGTCAGGTGGCATTTCTGGAGCTTCTTTTTGGAAATTCTGGGGTGAATCTTCTTCAGGGTCTCCCAGGAGATGACTGAGAGTGCTGATCCCATGTCCACCTCCACTCTGCAAGGCTTACCTTCTAAAAAAACAAAAATACTTATTTTGTTAGAGGTTTTAGAAGTGTGGTCCGCGTTGGTATCAAGTATAGCAATCTTCCACTTGCCTTTGAAAATTAGCACTAGGCTGAGGTCTCTGAGGGAAGGTTCTCCCTGCTTGGCAGAATCTAGCTAGGTGGCCTTTCCTCTGACAGTTTAGACAGGTAGCATTCCTGAACCTGCAGGATGCCCTAAGGTGGGAACCCCCACAGCTCAGACAAATAGGGGGTTGCTTGGGGGTGAAGTTGTTCCTTTGTCCCGCTCCTTCTTGTGGGGGCTTTTGCTGTCTAAGGTGGTTTATGTCTGTTGTGCCTGAAGGGTCTTCCTCTAGGGAAGCTTCCTCAGAGTGGATAGTGGAGCTGCCTTGCCTGATAGGAGTTCCTTGAATCTCAGCTGCTGATTGAGCAGAGAGCTCAGCAGCTTGGGCTTCTTCTATTGCTGTGGCCAAGGTTAAGTCTTTTTTGGCTAGTAAGCATCTTTGAAGCCTAAGGTCCCTGACCTCACAGACAATCTAATCCAAAAGCATGTCTTCTAGGTAGTCTCTGAACCCACACTGTAAGGCAGCTGATCTCAGGGCTGCCATGTATTCGCTAATTGACTCCCCCTCAGCCTGCCTTCTGATTCTGAAGGCATGTCTTCTAGCTATCTGGGAGGGTTTAGGTGAGTAGTGGTTGGAAAGAATCTCTTGGAGCTCTTCCCAGGGAATGGTTCTGACAGAGCGAGGGGCAACCAGTGCTGTAGCGGTGTCAAAAACCGCAGCTCCACAGTAACTGAGAAAGAAAGATTTTTTTCTATGCTCCGCAGCATCTGCGAGGTCGATAGCATCCAGGAAATAGATGAAGCGGTTCTTGTACTATTCCCACGTTTCTTCGGCTGGCTTGAAGGGTGGGAATGCTGGGCTTGTGTTCATCTTGAGTCGGCAGTGTCTGTCACCTCAGCTGCTGCAGGTTTCAAAAATCGCGCTCTTAGAAGAGCGTTTTGCGGCTGCGCCTGTCAGGCGGCGTCTGTCTCCTCAGCTGAGGAGGCTTTAAATTTCGCACTCGCGGTGAGCGTCGGCGGCTGTGACTTCAGTGCTCGGTGGCTTCGCTCTTTTTAAAGTGACTAGCTCAGCGATCAGACGTCTGGTAGCCTCTTATTGTATCCCGCCCTCGTCGCCAGTGTTGTAGAGCAGCGGAGATACGAGGCTGACTCAGAGCGTTCATCTAAAAGGGGCTTTATTCGGTGAATAAAGGGTTGCCACGACTGCCGGGTAACAGGGCAGATCAGCTGACGGCAACAGCTGATACCGTTTGACAGCTCCTTTTATAGCCGGCTGTCAAACGGCATCAGCCAATGGGAGCGGTCGGCGCTCCCGCTCAAACTGCGGACCTGGTTGGGGACTCCCGTCAGTTCTATGGACACAACAAGAATGTCTCAGGTTTAAGGTCTGTATGTGGTTTTATCATTTTTTCCAACCATGTGTGGATTATAGTCCAATATCTTTTTGCATCTGAGCATGTCCACCACATATGGTAATATGAGCCAGGTATCTGATGACAATTCCAACATTTATCTGATTTATTCTTGAACATCCTTGAAATTCTCGTTGGGGGTAAGTAACATCTTATACAAATTTTCTTTATATGCAGTTGATGTTGTCATTTTATAATTTTGAGACAACAATTTTTGCCATTTATCTAGGTCAATCCCATATCCAAAAATTTTCCCCCATGCAATCATTGTTTCTTTTACTTGTTCTTCCTCTTATTTAAACTCCAGCAAATGTCCATAAAGTTTTTTAATTACTTTTTCATCAGTACCTATCAAAATTTTATCTGTCAGCCAACTTATCATAGATGCCTTCTGTTTTAATATCTTTATCAAATCTAGATTGTATTTGCAAATATGAAAACCAATTCATTTTTACACCTTGTTCATCTAGTTTTTGTATAGATTTGAGTTCACCCTTTTCATTCAATATCTCACCATATCTAACTGATTATTCCTTTTTATATATTATTGGATAGGAAAAAGCTTCAATAGTAGATAACCATGGTGGAATTTTTAAATAATATTGCTTTTTTATCTTCTTCCAGTTTAGAAACAATGCTTCTCGAATATAATGTCTTCTAAAATACCCCTGCATTTCAGTTCCCTTATACCAGAGGAAGGCATGCCACCCTATCAGCAAGTCATGTCCTTCTAAATTAAAAAGTCTAGTATTCCTTAGTGATATCCACTCCTTTACCCACATCAAACTCATCGCCTGGTAATATAATTCCCAATTGGGCAAAGCAAATCCTATTTTTGCATCTTGTAACAATTTAAGTTTTATTCTCGCTTTCTTCCCCTGCCAAATGTATTTTAGCACTATTTTGTTTAGATCTTCAAAAAATTCTTTTCCTAGTCTGATTGGAATTGTCTGGAATAAATATAAGATTCTAGGCAATACATTCATCTTAATTGTAGATATTCTCCCAATCAATAATAATTGTAAATTTTTCCATTTTATCAGGTCTGTTGCAATCTGTTGTTTGAGTTTAAGATAATTGTCCTCCTTAAGTGTGCTACATCTTGGTGTTATGTGTATCCTTAAATACTTAACCTTATTTGTGACCTGGATCCCCAGAACTTCCTTCAAGTCTTTCTTTCATCTTGCTAATATGTTCTTTGTTAAAATCTTTGTTTTATCTTTATTTATTTTCAAACCTGCTACTTTCCTATACTCTTATATCTTTTCTATCAGTTTCGGTGCTGACTCCAATGGATCCTCTAATATGAATACCAGGTCATCTGCAAAGCTTGCAATTTATGCTCTTCTTTTTAAATTTTCATTCCTTTTATTTTTTTTCCTTCTCTGATATTCCTAATCAGCACTTCCAGTGTTAACACAAACAACAGAGGCGACAGTGGACAGCCTTGTCTAGTCCCTTTTCTTATATCTATAAAGTCTATTAACTCTCCATTTATCATAGCCTTTGCAGTTTGTTTATAATATATCATTTCTATGGCTTGAGTAAATTTTTTACCAAAGCCCATTTGGTCGAATTGTAGCAGCATAAAACACCAATTCACATTATCAAAAGCTTTTTGTGCATCTAAAAACATCAAAACCATTTGTTTTTCAGGATGTGTCTCATAGTATTCCAGTGTATCTAAAATTATTCTCATATTGTCTTTAATTTATCTCTTCGGCAAAAATCCATTTTGATCAGAATGAATAAAATTGTTTAAATATCTTTTCAGTCTTTCTGCCAGAACTGAAGCAAAAATTTTATAATCTGAGTTTAATAGTGATATAGGTCTGTAATTTTTAACTTGCTGTGGGTCTGTGTCCTCCTTCAGTACAAGTGTAATATATGCTTCTGACCATGTTTTGAGTATTCTCTTCCTTGACATAACTTCATTCATAACTTCTAATAAGTGAAGATTCAATGTTTCCTAAAATGTCTTATAAAATTCCACTGGCAAACCGTCCGGACCTGGTGCTTTCCCAATGTTTTGCTTTTTTAAAGCTTCTGTTAATTCCATCATTGTTATGTAACTTTCTAACATTATTTCAATATCTTTGGGTATCTGGGGCAAATTTGCTTCCTCAAGGCATTGTTGAATTCTTTCTTCCTGAACATTCTCTTGATGGTACAATTTTCCATAATAATCTTGAATAATTTTTTCTTCTCTGCATTTCTATAGCATACATGTCCTTGTTCGTTTATCAATTGATTTATCCTTCTCGAATCTCTTTCCTTTTTTCAATTTATATGCTCGCCATCTGCCTGGTTTATTTGCATCTTCAAAATAATTCTGCTTAGCATTTTTAATTTTTTTTTTTTGCTATTTCCTCTTTTTCCATTAGACACATTTTATGTTTAGTTATTTTAATGTCCTTTTTTGTGGAAATTTCTGTAGTTCTTTTTCCAGCCTCTTGTAGTCATCTTCCAATATTTTAAAGGTTTTTCTCTGTTTTATGTTTCTTTTCCTTGTATAGTCCATTATCAAGCCTCTTGTATAAGCCTTCATCGTGTCCCAGAAGTTCTGTAATGATGTATCCTCTTTTGTGTTTTCTTTAAAGAAAAGTCAGTTCTCTCTCAATTTTCTGTTTAAAATCTTTTTACATGGAATCAATTATTTACCAATCATTATCCTCCACTTAGAGATAAACAACCTACTCTCTAACAAACCATTTGGTTTCAGAAAAAAATTATCTTGTAATCTGCAACTCTTACACTGCAAAAATATATGGACTACACAACTCAATCAGGGCAAAGACATAGATTCAATTTACATAGACTTCTGTAAAGCCTTTGATTCAGTGGTACAGGACAAAATACTCCTAAAACTAAAATCTTATGGTATCTCTGGACATCTGCATAGCTAGATAGAGGCATTCCTGTCAAACAGGCAACAAATGGCCAAAATTGGGAGCGTCCTATCAAATTCTGTACCTGTCAAGAGTGGTGTCCCCCAAGGCAGTGTTCTAGGACCAACTCTCTCATGCTCTACATAAATGACCTTTTAAGAGCAACTGCGTTCTCTTCACCAATGATGTAACGCTATTCAACATCACCAACAATACTGCTACCCTTCAAAAAGACCTCAACTGTGTATCAGAATAGTAAAACAAATGGCAACTTCAAATCTCAACAAATAAATGCTCTGTCTTACATATTGGCAAAAAAAAAGATCAGAAAATAACATACAAGCTGAATAGTCAAGACCTTGTTGATGATCCAAACTCTGTTAAGGATCTTGGAGTACTCATCTCTAATGATCTAAGTGCTACAGCCCACTGTAACTACATAGCCAAAAAGGCATTAAGAGTTGTTAACCTAATCCTGCCTAGCTTTTTCTCTGGTAATATCACACTACTAACTAGAGCATACAAAACATTTGCTAGACCAATACTTTAATACAGCTCATCAGTCTGGAACTCACATTACGTATCTGATATTAATACAATTGAGAAAGTCCACAAATATTTCACAAGAAGAGTTCTCCACTCCTCTACTCATTGCAGAATACCTTATGCCACCAGGCTTGAAATTCTAGACCTAGAAAACCTAGAATTACGCCACCTTCGGTGTAAACAATAGATACAAACTCAAGGTTAATCACACCAAACTTGATTGCAGGAAATATGACTTCAACAACAGAGTGGTCAATGTCTGGAATACTCTACCTGACTCTGTGGTTTCTTTCCCAAACCCCAAAAACTTTAATTTTAGACTGTCTACTATTGACCTCACCTCTTTTCTAAGAGGTCTGTAGGGAGCATGCATAAGTACTCCAATGTGCCTACTGTCCCATTCCTATTGTTTCTTTTTATTTTTCTTATATGTATCCATTTCATGTATTCATAACTATATTTATACTTATACCTGTTATCTTATAATCACTTGACAAAATAAAATAAATAAATAAATAAAATAAATTCTTGGTACCTCTTTGAACTACAGTTTCCATAATTTCTGCTTGAAATTCTGCAGTGTCTATTAAAAAGGGTTCATTTATAGGAAAAAAAGAATACAGCGTGTTCTTAGTTTATGGCCACAATTGAGCCCAAAATGTATGTTGTTAAGCGAGAAATTTGTTAAGTAAGTTTTGCTCCATTTTACAACTTTTCTTGCCACATTTATTGAGTGAATCATTGCAGTTGTTAAATTAGTAAGGTGGTTGTTAAGTGAATCTAGTTTCCCCATTGACTTTGCATGTCAGAAAATCTCAAAAGGCAATTACATGAATCTGGGACACTGCAACCATCATAAATGTGAGTCAGCTGTCAAGTATCCAAATGTAAATCACATAACTATAGGGATGCTACAATGGTTTTAAGTGTGAAAAATGGTCATCAGTCACTTTTTTAGTGATGTAATTTTGAAAGGTCACTAAATGAAATGTTTTATGTCAAGGGTTATTTGTATTGTCAGATTTTAGAGATAGCTCTTGGTTAGTGAAAGTAATAGGAACTGGAATTTCTGTCACTAAGTGATAACAATTGTAAAGCATGATGTTATTTGATTTCATCTCTTAACAATGACAATTCAGGCAGTTCCAGTTGCAATCATTAAATGAGGACCTCCTTGCAACTACCTGCCAGCTTCAATAAGCAAGTTGATGGGAAATCCAGCAGGAAGTTGTGAGTCCCAGGAGCTTGCAAGTGGGGTAGTACTCAGGAAAGGAATTGCTGTGGCCCAGCACAAGTGTAGCTGGGCTGGGAATCGCTGTTGTTGGGTGCAGGAAAGAGCACAAGCTGCCCTGAACTCCCTCACCACTGATCTTTGCTATCTTCTTCACATTGATGATGATATATATCTGGCCTGACTTTGTGAGTCAATTGCTGGCACTGAAAAATCTTCTTCCCAAGACCACATGTAGCTTTCCTCAAGAGTGAAACCAAATACTTCGTCAGAAGGGAGAGGAAGAATCTGGTGAAGTAGGGGCAGTGACCAGAAAGCAGCAGGGGCAGCAGAGTGCAGAGTGCCCAAAAGATCAGAAATTGGAGGGGGATAAGTGGTAGTGGTAGTTGAAACCCACCCTGCAGTCAACCCGCCCAAATTTTGATCATGTGACCACAGGAGCACTGCAATGGCCATAAATTCAAGGGTCAGGTGTTAAGTAGAATTTATCCAGTGCAATCATAACTTAGCATGGTCACTGAATGATATGTTTATTCATCCATCATATATAACCCTAGAATTATATTGCACACAACCAGCGGGTTAAAAATAAAATGATTTTCTTTTTTATTGATAACATCTATTAATTTTATTACAGCCACTGTTTATAAAAATACTAAGATTTTATCATGAAGCCAAACATAAATTTTGCTTGTGCAAAAACATCCCATGGCAATAGCCAGTGTCTTTGTGTTTAAAAAGGTAATTAATATTTTATTAAAAATGCAGGTCATTGAACTATAAGATATTATAGCATTAACTGCTGAGGAAATGCTTTTATTTATGTGTAGAGCACAGCTGGATGTAACCCCCAACCCCCAAGTCATCATGAGCTGCGCTGCACTAACACTGTTTTAACAATTGCCATATATTAAGAAGTTGCTTCAGGCAGGTGAAATGCTGCTTTGGGGTCTTGCTTTCCCATTGCCACCTCCTTTCCTTTCAATCATACTTGGGGGAAAAGAGGACAAATAACAGGAATATCACAAAGCTTCTAAAATAGTATTTGAAGAATAATGTGCATTTCTAAGGGAGGATTTAAAAAAAAAACCATAATTCATAATTCATCAGATTATATACTCTGTGGTGGAGTAAACATAGGTATTAGCAGATGGAGTGCTTTCACATATGTAGGGCTGAACCCTGATTTTGATAAGAAAGAGACTTTAATGATGGACAACAATGGATAACAATGTTGAATGACTGAAATCTGTTTTTTTTTTAGTTGCTTAGAATTTCCAAAGGAGTAGTGTTGTGGCAAAACTACCATTTCCAGGTTGCAAAAAAATACAGATGACTGCTAGCTGGCAGTAAAGAGATGCTATAACTCTCATTTTTTCTGCTATCTAATGTTCATCCAGGTTTTTGCAGCCAAGATATGATAGGCCCAATCATATCTTGGGCAAAGAGCAACCTAGAGATTGTAGACTTTTTCAAAAAGTTAATATAAATAAGTAGAACAACATGGCACATACAAATTTTAAAAATACCACTAAAGCCCAAATTACCAGTATAATCCCGTGGCTATTGATTCAAACATAAGCTTACCAAATTCAGTGTAACTTCCAGATAACATCATTGTGGCTTGTAATAGATACCTAGAGATAGAGCTGTACTGAATTAATATGGGTTATAGTTTCAACATCATTATTCTTGAGGTCCAAAGTAAAATTCATATAAACGAGAAAAAAAATCAGTTGGATAGAAATAAGTGTGTGTATGCATTTTCTATTACTGAGCCTTATTTTGTTTTATAATGCTACTATTCTGCAGATGACAATTTCCTCCGAGGTGTTCTACATACATAATGTGTAAGTAAGAAAAATGTTAACAAAGGCATCCTACATTTAAGAATCTTCCTATCCAAAGATAAATTTTGTTATGTTCTCCTGAATTTTTCCCTTGATCAAAAAGGAAATACACAAGTCTTTTGATTATTTATTTATTCATAGAATTTATCTGCCTGCGTATCTCAAGAAAAAAATGAGCAGTGTCAAACAAGTCATAATATTTAAAACATTGTGATTAAAAGTTAAAGAGAGGGCAACAGGTATTAACTACAATGCAACCATCTCAACAACTCACTGGTCTCCAAGCCTGATAATATAACCAAGAGTAACAGAATAACAGAATTAGAAGGGACATTGAAAGTCTTCCATCCAACCTCCAACTCAAGCAAGAAACTCTATACCATTTCAGACAAATGATTGTCCAATCTCTTCTTAAAAATCTCCATTGTTGCAGGACTCACAACTTCTGAAAGCAAATTCTTCTACTAGTTAATTATTCTAACTGCCAAGAAATTTCTTCTTTCTTCCCAGGTTGGTTCTCCCCTTAATTATTTCTATACATTGCTTTTTGTTTTGCCTTCAGATGCTTTGGAGAATAGGTTGACACCCTCTTTATGGCAACCTATTAGATATTGGAAGACTGCTATCTTGTCCTTCTTTTCTCATTAAACTAGATATACTCAATTTCTGCAGCTGTTCTTCATATGTTTTAGTCTCCAATCTCCTAATCATTTTTATTGTTCTTCTCTGCACTCTTTATAAAGTCTCAACTTCTGCACATCTTTTCATGTTGACCACAGCTGGATGCAATATCCAAGTGTGGTATTACCAAGGCATTATAAAGTTATTTATTTATTTAGCATATGGCATATCGTACATGGATTAGCAATATAAATTAATATTTCAATTAGATTAGTAGAACTTAACAAAATATAAATGTCAAAAAATCTATGTTCAAGTATCAATGTCTAGGCTATCTAACCATTGAGTACAACATTGCTTAAATTAAAAAAAATCAGATACTGGACAAGTATATGCCATCAGCTTACAGCCAATGTGATCTACAGTTTGACATGGGACCCCGCAGAGTCTTGGCAGATGCCATGTGAAGTGCAAAATCCTATTCAGGATTGTTCATTGCAGACATGAAAGTTCAAAGCCTTGCACCTTTTTTTGGTGCCATCATTTATCTTCTTCCTATAGCTGGGCATTCAGCGACTCATTTGGCTTTTCATTGGGAATTGATGTTAAAGTTATTGGGTATATGTGCAAGTGCCAATGGGGGCTTCCTGAATTAGTCAGCCTCCTGCTTCTAAATGAGGAAGGTCAGCATCCACCAGTAGGAGTGAGTTGTTCATAATTTTTTCTGTATTCTCTCACTAGTGCATCTTGCCTTTATAAAGCTGGCAATGCTATATGGCTTAGAAAAGTAAGCCAGCAAGGCAGAGTGCTTTAATATATCCACATATAATCTTCATGGTGTTGTTGAGTTTGGCTTCTGTCATGTCTGAAGTCTTCACTCCAGTCCAGATAGGGAGTGCCATCCTGAAACCTGATTGGCTGCCCTGTCAAAGCAGCCCAGGTTTGTTCTTCATGGCTATAGGTTTGTTCTTCGTGGCTATACAGTCAGCCAGAGCTGTTACTGTTAGCCTTAATAAACCGATTACTTCTCTCACCTCACTTATTCACGGTGCTGTTCACAGAATAGAACACTGGTGACAAAGATGGGATCTAGAGGTCGCAGAGAGCTAATCTTTACTCCAATCTAGGAGTTTCAGCTGGTCACTGCCTCCAAACTGAGGCGAAATATAGAGCAAGTCACTGAGGTTATTCCTCTCAGCTGGTCACTGCCTCCGAACTGAGGCGTGATTAAGAGCAGATCGCTTCCTCTGAAGAGAGGCTTAAAAAGAGCAGTCACTGAGGTGAATTCAACCCTTTCCTCAAAGCCAGTCTCTAACTAGTGAAAGTATCCATGCACCTGAGGGCTACAAGTTTACAATAATGGCTACGCTTAACAATTTCACACCTTTCAACTTAGCCACTGAAAAGCCACTTTTATAGCCTGATTTGAATGCTTCTTGGAGGCTAAGGACTTTGTAGACCTTGCAGATAGTCACATAAGAGCATTATTCCTTAATTTCTGCAGCTCAGAAATGTTTGAGATTGTGAGATCTCTTGTGGCGCCTCTAGAAATTCAAGTTGTGCCTTGGGAAACTTTGCTAAGCAAATTAAAGGATCACTATGAAACATTGCCTTCACAAATTGCGAGGCATCATGCATTTCACCACCACAGTCAAGCTGATGGTGAGTCTATTAACCAATTTGTGGCTGGGCTAAGATCTGCAGCTGGTTATTGTGAGTTTAAAGATTTGGAGGATGTCCTCCTTGGTCATTTAATTTGTGGCATTAGACACCTGAGGCTTCAGAGGAGACTGTTGGCTAAGCCTGAGCTAACTTTACAGATGGTGTTAGATGAAGCCTGAGCCATTGAGCTATCTAATAAATCTACAGCTCAGATTCAAGGGATGAATGGGCAGCTTGCAGGAGGTAGCAACCCCTCAGCTATTCACTATGGTGAGATTGAGACTGATGAAGAAGCAAACGAAGATGATGACATCCACTGTCTCAAAACTGCAAAAGGTAAAAGCCAGACTTTTGACAGATACCCTTGACAATCAGCTTATTTAGGCTGCAGTGGGAACCACCCACGAACAGCCTGCAGATTTAAAAATGCCGATTGTCAGTGTTGTGGAAAGAGAGGCCATGTAGCCATGGTATGTAGGTCTATTATGCCAGCTGCTCATACACAGCCAAGGCAATCTTTTGAGAGGAGAACCCCACGGAAGCAGCCAAGAAAGGGGGATGGCTGTTTCACAATTTTCAGGGATAGTCATCCAAACAAGTTGGGCATTGGGCAAACCAGCCCAGCCATTAAGAAAATAATCCACTTTACCATTAGCATAGATGGAGGTAGACATGGGTTCTACTTTATCCTTAGTGTCATGGGGCACTAGCAAGAGATTACTGCCCTAGATCTCTAAAAAATGTTTAAGCCCTTGTTTCCTGAAACTTAAGGATTATCAGGGTAAGACTATACCCATTATCAGATCAGGAAAACTTAGGGTCCAGTTTAAACAATTTGTGGGGTGACTTCAACTAATCATTTTGGAAGGTTCTCTCCCTAGCTTTTTAGGGCTTGACTGGTTCAAATTCCTTGGGCTTGGTATTAGTGGCATCAACAATATAAGTGTAGAAACCTTGGGTGGGGAATTTGTCAGCGGACTTGTGAATTTCTATAGTATCTTTATTCCCCACAATGCTTCAATAGCCGAACTTTTACATCAACTGTTGGACTGTAACATACCATTGGCTTGGAGAAAGAAGGAATCTAGTGCGTTCAAGGCTATCAAAAGTTTGCTAACATCTGATAAGGTACTTACTCAATATAGTGTGTGTCTCCCTCTCATACTGGCTTGTGATGCATCACCTTATGGGGTTGGAGTGGTGCTGAGTCACAAGATGCCAAGTGGAGATGAAATATCTATTGCGTTCTTCTCAAGAACATTATCACCTGTAGAACACAATTATAGTCAATTGGACAAAGAGGCCTTAGCAGCTGTAACAGGCGTTAAATGCTTTCATGAATATGTGTATTGTCGTACTTTTGAAGTTATTACTGACCACAAGCCTCTTTTGGGCTTACTAGCGGACAACCACCAGACACTGTAGATACTTTCTCCTTACATGACAAGGTGGATTGTGTTTCTTACAGCTTATAATTAACTTATAACTAACACACCGCTCAGGTAAACACTTATGCCACACAGACGCATTGAGTCATTGCCCAATTCCAACACAGATGGAAGACACAGCTCCTGCACACCAAATTCTGTTTATTGAAGATCTACACTCACCACTGTCAGCTATGGACATCGCTAAACATTCATCTAAGGACCAAGTTATCTCCCAAGTCTTAGACTGGGTGTGCAGGGGGTGGCCACAAGGGCCAGTTGATCCTGAGTTTTGGCCTTTCAAGATGAGTCAGCACGAGCTTTCCACACTAAGAGAGTGTTTATTATGGGGCAACAGAGTGGTCATTCCTCATAAATTACAAGAACCAGTGCTAGAAGCCCTGCATATTAGCCACCCAGGAATAGTTTGTATGAAGGCATTGGGGCGTCATATGAAGGCATTGGGGCGTCGTATGAAGGCATTGGGGCATACTTACGCTTGGTGGCCAGGCATGGATCAGGCCATTGCTGAATGGATGGCACGGTACAATCACTGCCAGGAATCTAGGGCTGCTCCACCCCAGGCTCCAGTTCAAGACTGGGGAAAACCTAGAACTCCCTGGTCTCGCATACATGTGGATTTTGCAGGCCCCTGCCAGGGTCAGAATTTCCTAATTGTCACCGATGCCTTTTCTAAATGGTTGGAGGTGATATTAATGACTGCCACCTCATCTGAAGCTTTAATAAAGGCCTTGAGAAAGTTGTTCATCATGCACGGGCTTCCTGATCTGTTAGTCTCAGACTACCTCAAAGTATCCTCAGTTATCCTCAAAGTACTTCGAGCTTTGGCTTTTATTCTGGAAGATCGCCTAGAGACAGCTCCAAAATTACTGGAAAAGATAGAGACACATGGTGAGGTGGCTGGTCTGAAAATAAACAAAGATAAAACAAAGATCTTGACAAAGAATATGTTACTAAGACGGAGAGAAGAACTGGCAAACTTATTGAAAATTCAAGTCATGAATAAGGTTAAGTATTTGGGGATATACTTGACACCAAGATGTAGTACATTAAAAGAGAACAATTACATTAAACTTAAACAGCAGATAACATTAGATTTGAGGAAATGGGAAAATCTACAATTGTCATTAATAGGGAGAATTTCAACAATCAAGATGAATATCCTACCCAGAATTTTATACTTGTTTCAAACAATACCAAATAGGCTTGGAAAAGACTATTTTGAAGATTTAAATAAAATTGTGTTGAAGTATATATGGCAGGGCAAGAAAGCCAGAATAAAGCTAAAACTTTTACAAGATGCTAGAACTAGAGGAGGATTTGGCTTGCCTAATTGGGAGTTGTACTATCAAGCTGCAAATTTGATGTGGGTTAAGGATTGGATAACGTTAAGAAAGACTAGATTGTTGACACTAGAAGGACATGATTTGCTGTTGGGTTGGCATGCTTTTCTATGGTATAAGGGAACTAAGGGTTATTTTAGAAGACATCACATACGGGAGTCTCTGTGGCTAAATTGGGAGAAGATCAAAAGATAATATTATTTGAAAATTCCAGTTTGGTTATCAACTATTGAAGCATTCTCTTATTCTATAATATATAAGAAGGAACAAACAATTAGATATGGGGAAATACTGGATGAAAAGGGTGAACTTAAATCGATGCAAAACTTAGAGGAACAAGGTATAAAGATGAATTGGTTTTCATATGCGCAAATACACTCAAGGTATGATGAAGATTCTAAAACAGAGGGATTTTATGATAAATTGACTGATTTAGATAAGATTTTGACAGGTACTGATGAAAAGGTGATTAAAAAATTATACGGTTATTTACTAGAAATTAAACTAGAGGAAGAACAAGTTAAAGAAACTATGATTGCTTGGGGGAAGAATTTTGAATATGGGGTTGATTTAGAGAAATGGCAAAAATTGTGGTCTCAAAATTATAAAATGACAATGTCAACAGCTTATAAAGAAAATTTGTATAAGATGTTTTACAGGTGGCACTTTTCCCCGACAAGAATAGCAAGAATGTTCAAGAATAAATCTGAAAAATGCTGGAAATGTCATCAGATACCTGGCTCGTATTACCATATGTGGTGGACTTGTGAGGACGCTAGAAAATACTGGACTAAAATTCACATGTGGTTGGAAAAAAAGACAAAGAAACACATAGACTTGAAACCAGAGATCTTTTTATTGGGAATCTTACCTGATACATATAGTAAAGATTTAAAATACCTGATTGTAAATGTATTAACAGTGGCTAGGATTGTATTTGCTAAAAACTGGAAAAATGAGAAAATACCATCGCAGGAAGAAACTATTAAGAAAATATTGGAATGTGCTGAAATGAGTAGATTGACATTTGAAATTAGAGAACAAGAGGATAAACAATTTTATAAAATTTGGGACCTTTTCTACCAATGGTTAGATAATAAAACACAATAATAGAATATTTAGAATTTTAGAAAATAACAAATATATAAAGATTTATTTCTTTTCTTTTTTGATATAATATTTATAAAATGTTATTAAGATAGATTTGGTATGACTATATGATTTGTTATAAAATAAATTAAGTAAACTCTAGTTATCTCGTAAAGTATGAATGAATAAAATCATGGTCAAATGATTGTTTAATAGTGATACTAGGGCATATAATTTCTGATTGACAATATGAGATATTATGTAATGTAATTGTAATTGAGACCACGAAATGGATTCACAAAAAACTGGTAAACCAACCGATACACTGTTTGTATATTTATGAAAGAAAGTGGATGTTTTTACGTTTTGTCTGTTTTGTTTGTTTTTAAAAATCAATAAAATTATTTTTTTTAAAAAAAGTACTTCGAGCTATTCCTAGCCGAGCAATGTATTTGCCTTGCCCTGATAACTCTCAATCACCCCTCTAGCAATGGCATGGCAAAACTAATGGTGCACTCCACTAAAGAGGCGCTTGCAAGAATGGGTCCTGGGGATTGGTCTGCAAAAATAGACCAATATTTGTTAGCACAGCACAGCACACCCTGTCCATCTACCAATTTGAGCCTGGCCAAAGTATTAATGGGCTGACAGTTAAGAACAGTTTTGGACAGACTTCATACTGAGCACTCCCCAGAAAAGCCTCTAGAATCTACAAAAAACATTAGGGTCTTCTATGAAGGGGACTGGATGTATGCAAGGAATTTCATGGGAAACCCCTGTGGTCACCAGCCACCATAATAGAAGTAAAAGGGCTGTGCCCTTATAAGGTTGAATTAAAAGACAGATGGATATGGAGGCGGCATATTGATCGATTGAGATGGAGAGGGTTTTCTGGACCACATCAGCCAGACGACACACCTAAGATCTGCACTCTACAAGCATGGATGGCCGAGAACGTGCCAGTCCCTATAGAAACACAGGTGCCAGCTAAACCAGTGACGTCTCAACCACCGAAAGAGTCAACTGTACCTGAAGCTCTGAGCCAGAGTCCAGCAATGCCAAGTCCAGTCGAGGGGGAATGCCTGCCAACAGTCACTCCACCGCTGACCAAAGGAACTTCCCCTCTAGAGACTGTGCTTCAGAGATCTGGGTGAATCCAGCATAGGTCTACATGCCTACAACACTACGCCTGTGCAATTGAGGTGGGAAGGAGTCTTCACTCCAGTCTGAAGCAGATAAGGGGGTACCATCATGAAACCTGATTGGGTACCCTGTCAAAGCAGCCCAGTATATAAGAGCTGTCAAACAGCTTGTTCTTCGTTGCCATACGGTCAGCCAGAGTTGTTACTGTTAGCCTTAATAAACTGTTGGCAACCAATTAGCTTGTCTCACCTTGCTTATTCCCACCACTGTTCATGGAATAGAACAGCGTCTAACTTATTAGTATGGTAGCTTTTAAGTTATACAGGGGCACAGTGTTTCACTGTGAAATAGACCAACCCTGAGGTCATGACAGCCACGTTCATTTAATTAAAAAAAAACCAAAAGCTGGGAAGGATAGATCTTTTGAAGACTAGAATAATGAAATGAGCATGGAGCGAAAATATTTCTACAGCACCCCCACAAAAAAGTTTATCTCTAAAAGTTCTGCCAGAAAATGGACGATCCTGGGACTTTGCAGACTTCAGCTATCCCTCTGACTGTCTATAGAGGGCAATCTAGTCCAGAGTTCTGGCTGAGAGGGGAAATAGGAGATGGTTTCATGTGCATGGCACGCAAACATGTGCATAGCTCCATTTGTGCAAATAGTGGGCATGCTTGTGCAAGCAGTCTGCATAGCTCAAGGCCTAATAATAGGCTACAACCTGGGGGTTGGGGGACCCTTAATTAGGTTTTAACTCCTTGCTGGACTCCACAGGCAGTCAATTGGATAGCTAAAGCCTGCAAAGTCCAGTGTCCTCCATTTTCTGGCCCAACTTTTAGAGATGAGGGTTTTGTTTTGTTTTTTACTTCAGGGGGAAAAAACTACAGAAATATTTTTCTTTCCTTGCTCATTTGGTTCCTCTACTCTTCAGCTTGCAGTTAAGGGAAGGTTTTCAAAAAGGATATTGGAAAGCAGAGGAAGAGTTGGGGTGGTGGTGGTGGAAGATATGTAAGCCTGTCCCTTCCAGCTTTTTTAAATTGCAGAAATGTGGGGGGCAGGGAGGAGGAGATTAAGCAAGGAAAAAGTTTGGGAAGTTCATCATGAATCTGCCTTTTAGGCAAGGGCCAGCTTTCCAAAGCCTAGAGAGGCAGGATAAAATTGTAGCTTCCCATTTGCCAGCTGATTGGGACCAGCAATTAGGAAAGTAGCCACCATTTTAGAAATGAAAATAGTGGTTGTTTCCAAGAGGCAAAGGGAGGAAACCTAATACTACAGGGGATGGCGGGGTGGGGGGTGGGGAGACACAGGCACAGAAGGCACTGCAGCATTCTGTGTCTCTCATAAGTGCATCCTGTGTCTGTCATCCTGTGTCTGTCATAAGTGCAAGTCACACAAGCATCTGTCATATTTTTGAAATAGGCTTGTGTTATGGCCCCATTGGAGCCCAGTTCGGTGGAGGAGAAATTGGAACTAGGACCATCTGACAGGGATGGCACACCCTGGCATGTTTGGAGAAGCCAAGGGCTGAAACTAATGCTGTCCTGCCCCCCCAAGGCATATGAGGAGGTAGTCGACCAGAGAGTTGCCTGCCCTCACAGACACAGGGGAAAATCAGCTGCCGACAGGTAGCAGATCTCCTCTGATGAGGAACAGCTGCTTACCACCACTCAATCCAAGGGCAAGGAGAGATGAGTGTAGGCAAGTCCGTAGAACTGCTACAAGCCTACTTGGGAGGAGTTCATTATACCCCTCCTCACAGGAACACCTGGAATGAAGTAATTGAAGGAGAAGCCATGTGGAGTTTCTGCCAGGAACAATTCTTTGCTTTGGCTTACACTTCCCTGGCTTTGTGTTATGCCTGTTGCTGTTTACCTTGCCTCACTTGGAAGATTGTTCTTCGCCTTTTGTGGATTGATCTTGGCCTTTGCTTTGCTGTGCCCTTGGAACTGCTTCTTGCCTTAGACCTTTTCTGTGCCTTGTGGACTGGACTTGGAACACTGGACCTTGCCTTGTGAGTGTGCTCCTACTTTGTGGGCTTTATTTGTACCATGGGGGCTGTTGTTTGGGGAAATGAGGATGGATGCCTTCAGGGTAGTGTGGGGGATGGGGCTTTATTGGTTATTGGAGAGTCATTTGCTGGAACATTTGTTGAGGAAAAATAAAGGACTTTCTAAAAGTCTGCTTTACCTTGACCTCTTGGGTCATAATAGGTTTCTATGTAGTTTTGGTGTGTTGGTGGTTGTTTTGAAATGTCATCAAATGGCATGCCTTATTTCAAGGATTGACTGTATTTATTGGTAATTGCATCAGATTTAGAATCTGTTTAGAATTTTAACAAATACCCAATATTTCTAAAATACTAAGATATAATCTTTTGCTATTCAATTTACATGTCTATATATTTTGCAAATGCACTAAGTGCTAAGGCATTTAATATTTAAAATACTTTAAATGCTTAAAATCAGTGCTACAGGACACTCAATTGCCTTAATTAGAAAGCAGTTAAGCTAAAAATATACTTTCCCTTATTTTTTTTTGCAATAAAAATAATTAAGAGGTTTTTTTTGAGAAAAGTCATTACATTTAATACTAATGTGAAAACTTGCTCATTATAATTTAAGATTGGTTTTACATAGTGTCTTATTAGTGTTATTGAGGCATTATTTTTTCATAATCTGTTGGAAGCAGAATTTCAGAAGTAATTTTATACTGTTCACCATGCAATATGATATCCCTCAAAATAATCCTTCAGTAGCCTTCATCAAATACTGCTATTCTTTTAAATAGTTGTTTCCCTTCAATCATATCTATGACTGTCCTAAATTATCCACATCAGTTTCCTTGGTTATATTTTCTTTATCACTGGTTCCCTGGCTGATATGTGTTTTTTTTTATTATGAAAGCATTTCCTGTCAGATCAGATAATATATTCTGAATCCTAGGGTGTCACAATCTGAGTAAATAGTACCAGATGGTTGAAACAAACACCCTCACTGAATCCTCAGGAAAGCCAAAATCTACAAGGCTAATCACATCTGAAAAGAAAATAAAACAACATGGCCTCTGACATCTAATTCTTAACAATATATTCTGTGCACAACCTACAGTGATAAGCCTAGATATGCTAAAAATCAGTGCAATACAACTAATTAATTTGGAACAAATACATATATGAAAATGTCCCAGACAATTTTAAAACTGGATGGAACCAACCTCATTCTGTAATGAGAAAAAATGAGCATGTTTTACCTGGCACTTTTTTTAAAATAAAGCTGCTGTATGCTACCTGCTCCATATTATTAAGCCATCACAATATGGATTATCTCAGATTTCCAGGGAGGAAATCTAATTTCACTTTTTACATAGCTGACAACCATAGCAGGATGAGGAACTGGTGAATGGATTGAGGCTTCAACCTTTTTTCTGGATAAAAGGGAGAAACTGGGATTTACCAAAAGTGTTTCATATACTGCTCCACACGAGGAAACCATAAAACAGTGGTCTCTGATCAAAGAGTCCAGAGAAAGTCATGTTTGCTCAATCATACCAAGTGATTGTCTTTTAGTCCTTAGCAGCTCATCACATGGGTTAAATCTATTTGGAGAAGGGATACAGAAATACTGAACATTCTATTTTTGGATCTCGCCAAGCTATAATAGTGAATGGTAGATCAGCTCCTTTATTTTTGTGCTATAACTGGCAGATGTGGAATGGTGATGATATTGCTGAAGATCTTGTTCCTCTGGAACAGGGGTGTCAAACTCATGTCATGGCGTCATCAGAACTTTTTTCACTTTCACTAAGCCAAGTGTAGGTGTGGCCAGGGTGTGACATATCCAGGTCATGGCCACAGCTCTGGAATAAGACAAATGCTGATTGACTTGCCAATTTCTTTCAGAAAGAAAGGGGACCAGAGTCCCCAATTAAGACCTTTCTCATAATCTCCTCTGATGGTTTCTGATGAAATTGCTTTCACTTGACTGTTATTTATGTTACAGAACTCTCTATATTAATAATAGCCTTTGCATCACAGCATCTCCTGTAGCAGTTGGGCTGGATATTTTCAATAGTTTTAACATATAATGAAGGATAATTGCATTTGGGCTAGTGTGTGTGTTGTTTCAGTACTTACCTCTACAGAACAGTAATTTTCCTTTAAAGACATTGGCTGGAAAGAAGTAGTACTTCTATGGACAAAAAAAAGAGCTAAGAACTATTTTCTACAGAAACCAATATTGGATGAATCTAGTACTATTCAATCATTTTGTATGGGGGTTTAATCTAATACCACTATTCAATTCATTCATCATTCAATTTATATAGTTGCCTTTCACAAGTTTGTGACCCTAGGTGGCTCATATAGCTAAAAACATTCAAATAACATAACCATTAAAAAAAAATCTAAAAATCACTAAAACATAACAGCTCTCTTTAAAAGCAAATTAAAAGCTCAATTAAAAACCTAAATTAAACCGGGAAACAGAAAAAGCCTACAAATGAAAGTCCTGTATATAGTCATTTGGCATTTTCTCAAAATCAGATTATTTCTGAACTATCCTTCACATAATTGCTGAAAAACATTCTTGCTTGGCGTTTTGGTTTACATGACAATTTATTTGCCTATAGGAAGATAGATTTTTAAAAATATTTATTGGTTTTTAAGACGAACATAGACAAACAAAACATAAAAACATCAAGCCATCTTCCATATATATATACATACAGTGTGCCAGTTGGTTTACAAATTGTTTTGTGCTTCCATTTCGTAGTCTTCAACTACAATTACATTGTATATATTCTCATATTTTCAATCAAGTATTAAATACATTAATATTATTATTAATCAATCATTTGACTGTACTTTTATTCATGTTTCATGAAATAATCATATTTTACTTAATTTGTTTTATGACAGTTCTATTATCATCTCAAATCTATCCTACAATCATTTTGTAGATATAATAAGAAAAGAATACATCTTTATATATTTATTATTTTCTAAGAATCTACATATTTCATTATCATGTTTTATTGTCTAACCATTGATAGAATAGATCCCAAATTTTATAAAATTGTTTTATAATCTTGTTCTCTGATTTGAAAAGTCAATCTACTCATTTCAGCACATTCCAATATTTTCTTAATGATTTCCTCCTGTGATGGTATTTTCTCATTTTTTCAGTTTTTGGCAAATACAATCCTAGCTGCTGTTAATACATTTACAATCAGGTATTTCAATTCTTTACTTTATATTTCAGGTAAAATTCCCAATAAAAATATCTCTGGTTTCAAATTATATGCTTTTTTGTTATTTTTTCCAACCACGTGTGGATTTTAGTCCAATATTTTTTAGCATCCGCACAAGTCCACCACATATGGTAATATGAGCCAGGTGTCTGATGGCATTTCCAACATTTTTCAGATTTGTTCTTGAACATTCTTGCTATTCTTGTCAGGGGAAAGTGCCACCTGTAAAACATCTTATACAAATTTTCTTTATATGCTGTTGACATTGTCATTTTATAATTTTGAGACCACAATTTTTGCCATTTCTCTAAATCAATCCCATATCCAAAATTCTTCTCCCAAGTAATCATTGTTTCTTTAACTTGTTCTTCTTCTAGTTTAATTTCTAATAAGTATCCATACAATTTTTTAATCACCTTTTCATCAGTACCTGTCAAAATCTTATCTAAGTCAGTCAGTTTATCGTAGAAACTTTGTTTTAGAGTCTTTATCATACCTTGAATGTATTTTCACATATGAAAACCAATTCATCTTTATACCTTGTTCCTCTAATTTTTGTATAGATTTAAGTTCACCCTTTTCATTCAATATTTCACCATATCTGTTTGTTCCTTTTTATATATTATAGGATAAGAAAATGCTTTAATAGTCGATAGTCAGACTGGAATTTTCAAATATCATTGCCTTTTAGTCTTCTCCCAGTTTAACCAGAGACTCCTGTATATAATGTCTTCTAAAATACCCCTGTGTTTTAGTTCCTTTATACCATAGAAAAGCATGCCACCCCAACAACAGATCATGTCTTTTAATGTCAACAATCTAGTATTTCTTATCCATTCCTTAACCTACATCAAATTTGTAGCTTGGTAATACAACTCCCAATTAGGTAAACCAAATCCTCCTCTTATTCTGGCATCTTGCAAAAGTTTTAACTTTATTCTCGCTTTCTTACCTTGCCATATATATTTCAACACAATTTTATTTAAATCTTCAAAGTAATCTTTTCCAAGCCTAATTGGAATTGTTAGGAACAAATATAAAATTCTGGGTAATATATTCATCTTGATTGTTGATATTCTCCCTATTAATGACAGTTGTAAATTTTCCCATTTCGCCAAGTCTAGCACTATCTGCTGCGTAAGTTTGATATAATTATTCTCTTTTAATGTACTACATCTTGCTGTCAAATGTATCCCCAAGTACTTGATCTTATTCGTGACCTGAATTTTCAATAGATCTGCCAGTTCTTCCTTTTGTCTTGATAGCATATTCTTTGTCAAAATCTTTGTCTTATTTTTATTTATTTTCAAACCAGCCACCTTTCCATATGTCTCTATCTTTCTATCAATTTTGATGCTATTTCTAAAGGGTCTTCTAAGATGAAAACCAGATCATCTGCAAATGCTTGCAGCTTAAATTCTTCCTTTTTGATTTTCATCCCTTTTATATCCTTTTCTTCTCTAATATTTCTGTTTAGCACTTCCCAACAACAGAGGTGATGGTGGGCACCCTTGTCTTGTTCCTTTTCTTATATCAATAGAGTCTGTCAGTTCTCCCTCTATCATTACCTTTGCCATTTGCTTATGATATATAGCTTCTATTGCTTCAATAAATTTTTTAGCAAAGCCCATCTGTTCCAGCTGTAATAACATGAATCACCAATTCACATTATCAAATGCCTTCTGTGCATCTAGAAATATCAAAGCCATTTGTTTTTCAGGGTGTGCCTCGTAGTATTCCAACGTGTCCAAGATTACTCTCATATTATCTTTAATTTGTACCTTAATCCAATCAATTGGCTAGATAGCAGTAAAAACTCAAAAATGGAAGAAAAGACCATAAACACACACAAAAAAGAAAAAAATGTTAAATCCTGAAAAAGGTGGAAAAGTAAAAAGTAAAAAACTAAAAAAGAGAAAAGAAAAGTTCTTCAGGTTATTCAACACCTTAATCCAATTAAGAGATCTCAGGTATAAAAGGATGCATAAGAAAAAAAAGAAAGCCACAAAAATAAAAAAATAAAAAAACCAATAAGGAAGGTAAATAGAAAAAAAAAACAAGGGAAGGAGAGAGAAAAAAAGAAAAGATACTACTCCCTTAAAAAGAAAAGGAAGGAAATCATTAATACTAAAGCTTTTCCTTTAAAATAAAATGCAAACATAAAAATTTGACTTCAAAAGACAAAAAGAAAGACAAAAACAATTTCCAAAAGGCCAAAAATCCAAATAGCTATTACGAAAAGTAAACTATTAAGGAGGGGGTTTGTTGAAGTAAGAAATAGCACAGCTTAAAAAAAAATAAAAAGTGCACACTGCACCTTGTTTGATTATCCAAGGCTTTTGTTAAAATTTATAACTCTCTTCTCCAGAGTCTTATCACCTTTTTTTCCCTAAAAGCTTCAACATGAGACTCCAGCTGTTGATGGAAATCCAGAAGAGCACCTGCAATAATACTCTCCCATGCTCTTCCCTCTATTTTATCATATAGCAATGTCCTTGAAAAGAAGTCTCAGTTCTTTCTCAGCTTTGTCTGGTCAAGAAAAAGAAATAGAATATTTCCAAGTGTTTTGTGCCATCTTTACTAGGATAGTAACCCACAATTAAACAGTAAACAGCTGTCTGTATACAGTACTGTGCATTCACACCAACTCTCAGTTATCTGAGCCTGGTATGGTCTGGGCCCGTAACCAGTGCTGAGGTAATTCCCCGTTAGGAGAATGAGCGCATATAAGGAGATGTAGTGAGAGAAGTGAAGAATAATACACACACAGCACACAGATACACTGTAGAGTAAATGTAGGTTTTTACTTCCAATAAACCTTTAAGCACAGTCCAAGATAAGCAGTCCAAGTCATTCACAGGTAAAGCAATCAATGTTCAGTTCAGGGATAATCCAAATATCAAAGTCCAGTATCAAAAAACAGTTCAGTAACAGACTTAGATCAATGATCAGTAACAGTCATTAGGAGGAATGGCAACACTCTCCAACAGAAGAAACAGAGACTCACTGAGACTCTCTTCTGATACTAAACAACCCAGGTTTCTGGCTCCATCTTATGACCATTTGCATGGAACCAACCCAATTAGAGATTTAGTATTCTCTTAAAGACATAGTATTAATATGTCTATCCTGGTTTATATATTTCCAACCCAAATAACTGTTAGGTTATTATCCTCACCCAGCTGCCTCCCATGTGGCTACTCTTCACCTGACCTGAGAAGGAAGGCTGACAGTGGCGGAGGGGTCCCACCATGCGTTGTCACAAAGTGGCGAAGGGGTCCCATATAAACCTTTAAGCACAGTCCAAGATAAGCAGTCCAAGTCATTCACAGGTAAAGCAATCAATGTTCAGTTCAGGGATAATCCAAATATCAAAGTCCAGTATCAAAAAACAGTTCAGTAACAGACTTAGATCAATGATCAGTAACAGTCATTAGGAGGAATGGCAACACTCTCCAACAGAAGAAACAGAGACTCACTGAGACTCTCTTCTGATACTAAACAACCCAGGTTTCTGGCTCCATCTTATGACCATTTGCGGAACCAACCCAATTAGAGATTTAGTATTCTCTTAAAGACATAGTATTAATATGTCTATCCTGGTTTATATATTTCCAACCCAAATAACTGTTAGGTTATTATCCTCACCCAGCTGCCTCCCATGTGGCTACTCTTCACCTGACCTGAGAAGGGAAGGCTGACAGTGGCGGAGGGGTCCCACCATGCTTGTCCAAAGGGCTGTGGCGTGTGGCAATGACACAGTGAGGCTCGGCTGTCTTTCAGGCCCAGCTCTGGGGGGAGGCCCAAGAGAAAACACCTGAGAGTTGCTCACCCGCCACCCAGAAGTTGCAAATTGCCCCTCACAGGTTGGATGCAGGACCCAAGGTGGAGGGGAGGGTGAGTTCAAAAAACAAGGTGAGGGGAGAAAAAAAGGTGATCTGTCAGGGCAAGCCCAGTTGTTTCAGACTTTAACCCCATGATACAGGCAACACCATGCTTTCCTGCTGACCCAGAAGGCAGGCAGACCAGCTGGCTATCACGGAAATGGGGAGACGTTAAATGCCATGAAACAGGAGGGGGAAAGAGCAGAGCAAGCACCTAGAATGTGGGCCTAGATCCCACCTGTTGCTGCCGCAGGATGAGTCCTTCTGGAGGACGCATGCCACAGTTTGGCCACTGTTGCTTCCTGTCCATTAAAGCTGGCGCCTCAGGAAAGAGAAGAGGGGAAAGTCTTGAGCCCCAAAGGTGCCGTGAGGGAAAAGGCAAGCTCACAGGGAAGGGGAAAGAAGAGAGCGACACCACAACAAGAGAGGGGAAGAAGAAGAAGGGGCAGTTGTGATGTTGATGCTCAGGGCCATGATGTGGTCTCAATCCCTTCCTGTGCCAGGGTAGTGGACAGTTCTGTCCTCCATCAGGCTCATTAGGCTTACCGTGTTTCTCCAAATATGGCCTCCTCCAATAGGAAGTCCCAGCATGTTTTATCGGCATAAAATCAAATTAAGCCCCTCCCCCCAAATTAAGGCCTATATTACACATGTAAAATGGGGGGGTGGCGGGGGGCTTGCTGTTAGGAAGTACTTTTGTTGCATACCCGGATATGGTGCTGCCTACGTTGACTTTGGCATTGGTGGGGCACTTTGTATCAGGAGACCTTCTGCTTTCCCTTCTCCCCATGCTGCCGCGGCATTTAGAGCAATGCTGTGGCGTTTGGCGCAGCCACGCACAGCCAGCCAGGGCTCCTCCCTGCAACCGGAGCCCTGCGGAGACACTCAGCTTCAGGCGTTCCTGTCACCGTCTTCCCTTCGTCTTCAAAGGCAAAGCCAATTCTTTTAAAAGCGCTGCCCTACTATCAGTATGACAAAGCCTCCCCTGCCCAGGGAGGCAAGGCGACGGCCTGCGCCGTGTCCTCCTCCAAGCTGAGTCCCGAGTCAGCACATCTGCCCGATGCCTGTGCCACTGCAGTGTTTGGAGCTGCTGGTGCATTTGGAGATGCATGGGGATGGGATGGGTGAGGGGTGGAAAGGACGGGCAGCTTCGGGCTCTTTCTGCTGGACCCACCATCCAGGGAAGCAGTGCTGCCGTCACCTCGCCTCCCTGTCTGCAGATGGGTGAGCGCTATCACTGCCTTGGGTTTCGGATGGAGGGACTTGGGAAGGAAGCCAAGCTTGGGTCGGCCCAGCTCTTTTGCTTGGCAGGTGGGCGTGCACCCGTGGCTTGCTTTCCCGGCTCTGCCCAGCCCACATGGCTCTGGCGCAGCCGTGGCTGGATGAGCAGAGGGTCCGGCGAAGAGGCGCTTGCTGCCTCGGTGAGAGCTCCGCCACTGGGCAGGAGGGCCTGCCTGTCAGCTGCGCTGGGTGCCCCAGGTGAAGTTCTTCGCGCTCTGCCTGGCACCAGGCAGGGATGGCAGCTGAGTGCTTCTCTTGGGGTGGGCCAATCCTACGCTGCGGCCCCAGGAGATTTGCCTCCCCATGTGGGGTTGGGCTGCCCTCTCAGGCAAGGGAGCCTTTATCGTACTGGTAGTAGGGCGTTGTTTTTAAAAGAATTGGCTTTGCCTTTGAAGGCAAAGGGAAGGCGGTGACAGGAGCTCCTGAAGCTGAGTGTCTCCACCAGGCTCCGGTTACAGGGAGGAGCCCTGGCTGGCTGCACATGGCTGCGCAAAATACCACGGCATTGCTCTAAATGCCGTGATAGCACAGGAGAAGGGAAAGCACCGGTGGCGGAAGGTCTCCTGATACGAAGTGCCCCACCAACGTCGAGGTCAACATCCAAGCCATTGCTGCCCGCCCACCCAAGGATGCAAGGGGGGGAATTAAGTCACCCCTGAAAAGACGGCCTAGCCATTTTTGGGGCGGTCAAAAAAAAATAAGGCCCAGCCTTATTTTGTGAGAAACAGGGTAGTAATATCACACTACTAACTAGAGCATACAAAACATTTGCTAGACCGATACTCGAATACAGCTCATCAGGTTGGAACCCACATTACATATCTGATATTAACACAGTTGAGAAAGTCCAGAAATATTTCACAAGAAGAGCTTTCCACTCCTCTACTGGTTGTTGCCAGTAGTGGTTGTTGCCTTATGCCACCAGACTTCAAATTCTAGACCTAGAAAACCTTGAATTATGCTGTCTTCAGTCTGATCTAAGTATGGTATATAAAATCATACATTGCAATGACTTACCTGTCAATGAATACTTCAGCTTCAACCATAACAACACAAGAGCGCACAATAGATACAACCTCAAGGTTAACCGCACCAAACTTGATTGCAGGAAATACGGCTTCAGCAACAGAGTGGTCAATGTCTGGAATACTCTACCTGACTCTGTGGTTTCTTCTCCAAACCCCCAAAACTTTAACCTTAGACTATCTACTATTGACCTCACCCCTTTCCTAAGAGGTCTGTAGGGGGCATGCGTAAGTGCACCAAAATGCTTACCCTCCCTGTCCTATTGTTTCTTTTATTTTTCTTATATGTACCCATTTCATGTATTCATAACTATGTATATACTTATACCTATTATCTTGTAAGCGATTGACAAATCAAAATAAATAAATAAATAAAAATAAAATAAATATGCACATGGAAAACGTTTATGAGAATATTTATGAATAATTATCCAGCCACACACAGATACACTAAATTGAGTTAAAGTTTACTTTAAAAAATAGCACAGTCCAATAAACTGTCCAAGGAATATCGAATTATAAAGTCTTCTTACCGGTTGCCTTTGTCATTTACAGTAAACAAAGTTATCAAAGTATAAGCACAGCATAAATACAACAGAAAACCTTAGATAACAACAGAATGTCAGAGAGACAGAATGTCAGAGAGAGCAAGCTATGATCTCTAGCTTCCTCTTATGGTAATTTGTAATATAATCAACCAATCGGAATATAGTATAAATCAATACAGGGCTTTTGTCTTAAAGCTACAAACATACATTTTTGACTCTTAGAAAATAAATTATATGAGGTAGATTGCAGCCTAGTGCTTTGTTTAGGTGTGTGCCTACAAAAAAACAGTAAGTAGATAGTAAAGTAAGTGAATAGTAAACATCCTGAGAGTAGAACACAAAAGTTTGCTGCAGCCAACAACCTCCCAAATTTGCCTTTAGCTATAGAGGTGATTTATAATTGGCTATGTGCCAGTGGTGGAATTCAAACTTTTTTACTACCGGTTCTGTGGGTGTGGCTTGGTGGGCGTGGCAGGGGAAGGATACTGTAAAATCTCCAATGAGAGGTGGTATTTGCTGGTTCTCTGAACTACTCAAAATTTCCGCTACCAGTTCTCCAGAACTGGTCAGAACCTCCTGAATACCACCTCTGCTATGTGCCCAAGATCAATGAATAGTCATCCTTCTATGACAGATATTTTATAAAGTTTAGCTCTAATTGAAAGAAATAAGAAAACATTAACAATGCTAATGTCATGGAAATTTGTTTGCCTCTTTCTTATATTTTAAAACAGATTTTAGAAAGCTTAATTTCAGTTTTATGGATGAATCAGAAACTGACTCAGAGTTGGAATTTTTTTCACATCAGATGTTTCGTTTTTGTGGTCAGGAAGGTCATAATAATTTTATGATTCATTATAATCATATTGTAAATATTATGAGAACTAGCTTGTTCTAAAATAAAAGTAAATATAGAAAGCAAAATAATAAGTTGAATGTGAACTACTTCATTGCTTTGACATTATATATTCAGTATAAACAATTCTTAAATGGAAATTCAGGTTCAAGATGACTATGTGCCAATACCAAAGTTTGGTCAGTCATATATGCTCTACTCATGGGCTGAATTATGTTCAGCAAAAGGCACATTAGTCTCATATAGATCATATTATCACCATAGAAAGATTCTAGTCCATATTTGTATGATATACTGATTTGTTGAAATTAGTAGGACTTCTACAATTTCTTCAGTATAGATAAGATAATGGGAAGGTTAGTTAATTAATGTATCAGCCTCCTGTGCATTTTATAACACTATGAAAAGGGAATGGATTAATCCTTTATTAAAAAGTACATAACTTGAATGGTTAAAATCATTTGACAGTTTTTCACATATTAAAGGATTATGTTATCTTGCTTTTATCCACAAAGCTATAAACTCCAAGATGAATACAATGAAAGCACTACACAACGTAGATCCTTAATAAGCCTAGGAAATAATTTTACTTAATATTTAGGAATTAAAACTACTTCTTTATTGAGTTATTAGACCCTTCATAATTGATTATTAAATATTGATGAATACTAATCTACTGTATTTTAATATAAAGTTAAAGTAAAAAAGTAAGTTCTATACTAGCCTCATTTTCATAACACTAGTTATAAGGATATCTTGCATATCATAGTTTCTTACAACACTTACAAATAAAATGACCTTATATTCCATTAAATATACATCATTGTTTTTCATAGGGTCTGATTCCCCTCATTGTGAGGAATGATACAAAAATTGCATGTAAGATGAGATGATAATCAGTAATCTCTAACTAGTTTACCTCATCATTTTTAAATGTATGAATCCTACCTTTTCCATCCTGAAATGAACAAATTACTACCAAATTTATCATTATAATAAATCATTTGAGCTCTAGATCTTTATAATTTCAACAGCACTCATTCTCAAAAAGTGAGGATGGATTGGAACAAATGTAAGCACACTGAATTTAGAGTCTGGACTTTGAGGAATATGAATGATAGGGAATTTTCAAATCCTTGAATTCTATTATTCTGTAACATTTTTTCATCAACACATGAATGGTTTATATGGTTCTATATTAAATGACAAATCCAATTTCACAGTGGAAGAGATATTTTGGATTAATAATTTTTTGGTTAGAATTTCAAACAATCAATAGGATTAATCCTGTCTTGTTGCTGTAATCCTGTAGAAAAAAACTGACCTGTAAAAAGTGGTGCTTAATCTCCCCTATTCTTGTCCTAATTGTGGCACAACTTTAATTGTGCCAAAAAGGAAGAAGTAAAAATCCAGTTTTCTCAATGACAGTCATGAATTAGCACATTAGTGCTTGTTATAGATGAAAATTTGATTGTTACACCTGAGAATATAAAGAGCTGAACTGAAGCCATTTTGTGTTCGCAGTCTGAACTTTTAAAGCTCAGAACATAATGTAATGTGTTTTCTGCTAGAAATAATACAAGATTGCAAAACTGTGTACTTGGCATAAGTTAGAGGTATGTGCTGGGGCGCTCTGACATTAAATGTCACATTAAGAGATATAATCTTATGGAATTTGAATAATAGGAAATCTGACTATAATGAGAATGTTTGGAGTTGTCCATTGAAGGTTGGAACTTTCTTATGAAAATGTTGTATAACGTCCATATATGGGAAACAGGAAGTGTTACGTAACCATGTGATTTGATAAACCTATATAAGCTGTATTCACTAAACTTCTTTCCTAAACATGGTTTTGGAGTCAAGGGGTCCATCCATACTGCAGTATTTTCCCGAATAAAGCATCCTATGGATCAGATTATCAACAGTCTATTGATTCATTTTTATGTACTTCTCACAGTACTACTGTTTATAGTTATCTTAGGCAAAACAGAAAGTATATTTAAACTCTCCTAGTTTAAATAAAAGTGTAAAAGACTTTTAAAATCGTTTTAAAACTAATTTTTCAGACTATGTAATAGGAAAACAGCTAAAGCTAAAGATTAACCAAACTTTTATCTACCTGGATATTATAATGAGGCTTTTTGGTATTTAAATATTGATTTAATAAATTGATACAATTTATGATTGACTTTGCCTGAGCACAAGTAATTCTCATTATGACCTTATGACCATTCAATAATCGACCATTCAAAATTATAGTGGCACTGAAAAATAATGATTTATGAATGGTCCTGGCTGTTAGAATGATTACAGCATCCCCAAAGTCACATGTCAGATTTCATGTGATTGGCAACTGGCGTGCATTTATGATGCTTGCAAGTGTTCTGGGCAGATGGAATCACAATTTACAACTTTCCCAGATGGCTTCTGATGAGCAAAATATTCTCTAACCTAGAATATAAAATCACAGTTTAAAGTTTAAGATTTATTCAGGCATCCTGAAAGGCCCTGTGTGTGTATGCACACACAAACACACACAAGATTTTTAAATGATAAATAAAATACAAATTAAAAAATAAAAGAAATCAAAGAGAAAGCTAAAATAGAAGAAAGAAGGGGGAAGGGAAAAATAGAAAAGAAAAAGATACAAAGAAGCTTCTGATCTTCTTTCCAGCATTATAATTATAAATTTACCTCTTATTCTATGGTTACATCTCTATTGTTTTTTAATTATTCTGTTCAATCATCAAACCATAAATCATTAATTCATTTTTATATGTCATGCAAAAAGACTATAGGGGGTTTTCAGACAGCAATAAATGTATATAGTGAATTTTCTGTATTCCACTGTCAATTTATCCAACCCAGCAAGTTCCATTATCTTCACAAACCATTGTTCCATTGTGGGAAGTGCTGAATTTTGTCATATTTGTGCATGCAATAATCTCACTGTAATTATCAAAGTGCTATAATTTTTCCTAACTCTTTCTCCATCAATCCCTAAAGAAAAACATCTTATCTCAGGTATATATTAATCTTTAAAACCCTTTGAATCAATATTTGTGTTTGAACCAAAACATGTCTAGCTTTTTTACATGTCCATCACACATGATAAAATATCCTCTTTTGTTCATTTTCCAACATAAATTTGAAGTCCCTTTATTGTACCAATGGTACATCATTTTATAAAAATTGTCTTACATTATTAACATAGTGTATACTTCAATCCATTCACCCATATATTTTCTCATTGATCCAACTCTATATTATATTCTGTGCATCTTGGCATAGAGTCATGATGGCCACATGTGCACAGAAATGTCTTGGGAAAATGCTGTTTCCTCCAGCTAAGAAATGGAGATCAGCACCGACCTCTAGAGATAGACATGACCAGACTGGGGAAAAATTTATATTATAACCAATTTTTAGCCCATTTTATAAAATATTCAATCAATTTTTTCAAGCAAAAAGCTTGAACAAACAAAAACTATATTGCCTACATTAAATCTCTCCAATAACTGTAACCTTCTGCTATCAGTTCTTCTCTTAATTTTATTTTATGTTCCCCTTGACAGAATTCTAGTATTTCACATTAAATTAGCCATTTGTGTTTAGCTATTATTTTATTTGTATAAAATGATTTTTATGCTGAGAATCACAAAGGTACAGGCACAATTTTTGAGAATAGTTTGTATCTAGTCCATATTATCAATATGGGATGCCTAGCATTATATTTTTAAAATCCACATTAATCTTGACTTTGTTGAATTGCAAATATGCAGCTACTCAAATACTAATTCCGAGTGTTTCATTCAAACCAAACGGCAAACTGCTCTACTCTTTTAATGTTGCAACAATTGTCAAGACAGCTACTGTTTCAAACAAAATCATAATCCTAAGCAAAACAAACATTCATTTTTATCCAGAATTTTTTTACAACAATGGCAGTGATAGCTTCTGCCATCTTAACATGACTTTTTAATATTAATTTCATGATTTATACATACTTTGAAATTGCATACAGTTCATTTTTGTCATACTTCTTAATCTTTAAATATTTCTCAATCTTTAAAAATGTTTCCATCAATTCTGTTTGATCTTCTAGTTTCATATATTTTGTTAATATCATATTTTGTTTATTAATCTTAAAACCTGCTAATTCACCATGGCTGGTTCAAGAATTCTGGGACTTGAAGTCCACAAGCCATAAAAGGATCATCGTTTCCCTCCCTGGACTATATCAAAATATAGTCAAAATTCAAGCAATATTGTCAAGACATATTATTGAGAAAGTTGGAAGAACGGAATACTTTCAAACTTTTTAATTCACAGCTTGAAAATTTAGATAAAAAGCTTGATAAAGTTTTAAATCAACTCAAAGATGGCAACCAGATGCAAGTAACAGCAGTACAACAAGATTTACAACATGACCAATTGGAATGTAATTTGTTGCTGGCTTAAAGACTGGACTTGAAAGTTGGTGGCAGGATTCCAACAAAACTTTGGATTTAAAGACTCAAAGTTGATAGAATTGACCAGTGATGAACTTGACTTTTTAAGAAGATTAAAGGAGATTGGAGAATGGTTTTATTATACCCAATTGGAAAACAAATGTTAAGAGATATTATATTACAATTTACAGGAGATTTTTTTGTACATACAGAGCGGAGACTTAAATTTTTGGGAATAAAATCCAAGTATTAGAAAAGATCCCAATTAATATTTTAAGGAAAATCCTTATTATTAAGAATCAGTCAAGGATACTTAATCCTGGATGGACTAGAAACAATGACATATGGTAGGCCAGAAGCCATACTTTCTGCATGCGAAATACAATAAATAGACTGTTAACAGAGGGTTAAATTTAGCTGCTAGTTATACCTGTTAACTTTGTTTCCATAATACAGGTAGTCCTCTACTAACAACAGTTCATTTAATGGCAAGTTTACAAAGATACTGAAAAAGGACTTATGACCATTTTCCACACTTACGACCATTGCAATATCTCCATTGGGATCAAAGTTGTTTGGCAATGGAGACTTCCGGCTTGCGGTTCTTCAGTGCAGGCAGGATTCCATGGCTCTGCACAGTTTCTGCCTGTGTTCACTGCCTGAGTGCCTCGAGCCATTTGGCTTCAGGGCTAAGCCACCTTTGTAGAAGGTGGTGAAGACTGGGGGGTTCTGGCAGGGACGAGAGACATCGCATCTCTCTTCCCTAGCCGGCTAAATCTCCCTCTCCGACGGCAACTGAACGGCGATCTTTATGGCCGCCATTTAGAAGAGCCCAGCCGGGAAAGAAATGTGCTGGAGGGGTTTGTGAAGAAATGAAACTGATTTTGCTGACCGGGACAAAGGAACAGTGAAAGTATCCTGGTATTTAACACCTACTAAAGACACATTGTTCCCAGACTGAGTAAGCAGCGAATGGATATCAAAGGGAAAACTTTTTTTCTTTTCACTCTCCTTCCAAATGGAACAGCTTTCAGAGAAATCGGAAACCCGCATTGAAGGTATGCTAAATGCTAAAGACTGTGCTAATGCCAAAGGGATATGGATTTCTAAATATTTAAAGAAAATTTTTTCTTCTGCTGTGAGTGGGAAGGGAGAGGAAAAAAAATTGAAATTGAAAATAAGGAGCAGACTGCCTAGAATTTTAAAGAGCCATTTGAACATTAATAAGACTTCAAAAGACATATTATAATTGGAACTTTGTGATTTAATAGCAACCCCAGAAAAAGAAATGGAAGAAGAGAAAAAGTGCTAAATGAAATAGTTTATCTGGATTGTTTGGTGACTTTGCATCTTTTGGGAAACTTTTTTTTTCTTTGTTTAAAAACACTCAGGTGGTTGTTTTGGGAAAAAAATTTCCTCTTCATAATGGCACCACTTTTGGATGAATTTAAAACTGAATATCTAAAATATAAAAAGGAAGAACAAGACTGGAAAGATACCTTGGACATTCTTTTTCAATCTCTAGAAATGGCGGTGCATTCCTATGGAGAATTGATTGCGCAGCAGGATAATTGGGACAAAGAAGGAACCATTTTTGATGAACATGTGACCCTATTGGGGAGAAGAAGGAGGAAGAGGAAAAGGAAAAGGGGATTTTAAAACTTAAAAAAACAACCAAAAAGATAAAAATGAGTTGAAGGGTGGATATAAGATTAGGAAACAACAGGAAGGGGGAAAGCACAAGAAGAAAAGGGAGGTGGAAAGACAAAGGGTGAACAGGGTAAGGAAAAGAAGAAGCAAGGGAGAAAGGAAGGGGTAAGAAGTCTCAATGATGGGAAGCAAGATTTGAAGAAACAAAATTTATTTATAGACAATGGGTAAATTTAATTGAAAAAGGGATTCTGTAAGGTACATAAGATTGTGTTATTATAGGCATTTATAGAATAAAATGTTTAAGATATAAATATATAAATAAGTATTAATAGGTACGATTAAAATTTTTCTTTTTCTCTTTATATAATATATTGTGTGACTTTAGGATGTGCTAAACAGAATCTCAATACAAGTTATGTGTGATATTAAGTATTATCAGGTTAGGGAAAGAGTTAAAGGCGTCATACTCTAATTAGTGTACAGGAGAGGTTTTGTTTAAAGAGAAAAGTGAATGGATAGTTGAGAACAGACAAAGAATGTTAAGTATTATGATTTGAACTGAGATGAGTAGAATAAAATTAAGAGAGTTAAAAAAGGAAGAAGTTATATAGAAAATGGAAAACGGTAATAAGATATGGAATGATATATAAAAGGAACATGATTTTCGAAGAGGTGTCTGTATGATGAGTTTTAACCCGGGATCAAGCAACTTTCAGAAAAGATGTTTATGTTTTTGTGTTTTATGTCTTGTTTGTTTGTTTTTTTTATTGGAAGAGAATAATGAAAGTGTATAAGACAGATGGATATAAAAAATGTATACAATCTAAAGTTAAAGAGATATAATTTGAATAAATAGAAGGAAAAGAAGTAATAAAGAGAAGTTTGGGATAAGATATGAAGATGAACAGATAAGGTAAATATATATATCAAATTGTGCTTGTTTGGAAATGTGATAACTTGGAATAATTCTGTCTTTAAATAAGTTGTTGTATTGGCTTTTTTAAGAAAAAAAAAATTCCTATGTCATTATATTTTATGTTTTGTTTGTCTGTGTATTGTTTTGGAAAATCAATAAAATTTGTTCAAAAAAAAAGTTGTTTGGCAATGGTTCATATTTATGATGGTTGCAATTGGTTAGGTAAACATTGTTCAAGAAATGTATAAATTGCATGCCTGCTTCACAAGGGAGGGAGGTGTTATTATATTTGAAATATGTTTATCAGTATTCAGTTAGGGGATACAATTTATGTCTTTTTTGTTTTTTTCATTTTTTGTGTAGTCTTTAGTTGTGTTTTTGTATTTTTTTCCTTTTATTCTTTTTTGTATATTTTCTTTTTTATGTGTAGTCTTGTTTAGTTGTGTTTTTGTATTTTTTTCCTTTTATTCTTTTTTGTATATTTTCTTTTTTAGCTGCTTTATGTTTTGAATAAAAATTAAAAATTGATAAAAATTATAGGTCAGCCACTTTTTTATTTATTTGCAATCTGTTTTGTTTTTGTTTTACATAATTTATTTTCAACTCCATTTCTTTTATTGTTAACATAAATGTTTACCATTTGTTCACACATATTTATTTTTAATTTCTAATGAACTTTCTGATGAAATAGTAAGTGAATCTCATTTCATCTATGGCAGGGGTGGGCAATTAATTTCTGTCAGGGGCCACATGGAAAATCAGATCTGTGTTCGAGGGCCGAACCAATTTTACTAAAGGCCATTATAAAGGGCCCATTATAAAATGCAGCAAATTATATATAAGAATATTATTTTTATATATATATATATATATATATATATATATATATATATATATATATATATTTTCTGAGGTTCTCGCGGTATTTGTATGTGGATCTTTGGTTGTTCGGGTTTTCTCCCGCGTAAGATTCGAAGTATCTAGGCAACGTCCCATCAGTGAAGAAATCCAGCAAGGAATCATACCCAGAGAAAAATCATCCAGATGCCCCAAGCTTTATGGTCTCCCCAAAATACACAAAGAAGGAACCCCACTCAGACAAATAGTCAGCTCCATAGGCTCACCTCTACAAAACCTGGCCAAATTCCTCGCCAAACAACTACAACCCTATGCAGAATCCATCAACTCACATGTAAGAAACTCATTCCAGTTCATCGAGATCATAAAGAAACAAAACTTACAACCTAGCGACCTACTAGTAAGCTTCGATGTCATATCCCTCTTCACCCAAGTGCCAATAAAAGAAGCCTTGACAGCCATCCAAAACAAATACAACCCCCCCAAGCACATCCTAGATCTAACCAACCACTGCCTATCCAATACATACTTCACCTACAATGGACAAAAATACAAACAAATAGAAGGAGCACCCATGGGATCACCCTCTCACCTGTCATCGCAAACCTCTACATGGAACACTTTGAAACACAAGCTCTAGAAAAATACGACCACAAACCCAAACTCTGGCTCAGATACGTAGATGACACCTTCATAATCTGGCCACACGGGAAAGAAAAACTGAACAACTTCCTCACATACCTCAACAGCCTACACCCCAAAATACAATTCACCATGGAAACAGAAGCCAACAATCAACTTCCTTCCTAGATGTCTTGGTATACAAAAGATCCAATGGCTCCCTAGGACACACCATCTACCAGAAGAAAACACATACTAACCGCTATCTACATGCACTCTCACACCACCACCCAGCACAGATCAATTCCGTAGCCAAGACACTCATCTCCAGAACAAAATGCTTAGCCGATGAACAACACCAAAAAACCGAACTACACACTCTCACCAACGTACTTTACAGCCAATGGATTCCAAAGAAAGAAGATTACCCACCTAATCCAAAAGAAACCCCAACCAAAATCCAAGACAGAGAACAAGAAAACGGCAAAGCCCTCCTCCCATATATAAAAGGCACTACAGACAAAATTAGCAAGATCCTCCAAAAACACAACATCAAAACAGCATTCTGCACAAACAGAAAAATATCCACCATCCTAAGAAACCCCAAAGACAAAATCGAATTAGAAAACCAAGGAGTATACGAAATCCCTGCACTGCCTGCCCTACCACATACATTGGACAAACTAACAGAAGAATAAGTGCACGCATTGAAGAACATAAGAACTCAATCAAAAAGAAGAAACGACCTCTTCCCTGGTCCAACACCTCAAAGCCACAGGACATGAAATTGATTTTAAAAATACCAGAACTATCGCCAAAACCGAACACTTCAACAGCAGAATAATCAGAGAAGCCATAGAGATAGAAAAACGCCCACACAGCATGAACAAACGAGATGACACCTCCCGCCTTCCAGCCATTTGGAAACCCGCCCTCATGAACAGACGAGTACCTAACATGAAGAAGGACACCAGACCCACACCCATGAGAGCCACACAAGATGCCACCACCACACTTCCATATAGAAAACAGACTCCCACCCATTCAGAAAATGAGACACGACCATGGACCAGAAGCTGCACTGCAGCTGCATCACTACCCACTTCAAACCCCTCTGAGCCATACATGAAGCAAACCGACACCCACTATGAAGATGCAGCAGGGCCACGTACTAGAAGCCAAACAGCAAGATCACAGCTCACCAGCTCAAATCCCCAGCAACTAAGACTAACCTGAGCACAACCAAGCCCCCACCTGAACAGAACACGCCTCCAACCAATCAGAACACGTCTAACCCCCAACCAATCAGAACACAGCCAAACCCCTACCAATGAGAACACACCCCCACCCAATCAAAACACAGCCAAGCCCCCACCCAATCAAGTCCCACCCCACTGGCAGTTAAAGGAGGAAGCAGCTGCAATCTCACATTACTCTGAGAAGCACAGAGCCGGAGACAGAAGCCTGAAGATGATGAATGAGACTTCATCGAAACGTTGCCTAGATACTTGAATCTTACGCGGGAGAAAACCCGAACAACCAAAGATCCATATATATATATATATATATATAATATTCTTATATATAATTTGCTGCATTTTATAATGGGCCCTTTATAATATATATATATATATTATATATATAATGTATATATATATATTATATATATAATGTATATATATATATATATATTATATATATAATGTATATATATATATATTATATAAAGAGAAAAAAATAACACCGCGGCTGCTCCTGCTACTACTTTCCACACTTTCCAAACGCGAGTCCCAGGAGACAACAAAGAGCAAACCCGCGCTCAGGGGCATCCAAGCCCACCTAAAGCTAGGCCGCTGCTGGTGGAGCCTTGCCCTACCTTGGTGCCCCGTTTCCCGGCTTGGCGGTCCTGCTCGGGCGGCACTTTAAAAGCCCTCCTCCTCGCGTACGCGCTCGATGAGCCGCTCACGACGGCGGCTCCCAGCACCCGACCAACTTCCCAGCAACTTGCGGCTTGCTTTTCCTCTCGGGCGCTCGCACCTGGCTCTGAGCTGTGCGGCAGAGGGGAAGCCCAGAGCGCTGCTGGGTCGCCTCCTCCAAGCAGCCCACCCGCCTGCCGGGCGGAACCCTTCCCGCTCCTTAGCGGGAAGACGCTCCCACCTGCAAACTTTGCCTTTGCAAAGTTTACACCTGGAAGCCCCGGAAAAAAAAGGGGGATCGGCGGGGACTCACCTTTGGAGAGATCACACTCGAAGGTGATTTCGAACTCCCAGCCGAGGCTTTTGCAAAGTTTTTCTTTTCTTTCCTACCCCGAGAGTGTTCCGCATTGTTTGCAGCTTTGGGGGCCACGCGGCGCAGGGCCATACGCCACGCCCAGTTATCTTTTTTCAGGGGCGGGACGGATTGGACAGACAACGGGCCGGATGCGGCCCGCGGGCCATAGTTTGCCCATCCCAGATCTAGGGGAATCAATGGATCTTGCAACCCAGTTATTTCTGTAAGGAACTATATTGAGGAAGCTTCTCTAAAATGCTTCTTGATTTCCATTTTCTGAATATATGGATAACTTGCTTGAAGGGCCAAAATTTTCTGCATGCTCATCCTGGCATATACATATTCTCAGATTACGCTGATTAAACTGATGGATATTATACTTTTTTTTTTTTAAAGATCCCATGATCCACTGTCCCTGAAGAAAGCCAAGATAGAAATTCTAAATGTAAAAAAAAAACATTAAAAGCTCCCAATGCACTTAAAATTATTGGGCCAATATATAATCCTTTTTTAAAAAAAAATTCTTGGGATAGGGACATATCTGCTGCAGACTATATTGGATGGATCTTCTGAAAAAAATCAGAATCCAATTTTTCCTTTAAAACAGAAAAATATCCTATTTTTCATGCATGACTTAGACATAAGGTGAGGATTGATTTTGTTGGATATTCAAATACATTTGATATAATTGATCATAGTAAACTTACAGGTGGTTGCCATAGGATTTGGAGGGACTCTGTAAAAAGAATCCTGGTTCTGTTTTGGTCAACATTGCTAAAGGTGGCAATTGCTCATTGACTTATCCTTTGGTGTTTAAAATTTTATTTTATTCCTTTTATTTTTGAACATCTGTCTCAGCTTTAAGTTTATGTCCTCCAGCAGTACTGGGACTAAAATGTCTATAATTCTCAATCAGCATATCTTAAGAGTCAAACTGGATAAATATAATGGAATTATGGTACAATATACAATACCTTGAGGGCACTAATTTGTGTAAATGATTTGTGTGAAATCGTTCAGATTCGAATTGATTTTCATCAGATATTTAGGATGCTACAAAAATCCAGAATAGTTTGTAGGTCAAAGCATTTATTGTGGAATAGGTGCAAATCCTACAGTTTATCTTTTGCTGGCCAACAACTGCACTAATATTCTCTGTAATGTGAGAGAAAATGGTTATTATTGTTAGGTATAACATAGTTCACCTAACGTAGTTTGGGTAAAATAATATATATAAGCTATGATTGTTAGTTTAAGTGTGTGTCACTTTAAATGCAGAGCATGTAATTTTGGGTGTGGTGTGAAACCACCATAAGAGGGAGCAAGACAACCTGATTGATTGCTGACGATTCCCTGACGGTTTGCTGGCAATTACTGACAATTACTGGATTGGATTACGTTGATGGTTTGTTAGCTGCGTATTTCCCCTACTGAAGAGTTGCTGACAGAAGAGAGGAGTTTTTGAGTTCTTCATATCTCTCTACTGCGAGGAGATATATCACCGGACTGATATTTGTAAGTGTACTGACCTCTCTTTTTCGACACTGGAATTTGCAAATGAATAATCCCTGGACGGACTGAACTAAGTGAATGATATATGGACTGTTTTGACTATGCTTTAACTCTTGCTGGAATAAAACTATTTAATTAGCACTGTGCCTCTGTTTTACTGAGTGTAAGCTACAAAGACGTTTATCTCACATATTTTGCCTGCCTGCCTGACTGCCCTGCAGATCTTGCTAGGGTGTATCCCTAACAATTATCTATGCTTAGAAAAAGTTTTAAAGATTTGGTATAAAGTAACATTTGGACCACGAAGGGTAAAGACTACATTCTTCTAGTTTATAAAACAGTGATGAACCTATATAATGGATTTAAGTATTAATGATGCTAAAGTTGCATTTGGGATGTTTGTGCTAGAAATGGCAGAATGTCATGTAGCACAGGTTATTGGTTTACAAAATTTAAAATGCTAGGTTTTTGAGATATAAAAAATAGACTAAGAAATTTAATTTAATGAAAAGAAGGACTGTGGGTGACATGATAGTAGTGTTCCGATATCTCAGGGGTTGCCACAAAGAAGAGGGAATCAAGCTATTCTCCAAAGCATCTGAGGGCAGGATAAGAAGCAATGGATGGAAATTAATCAAAGAAAAGCAACCCAGAACTAAGGAAAAAAATTTTGACAGAACAATTAATCAATGGAACAACTTGCCTCCAGTAGCTGTAAATGCTACAACACTGGAAGTTTTCACGAAGAGATTGGAAAAGTATTTGTCTGAAATGGTATGGTGTTTCCAGACACTATAGTCAGATTAGAAGACCTCCAAGCTTCCTTCAACTCTGTCTATTCTATTCTATTCTATTCTATTCTATTCTATTCTATTCTATTCTATTCTATTCTATTCTATTCTATTCATCTCTTCAGACTTTTTCCATTTCTAATATATGAAATGTACCATTTAATTGAAACACAACTGAAATCTTTTAGGGGAAAAATAAACATGGTTGCGTAAGTATACACACTCTTAAACTAATACTTTATTGAACCACCTTTTGACTTTATGATAATGTTCATTCTTTTAGGATAGGAACCTATTAGTATGGCATATCTTGCCTTTGGAATCTTTGCTCACCCTTTCTTGCAATAGTGCTCCATATGTGTCAGATTAAGAGGGCATCTCCTGTGCACAAACATCTTCAGATCACCGCACAGATTTTCAATTGGATTCAGGTCCAGGCTCTGGCGGGGACATTCCAAAACTTTAACCTTCTTCTGGTAAAGCTGTTCTTTTGTTGATTTGGAGGTATGCTTTGGGTCACTGTTGTATTGAAAGATGAAATTCTTCTAATTTTCAGCATTTTAAACAAAGGCCTGAATGCTTCATGCCAAAACTGTTATTTGGAACTGTTCACAGTTCTCTCTACCTTAAAACCCAAGTTTCAGCTAAAGAAATGCAGTCCAGAAGCATAATTCCAGGTATGGTGTATTTTTAGTGATGTGCAGTATTGTTTTTGCACCAAACATACTTTTTAGAATTATGCCCAAAAAGTTTAACCTTGGTCTCATGAAACTATAATATATTCACCACATGCTTTGTCAGACTGGATGTAAGTTTTGGAAAATTTAGCTGAGCTTGGATGTTTTTCTTTGTAAGAAAAGTATTCTGTCTTGCTATCCCACTACACAGCCCAGACATATGAAAAATATGAGACATTTTTGTTACATGTAGTATACAACCAACCACTTGCCAGATATTCTTACAGCTTCTTTAATGTTGCTATAGGCCTCTTGGCAGTTTTCTTATTGGTTTTTAAAATCAATTTTGGAAAAACATCCAGTTCTTGGTAATATCACTTTTCTCCACTTATTGGTGACTCCCTTTACTTTGTTCCTTGGTATATCCAATGCCTTGGAAATTGTTTTGTACTCTTCTCCTGATTGATACCTTCCCACAATGACACCCCTTTGATGCTCTCTAAGCTCTTTGACAACCATAGAATTTGCTGTATGAAGAAACTGAGGAAATGTCAGATAAATTCTACTAGAACAGCTGAACTTTATAAGGAATTGATCAGAGTCACTTCAACTGATGACAGATACTGACTACTATTGTATTTAACATCAGTTTGAATGTAATTGGTTAATTCTGAACAGAGCCACATCCCTACTTATACATAAGTATGCAACTTATGCAACCACATTATTGTATGTTTTTGTTATTTCCCCCTGAAATATTTCAATTTGTTTTTCAATTGAATCATACAGCTTATATGTTATATTAAAGATAAAATATTCAAAAGTCATTTACCTTTGTTTAATTGTTTTACATTTCGAAAACCTGGCATTTTACCAGGGTTATGTAGACTTTTTATATTCACTATATATTTAAAAATATGTGCATTTTGCAAGCAGTTGGCACTACCACTTTAGCTATGTTTTATTTCTCCCTTAAAAACTCAATAGTGTGTTTTAAAAATATACCATTAGTTAACTATTTTCCCTGATAATTACATTTGTTCCTGATTCCATCTAAAGATTTCAGTAAAAGGGGGCTTCCATTTTCTAAAAATTGTAACGTCAACTGTCCAACTAGCAAACCTAAGGTAAGGAAACACTCTTGGGAGGTTTGAATTCCCAAAAGTAAAACTTTATTGGACACATCATGTTGGTACTGAAGAAACAAAACCAGCTCTGGTTTTCCTGTGCGAATGTTTGTTTAAACAATAGCTTCCCCTTCTCCCCACCCCTGGGTGATGACATTACCCAATTATGGAAAGTCTTTTTGTTATGGAAATAATCCATCTCTTTCTTCAACACCTGCAGCAGTGACCTTGATGGTTTCCAATGTCTTTCATGCTCTTTGCATTCCATTTCCCCCTTCCCTCCCCACAGTTCATTGGCAAGTTGAAAAGCTTGAAAGAAGCAAAGGATATTTAATCTTGACACCTAAAGTAGCTTTTTCTAAATCATTGTTATCCAGAAGCATTAAGGTGATTCTTGGCACTGCACTCCAACACATCTATATAATGGAGCTGCTGTTATTTGAAACTAGGCTGATCTGAGGAATCATATTAATATACAGTTCTATATGGCTGTCCTATCTTTTACCTATTTGTAAATGAATATCAAACATTTTGCTATCCTTTCTGTTTTGCTTTTTGCTTTCTCCAAGGTCGATGGACAAAGTTCCAATCCAGCACAGGGATTTGGTTACCCATTCTTATTTTTTAATAATGCCTCTTAGCCTAGAAGACAATACCAGAGCTGAAAAAAATTGATTATCCTTGAATTATACTGGTGAATATTTTTGAGAATATTTTGAAATGGAAGAAGAAATCATTCTATATTAAATGTCTTACATACAGACTACTGACTGGAAGCACTAATAATGAAGTTAAATGTGTTGGAGTTATAAGGCTCATGTCAATATGTAAATTCAAGACTGACTGAACAAATGGACAACAAAAAGAGACTGATAAGAGATCTTGACAGATTTCTAAATGTTGAGTGGAGTTGGTGATTAATACTTGGGTGAAGGATTGACCAAAAACATTGAGGCTCCAAGGCAAGTGTAAGGAAGTAAAAAAAATGTTTTACAGGAGACAATGAAAAGATATTGCAGTATTGTTGCTAAGGAAATCAATGAAAAGTCCATGAAATCATCAGAAGTTGAATCTGATTTTAGCTTTATGTTTTAATTAATATTATATATCAGAATTATATATCAGAAATATCAGACATTCACATGATTGCTTTGTCATAACAACCCCAGAGCAGTTTAATGTCACTTCATGCTAGAGGTTTTGTAATTTTTCTCTGATCTAAGTTTTACCTGTTCATGTAGCCTTCTGATATTTGGTTTCAAGTTGCCCATTTCAACAAATACTGGGTGGCAAATATTATAAAATATACAAGATATATTCTCAGGAAATGTTTACTTAGATCAACAGGTTTACAAAT